>NC_066310.1:1290693-1936039 GCF_905404315.1 Leptidea sinapis
GGGTGTCGTGCACGATACTCTTTCTAAGTCATTTCAGAGTCAGTGATAGGTGGTTAGATGAAATTTTAACAAAATACCTTATGATAACAAGACCGCACTAAAGCCAATATAGTGAAACTGTCATATTAAAATTTCCATAAAGGCCGGTAACGCTCTTTTAGTGCGTATGAAAAGTGATCACTTTGTATAATTTAAATTTGCTACTTAGTAAACTAATCTGACAGGTAAGCCAAAGAGCTCATGATGCATATTATCCCTACAGTAGTTATACCATTAACAACAAAATAAGCAGGAGCCCACAAAGCCTGGCTAACCGTTTAAAATGAAAGTGGCATTACAATAAATCTAACATAATTGAGCATTAACATCGTACTGCCGACAACTGCGCAAATGTAGCACTAAACAACATTAGTTTGATAAGAAACTACGTTGCAACGAAACCCCTCAAAAATCACCACGTGCAAAATTATGGCACAGTGTAGCGATAACAGTTTACTTAATACTTTTGTAAATTAAGAATATAATTTTACTACTTCTGAGCTCAGCAAGAACGGAAAACTTGCAAATTAAATTATGAAAGATATTAGTCTTCTTCTAAGGTAACTATAGAATTATGGCATTTGCAGAATATAAATAAAATATATGTTTCATTTCGTGACTTTTTCCATGTTAAGCATGGAAAATAAATTTACTTTACTATAGCATAATATAATTATAGAACTTTCTGTTTTTGAACTCGAGTTTATTGCTAAAGTAAAAAAAATATAAATACTTAATTGGTTGTTAAATGTATAACAGCCTAACTTTCATAGAATATTAATATATCGCCAGGTTGATGACAATTTTGATCTTTACCAAATTCAAAAGTAAGGTTAGCTCTATTACCTAATAAACTTGTAATAATAATCGATCTAACGACATACAGAGAGGTCTCTGATTGCATTATCACATTACTCGTTAAGTTACCACTGTGTCAGCGGCTCGAGCAACTGTTCTCACCGCTCTGTGCCCGCGTCATATATCTCCGCGTCATTACATCGCATTTGATAGTGTGGTGTATAAATAAATGGTTTCCACATTGCATTGCACACTTCCGTATGGATTATATTGGTCGAACACGGCCGAGCTCTACGCGCAAAACACGCCACTGTTTATCTTCATACGTTCTGGCACTCGTCGTTTCAACGTTTAATCAATACAGGACACATGCGTGGCAAGCACGTGTAAAGATGAATGTGGAATAATCATAGTAATAATTGACGCACTTCACAAACAATATCTAGCCCATAACTATTTCTGCCGTGAAGGAGTAATGTGTAAACATTACTGTGTTTCGGTCTCAAAGGCGTCGTAGCTAGTGTAATTACTGGGCAAATGAGACTTAACATCTTATGTCTCAAGGTGACGAGCGCAATTGTTGTGCCGCTCAAGAGTTTTTGTATTTTTCAAGAATCCAAGCACCACATTATAATGGGCAGGGCGTATCAATTTACATCAGCTGAACACCGTGCTCGTATCGTCCCTTTTTTATATATTAAAAAGTAGGCTTTTATTATGGTTTCCAGACTACAATATATTTAATAACATCCATGACAGAGTCATACAATCCTACTATTTTTAAAATCAAGATATGTCTAATACCTTGCTGCTTGGGGCTTCATAGCACATCATGCCAGCTAAATGGTTACCACCAAGGCAGCGCCGTTATTCTGTATTCGGTTACAACTTACAAGGGTGTCGTGGCTTGTGAAATTACTAGGCTATATAGTCTCAAAATAGCGGCACTGGCACTGCATTAGAATGGGGCGTAGTACTTACAGTACATTACGTGAACGATGTGCTCGTCACGTCGTCGAAGTTATTTAATATATCAACATCAAAGAAGTACATACTATAATAATCATGAAGTAGATACATCTGTTCAAAATCCACTGGGCGTAATTTATAGAAATGATAAAAAAAATAACAACCGACTTCAAAAACACTATTCCAAAACAATAGATATAATATGCACTGAGAAGTATACAAATAATCGAAAGTTTAATTCGATAGTCGAAAGTTCTGAGGTAACAAACAGAAAAACATACCGACGAATTGAGAACCTCCTCCTTTTTGAAATCGGTTAAAAATTACTTGATTCCTTCTGTCATATGACAGATGTGTATAATAAATACTAGGTAGACTTATCAAATTAATTTCTGCATTACATTACCAGAGTTAAAGTAAATATTGAACCAAATTAAATTATTGAAAATATTTATACTGTTGTCGTATATCAAATAGTGTTATATATCTGTGAAGTGTTTCACATTTGATGTACAATTTATAATGCTGTATCTAATGGCAAACATTTGCTTGTGATAAAACATTAGCTTGTCCTAATTTAGTATCGGCTGCTGATGCAATAATTAAATTTACCAATGCAAGCTGACCTGTATAAATATAATATCCATGTGAATCAATTACTCCTGCCCCGTGGCAATTAATGAATTGATTACTTCAACTATATAGGAAAAGACTAGGTTTTTAAATATCATTATATACTTCCTGTGTCGTATTGGATTTAGTTGATACTTTTTTTTATGAAAATAAGGGACGAGACGAGCAGGACGTTCAGCTGATGGTAATTGATACGCCTTGCCCACATTGCAATGCCGCTCAGGATTCTTGAAAACCCAAAAATTCTGAGCGGCACTACAACAGCGCTCGCCACTTTGAGACATAATATTATGTTAAGTTTCATTTCATCTCATCACAAAAATACACTAATGCTTACACATTACTGCTTCACGGCAAAAAAGGCGCCGTTGTGGTACACATAATCTAGCCGGCATCCGGTGCAAAAGTGCCTCCCACTGGTATAACTTACTTACTAAAATATTTTTTATGTTTCATAAAAAACATATTAATTCGAACTCAGTTAGCAAATAGCAGTTGAATGAATGGCTCCATACTAAATTAAAGTTATATAAAAAAATACCTATTAATAAATAAATCTACGAGTTAGGTATTATTACCAAAGCAGAATATTAAATAAAGCAAATTAAAATTGACAGCCAAGCCGTAATAAGATATTATTAAGGCTTAGTCGAGGTGATAACCTCGACTTTATTTTGAAGTAGTTTTGTTTTTGACAAGTCCCGACTGGTTTGATAAAGCTTCGTTTAATTTAGATCTTTGTTTGCTTTTAATATTTTGTTCATAGTTTTTAATCGACATCAAAAAACGAGGAGGTTCTCATTCGTCGGTATGTTTTTTTTGAGTTAAAACTGGTTCTTCTAACTAAATAAGCTTAACTAAGATGTTATCCAATTGCCTTTCTGAAGTTATTCTATTATTATTCCGAAAAATATAGCAACGAATGAGTACATTAATTTATAAGTTTCTCAAGCGATTAATTATCTTTAGATATTACTATTGGCTAGCAGAAGCCATTATAGAAGGAGAAGTAGTACTCAAATAATAGTAATAAGTAGTTAGTTTAAATAACATTTTAGTACTAGTAGTATTTTAAGTCCAACTAACATGATTTTGAGTCTGCCATTACTTGAAAATAAAGTTTTATTATTACTAGTCCCTTTTAAAAATACACTGACGGTTCAAACGAGCTCACGTGAGATATGTATTTCAAACCTAATATGTATAATTTAAGATAAACATTGCAGAATTATTACAACACTCAAACTGATATCGCTGTCCTAATTTAAGAGGACTCATTTCCATTTTGACACACTATTGTCTCCGCGCAAGTAATATGTCTTGTCCCGCGGGTTGGTAAGATAAAGAAGTTTGAAAGTAGATTTCTGATTATTACTGATATCTAACATCAATATATAATATGTAATTTAAATAAAGTTACAACCTATGTTAATACTACCATTTTTATGATTGGCTCACCATTACTTGAAATAGGCTAACTTAATCATAATGGTATTATTATAATTGAAGACGTACCATTTGTTTTTCTTGTAAACTGTAATGCATTATATCAAAATATAGTAAATTTTTTATATCAAGCTGGAAAACTGCTATTATAATAAATTGATTTGACTCATTCGAAAGTAATTGAACATACGCATGTAATTATAATAATTTGAAGCTTTAACTAATTGCTGTCCAAATCGTCCAATTTTCATGACGAGCCATGCTAGAATTCATAATAAATTTATCAGCCTGTGTTTAATCCTCAATAGCAATAATGTCATATTAAATATAATAAAACCGCGTTTCACTTTGTATAGTTCACACAGTAATACACATCGTATCAACATCCTAAATCATCCAATTACGCCATCTAAGCTTTAGATTAATTCGAATTCATGTGACATCCGACATCACCATCAAAACATCAGACGAAAGATAAAACCAAGTACTGCTTAAGATCGACGAAGCAACCAATTGTTTACGTCTACATAATTCATAAGAGTACTGGTGCATACGCGACAAACATCGTTTACATAAAGATATCATCTATAAGGTATTGTGAAGCCATGTCTCGGAATATATTTCGAGTTAAGCTAGCCATTCGGACGAACCCCATATCCCATTGAACGTCGCAATGCTTTTGATTGAATCGCTGTGGATTTAATTATGTTTTGTTCACTTTGCTCACGTCTTGTTGTTTAATAAAACTGTCAATGTGTCTGGACATAATTAAATAAAGATAAGTTTGCTAATTAGATGAATATACTATGTATTTAAACGAAAATTGATATCAGAAACAACACATTATAAGCAGCAATCAATCTTAACAGCAAAAATCTGAAATTTGCATTTTATCTCCAAAAATTGTAAAAAATCGAATCAAATAAATTTTCTGCTTGTTACTCATAAATTGCCAGGGACGAAATAACAATTATTTGAGCTGCTCAAATATGTAATTCAAAAGTTCAGATTTGATTTTATCCGAAACATTCATTACTTAGCACCTGCACTGAAGAAAATTACGCTCAGGAATAATTAATTTTCCAGTGGAAACCTTATCATTGTGAGCACAATTAAATAGCGGTTATTACAATTGCTTATTTCCAGTTTTTCTTGTTTCTTTGTGATCTTGGAAATAGTATTTCAAAACCCGTTCCGCAGTTACTACCGTTTATTTGCCGGCATGATAAGCTCAGTTATTTATTTATAGGATTATGATAAATGTTACATTTTATTTCCCTTGACAATTATTAAATATTGTTTGTGTGTCTCGGATAATTTACTTTCTGCGTTTGATTATTTATTTTACTATCTTGTTCATTGTGTACCTTCATTATATTATTATTTATAATGTTCTTTTATGTTTGATTTTTCTTTACTAGGAGGATTTTTGTTGACCTTAATTCTACAAATGGTACAAATGTATTTCTTGTACCTTTTGTTCTCTTTACCGTAAAACTTAAATGCAAACAAAATACTTTTTGTTAAAAACATTAAAAAACGTGCTCGCAATGGGTTCTTATTTAAAATAACGTACATAAACTAGTTCTTATCGGCTTACATCTCTGGTCTTAGAGAAAAAGCGTCTCGAATCCCAAAGTCTAGAGCATTTAGAGTTTCATTCGCCGGTTGCAGTCTAGTGCCAGTCCCTTACACCACTAAGCGGTATTTGCACACAGATAACCGCTGCAGCGCTGTAAGCCTGCACAAATGTTTGTTCAAACAATATTTTCTTTAAGCCCCCACTTGATGTCGACATCAAATTAAACAAGTTTCAAACCACGACCGCTTTAAAAATCCTGATAAAACCTGGACATGATAAAGCGATTTAGTAGCTTTGTGTGATAACAATGAGATAATGTGTTCTTTGCAAAACCCGCTCTAGATGTAGGTAAGTGTTAGTTAAATATATGTCGTTAAGTATATCAAACATTACTTTATCCTGATTTAACTGATAGATTGGGCATAAGTATAAGTTTAGGAGGTTTCACAAGTTCTTCGGAACGATAATTAAAAAGGTTGTGTGCTACTTGAATGGATTCACTTCTATTCGATTCATTGTCATTGAGAATTAATCTAATTGCCAATTTTATTAATTGGAAGTTTGTTTCAGCCTTGTCACCCAATAACGGGTGTTTGATGATGATGTTGAAATATAAAGGGTCAACGAACTTCTGTTCTCAAGTATGAATAAGACACTTATACACTTCAGCATCAGTTTTCCAATCTCTACGCGCATTATTGATAATACTCGGTCTCCTACAAACAGTGTAGCCTCATATGCATGATTTTTGAATATGGAATGTCGAAAACGACACATCTTGAGTTAAACTCTTCGGAAGAGGTGGTAAATATTAAAATGTAAACGTTGATATTAATTGTCTGTTTCAATAAATACATTTTTAATAAATTTGAGTTTATAGCTGTCGGTGCCGGTGTGAAATATTCCACGTTACGACTCCAACTGACGGGTGCTATGCGATGTGGTCGGGGTCGTATCAGACTCTGTCACTGGTATGGTAAAACTAATCTTCTAACATCGATGGTCAATCAAACCAAAAACAATATCTCACGCACGGAATTATCATTCGTAGATCTCTTATCAACGAAATGAAAAAATGGACCGCAGTATTTTTTGCATCAATGCTCAGGTAGACCTCGCTACATATACGGTCGTGCTCAGAACTGCAGAGCCAGTTGTGAGGTAGCGGACCGGATTAAGGTTCGCCCGGACTGTTCCACCTGACTCCTATTTTTTGCACTTGTGTAATGAAAGAAACATCTGTTGACCGCCGGCCGTTTGAAACCAGACGCCCTGAGAGCTCGGCTTCCTTTTAAAATAATGTACGGAGCGTTCTTATTATTAAATTCAATTTTCGCACGTACAAATGTAATATGTTGATCTTGGAAGATGGCTTCAACACAGTTAGAGATAATTAATGTTCTTATGGACTATTATTTGGACTTTTTTATTAGAAGAGGAGGTGAAATGAGTGTACATAGCCGGTGCTCTTTTAAAACCAAAATAAATATAAGCCAAATAAGTGATGCAGTAATATATAAACATTACTGTGTGTCGGGTTGGGCACCGTAGCTAGTGAAATTACTGGGCAAATGAGACTTAACATATTAAGTCAAGGTGACGAGCGCAGTTGTATCGTCGTTCAGAGTTTTTGGGGTTTTCAAGAATCTTGAGCGGCACTGCATTGTAATGGGCAGGGCTGCTCGTCTCGTCTTCTAATATTACAAATCTCAAAATTGAGAAAGGCTTCAGCTAATCTTAACCTGAGTAAAAGCGGATCTTCTCCCTCACAGTACCTGAAGTGACTTGTTAGCCTTGGTTGGTATCGTCCATTGGTTGTGACGAAGGACAATTCACACAAGAATGTGCAAGTCATGGGGTACAATTAGTATATGGGCTTGTGACAGAAATGGGGATGTCGACATACTGATTATAATAATAATGCTTCAATCAAACCAGCCAGTCTATTGCATACAAGTGATCACCTGTAATCGCAGATTGTGCGGAGTATTATTTCAATTAACTTAAATGTTTCGGGGAGTTTGTCACAATATTTAATCAAATGTCAACATTACTATATTATTAATACAACTGACAAAGTAACAACAATTCTCAATTTCGACCACTCTCTAAAATGGAGAACTGAGATAATAACGTTTTTTTATATAAATATTTTTCTATTTTATTAACTGTAACTATCCAATTCAAATTCAAATATTTTTATTCAAAATAGGATGTGACATCACTTATTGAAAGTCAAAAACTACCACCCATTAATATTATTATTATACAACATAATAATTATTACGTTATGTTGGTAGACAATGATTATACAATTCGAAAAAAATATATTAAATATTTTTGTAATTAATTATTTTTATTTCTGATGGTATTGAGATTAATTTGTTAATTAGTGTTCCATTCTAAGTATCGACGTATGAACATCCTGATAAAATTTAAATGTATTTAATTATTAATTAAAATTTAAAATTATGTTTATCTAATACTTCCTTACCTGTGATTGCAATAACACCTAGTTGTTGATTTATTCATAATAATATTTTAGGTAATTAATTAGTGTAATAAATAAATATTAGCTGTACTAAGTAAAAACCTTCGTAACTCACCCAATATTACGCATTTTATATGAAACTATTACAACAACAGAGGCCCTAACATTGAGCCCACAGCGATACCATCTTATACAATAATACATCAAAACGCCATGACTGTCCGTCCGTCTGTATCAGATCCCTACCTGTCTTCATCAATTATATTTTTTATGGAAACTTATAAATTGTCTAATGTTGGTCAGGAGTGATTGATGGAGCGCGAGGAATGCTTGGCTTAAAATTGATATTAACAGAAACGAAAAGTAAATCATAATATATTATATTAAAAAATCTCGAATATATTATGTTTTAATAATGTTTTACGTTAACATAGTCGTTACTTCATATCGTTGTTGCTATATTGAAAAAAAAAAAAAAAAACATTTTTTTCTTTATTTCTCGTACAAAGCTTTAATTATAAATACAATATTTATTTATATCTCGGCGGAGATGCGGACAGACAGACAACGAAAGTGCCTGACCAATGAAATACTAGTTTACTGAAATACGGAACAATTATCAAGAACAGTTAAATTAATGTTAAACGATTTACGAGAAACAAAACGGCGGTAGTCATAAAAAATGCTAATATAAATATTAGTTCACGTTGGAAACAACTTAGTAGAGATCCAGCAAATTATTAATTAATTAAGTATTAAGGTAATAAAGTATTGCCGATGTTTATTATTGAAAGTTACTTTATAATATGAATTTTAAGTAATTTATCCAAATTCTAAGGCTTGACAAATATTTTTTTTATTTATATATACTATAAGACATAAATTTTATTGGAAAATCTAAAATAAACTAACAATTATGTACCAACAACATAATTTATTAAGCAAGATAGCCAAATACAATAAAATTCGTGGACTTTCTGATTGTTTCACTATTTATATTAGAAAATTAATTTTTTATTTATTCTTTTCCAATTCAGATCGAGCTTTCGATGAGACAGCAATATTTTGACAGTGTTACAAACATCATGATCGCCAAACCACAGATTACCTATATCTATCTGTCTATTATGTTGCAACCATTTGAAGAAACACTTAATTGGCTTATTTGTGCCATTGTTTTACTAATATCTCAAAGCCGTGAATAACCCCTCAAAATGTAAAAATAATATAAAAATAAATAAATAGCAATATTAATTACAAAAGCAACAATAGTTTTATTCTAACAAAAAGAGCTATTTTCGAACTTTTGTTTAAATTCTTCCCTTTATTCCTGTAACCAGTAAATCTTAAGACATTGTATTTATGTTGTCAGAAAAACAAAAAAATAACATTTCCGTTACAAAGATTGCCTCACATTACGGTTTGGGTGAGCGTGTGTGCGAGTCACGAGCTAGCTCGAGAGGGCCCGGGGTCGCCTCGTGAGGTCCAGCCGCCAGGATCAATCAGGCCCTACTACCTACTACCTCGATGTGTTCAAGCCGAATAGAAATAGGGCTGCGGGAAATACATTGTTGACGATAGACCTAAACATACTCTATATGTGTGTATAAATAATTTAAGAGTTGGACAAGACATACTAAGATTTACGAACTATGCGCCACTCGAACGGTTGGCTCAGTTTAAAATAATTTATACATTGCTAACGTTTTCACTGTTATTTAAAGCTTTATAATTAAACGTCAAATAAGTTCAGAGTCGCATCTGATCTTCATTCAAAATTTTGTACAACTTCCTCTTCTGTAGTATTGCCGCCATTCGTGCTTTGCTTCCTTAGAGAAGTCACAGTACTCTGGAACAAAACCTTTTTAATACCAATACCAAGTTCAAGCGAGACGTTGCCTCGAAGAAACTCGTTAATTATATTTTTTAAGTTAAATGTAATCAAAGTATACCATTTTTTTATTTTATTTGCAGGTAAAGGCAGTACAATGTACAAACATCCTCTACAAAGCGTTGGTAAATTTACAATTATATATTTCTTCGTATAAAGCTTGCTAGTTATCTGTCTGATAAATAAAATAAACATTATTTTATACAATACAAGTGAAATTTGGATTCATGTAAAATATTTAAGTAAGTAACATAATCTCACAAACCACTTATAAGTACCTTTCATTGTTTTGAAGTATTTTTATTTTATTGATTTATTTATGACTCCGTACAGCTAACAAAATGTAGAGAGTATATGAAAAATAAAACAATATGGATACGCCAATTAAAAGGAATACTAATAAAAATTCAATAAAGTTTGACAAATTTTGTAGTTTAAGACAAAAACGAAAAATACTGCATAAAAATTAATAATAATTTACAAGAAAACATTAAATAGTAAGAAAAGAATAAATCTTATCCATATTGAGTAACTGAAATGGTGAGTAAGTTGTGTACTTATAGTAAATAAATTCCAACTGGGTAACGAATACATGCGGACAAAGAAGCCATTAAGTGTGATTGCTCGTTAGTTTATTTCGAATTTTTAATGGAGATTGTGCATTTTGTTCTGACACTCACACTATGCATCGCCTGTCCTATGGGGTAATTGAAAAAAACAGAAATCTTGTTATAACTTTGTCAGACGTGATCCCGGTGTTTGCTCGTTGATAGCCGCAATTAAAAAATAACCGCGCCTCCTAAAGTCGCCGAGACAGTCGTTGTATAAACGTGAAGCCTGTAGAATCTCATATCGAAGAAGCTCGGAGTAAAATAAAATTGAAAGTTTCCAAAGTAAATTGCCTCTCGGCTCAGCGTCTGTCTGTGTATGACAGTACTTATTTATATTTCGTGCACGAACTTTCCTTTTGTTTCGCCTTTATCTCCTAAATCCAAATATAATATCATAAATCCAGTGATGCTTGGAATTTCAAGTGTGACTTCTTTTATGTTTTAATTTTACTTTTGGTTTTGTTCACTGAGTTTCTTTAATTCAAATTCAAATATTTTAATTCATAATATAGGAAATACGATATAAATCACTTATTGAATGTCAAAAACTACCAACCCTTCCAAAGACCTGAGAAGAACGGTCGCAACGAACCCAGCGGGCAACTTTTTTTATTCAAATATGGTTACAATGTAAAATCGTACAATAAAATTTATTATTTAATATCCTGTGGGCGGTCTCATTAAGAAAGTCATTTATGTTATAGTAACCTTTACCACACAAACGTTTCTTAACAATTCTTTTGAATTTCGTAGGTAATACATTTGATTTGAACATTATCTGGGATCTTCTTGTAAAAACATATACAACGCCCCACAAAAGACTTACTAACTCGACTTAGCCGAGTAGTAGACATTTTAAGTTTATGCTTGTTCCTGGTGTTATCAATATGGTTATGATGGTGTCTAGCAAATTTACTTATGTGCCTATGTACATACATAACATTATCAAGAATATATTGAGAAGCAATAGTCAAGTTGTTCATTTCTTTAAATATTGCTCTCAATGATTCTTTATTTTTAATTTTATTAATTAACTACTGATTCTTAATAAATCTAAGGAATGAATCTTCCAGTAGTGCTGTATATTATTCAGTATTAATTTTTTATTCTCTTGTAACCAAAGTTTCCGAAATATCTACAGAAATTGGCAACATTTTTGGTCTTGATTCATTTCGTAGGACTTGAGTCGGTACTCGAAAAGCTTCACTGTATATGCAGTGTTGCCTAATTGTGTCAAACCGTCCAATTAAAAGTGAGGTGAATAAGACAATAAACAAGTATTTAATGAGGATGTTACAACTTATCACATTAATATGTCACTTCAAAAGGACAGGATATTACTAAACCTAGATTAGAACTAGTTAAGGCTGGTTAAAATAAATCTAGAGATTAATTTGGTGCGTTTAAACTGTGATAATAGATTAGAAGCTGTGAGTGAAGCGGGTAATGTTCAAAATTAATTGCTTCCTACAACGGCCGAGCTAAATTAGGTACATTTCATATCAGCTTTATTCAAATTGAGACTTGATTTATCAAGCCGAATTTGTAGACGATCTGAGTAATGGTGTGGTAATAATAAATATCATTTCCTAATCTGTATAACCATAAAAATTGTATCTTATTAAATAGTTAATAATTTTCGTAGATTTGATCAAATTTATCTGCATCTCGATAGAATAGTTCTAACAGACGCCATGTTACTAAGGTGCTTTTTTACGTAGAATATTAAAACATCCTGATTCGAAAGGCCTCGTACAAACTTTAAGTGTTCTGAATGGTTTAACGAAAGATGCGAACGATTAAAGACGTTTTCGCACGACCTACTTTCAAACATCAATAACAGTATACTAAATGGAGGAAGTTAATACATTATTAAGAATATTGCTTAAGCATTGGAGGCAGTGAAGCAGATTTTATGTCCCAATACCGCGAGCCTCTAATAAAGATTATTATGACCGGTTACTTGATTTTATGTAGTTTTACGATTGATCTGAAACTTATGGTGGCACGTATGAAGGGCCAGCTGTCAAATTTCAGAAATATTTTGATCACACTTGTAAACATTAAATACTTATTGTCAGTTTCAACTACAATACGAACTATATTTATAAAAAATAAGCTCTTACAATATTTGTCGACGAGGCTAATTAAGAAAATTATCATCTTGAACAAGAATACACTCAGGAATTACTACGTATTTCATTTCATTTTTACATCGATCAAGACTTTGAAAGAGATAATGACAGTTTGTGCTAGGGGAATAAAAGTGACGCCTTTTGTTCGTTGTAGACCCTCCCTAGTCCTGTCATATCCATTGAACATTCATCGTCCTTGACAAATTGATACAAACTGAACTTCTGAGTTGCAAATTTTAGATGAGACCGATTCATTAATATTGAAAACTTAACTGATGAGTTTTCGATGTATATTAAACTTTATAAAAGAAATGGGATATTCTACGAGTTCAAAGACATAAGAACATGTTCGTGAACGGAAAGAGCACAAAAATAAAATATACAAGTCTTAAAACTCATTTTTCCTCTAAATTATGTAGTATAATGAACCAGCGGGAAGTGAGTTAGCATTAAGTATTCGCTTTTCCAGAGCTGTCTCTGTCGAGGCAGTTAAAATTTCACTTGGCTAAGCAAAATTTTCTGTCCGCTGCAAAAATCTTCCCCTTTTTAGGGCGAGGGAGTAGCGAGCGAATTCTTGCATAAAATTTACATCGGGCGGTCCATACAAATTACCATTTCACTTCTTTCTCTGATTAAATGTTGTAGAAAAAATATTGCTCTCTAAATGGAAGAGAAAATTCTCGGTTTTCGACTCATTAAAATTGATGTTTTGTTATTTCCGACTTCCGTCGCCTACTACCCGAGGTCAAACAGATCTGTGTTTGATCAACCTAGATCGCTTTTTAGTTAACGCATTTTTTTTTACAAAAAGACCAGCAAAGGCTAAGCTCACAGTTTCATCTTTCACCAAATATATGAAAAAAAATTGTACAAAACATTTTAAAACTTGGCAGTGGACATTTGAGATCTTTCCAAAAAAGGTGTATGTTTACAACATCTTTTCCATGAAAGGGTGAGAAAACATTGAGAGAGAAGCGAAGATATTTGGCAGGCTTCAACAAGCTAATGATCCCCTTGATTGCGGTAAAGTGTCGCTATAAACCGTATGGTTGTTGCCAACTTGGAAAAAAACACTTGTCTCGCTAAAGTGACTATTTTTCTGGCAGCCAACCGATGTTAAGAGACAATTGCCTTTAGTGGTTGAAAATGGATGCTTTCCTCCGAATTCACTTAAATACCACCTACATAATACTTACGTATGAGCAGTAGAAAAGTTTGGATAGTTTTCTTTTCATGAACTATTCATCATAATTTTATTTTCTTAATATATTTCCAATAAATATATTACTTCAAATTGAAATAACAAAATTATTTGTTATAACAGCTTTCTTGTTTGCCTTTTAAGTTTTCTATAAAACGTTGACAGTTTTATGTAAGTTTAACTAGCATTGTCTTCGGCTTGTCATCTGCATTTGTCAGATAACTTATTTGGATCTATGTCCCTGCGTGTCTCGTAATAGCTCACGGCAGGAGACTGCCGGAATCAATTTTGAATTCGTAATTTAATTTAGCAGTGCTCGTGGCTTTAATTTAGTCGTCCGAAACACGAGGGACATGTTATTTTGTTCTTCAAACTTTTCAAACAATTCCGAACACGGGCTTTTGCAAACATTTTTTAACAATTCCCGATGCTATGTTCGGGATAATTAGGTATCCTCTCGCTGTCTGTTCTCCATTAAATAACATAATATATTTAGCTTACCTGCTGTACTTGACGCTTACTGAGATGTCATATTTTACATAAAATTGTGTGCATTTACATGGTAAATATTTGTGTTAATGGCAAATTTTAATGGACCACATTATCTTCCGTCTATTTATCGTTTTATTCATAGTATTCTAGAGCCAACACTAAATTGGTTTTAAATACAGAAAAATATTTATTCTTTAAATAAAACATTTTGAGAGTCTATTACTGTACGAAAAATAATTCGAAGTAATCCTAGTCCGCTATAAACGCTTGCTAACTGGCAATTTCCTGCTCTAGGGCAATACACTAACTCAATAACGATATCTGAACTGACGTTGAGTTATACTTTTTATTATTCCTGGTAATCCTCAGGAGAATTTTATGAGAATGGTAGAAAGGTTAAATGTTTTGTTTTATTAATAGACTGGTTGGTAACACATAGGAATATATTTGTATAACTTAAATGAGAACATAAATTTATTATACCCAAGTTTTATTTCAACCAAGAACTAATTTTAAATGATTCTTACAATGATCTCTGTTAAATTCTCTGTGACTTAACATTCATAAAGTAAAAACAATGGTAGCACATTTCTTTATTTATATAGATACGCTTTAGTTTTTCTTGCACACCGACACACACTTCGCCGCATTTAGTTCAGATAAAATATTCCAGTCGCAAACAGACACAGTAACTTTATAATTAATCTGTATTACAAATCAGAATCACAATCTAGCTAGCTTATTGAAATGTAAATCAGTTCTTAAATAAAATATCAAAGCCTGTGCTAAAACAATGATATCGCCCAATTTAAGTTTCGCTCAAGGCATTATTTTTGGGCCAACTTTATTAAAAGTTTGCAAGCAACCGTTACGCTACTCACAAAGTAATATAATACTTTTGCGTTGAATAAACGTTTCAATATTCAAAGACTCCATTAATCACAGTAATTGACAGCGGGGGACTGTAAGTCCAGTCTCTCGTTGAGGACCTTTCGGAATGTTTTTGTTTCGCGCTGCAAATATTTTACAGCGATGATTTGATAATGGGGGGTATAACTCGCTCAATGAACGCTGGCTTTCGATTGGGTTGGGATTTGTGAACGATCTTTAAATTTATCAACTTTACGATACTTGACAATGTGTTTACGAGGACGTTGATTTTTCTATTCTTTCATAATTCATTCATTCATAATTTTGTACTAGGCTTCATTTGTACTAAACAGCTAGTAATATTTTTTCGCAATTAAACTTACAAGGATAAGTAGTAAATAACACTTATCTGTTTTTGATCAAATTTTATTTTTTCTTAATGTAGTGATTTCAAAAAATAATAATACTTTATCTTAATAGCAACAATGCTATACACCGATAATTAGATCTTAAAAATATATTTTGTTCCATTGTAATAGAATGATATAATACAGTTGTAAATCTATTGTTACATCTTTTAAGGAGCACTGACAATATAATTAGGTAGGCACTACACAGTAGACAGGTTAAATCTCAAATTGAATGTGTATTCCATACCACAAACTACAAAGCACTTTCATAATTGCGTTTGTCAATCACGTGTTAAGTTACTACTCAAGGGATATAATCGTTCAGTGAATTTAATCTTTCGTGTAAGAGCGTTCATTAATCATTAATAACCCATTCATCATAAATCAGAACACCAGAGCGTCTCGCTCTAATGATATACCCGTTTCCCTCTGCTAAATACGATCCAAGAGGATTTGCTTGACAAATTACTTTTTCTCTTTCCTTGTTTATGGGAGGGTGTATTTCTTCCCGAGTATCGGTTATATCGACTCTGTTTACTGGAAAGTTTGCTCGAGTCATTTGGGAACGAATTTTTATTAACTTTCAAGGCTTTAGAAAGAGGAAACTTTGCGCCTTTTTTCGTTTAACTTTACGTTCGGCGGTTTTATAACTCAATGCTCGTTTTATCGTTCTTTTTAATACATTCGTGTGGAGCTGTGTACTTCAATTTGGATGTTTTTAAATTTTAAAGATAGCTTGTTATTTTTAAGTGTGTTGAGCAAACGTTTAACCTTAATATTTTGAGGGGGATTTAGTGGTTGTTTATATTTTATTTTAGCGGATAATTTGTGTTCATGATGCAGTAGTTAAAACTACTTAAATTCATTTTAATTATTCTTTAAGAATTTTGTACTATCAATATTTAACGATAATATTATTTTATTACCTTTATTTAGGTAGGAGAGAATAACTGCTTTCCAGAAATAAATATAGCTTTATCGATTTTCGGATATGATCTTTCACCAATGTCTTTAAATTAATCGTATTCCTACAATGGTCACCGGCGATTATTTTTGTAAATTTGGTGTTAACTTTTTCAACGTTTTTACGGAATGTCGTATAGGTGTTTTTACCTCCGAATGTATGTGTATGTGACAGATAAGTATTTTCCATTTGAAATTAATATGGATTCTTAATAATCTTAAACTAGAGGTCGTTGAATTCAAATAACGTACTTAAAATGACTTCTTTTATACGAGTCATGTTAACATTTAGCCAATTCAGTACTGAACATAAACCGTCAGAAAATAATTGAAATTGTTTGCTGATTATAGTATTAACATTTTTAAAATGAAATATGAATACTGAATCGATTATGCCCAGACATACCTAATCTAATATTCCACAACATTGATATAACGAGCTCTCCTGTACTTGTATACTTGTCTGCTGTCTGCCAATGTGAAATATGCGCTGGCTCGTCATAAAATCGTCAAGACATTCACTGGAAACCGTCGGAAATTAGTCGTCTAGAAAACACATTGTTTTGTACTCTCAATAGAAATTCTCCTGATTCTTACCAATTCCCATCACCTTCGCCTTCTATTCCACAAACCTCAACCTAGTTACTATTTTCATACTGCGGACCAGTTCGTTGGCGTTTTCTGGTTAACAAAACTTGCCTTTTATACTTGCTTTCTATAGATTTTAGTTGATATCGTTCTAGTAATTCGTCTGGTATTATTTCTCGTCTTAATTCTCGTGTTCTATTTTTTAAGCCACAGTAAAATATAATGAAAAGTGCTTATTTTAACAGGCTCATTGAATAAGGAATATTTCATTTCAATGAAAATTTGAGTGCTTGTAATTCGATGGGTAGATTCACGTGGGTTGATAATATCGAGAAAGGGATTGCGGGTTCTGTCGCTGCTGTGAATAAATAATAAAAATAAATGAATTCCGAATAGTCCACGATATTTTAGTCTACATTTTTTGAACTTAAAATAAAATCTCAATCGTCAGCGGAAGTTAAGAATTATATACCCTGCTTGAGTGACTTAAAGAAATGTGTGTTGATGATCACCAGATGTCATGCTATTTTTTGACTTCTAACTCCATCAAACATTTGTATTTCACGTGTCTCAACAATCCCTATTCTTTCGGTAACCGCACGATGAAATATTTGCACGAAGATTATCGTAATCATGCGCCAGTTAATTTGAAGGTTAGACTAGACCACACCTCGCCTTGCGCAAATGTCTCCGTGGCCTTAGAGGAGCGTTTGTATACTTGTTTGGTATTCATTAATTGTTGATCAGCTTGCGGGGCAACAATTAATTATTAATAGCTGCTGATTGCTGAATAACGCCCTGACAGACAATGCTGGCTGGCTTATAAGCTTGACGTTGGAATTAAGTTGTTACAAATATCGGTAAGGGTATTTTATATAATTAATAATAATCGACGGAATAGGTTGTATGAGGGCAGCGCAGGACCGATAGTCACAGCGATCTTTGGGAGAGACTTTTGTCCAGCAGTGAACGTCTTCCGGCTTAGGATGATGATGAATAGCCTTTTATTCAGATCATATACCCTCTGTTCCATATTAAAAGATAACAGTTATTCAAAGGAGTGCAAACATTTTTTGGTATTTTTTTATATTCCGTGTTCTGTTATAGTTTATCCATACAAATGATAAACTCGTAAAAACATTGAATATTTTTGTAAAAGAATACTTGCTGTGTCTACAAACGATACCGAATCCGAAAAAGCACTAAATAGAATATTTTTTAACTTTTAGTCTGTATGTTAGTAAAACGCGATAACTACTAAATATATTTAATTTTGAGTGAGTATTAACAGAAAACATACACAGGCTGCATATTATTATCGCACTAGAAGCAGGTAAAGTATTTTAGCGTCCAAACGGATGACGCCACGGGCAGCAGCTAGTAGCACCTATTAGGCATATAATTTATAATATTTTAAAATTTGTGAAAGTGAAGCCAGTAACCAATGCTCAGTAGGTAATCAGCGAAATTAATTACCAATATAGTGACAGAAACAAAGATTAAATCACATTTTGATCCTTTATGAAAATTGTGCTTTTGCAATGGCTTTCAAAATCATGCAATAGTCGCCTCCGCATTCACATATAGCCTCTATCGTGTTAATAATAACGGCGATATTGCCGTAAATCCTCCTAGGACTTATCGCCTCATGTCAAGTGAGAAAATTATTATCCAGATAATGTAATTCTAGATTTTGAAATGTCATGGCTTGTTATAATTGAATTGAGTAATAGTTTAATTAAATATGTGTTTGAAAGATACTACTATCTCAATGAATATCGTAGTTTTAATAAAGTATTATGTATATTATTTTATAATAACCAAATAAATACATTTTATACGAGGAAGTCGTATGCTAACTTTGCATATATTATTTTATTATCAAGTACACTTATTTTTTAAAACTACTGTATTCTGGAAAATATGAGTTACAAAAAATTTTGAATAAGTTATGATTTTATGACGGTCTTTATATTTCATTCGCAATGTTCGCTCTTATATAATAATAATAATAAAATAATGACACACTTTTACACAAATTATCTTCCTCCAAACTAGGCATAGCCTGTACTATGGGTACAAGACAACGATATATTTAATACAATATACTTACTTAAACATACATAATATAAACATCCATGACTCGGAAATTAACATCCATATTCATCATACAAATGATTGCGCCTACCGGGATTATAATATGTATAACCAGGTACATACAATATTAAAATCAGATTGTATATTTTCAGGAGCACACGCCATTTACATTATGATCAGACTATTCTGATCAACATAAACAATGACAATGATCAAAACTGCATCTATATGCAGGCTTATATTATAAATGACTTTCTTAATGATATCACAGATTGGAGAGAATGGAGCGACCGACCCAGGCTATTAAATAATAAGTTTGTTGCGCCCATTTTCTCAGGTTTGAGGCATTCGTTTTGGAATGGGTGGTAGTTTTTGATTTTCAATAAGTGATGTCAAATTGAATAAAAATATTTGAATTTGAATTAGTTTTGCTGCTTTATAGTGATAGATACACATAATTATATCATCGCGGTCTTCTTTAGACCTATACAAATAAACAATCGTATATCTTAAAGCTATATATCTCAAAGTCAATCGTAATATTTATCCCACTATATACAAAGCCATAAGATATCATATGCCTTCACCTTCCTTATGAAACTGTCTGTCTTTCAGTCAAAACTGCATTAAATAAGTTGTCGGTTGGATGTTGGATGATGGAGGGCATAATGTTGCTCCACAGCTATCTAAAAAAAAATATTGAAGTAGGCGTTATTTTGCGGAAATCCATATTTTTCCAAAATCTGTCACGAGACTCATGAGTCTCGTGACAGATTTTGGCGGGTCAACATGTCCTGACGATGCCTAGTGTAGAGGCGAAACAGGTGTCGTATTGTTTAAAAGACAAATATTGGCGGAATTAACAGTAAAGAAAAACCCAAAACATTTGGACCAAAGCTATCTGTCCAAATTGTTAAATAAACCCGGCAAGGAGGCAGAGCTAGTGCAGATATAAATGATATTGATATAATTATATCAATCCAGACGTAAGTTGATTGGATTTGCTTATGCATCAACGGCTTGTGCGATAATCGCTAAATTAATTGCGGTTTGATTTAACCCAAGGTTCAAATGTTAACTTTATGTTGATTGAAACGTGCTGCATTCAATTTATGTATATTTTTAGTAATTTATACGAGTGACCTTAGTTGAGTTATTTTAAGAACATATGCTTCATTTATATTCTATTATTTATTTGGCAATGTCGGCTTTTGTTAATCATTTTGATGTTAAATCTCAAGCTTTGTACCAATAACTTTCATATTTGTTGTAATGAAATTTTAAATTATATGTTTCTAAATTCCAGCATAGACTTAGGTAGATTTTAGGACCTTTAAAAAAGTGCCGCTATATTCGGAAGAAGATTATGTAATCTATTTGGTATTGAAGCAAATTAAAGAAAAATATAAATTCATAAGCCAAGCAACTTATAAAATTATGTATTTAAACTCTTAAGATTTCTGTACAAAAATCTCCATTGCCTGCATACAATTATAGACGCAATTAAATAAATATTTTTAACATCTCCTTACAACATGATATTTTAGCAAATAATGCAAATTTTATTAGAAAATTTTGTTCGCAAAAAAACAATTAATTAAACACAATTATATTAATTCGGCCTTGCTTAATATACTTACATAAAATACAACTTTGTACATTTCATACATATTCAATTATACTTACCATTAGATTACTTTAATATTTTTGTTTTATTAATACAAAATTTGTACAAATTATCGAAATATTTTTAATAGATGACAGGTTCACTGTATAGTAAAATTTATGGCAACGTACTTCTTATAAGGATATATATATATATATATATATATATATATTTATTAACTTCCCGCTAAGAAAATTAAATAATTTCAAAAATTTTTCGAAAATCGAGTTTACATCCGTTTTAGGTCCTAGGAAGCTTCCCTGACTATTACCGCGATGGTGTCCGTACGTCTGTATGTATGTATGTGTGAGTGTGTATGGATGCATGTAAACCCCAAGCTTAATAGGCGAGGTCACTAACCATACTGGCCTCATCGTTACATTGATAATTTTAATGAACTCATCATGAGACATATTTCTGGCCAAAATAAAATAACATTTGATAATGGTCAATCAACTGTTAGACTAATATTCGTCCGTCATATAAAAGAAAGAGTTCACGCTTGATGGGTTCTCTCTCTCGACCTCATCACGTCTGGTAAAAACGCTGTCGATAAAAATATTTGTTTTATTTAAAAGGAAATTATCTTCTTAATCAAATTGATTATAAGAGGAGGCAAACGGGCAATAGTCGCATGTGTTGGGAAGTGAAAAAGCAAGCGCCCATAGACAATGGTAACACCAGAAATCAAGAGATGCGTTGCCAGCTTTCTAAGTGGCTGTTTGCTCTGAGCTTGAATGTCCCTAAGTCGTACCGGTTCGGGAATACTGCAGCAGGGTTAGCGAGGCAAAAAGTTTCATGCAAAACTAGCGGTTGTAAAATACTAGACATTTTTTTGTATGATAATAAGGGACGAGACGAGCAGGAAGTTCAGCTGATGATAATTCATACGAATCTGCCCATTACAATGCACTGCCGCTAAAAATTATTGAAACCTTGAGACATAAGATGTTAAATCTTATTTGCTCAGTAATTTCACAAGTTACGGCGCCCTTTTTTGTCTGAAATCAAAACACAGTAATGCTTACATATTACTGCTTAACAGCAGAAATACGGCCCTTGTTATCCATAATATAACCGGCATCCGGTGCAAAGGAGCCTCCCACTGGACATGAACATGATACACTAACACATATATATAAATTGTATCATCAAAGGTACTTATTGAAGAGAGAAAGAAATCCAATATTAAAAAGAGAGTAAAAAACGAACTTTTATTAAGAAATTAAATTGAAAATATTAGCAGTAATAAAATCCTAATTTGTCAAATACGAGTAATTTCGATCCGAAAATAGTTTGTCACACGGATTTTATTGAGACGCGAGCGTCGTAAATGCTGAAATAAGTTACTTAAAAACACACACGTTAAAACGACATGGACGTTGAAAGATATTAAATTCAAGTCTCTCACATAATATGTCTGAAATAATACGAGTGTCTCATAAAATAGTTTGAAGCTTGATATTTTTTTTTGTAAATGTAGATATTATTCCAATTTCGGGGATAGCACACGGTAAAATATGGGGTATTATGATGGTAGAAAGGTGGTACATATTACTGATGTAGGTATATCAGTAAAATCCAATGTAGATTTTTTTTAAGAAAATAAGAGATGAGACGAGCATGACGTTCAGCTGATGGTAATTGATACGCCTTGCCCATTACAATCAGTGCCGCTCAGGATTCTTAAAAAAATCCAATAATTCTGAGCTGCACTACAACTGCGCTCGTAAACTTGAGACATAAGATGTTAAGTCTCATTTGCCCAGTGATTTCACTAGCTACGGCGCCCTTTAGACCGAAGCACAGTAATATTTATACATTACTGCGTCACAATAGAAATAGGCGACGTTATGGTTCCTTTAATCTAGCCGGAATTCTGTGCAAAGTAGCCTCCCACTCGTATATATACATCTCTACTCTACTACTACTCATCTCCTATATTGTATAGAATATTTTTTTAAAGATTACTTGCTGTGTGCTACAAACAATACCGTAGCAAAAAAGTTTTTTGTAGAATCGTTGTCTGTATGTCCGGTCGTAATGCAAAAACTATTGAATAAATTTATTTACCATTTTGCATGAATATTAACAAGATATGGGTCAACATATAGGTTACATATTATTACACTAGATGCTAACATAGTATTTGTTCTGCTTATAGCGTCTACATGTACGACGCGTCGGGCTGCAGGTAGTTGATAATATATAGGCAGTGAAAGTGGATACACCAGTGGGAGGCTCCTTTGCACAGGATGCCGGCTAGATTATGGGTACCACAACGGCGCCTATTTCTGCCGTGAAGAAGTAATGTGTAGACATTACTGTGTTTCGGTCTGAAGGGCGCCGTAGCTAGTGAAATTACTGGGCAAATGAGACTTAACATCTTATGTCTCAAGGTCGCTAGCATAGTTGTAGTGCCGCTCAAAATTTTTGGGGTTTTTCAAGAATCCTGAGCGGCACTGCATTGTAATGGGGCAGGGCGCATCAATTACCATCAGCTGAACGTCCTGCTCGTCTCATGGTCATAAAAAAAGTAATGAGTTATATTATCGTTACATTTGAAATCGACCCTAGGTGATCTTGTGTGTGGTTGATTACAAGGACAATACATTTACTATTGTGCCTAACAGCAATTCAAACTTACCATCACTAACAGGCGTAATAATATCTTTCAATAATCTTACTTATCTTATAATGCAAATCATAGTTCCAAAACAGGGTCATAACATAATGTAAAAAATAATTATCAAATGCAGTGTTAAAATAGGCAATAAAAAATAACGAAGGTTTTACATTTCGTAACCAAATAACCACCCATTGAACAGATAAGATCTTGCGTGATTCAAACTAAAATTAGGGGAAATTTAACAGACCAAATGAAAACGTCGGTTTGATACGAACACTTTGTATCGTGTCAGTGTACATACAATTTAGTTGGGTTACTTAAAACAATGGCTGTAATTACGGCGTCACTCTTATAAGTTAAGATGTTGAAATGTATTATGTTAGATCTGTTATCAAATTGTTAAATTAATGCTTATAACGTTAACGTGTAAATCTTTTATTTTTGACTTTCGGCTTTTACGGATCTTGTTTCAAACTAAAATCACAACTATTTTCTGAGGCTACAACTGGTTTTTTCTTCTTTAAATAGACCGGGTCATTAAATAAACAGTCACCAGTGGGAGGCTCCTTTGCACAGGATGCCGTCTATTATGGGTACCACAACGGCGCCTATTTCTGCCGCGAAGCAGTATTGTGTAAGCATTAATGTGTTTCGGTCTGAAGGGCGCCGTAGCTAGTGTCATTACTGGGCAAATGAGACTTAACATCTTATGTCTCAAGGAAATAAGCGCAATTGTAGTGCCGCTCAGAGTTTTTGGGTTTTTCAAGAATCCTGAATAGCACTGCATTGTATTGGGCAGGGCGTATCAAGTCCCGTATTGGCATAAAAAAAAGAGTCCCTCATTATAATATTTTATTTTATCACCTTATGTAGATGAAGTAAAATGGGTTATGATTTAAATATAGGTAACATTTAAATCATTATTCATTATAATTAGTACTTATTAGTAAAACGTAATAATAATACTATTTCAATAAATATAACGATAAGGGTACAGTCGAATACAAAATAATATAAACGATACACGGACCGTAGAGTTTGACTGTACAATGCGTTCCCATGGCAACCCAGTCAAAGGCTTCTTTCAATATCAGCGAAGCCAATAAATCCTTCACGACATCGAGTCGATGTGTGAACCTTTTGTGATACAGCCTCAATGAATAAATTCTATTTTAGTTTAAATCGAATTCAATTAAATAATTTTCAATTGCTTACCTAGAGCATTGTCGTTTCTGTAAAGTTTTAAGTATCAAGTATGTTTTAAGCGAACCGAGCGAAAGGGAAACTATCAGAGTTTCCCGGTTTAGTGCCAAAATCTTAAGGTTATCTTATTACTGATGGTTAGTGATACCCAAAGTTCTGAGCGGCATCGCGTTCACTTTGAGATATAAAATTTTCTTAATCTTAGTAGCCAATTTCACTAGCTACGGTCAAAAGTCTTGGCAGTACTTCACAGCAGATAAAAGAGTCGCTATGTAACCCACATAGCTGGTATCCTGTGCACAGAAGCCTCCACTAGTATTAACTGGTGATCAAATTTGGTTGTTAATTTGATACGAGATTATTTTTACTTTAAGCAAATTGCAAGCTTCGAGGGAAGTACATGAAATATTTCTACTCTAATTGTAGTTTCTAATTTGACATTGGACTTATCTGTAAGAAAACAAAATTTTTGTGTTAATAAATAAATACTATTTAATAGCTCAAGAAGTACTATCCCCCCCTTCTGCGCCGCCCCTCACAGTGATCGCCGGTAAGTGTCTTCTACCCCCACCAAAACGTATCTTTTCATTTGTGTCGCCTATTTTTCGTGAAGATGTTCTACTTGTATATAAATGTATATTGTATGTATATTTTTACTACTCTTAAGACCCTAAGATCTCGTCGCACTTTACTCTTATCATTATTAGCATCTCAAGTATCAATATCACAATTCGCTCAACTCCCTCAAGAAAAAAACTTAATAAAACCAGCACGAATTGAAACCCTCCTCGCCACTATGACAGAATTCATACGCTTCACAATTTTGTCGAATCTCTCCCAAATTATATTATACATAAAAGCCGGAGTTACTCGCATTCAAAACAATTTCTCCCAATAAATGTATTCGGTAAGTCATATTTAACGTCGCGGGGAGGTAAATGAATCCGCGGATATTAGACTCGAGGAAAATGTTCCCTTTGTTGCTCGACTGACATACTTTTGGGGATTTTTTTTTGTTTATTTAGATCCTGTTTGCAATAGCTTTTACGACGCTCACCCGCCAAGAGCATTGGAATCACAGACCAAAATAGAAACGGATTACTGTTTTTTTTATTACAATGTATGTATGGACGAGAAATAATGGAAATCTGAGGAAATGGTTTAAGAAAATGTTGCAATATGAGATAAAGTGACGGGACGAGCGGGTCCTTCACCTGATGTAACGCAAATAATGCAGTACCGCTCAGAATTCTTTATTGAACCCAAAAGTTCTGGATGGCTTCGCAATAACGCTCGTCATTTTAAGCAATAAATAAAAAAAAATATATAAAAATAACATTTTCGATCAGGTCAAAAGACACGAGTATGATTGTGAAGGATTTTACTAGCACCTTGGAAAGTTGAGCTTTAATCAAAAGTGGCAAGAAACTAATTACCACTCTTTTTAATCTTTAAAAATCATCTACAATTATCTTTTTAATGTATAATAATCCTGAGATTTTCAGTCTCATCAGCCCAGTAATTTTCTCCCTTCAAAGCATTCAATTCAATTTCAATAATCCTTGCACATTACCTACTTCTTTCACGGTAGAAGAAGATGCCGCAGTACCTCATAACCACAACCCTTGCAAATAATTCTCTAACTGGTAAAATGCCAGAAAATATCCAGTTGTGAATTAAAATGGCCTTCTTCTGCTTCAATGACTATGTTCGTATTCTATCGGTAGGTTTTTCTTCTAATAAAACTTCAAATGATATTGGTTCCGTTACAAATACACATGTAACTTGTGGTGTACGAAACTTCGTATAGATGAAAAAATTTGTCTAGATTCTATCAAAAATTATTGCAATTTATTTTAAGTCACATATATCTAGTATTTCAGTTTTAAAAACTATATAAAATGAGTACTAATCTCAAATGTGAAATAAGCCCGATTTATCTGTAAAAACCCTCCATAAACAAATGGGTATCATTGAAAAATCTTTGCCGCTCCGCTCTCGGTAATGCAGGAGAACATTTGCGAAATTTAGGAGGATGTTAGAAAATATAATAACAAAAGGGGAGAGAATTTTACCGAAACTTTGTGAGTGAACACGGTATATGATAATGGGCTGCTCTGGGACTGCTTTCTTTTGTGTTTATTTAAGATAATCACTATAATGTCGGTTTTATGGCGCGTGTGTTACGAGTTAATTTGCTTACGTTTTCGGTCTCTGATTTTGGATACGAAGCACTAACGATCACTAAAGTTTTGTGGTACAGTTAACATTGAAATTGCGTTTCCTATATTGCCCTTACTATAAAATTTCTCAATACATATTGTAACTCAGAAACATATTTATTTTTCATACAAATATCCAACTATATAAAGACTAGTTAGAGGCTCAGTGGGAGCATTGCTGTGTTTCAGTCTGAAGGGCGCCGTAGCTAGTGAAATTACTGGGCAAATGAGACTTAACATCTTATGTCTCAAGGTGACTAACGCAATTTTATTGCCTTATCTAACGAGACGGGCAAGACAAACCTGATGATAAGTGATACGCTCTGTCCATAACAACGCAGTGCCGCTCAGAGCTTTTGATGAAACCCAAAGTTCAAATTGCAATTTCGTTAGTTTGGGGCATAAGATAGCCTAGTAATTAAACCAGCTTCAACGCTTTATAAACCGAAATAAAATAATGCCTGCATTTTACTGTTTCACATGAGAATTAAGCGCTGCTCAGGTACCCAGCCGGTATCATTTTGAAAGAATTTTGAACTGTATGGTTAAACTGGAAAAGACCCTGGTGAGGATCTATGTTGTCTCATCATTGTGTTTGAACATTGCGTTAAGATATGAATATAAGTAAGTTGTTGCAAAGTAAACATCATTATAACATGAAATTTGACCCCGGCCATGTAAGGCTCGACACACACCATATACGTCGCTACGTGGGTGTCAAATGACGAGGTCCTTGATTACAATTTATACTTTATCATTAATTAATGGCTTAAGTTTTTTCATCTTCTGAATAACCTTTTATGTCGTGTAAACTGTGTGTACTTACCAGATTAAAAATAATGCTTTTATAGACTCACAATATAAGTATATCATAATTTATGTTATTTTAATTAAATATGTATTGCCGATAGTTTAGTACTTATTTATTTATTTAGTGTGACTTACAATTCATATAAGTATAACTATACGCGCAACGAAATATATTTCCATCGAGCTATCTAAGGAATGAGAAAACGTTCAGGGCGAACGAAGGTAGTCCACATTTCAAGGTAACATTAAAACTGCTTAAGACGAAACATCAGCAGCCATTTTTACAATTGAAACGTTCTCGACTATTTTGTCTTGGTTTTTAACTTCACGCCAAAACTATTGTAAAATATTTTATTTGAAATAATAGCTGACACGGCAAATGTTGTTTTACCATATAAATTATTTTTAGAGTTAGACCGTTTCTTGGACATTGCAACATTACTTTATTTATCTAAATTTTTTTTTTAAATAAACGCCTAAGTTACTCCTTATTACATCAGCTACCGGTCAATAAAAGTCCTGTCAAAATCGGTCCAGTCATTTCAGAGATAAGCCGCAACAAACAGACAGACAGTCAAAGTTAAGAACAACTAAGTTTAACTATCAGTCTGCCTGTAAAGATCTACAATAGCCTGTTACAGAGAAAAGTAGAATACAGGTTAAGAAAGAAAATCACATGCGTTTCCGGTATTCAATCAAAGCAGATGTGTGAATAGGTTGAGAATTTATTAAAAAAACATCAGAATATATGAATAGTGCTCACGTGGATACAGTCACATATGGACGTCGAAATTTGAATTATTTATAAAATGCTCAGAATTATAAGTTATGAGTTCGTATGTTGATGTCGGAATTTGGCCGGTCGTTCAACTGAATTGTCTTACGTCATGTATTGTTGAATCTTGAATGCTGCGTATCGATAGCGCGGCCCTCACTTAATAGTAACTTAGTTCGAAATCTATACGTATAATAAAATATTAGTATTTACGAGTCTGTACATTGAAGATTTTTGCAAAATAGTAACTGAAAAGTGGCTGAAGTAAAAGAACGTATAAAAAAAATTATTCAAATTTCGAATTATATGTGCGCATTACGAAGTTGATGCCATTCACAGGGCCAAAACGATTTGTTGATAAATTTAACGTTTTTTTCGGATAATATAGTATAACATATGCGTAAATATAATAGTATTTAGGTATCTATATTTAACAATTTCATTATTACAACAGGGAGCATTTTATACGAAATATTTCTTGATGTTTTGAAATATTATTGGCAAATTCCTATAAACAGTATTTTTTTTTATTACCTACAGAACAACGTCTGTCATGTCAGCTAGTATTATATAAATTTACCTTAACTTCATAATAATTATATTTTTGTTTTCAGGTAAGACTCGTTTCCAGTTTCTCTTTAAATTGGTAAGTCTTGTGGATATATGAAATCACTTGGTATGTTTTTGAGGCCCAATACATGAAAAGTAAGTTACTACGAATTCGACCATTAAATATTGGTCAGAGGCTACAGGAACCACAATGGCTTTCGTTTTTCTGCCCGTTGGTAACAGCCCATATTACCTGTAAGCCAGTTTCGCCTTTCTTCTTTATTCAATAACCTATTTTTAAAAGCTTACCATTTTGGCACTGGTTTATGTTTTAGATCTCATCTTATCTGTTATATATATATTTAATTTTTCAAAATATAAGCGATCAGGCAACCTAAAAGTAAATTGCAGGGCAGTTCCTTTAAGATCAGTCGGACTTTTAAGAAGAAAAAGCCAGACATAACGAAAATTGGTTTACCTTTACAAAAAGGTGTCGAGTAAACATTCACATATAATTAGTAAAAAACTTGTTATTTTGATAGTGGGAGGCTCCTTTGCACAGGATGCCGGCTAGATTATGGGTACTACAACGGCGCCTATTTGCTATATGCCGTGAAAGGCGCCCTAGCTAGTGTTATTATATCTTATGTCTCAAGGTGACCGGCACAGTTGTAATGCCGCTCAGAATTTTTGGGGTTTTTGAAGAATCCTGAGCGGCACTGCATTGTAATGGGTAGGGCGTATCAATTACCATCAGCTATACGTCCTGCTCCTCTCGTCCTTTATTTTCATATAAACAGCTGATATATCAATATAGTTATAAAATAATAAAAAAAAACGTGTATAAAAAAATTCGCGTAGTGAAGCGCGCATGGCGCTACGTCACACGTTATCTGGTGCGGCGGCCGAGCGGGGTTAGAGGTTGTTAAACTGTTTGAGGACGTTTATTGACTCCCATTTTAAAATTTACAACAAACTCACTTAATATTTATTGATTGTAATACTATGCGTGTGTGTGGCCCAAACAATATTTGGGTTTTAGATTGCTCTGACATATTATGTGTCCAGTGTATCTCAATAAGCAGACACATTATATTAATATGCAGGGTGGCCCACTCAAACCGGTCAGTATGGGGATTTCAGTATATAAATGAGATCTTAGATTGGATACGTCTTAGAAGTTCACATTCCATTCTTAAATAATAGCAAAATATAATCTTTTTACTGGTATACGCAGACAACATGGCGATTGGTTATTGCCTACATTTTTTTAACGAGTAAAACCGACAACTTACATGAAATAATATCAAATAAAGCAATTTCATTTTATTTTAGACACAAGTTTTCATAGCAACAATCACTCCTTACAACCTACACTATCGATATGGCAATAAAACAAAATTGTGTTTTTTTTTTTTCAAAATGACCGGGTTCGATACCCGAGTCGTGTATGATTTTTTTCGAAAATCTATGAATGTAGTTTTTGTTTTCTCTTAAATTGATATTGTGGTTTCTTAGAAGATATACTTCTATCTCATATAAATCCCCATACTGACCGGTTTGGGTGGTCCACCCCGTATAAATAAGTAAAACCTGTGTTACTACACATGTAAGAACTTTATTAAGGTGACGCTAATGATATTCAAAATCTGTTCATGAATTGAGTGTATTTGTATTTAAGTGTAATCACAAGAAATTTTGCTTTCTCAGTTTTGTTGTGGGTTTTCTTTATATATATATTTACTTATATATAAAAATAACTATGCAATTTATCATTTTATTGAAATGCGAATAAAATTTAAATATAAAATAAGCATGACTTAATGAGAAAAATTGGACATCAACAGCCTCATCATTGTAAAAGCTATTCGAGTTAATTATGGTTTAATTAATATAATATCTTATTCAACGAAATTAGTATCAAGCTAAATATAATTTTGAACGAATTTGAACTCGTAACGGAGTTTAAGTAACGGATTTTGTAACTGGTTGTTTGTCTTCGTTATGCACTGATCACTAGTAATTTTCCATGACGTTGTTGGATCGCGAATTTAGGCAAAAAATGACGTCCCTGTTGACAAGAAAGAAACACACTTTTACATATGCAATGACTATGAATACATATTAGATATTGCTTTAATATTCTTAAAATAAATAAATACTACAGGTCACTTCATTTTTTGTTCTGTTACATTATTTCCTCACCCTCTAATTCTGTATATTTCTGAAGTCATTTTTGGTTTATTCTCGGGTACATAACTTTATTCCATACAACGCCGGAGGCCGTGGGTTCGAGTAACGCATCGTTCATAAAATTTTGTTTTTCAAATTTTATTTGTGTATCAATCCTAGAAGTGAGGGTTATCACTTTAAAAACATAACACATTACTTTATTCCATTATTATTTGTAAGGCCGCCTGACGTTAGTTACTCAACTGGTCCATTTCTATGTCTACTGAACCACAAAGAAATGGACGAGAATTTAATAAGTTTCAATGTGTATAAGTTGTTAAATAAATCAAACAAATCAAGAATAAATGATTATGCAATATTTTCAAAACTTTGGACTTGTATTCTAAATAGCAAAAAAAACGCCACGCGCCATACAAATGGCGCCTTTGAAATGCTGTTTTTATTACTCAAAAATAAATGAAACAAATTGGAATTTACAGTAATTACGAAAATTGATCGAACTCTACATATTAAAAAAAATCCACATTTTAATGCGTATTTTTACTTTTTATGTTATATATGTTTCTTATATTTCTTGTTTTTTACGTATTAATTGTTTTTTTTTACGTATTATTTGGTGGTCGTTTGTACTTTTTTTCGTAGGTATTATTTCGTGAACGTAAACCGGTGGTATCTGAAAGCGTTTCTCATTAAAACTAGAGCTACCTAACAGCTGTATCAAGCACGCAGCGTGTGTATTGTATACAAAGTGACAACCTCGCCGGCAGGTTGTTCACCTCAGGGCCCGTCTCGCCACCTTTCAGACCTTTATTCTTTATTTTCTCAACTCAATGGATGTATTATTTATCTCGGTTCTGGCCTATACGGTCTGAACTTGTTTTATACACAAGCATACTTTTTTTTCCAAAAATAAGTAATAATGACAGATTTTTATAACATATCATTGAAATAATTTTACGTACTTGAAAGGTTACCGTTAATCCTTTTACTTAAAAATCATCTACGCTGTTTGTCCGTCCAGTATGTCTGTCAGCGGCTTATATCGTACACACCGCTATAGTTGGAAAGTTAAGATTTTGACACAGCAAACCCAGATTTGGAATTCCAAAATGGTTTATTATCTACAATCATAAATGTGACTAACAAATTAATATTTTATATTGAATATTAAAAACACTCACCTATTTGAAAATGTATGCCACAGACCTAAGAAACTCAGCGGGCTTCTATTCATAATAAAATTTCGTAACAATAATATAGTACAATATAATATACTATTAAAAATAACTTGGGGGTGGTCGCTCCATTCCCAATCTGTGGTATCATTAAGAAAATAATTTATGTTATAGTTATCACATAGACGTTTTTGACAATTCTTTTGAACTTAGTGACATTTTTTTGTAAATCTGGCACTATGCTGTAAAGGCAACATATACATCACCCAACAAAAGACTTACTAACTGGACTTAACCGAGTAGTAGGCATAACCAGTTTATGTTTATTCCTGGTGTTAACATTATTATTATCAAGATATTATATTGAGATGAAACAGTTAAAATATTTATTCTTTATATTTCTCTCTTAATGATTCTTTAGAACCTAGGTTATAAAGAGCTAAAAAAAATTACTGCACTTAAACAACGATTGCAAATGTAACTTTCCACATCAGTATAAGTCACAAATAACCGTCTCATCTAACTGTAATAAAAAGGCACTTAAACTGCAATTTGTGCGAAATACGTTATAAATAAAATTCGATCGGAAACCCATAATTACCTAAGTACAGTGACACCGATGTCCTGTTTACAAATAACCTTTGAAATTGGGTTCAACGACATTTGTTTTTGTCGACAGCAGCTCCGATCACCGCCTAGCCTTTTTGTACAAGTAATTATTGTCCCGCCTGGAAACGAACTGCTCTAGTACAACGTTTGGTTGCTTTCGTAATAAGGTTCTACCTGTACTTTTTTTATCAGTGGAAGGCTTCTTTGCACAGAATGCCAGCGAGGTGTGTACGATGCCAGTTTCTGCCGACAAGCGGTTCTGGTGCAAGCAATATTTGTTTTTTGGTGAGAAAGGCGCCGCAGCTGGTGAACTTACGGGGCTTAAAAGACTTAACATCTTGTCTCAATGGGCTGAGTGCAATTGCTTAGATCATTAATTATTCTTCTAGATAGAGTCTCTTGCTGTTAGACAACCGACGAAAACAGGCCAGGAATTTTAGTTGAGTGTGCGTGATAAGCTACGTCTTACACTCGCCAAATGTATGACACTTTGTGTTAGTACCTATGCGTGAATTTCTCAAAATAGAGGTCAGTTCTAAATTCAATTTTTTTCACAGCTGTCTCATAGTATATCTCAACGTATAAATAATCTAAGTGCAATTGTTATATCGCTCAGAATTATATGTTCAATCAAAAATCTTGCGCGGCACTGCATTGTAATGGGCATAATGTTGTCACTTACCATGAGGTAAACGTGTTGCTGGTCTCGTCACTACACAAAAGTCACATCACACTACTGTGTCTGCCAACTACTACTACGCATCCCGCGTGTATCGCACGCTATTCGGAACTTATAACACGTTTGTAATACAAATGACGAACACCGGTGTACCGTTAAATATATAAAAAATTGTATTTTCACACTTCACTACAATCTATTAGTCGAGGCGAAAAACGCCATCCGAACGTTAAAATGCACAGAGCAGACGGATTAAATCGTCCGGTTGTGTCGCCGTGCGCCTGTGCCGCCCCGATAACCGGAGATTAGAGGACCATCGACATATCGATAATCCGGTGAAAACCGGACCGGATATTTAAATGCCGATACTCAGTCCTGACTTTGCGATTGACATAACAAAAAATTTAAATTGTGATAGTTTATCATAAGAAAAAGTTTTGTGTTTTAATAAACGTCGTTAATTTTTAGAGTTCCATATCTCATAAAACGATCACTGGTCCGTGTGTCTATCGTGTAAGGATGTCCTTACACCGAGGAATGCGTCGAGGATATCATAGAAAATACGTCTTATTTAGATTTCAAGCTTGCTTTCAATTGTCAGCTTTATAAGTCAAATATCCAATTCTACACAATTAAAAAAAACAATACCAAGACACAATTCAACTGAGGTAAAAAGATTTTATTTTAAATCCGTGTCGCGAAAAATCTTTTGTTGATTTAAGTTGATTAGAGTTAAAGCTTCGGTAATATATTATTCTATAAGGTTCTATAATTTTAATTTTGTTTCAACAAAGCTTGTTATTTCATGAATACATTCTCATTTTACTTGTTAACACAATAAGGATCAAGCCGATACTTTATCATTCGACTCGTTTTTACTCGCCGCCATTTTGTTTCATGTGAGAAATTAATAACAGTAGATAGACACATCATAAATGCACACCCTGTTTATCCGAACTGTATAATTATAATAATTAAACCAGCAATTTATAATATTAAGCTGCTGTGTTAACAGGTTTCATTAAGCTTATTATTTTGCAGCATAATTATGTTTCTATGATAATTTTTCCAAATTTTATTTTTCAACACATCGTTTATTTCATTTGTGGTTACCTCTAGATGGCCTTATCGGGCCGTTCACCTATTTTTTTTCAAAACAGACATGTTTTGTTCTCGAGATAATTTATGATGAATATATGACTTAAGTGTTTTCAGTAGTCTTTCGGCGGTGGGTGTTTGTTGTAAAAGTTTATAATTTAAAGAGAATTGTTTGAACATTTGAACATCTTTTAGTGAAACTGTTATAAATAAAAACAGAATTTGTTTGGCTAAAGAAAAAGTCTAATTTGTACGTAATCTATCGATAGTCTATTTAGCTCATGCAAAAGGCCATCAAACATATTTCTCCATCACAAACATTTCCGATGGAAGCGAGCCATTGCGGAGGCACATTTTATTTCCCACTTTATATAACTGGCATTGTTACCACTTGTCGACTGCCTCGAACTTCACTCGCTAATATAAATTATACAAGTTTGCGGCTCCGCGATAAAAAACAAACTTGCGTCTGTCTTGAAATAGAATATTGTTCTTTTTCAAGACAGACGCTTTGTTGTGCACACTGTTTCTCCGATCTCATTTTTAAGAATACTTTAACCACTGTTGGTTTTACAAAACATAAAGATGCGTACATGATGATGGCTGGCAATGAACAGGATACGTCGGATCTTACCTAAAATATTAATTATATTTCGTGAACTTTATTATAAACTAAAGACTAAAGGAACTGTCTACTTAAAATATCACGAAGGCCTGCTGAAAACCAGTGTTGTGTTGGTGTCTTCTGCACTCACACAACAATATACTGAGTCAGCTCCTTTTAGCAGGGAATCACGCTCACACTGTTATTTTCATTTATTTATTTTAATTTTTTTATAATATTTGTTACGTTATTTAATTTAGTATTTTAAGATTTTAACTAAAATTGTAAATAATTGTTATTGTGTGAGTATTTTTTTATTGCTACTAAAGTGTTACTATTCTATTCTAAACCGATGATAGAACGGTGATTAAGACATTTTTATATATCAAGTGAAATGCCAAAAAAAACACATCAAAGAGTTATTGAAATGTAACCTATTTGCGCATTTGATAAACTTTTGTAATGGAAGTATTTTAGAAAGTAAAATTTTCTCAATTTTTGTCAAGACATTTTTTGTAATATAAACAATAAATTAACTAAATCAATACTATTTTAGCTGCACAAAACGTTTTCAGTTCTTTCAAACTTTAATTTGCTCACAGCTACTTAAATTTCCGAAAAGTGAAATAATATCAATATATATCGCTTATGTATAAGAAGAAAATATAGATCTGGATGTTTTTAATTAATTGTAACATTATAAATGAGTTGGTTGTCAGACGCTAACAACTCAACTAATCAATAGACAATTTTGTATCTAGAAAAGGCACTTACAGGTGCATTTTGTCCTGAATTGTAAATTTGAATAGTTTCTTTGGGAGTGCATATTATCTAATTCCACGTAGACGAAGTCACGGGCAGGGAATATTGTACGAATGTAATTTATAATATCATTGAAATATATCCTATTCATTGTATGAGCTACAAAGTTACATATAAATTAGGCAATATCTATATTTAGAATTAAAACCGTTACGAATGTGAACATTTATATGAATTCGACGGACGAAGTTCGTGACGCGGTGCTCACGACGCATACACGACATAAAAACTTTAATAATTTATTGTTGAGGCACAAATGCAAGTACCACAGCCCGCAAAGGTTGTCGCTGTATTTTTATTATGGAAAAGGAGGACAAACGAGCGTACGGGTTGAGTGGAGAGTTGAGTTACCTGGTGTTAAGTGATCACCGCCGCCCACATTATCTTGCAACACCAGAGGAATCACAGGAGCGTTGCCGGCCTTTAAGGAATCTGTACGCGCTTTTTTTGGAAGTACCCATTTCGTGTCGTCCCGGAATCATCGCACAAGGAAGCTCATTCCACAGGTTTGTAGTACATGGAAGAAATCTCCTTGAAAATCTCACTGTGGAGGACCGCCACACATCCAGATCTACTGATGTTCATAAAAAAAGCATCTATGTCTATGTCATTCAGTAGCTCAAAATATTCTTTGTATATATAAAAAAGTTTACCAGTGGGAGGCTCCTTTGCACTGGATGCCGCCTAGATTATGGGTACCACAACGGCGCCTATATCTGCCATGAAGCAGTAATGTGTAAGCATTACTGTGTTTCGGTCTGAAGGGCGCCGTACCTAGTGAAATTACTTGGCAAATGAGACAACATCTTGTCTCAAGGTGACGAGCGCAGTTGCAGTGCCGCTCAGAATTTTTGGGGTTTTTCAAGAATCCTGAGCGGCACTGCATTGTAATGGGCAGGGCGTATCAATTACTATCAACTGAACGTCCTTCTCTTCTAGTCCCTTATTTTCATAAAAAAAATATATAAAAAAGTCAAAATAACTTATTGATGTTCTCAAGTGTAAATTAACGACTATGTGTTCAATCTACTTTTCCTGAAAAGGAATATATTTTATCATAGTGCTGCATATTATTATAGTGTTGATAAAATATTCCCTGTATTTCAGCATAAAATAATATGGAGGTTGATGTAAATTCACTTTGCGTTCGTTCGTTAAGCCAGGCTGTTCTAAGACTGGTGTACGAGTAATACCTACTGTATACAGTATAGTCTAGACTCGACGCGACGTTGTTACTGCCTGTCAAAACGTCCGCTGCGAAAATTTGTAACTGGCAAGTGGCAAGCTGAAGTGCTATAGAAATATAACATTAATATATTGGAGAGGATTACGTTTTGAAACACGATTTGAAAATTTGAAATAATGGTTACGACGTCTAAATTATAAAAGGTATAAAAGGCATTTATTTTCTCAAAATTGATGCATTTACAATTCTTTTTGATGTCATTTCTAATATACTAGATACTGCTACCGCTTCGGAAACAAATGGTGCTCTGAGATAGAAGAAGCGGCGCAAGAAACTCTCCCAGCATTCTTTTTTTGCGCTGTTTTTAACAAATATATATTGTACATTCATTGCTTTTGCTTTAAAATAATCATAATATAGTCCCAGGCTGTCCGATCACTTAGATATTCAGCTGTGAGATATTCAGAGTAGTAGGATTTACAGAGCCAGTTATTAATAAAATTTCCAAATTTATTTATAGATAATGCCTGAACAGTAGCTGGGACTTTATTATAAAAGTGTATACATTTATATTTATATTTTGGTGCGCCAACTTGGCAATGCATAGTATTTAGGAATAATTCCAACAAAATACCAGAAGAATCCAAAATCCTGTATAATCATACTAAGCAATATATTAAAAACTGATTGTTTTAAAAGGTGCCTAAAGATTCAAGAATAATCATTGCTCAAATATTTAAAAGTAAAGGAAAAAGATAAAGTCACGCAAGTATATAATATAAAAGTATTTCAGAAATAAGAAAACGTCGAACTGTGGATAATGAAATTTATAAATATACAAAACTGAATTCTGTAGCGAAGTGGAGTGTTTAATGAGTCGGCCTGGCAATATATCAAGAAAGCACTTAAAATTATTGACATAGACGCTTCAATATATATTTATATAAATGTGATGGTAAGATATGAATACCCCGCAAATTAATTCTAAGTTTGTCCTTTGATTGCGATGTAACTTTTCTTTTCTTAATCTGCGTTTCAGTATCGTCTGGAATCTGAAGGATATTCATAGATTGAAACCTACTAGATACCGTGATTCTTTTCTGTAATTAACTTACGGGAAACATCAGTTTAGGATCAAGAAACTATTCATCATAATATTATCAATTAATCTCATCTTTTTTGTTCTACACTAGGCAGTTCACGGTAATTTTTAGTTTGACGACCTCAAGTGACTCATTACAAAAAATAAGGTTGTTGTTTCTTTTAACTGAAAAGAATTAAAGCCGTTAGAAAGATTTCTGTCTGTTAAATGAGTTTTCTAAAAATACTTTACGTTTCTCCATTATTATTCAAATTATAATAAAATTAATATACGTTTCGCGGTAAGTAGCATTAGTGAAAATGAGGCATTGTGAAATAACAGTACTTTGGTTATTTTTATATATTGCTCATAACAATTTTCTAGAAAACTACAATACACAGTAATGTATTAAAAAATGTGAACTGTCTTATGTTAATTTTTAAATTAATTTTAAATCGATTGAAACGTAGAAAATCATTATTATTTGTAAATGTAACATTATTGTTGTGAGAAATAATTAAATTCTCTATTGAACATGATACGTATAAGTTGAAAGGATCCAAACATCGCAAGGCTAAAGGCAATCTTGTTAAAATTTAATAAAGCATAGTGTATAAGGCGGGCCACACACAGGACAGGCGCTAGGCGCGTCGTCTCTTACAAAGATACTTTGAAAAATGAAATCGTTTTAGCCGGCGTCGTCAAAACCCTTACGCTCAATCATTTTAGCCGCTCTCTGAAATATTACTGCCTTTTATTGAAATAATATGTGATAGGGAGATAATGGGAGCATCAAGTTTTGGCTACGTTTCAGATTTTGAGATGGCTTGAGCAAAGGTAACTGGCATTGAATAGCTTTAAGTGGTTTGATTCATACTGTTTTTATATAATAGCTGTGACGTTCAATTTCAAGGCAATTCGATTTAAAATTACACAAAAATATATCATAAGTAGATAATAATACTTATTTGTCAGTACTAGTTAATACTACACATTTTGTTTTTCAAATTTTATTTGTGTATTAATCCTAGAAGTGAGGGTTATCAATTTAAGAAAAACATTACAAATTGTTTAGATTTACAAGAGCGACATCTCAAGTAAATTTCCTAATATACAAATATTGGGGTTGAGCAGATTATCAACTGTAAAGTAGATCCTGTAGATGAAGCCACAACTTGAGAGTTGAACAAAGCATACAAGATATTATGAAGATACGTCACTCGAACGGTTAGCTCAGTTGGTTAGAGCACCGGCACGGAACGCCGGAGGTCGTGGGTTCGAGTCCCGCATCGTTCATATAACTTTGTTTTTCAAATTTTATTTGTGTAATAATACAAAGTTAAAAAATAATTTGATCCTAGAATTTTATACGTTAAATCTAAATACTACATAATATGGTTCGTTAAATATATAGGTGTTAGTTTTAGTACCTTTGGTATATAATGTAACAATGCAAGTGGTACTCAATATACGTGTGCCAGATATGATAGTGATTTTATAAGCCATAGCGTATAGCGAATCAATAAATAGCAGAGGCTGTCATATCAGTTACCGATTAAACGGATAACGCAATGGGGACTTGGACGCACCGACCAACGGTATTGTTGTCTGATTTATTTGCTGTGCGTCTGGCGGTCAAATGACCGATATTCAGTTTAGGATTAAATTCAGAGCCATTGAAATGAAATATATTTGTACCACACGCAGTGGGTGACTAATTGGTCGTACAGGAGACAGTAATTAAACGCATGACTATGATTTTTGAAACCTGCAACTTTGAATTAGAGTTAGTAATTTAGACTACATGGTTCAAGATTTGAACATCAAATATTTAAGTAATGAATTAAGGGTAAGTCTTTTAACATTTAAATTTTGCTGGTTTATCGAAAAATTTTAAACAGAACAGTGATATAATTCTTGAAACACCATAACTCCGAAGTTCAATTATCAGAAATAAAAACAATAATCCTCGTCATTATTTTAATGCCCACAAATACAGCTCTACTCCACTAGAAAATGATTGAACAAAAGCAAAAGACGTAAACTACGAAACCATTCCGGACCCAAACGTTCTTGGATGTGGCGTTACCGCAAGAGTAATGGCCTCCATCAAACTCAATCGCACATCTCCTACCGCCACAGTTACCGTGCACAAATTAAATTCTAGTAATGCATCATTCTATCATTCGTTAGTTGCAGATAAATTGCACCGGAGCCATCCGTAGTCGCCTCGTGCCCCGACTAAATCTCCCTAGTCAAATTATTCACTTTCGCAATCCAAGCAAAGCCCTTACTAACACTGCACCAGACCCGCTCTTGTAATATTAAATTATAGTGGCCCAAGTACATTTCGAAATGGAAAATTGTATCCAGCTGTACGTTTTGTCAGAGAGCTCATAAATAGAACTTTGTTGCTTTTGCGCGTTTATTTTCAATAAATCTCTGATGTAAAATTCCGTTTGCGGGATCTATTAATGGACTTCGGGCGAGGTGTATTTATGCGGAGGATTTTGCATAGAAATAAAATTGTGATCACAACGTTCGAAAGTCTAGACATGTTATTAATGCGCTACCTTTGGAAAGGTCGGTCGTTTTTGGCGAGGAAGATAACGTTGTATGTACGCTATTCCGGCTAAAACACGAGGCGAGTCTGGGTTGGAAATTGTGAAATATGAGCCGGGATCGCCATGTCATTCTCTTGGCCGTTGGAAGAATTTATCATGACACGTTTCGGGAGCGGAGTGGACGGGCGAAAAAAGCTTTGCCAAGTCATATGTAAATGAGATTAAAGGATAACTTTATGGTTGTTATACTTGTTGACGTGAACTATCGGTCTCAAAAGTTCTGTTTTATTAAATATTAATCCAAACAATGTAAAATAAGCACCATTTGAGATTGGGATATATTATTATCATTTTGTATCATTAAATGAAATATGTTATGTAAGGATTCCAAAACTAAGTACTTTAATATTAGAATTTAATGAAAAAATCTACATTACAAAGCTCTACAAAACCAAATACGATCTTAATGTAATCTTAATAAAAATAGTCTCTTCAAAGGAAAAGGCGGACTTTAGTAAAAGGTAACAATATACAGTACAACCAACCTTTTCTTTTAATTTATTCTCTTACTGTTTTCAAATTGAATGTCATTTTGTGTAAAAACAACACGTTTATGCTTTTATTTCTCGATTCAAGATAATATATATTTCTACCAAAGCAGTTTGAGTCTCACTTCCAGAAGCTATAAGTTGGTCCTTATTTTGTTTGGCTTTCTTTAACAGTTAGTTATTTGTTTAAAGTTTTGGACAGCTCTGGAATTGTTGCGATAAGCTGAACTTGTCTCGTTAGCTCTGAGTTTAAGCGAATTACGGACTCTACTTAAGATGGGATCGGAGTTTTTAAGGTGAGACTTAGCTCAGCTCGAATCAAAGTTTTGAAACTTTGAATTATAATACGTAATTGCTGAGCAGCAATAAAGACGTTTATATACGCTATCAAATGGAGATAGCACCGACTTTACATCCCTGGGCTTAAGTTAGTGTCATTGTTTTGTAAGTTACAAGACTAAGCGACATTTCACAACAGCGCTTCGCTTTAACATTCATGAATATCATTAAACATCCCCTCCTGTTTTGAATATTGCGAAACTCTTTGCAAACGAACTTTGCTACAGTTTTGTTTACGCTTATTGCTTTTGAGGTGCTATCTTCATTGTCTACTATTGTGTAAGCTACGCTCTCTACAAATAATTTCATTTTAGGTAATATGATTAATTTTTGAATAAATAGGTAAATATCAAAATATATCATTTCTCCATTAAAGCTGATTAATTTCTTAAAATACACTATCTTTATAAAATAAAGTGTACACAGTTTTAAAGTAAATCTCAATTTCTTTAGAAAACGTTGAGACAATTCGGAATAATGGCATCTATTTGAGTAAGTCCTCAAACGGTTAAACCGGACCACAGTTGTCGCAGACATGCAAAGCCTCGCAACAGAATAGAATATCAAACAAAAGCTTGAAGCGGTCGTTTCTCAAGTCGAATGATACAAGTTCCCTGTATTATTAAGTTGTGTTCGAAACGATTGAGTTTTAAAAGTAGCTATCGATACGAGTTGGTAGACCGAAAAACAGGCTCGCCAATGCTCGGCGTCTTGGCAAAGGTTGCCTATTTGAAAAATAAATACAGGCAACAGTTTGTCGTTTTATTTAAAAGGTATTGCGAATTTACTGCACTTGGATAATGTGGCGACTGTTTTTGAATGAGGTTCCGGATTTTTAAATTTGTTTTTATATCTGATTAAAGTAGAAATATATTGCATTTGATTTTTAACTATTTATTTGTAGCAACTTCCAACGCAACATTCCAGTTAAATATCATAAATGTCACCGTTCTGTGATTCAAAATGTAAAACATATAGGTACTACGTTGAAAAGTTCACGTAAATTTTAATTTTTGACTATAGAAATCTACGAAACTCTATTCATTGAAATGTTCTTTATTACTTGAAAGGAAATGAAGTAATTTTAAATTATCAATTCATCCATGAATTTTGCACAAAACTTTGAGGATTAAGTTGAAAGGAATGATCGCTTCAACAATTCTAAATACAACGGTCTTTGAATAAAGTTAATAAAATTAGTGAATACATTTACGTTGCAAACGTTAAGGGGTCAGCGAACAAATTGGTAGTTCAATTCGATATTTGCAAAATTCCCAGAACCCTTTGGGACAAATTTGACAAATAGTTCGTGGACTAATAAATTTTCATTGAAACCCTGTGTAACTTTCCCTCAGCCGAGTTCTGAATTGGAACATTTGAGGGAGATAGCTGTAACTTAATTATGAGTTGAATTAGTCTTTGCTTAAGTGTGATTATAACTTCTGGTGACGTCGCAGCATGACGTTCTTTGCCGTTCGCCTTCTCATACGTAAACTTTTATTTAATTTCGCTTTTAGCTTTGCTTTTCCTAAAACGTATATGGATCTTAATGTTACGTTTTAACAAATTACTACCGTTAATTTAATTTGTTACATTAGAATCATAACTGTTTAGTAAAAACATATATATATATATATACTACATATTCTCGGAAGGAGCCTTCGTAAATAAATATCACATCCGGGTCGAAATTGCGTCGCATATTTTGTACAAGTGATTGATTTTAAAACACTTTGTTGTTATTAGATTAAATTTTAAATTAAAACCATACGAACGAACATTGGAACTAAACATTTCGTTCGTGTTTAAGTTCAAGGCATTACATTAAGAATTTACATAATCAGAACCATTTGCTTTGTAGTTGCATGCAGTTGATATCATTGAGTTTTTAGAGCATTAGGTATCAAACACATTAGTGTAACTACAATTAGCTTCTACTTTGCTCTAGATTAGCTTCTTTAGTGTAGTAATTGAATTTTTTTAGTTACTTTTTACAGTTTGTTCTGTTGCATTTTTGATTCGATTGTTGCATTTCTGATTGGCTCAATCGAAAATTAAACATAAGATCTATTTAACGTTTAGCAAATCAATTGATTGTTTAAATTATGGTTCTTGGATCCGCTACTTTGATGATTTATTGAATTGGAAAGTTGAATTTGAATTACAAATTATGTTGATATTTTCATTTAAAATAGGCGCCAATTCTTTTAATTTGCTTAATATTTTTCCAAGGCAATCCTTATATATATCCGTTATTAACGTGTAAGTTGATATACTTATAATATGCTCCAATAAATTAGGAAGTTGTCACGTACCAACAACGGGTTACAGTTTACAGTATTATAATAGCTATCTTGTATATTGAACAAAAACACACGTAATTTCAAATGCAGCTAATGTAAATGTAATGAGGGTAATAAATGTAAATAATGTTATTAAAACCATCAACTGGCCATTAATCACTTTTGACGTGTGATAAAATATGCAAAAAATAATTTTAGCGCAGTCGTTCGAAATAGCTCACTGTATCAAACAGTATACAGTGCACCTAATTATTAGCAGATTGAATCTCCACTTGGCGTGTTCCTATATGCAAATTGGTTGGTTGCTTTTTTACGCCGTTATCGCTGTTTCAAAGCCTTGATTTTGTAATTAACGCGGTGTGAAATCGTACGAACGCTACTATAGTTTTAAATGCAAACATCGCTTAAACTACGAGAAATAATAATAGTAAGGTCAGACCACATTCAGATTTTACAAATCCGAGGTTTCTTTCAAATGATGGTATCACAGCGGCGCTATTTTCTGCCATGAGGCAGTAATGTGCAAACAATATTGTTTGTTCATTATTATTGTATTATTGTTTCAGTTTGAACGGTGCTGTAACTAGTGAAATTACTGGGCTAATGAGATTTTACAACATATGTCTCAAAGCGATGAGTGCAAGTGTCGCTCAGAATTGAGATTATTTAAGAATCCTGAGCGCATTGTATTGTAATGAGCATTCGTATCATGTACGCTTATAAAAATGTACGATTTAAGCATTCCTCTTATACAAATTTAGACATTTTCTTAGTAACATTTGACAAGACAAAAACCTTTCCTATGCGTTTAAAAGATTAATAATATATATGCAAACGAGAGTTTTGTAAGGACTAATCTTATATTATAGGAACAAAAAAAATATCAAATAATAAATCTTAAATGTTAAGTAAGACATTAATATCTGTTATAAAATATTTGACGCAAACTTTGTAATTAAAATGTTCCATTATACTACTCGTACTTTTCTACCTGATTTTCAATAGAAATGGAATATTCCGAGTTAAAACTTCGGCGACATTGGCAGAAATTTTCCAGTCGAAAGTCAAGATGAGCTGCGAAAAATTTCAGCGAAGAAAATTTAATATTTTATATCCAAGATGTAAGTTCCCGCGATGAGATTGGGGCTTGATGAACCAATTTTAGACAGATGCCGAAACTAGAAATCTTGTTAGCTACCAACTTACTGACATGGTTTTTTAAAGAGCCAATTTTTCCCCACAGCTCCGTTGGGATTAAATGAGGTAAATATATTTTGTAGTATCTTGAGGAATTACTTTCTGTAACATGAGCGTGGTGAAGATATTTCATTTTTCATTCTTACATACTTACGCGTTGTCTTCACCTATTTTTTGTTGTTGTATTTCTTAGGCATTTTCGATCAATTTATTTTTTTTAAAGCTTCTAAATTTATATAGTGTGTAGGGCTAGGTGGCTAAGATGTCGTCGTTTCTAAATCTCGAAAAAAAAAATTTTTCACATACATGTGACTTAGAGACTTTGATAATCATTCACGAGACTGACTTTTAGTCTCGTACCAGAGTTTGGCGAGTCAGCATGTCCTGCGGATGAATCGTGCAGAGGCGAAACACGTGTCGAATTGATAAAGACAAATATTGACGAAATTAATACTAAAGAAAACTTAAAACATTTGGATAATTATGGATTTCCGCCTACTTCAATAAATTTACTTTCATATTCGCTAGAGCTGAAGACGAGATATGCGTAATATATACACGAACATGCATTACTCGATTGAAATATATAAGATTAGATTATATATAATTTTAAAAGTGTCTGAAGTAAGTCACATAAAATCATCTTTAACGCTCTGTTTTCAAATAGCGTGATGGACTCAAACATAAAGATTCAATATAATTTTAAGTGTAAAAGGGTTCTAAAGATTCTGAAACACAATTTATACAGGCATTTATTTACAAGAAACGGTTGAATTTAATCCCAACTTTAACTGACAAGGAAGACGCACATATTTAGAAATAATCCAAGTTTTAATTGCATTCACCTGTCGAGGTAACTCAGTTACCATTCCCGGATACTCCCAGTTAGTAACTATATTAATGTGGGAACTATACGGGCATCTACTGTGTAATACAGTTATTCGATTTGATTTCAATGCCTTTCCTCATCCTTCCTATTTTTGATTAATTATTGATGCTTCTATTTGAGTTAATTATGTTTTTTTCATTTCTTTTAAATATATTCGTATCTAATGATGTGTTACATTGTAAATCGTTTCGTGAATAAAGATTTTTATTGGTAGTTGTACCAAAATTAATAACATAAGTTGACACTGACAGATCTCATAGGATGATATGCAGACGTAACGCATCACAGACGGCTTTTAAGCGTAGCGTAACGTGCGCTGCTTTGGCTACAAATGACCGAAATAAAAGTAAAATATTATTATATAAATATTATATTTATTCATAGACCAAAGGGAGACTGGTTTATCTTTAACTAAATTTATTATCAATGTTTTGTTTCTCATTGCTTCTATTTGAAATTAAAATTTTTAGGCTTAACTGCCAATAGTATAAAATACAATAAGATCTTACCATCATACAACCCCAAACACTTCGAACTATTCTCGTCTCTTATAAATGGAAGTTTGATGTTCCTGTAAACATTGGTACTCACAGCTTTCCGGAACACAACCTGTACTTAGTACCCCGCTATTTAGGCCCAAATACGCGTTTACTTGACGAAGTTTGAAATCTCAGGATTCTTAGCTGCAGCTCTGACAACAGACAAAATAAATTGTGGAAAAATCGTAACTAAACCATAAATATGAATGGGCCTATATATCCGATTTTCAGAATAAGTTATAGGTCTTACATAGACAGGCGCGTTGGAGCAATAGGCCTTGTGATTCCTCGGGCGTGTCAAGAGAGTGTAGACCGCAGTTATGACATATCAAATTCAAATTCAAATATTTTTATTCAAAATAGGATGTGACATCACTAGTTGAAAGTCAAAAAAAACTACCACCCATTCCAGAATGAATCATCAGGAGAAACGTGTTTAAACTTGTTTGTCCACCTCCTTAAAAAAAGACAATATCTTGTATATAAGTGTAATATATAAAACACTTTGTAATGGACTTTTATAAAGAAAATTAATCTACATTGTCTAAGACTCTAAGGCGACAATGTTGCTGGGGATATAAAAAATTCATAACTCAGTCCACTCGTTAAAAATTCACATTAAACGTCTCCAGTTGCTCTTAAAGTAAAAGTCAAAGTCCCACACTCTGCTATGATAATAAAGTCATTTATTACGCATGTAAAATACTTTCAAATAGACATCTTAAGCGATGTTATTCTCAACTATTGATATTTGTAATACATAATGACCATGTTACCGTACATTGTACAGGGTGACTTTTTTATGATATAATGTGGCGAGATGAGTTCGATGTTCACCTGATGGTAGGTGATACACCCTGCACATAATAATACAGTGCCCCTCTCCATTGGACAAAAAAATCTGAGCGGTATCACAATTGCGCTCTTCACTTTTACATATGAGTGGGATGTGTCCTTTTCACAGGATGCCGGCTAAATTATGGGAATCACAACAGCGCCTATTTCTGCCGTGAAGCAGTAATGTGGAAACGTTACTGTGTTTCGGTCTGAAAGGCGCCGTAGCTAGTGAAATTACTGGGCGAATGAGACTTAACATCTTATGTCACAAGGTGACAAGCGCAATTGTGGTGCCGTTCACAAATATTGGGTTTTTAAAGAATCTTGAGCGGCACTGCATTGTTATGGGCAGGGCGTATCAGTTACACTCAGCTGAACGTCCTGCTCGTCTCGTCCCTTAATATCATAAAAAAGTCTTACTAGCCGAGTAATTCCACTAGCTGCGGCGTCCTTCAAACTGAAACCCAATAATGTGTGCACATTACTGCTTGACGGCAAAAAAGCTGTAGTACAAAGCGGTCATCATGTGCAAAGAACCCTCCCACTGCTAAAAGGTATTTGCATCTTTCTATCTCTAAGGATAAGAGTGAGTATCAGGCAATTCTAAACGATCGACAAAATATTATTTTATTCCATAAAAACTAATCCGATTTTTTAAATAAAGCTATTGTTGAAAATACAATATTAAATGCTAACCACAATCTAACATTATGTTTTAAATTATTATTACACCACTAATAAAATATTGTGAATTTTCTCATATTTGAGGTCATCCTGTATACAGCGAGTTGTCCGAGGTTGATTTATTCAGCCGCCACAAGTTTGTACAAGAATATGCTTCGCCAAGTTCTGTTATGGGGTGTAATTTATTGTTTGTTTTCAAGAAAGATTTAAAGCAAATTTTACGAAACTCTTGTCCATTGTTAAGTCAACGATTGGAGACTACTTTAAACGACACACAACATTGAGTTTTACTATAAATACATACATTATTAACAAAACCTCACAACAATTCGATATTAGGTGCATGTATATAATGCCACAATTATATATTAAATGTAACAATATGCGAAAATCTTTTTAAACAATAACCGCTTTCATTCATTTATATAATAACCTCAAAATATAATTTTAATTATAAATGTAGGTATTCGGTTATGTATTCGTAAAAATAGGCTACTAGCCTTACACTTAACATAAAATTAGTTAATTATGTATTATACAATAATAAATTGTTTAAAATTTTAACTGAATTAAATTAATTTATAGATATTTATTTACTCAATGCAAAACTTTAACAACCTGTGTAAAGAGGTTACCGCCCGTGACTGATGAATAATTAAGCTTAGAGTTTCTTGCATTATTTTACTTACTTTATAAAATAAACTTAATATTAAAGAAAAAATACTGCAAAATTTAATAGTCATATTAAACCGCACTGTTCAACGGTAAACGAATGCAGAAGTTGTGAACATTTTTTTATTATTTGAAATAAAATCTGACTTTAAATGACAAGAGACGATGCAGCGGACGAACTATAAAGACGGACTGCATTACCTTTTTATATCAACATAAAATTGAAAATACACACTTTAGGGACGAAAGCTTTTGTGATTCCAATATCTATCGTAACTTCTAGCTCACTTGCGAATATAATATTTTATCTCAATCATGCATTTTCACTGGATTGAATTTTATAAACTAGCATTTCTTCTATGACTTTTGAATAATGTATTTTAATATTATAAAATATAATTTTAATAAAATGTTTTCGGTTGCGCTTGGAGTAATAATATCATTTTTTTTGTATGTTTGTTCAAATTCATAAACAAATTTGACAGTCAGTTCTCATGGTAATTTAAACTGTCTAAACAAAAAAGGAGCTCAATCTAAACTATCATTAATTCCTACCGATACAATTTTAAACATATTCAATAATGTTGAACAAAAACAAATATTACAACTTAGTTTTCAAAATGTTTTTCTTGGTTATAATCTAAATCATTTCCGTGCCGTCACTTTAAATCATACTCTATGTCTAACTGCTCATAATTCTACATCGTTGTTGACATTATAGTTCCCGGCTAATATAATCAGTGCCTTGAACTTTCCCAAGTTAAAGTCTATAAGGTTAAACTGTGGTTAGAAGTAGGCCCTGTTACGATAGCATTCAATAAACATCGTGTGGCGAGGCATAAAAACCACCTATCTGTAGTCTGCTCACATACACTTGAGACGTGATTTGTGTTGGAAATCATTCAGATACGACATTTAGTTAATGCCTAATATTATCCGTGTAACGTATGCCAATGACAATTAATTTTGAATGGATAGTCAAAATGATAGCCTTTTAAATCTCAAATAACTACTTTACGAATTTTCACGTGAGTTACAATATTTTGTAACTTTGTAGAACAGTTAAACAATTGTATAGAGTTGTTTGTTAATAACGTAACATAATTTGTTCTCAGTGAGTTCTAATCCCACAAAATGATAAAATAGTGCGCAAAATTTGCAGTTACATTTGAGAAATAAAAGGAATTCATATTATATTGATATGAATTCGCTCTCTGTCGTACAAGAGTCGCGGTTTCCGTCCGGAATAAAAAAACGACAAAATAATACCACATTCACATATCTGTCAGGCGTCATGTTCTTTGACAACCTTCAAGCTGAGCCGCCGTTCGCCACGCATACATTACAATACAGGAAATCACGAACCGCTGTAGCTCGATTTATCTTCTTAAATTCATAAATTCTGCTCTAATGACATTTTGCGTCAGTTAACTTTTTAATGATACGTTTATGATACTTTGACATACAGCATGCTCGGTATTCATGTCCTCTGATTTTCTTTTTAACTTGAATGAAGAATTGGCAATATTTTTCTTTTATTATTTAAAAAGTCTCTCGTTATTTTATATATATAAATAAATCTCTCTTATCTCGGTCCGGTCGTCGTGGAGATCTTTGGGGGAGGCCTTTGTCTAGCAGTGGACGTCTTCCGGCTGATGATGATGATGATAAAGTATCTCTCAAAATGAAACTTTAGATAATTATACAGAAAAAACTTCATTCGAGAAGTCTTTTACATTAACTTTTGCATAGATATATGTTTTAAAACTACAAAAATAGAAGTAATAGTCAATTAAGCTGTGTGTTATCTATATAGTTTACTGGCGTTTTGCTTTGATAATTCAATTTAAAAAGGATTCAGAAATACCCTCCGCTTCGAGTGTATTCATTTATTATTCTTATTCTCGTGAATAAGTGCAATATATTAGCACTTTCCCTAACGTCGAAGCCATCACGATTTGCATCATTATACCGTGGTCAGGACCATATAACTGGATACACGTGCCCATAATAATTCCAGCCACGTCATGAACATCAACAAACAATATGCGATATTCCGTGCGCAATATAAATATATGCAAATGTTTATATTCGAGGCACGCGTCCAATAGGTTTCTGTCGGGGGCCCTCTGACCCGCCCGCACCTATTGACCCCTCACACATGTTCTTTTAACAATTCTCAGATTATTTTGGTGTACATATTTTAAGATTCTGTCGTTAACTATTTTAAATAAGAAAATAATATCAAATACTTACATCCAACGGCCACTGATTCAAAAGATAAGCCATTCAAGCCAAATGCAGTGCAGATAAATCAAAAAGATATACCCAACACTAATTTCAATATTATTATTTATTACAATGTATGTAGATTAATGCATATTTAAAAAGTAATGAGTTTCTTGCCACTTCTTATTAAAGCTCAATTTCTGATGTGTTGGTAAATGGTAAAATGTATAACTTTTGAGATCTTATGCCGTAATCAATTCATCAAAGGGAGTATCTCTATACTAAGTTGAAAATGTGACGTTATCTATAACTCTTAATTAACAATACTCTCATTATTGTGAATCAAAAACGAAATGTGACAACTTATTAATATATTTTTTTCTTTATTACAGGTACTAACTGGTAGCACTACTAGGATAGCGGTATAAAAGATTTAGAATACATAAACATAAATAAACATTCGTTGAATGGAAAAAGGAAATGAAAACAGAGGGGGAGCTTCATCAATCATAGATTAATAACCAGAGCGCCGTTACAGACATTTGTTTTCAACAAGTTTAACTGGTTAAAGTACTGTGTGTTAAAAATAATGGCTTAGACGTTGATTGTCTTACGATGGCTTTTGGACACTTACTGTAATTTACAACAAATTAGAACGCATATATTCAAATAATTTTATTACATAAACACAGTAGAACCTTTTTAAAGGTAAATTGAATATTTAATATGAAATAGTACAATATAATGAAACCTTTATACCAATAGATAAAATTAAACAATCCTAAAAATGTAAGGTCCAAGATTTAATTACTTTATTTGAAAATTACAATAATAAACTGCTTTATTAGTTAGAATAACTTATCAGAAAATAGCAAATAGATCAAAATCAAAGCAATTCACAATTTTACTAATGAATCAATATTTCCTCGCCCCGCGCTTTTCGGTATTTCCTACACTAATACAAAGTGTATTAGTGTACATTAACAAGAATAACCATCATTCGACAAAGGATTTTTGATAAGTTCAGTATGTAATAATTAATAATATTATAAGTAATAGTACTTACCAGTACAGTATACACATATAACGATCTTTTTATGATGATTAAAATTGATTTGTGTAGACTTTTCACTAGAATTTGAAAGTAAAATTGCTGTATTTATAAAAAAAAAATACGTTTAAAAAAACCGACTTCAAAAACTGAAAGTATCAACTAAAAATTTAATTTCATACATCTCTTATGTAAACCTTTTACCTTTATTATTAATAAAATACTATTATTTATATGTACTACCTATTGTTAGGTTTTAAGTCGTTGCCCAAGCCCTAAAGAAAATAATACTTAATATTTTAAAAAGCCGTCCACAAAAAACAATTATATCATCCACGTAGGCAAAAATTTTCATAAAATTAGAACTACTGGGCCACACTATGTAAAATTGTTACGGGACCAAATGGCATGTATTTGGCATCGAACTAAAGAAGAATTACGTAAATCGGATCATAAATCTGAGAGTAATCGGTGTACATACATAAAAAAATACCGAACGAATTGAGAACCTCCTCCGTTTTTGAAGTCGGTTAAAATTAATCAAAAATTTAAGTTCCTGATCTTGAAACTTCTCACTCTATGTTCTGTATTAAACTTTCTATTGCACAGCTAAAGGAGTCCGCATCGAGTTTGTGATAAGTAAATTAATGCGTCGAGGTACTAGGTAGTCTAGTTTCTAGTGGGTCACGTTAGAAACGTGTTCCGGACGGGAATAGAACTTGTGACATGACAATTATCGATTATTAAACACTTGGAGCGAGCGAGGTGAAACTTTAATACTCGCCTACCGCCAAACGTCGCTTGACCATTTTATATACTTGTGTGCAATAAATCACTTAGATCTCTTATCTGGATTGCGTTAGAAATAATAATAATAATCTGTTTTTTTTATAACTGAAATAATTTTTTATTACTTTTTTTTATGTTTATTTGTATGAAGTATTTGTTAGTTCAACAATTTGTTTTTAAAGTGATAAACCTCACTTCTGGGATTAATTACACTAATAAAACTGAAATAAAAATTTTATGGACGATGCCGTGATTATTCGGTGCGGAAATCCTCGCGACGCGAGAGGTAGCGGGTTCGAGTCCCGCATCGTTCGTAAAATTTAGTTTTCTGTTTTATTTGTGTATTTGTTAGTTTCTTATGTATTTTTACGATAGGTTACACACTACAAACCGCCATGTAGCAAAGTAAAATGTCGAATCTATGTAACGAAAATTCTAAATCGTTATTTTCAGATCTTTAATTGCACTACTTCTGTTTTACGTGATTTCATCATTGGTATAATATAAACATGCAAACTATTAATTATATATTTGTGTATTAATGTCAATATAAAATAAATACATCCAATTAGTGTAATCGTGAGAAACGTTTCAATTTGTACACGTCCCTTTTTAACTTATGACACATTAATAATAAAGGACAAGACAAAAAATATATTGATAGACCTTCATTTCACCTCCACTCGTATAATATTACAAACAAGCTATTATTTGTGGCTTTTGTACAAAAAAACTAACAGTGATTACTACGAGAACGTGATTCGGATTCGGTACGGTCAGAATATTCATCTTGCAAAAAGGTTTAATGGATTATGGATTTAATTATAGTCGTAACTGCTATAATTTACATTGAATGTTCTAAATTGCTGTGTTTTTGAGTCAGAAGTTTCGAAACGGTTGGGGGCTTTGATTAGTTTCACAGTTTCTGGGTGATTGAAACAATAATATTTAAATGGATTTTCATTAACCTTTGAATAAAAAAAATTACTTAGTCGTCCATGTCATACTATTTTTTTTATTAATTTGTATTTTGAAGCTAGATTTCATAGATAATTAATATTTTTACAGCTTTTATATAAAATATATTTCTACTCCAAAATTTTTAACACTCACAATAATGAAACGTGAATTTTATGAAAAACAGTATGCTATTATAGCATTTGTCAAGCATTAAATACAAAAGAAAAATCAATCGGTATTATTACTCTCTGAAAGTAGGAAATTTTGCATCATTGAGTTATCTTTTTTAGTCTCAGTTGCGATACCAAGTAGTAATATTGAAAATTAGAGGATGTCAACTTGAAAAAAGTAGCACTATTAAAAAGTAGATCCGAGTGAAATCACTAGTTAATAAGATAAAAGTTTGTTTCTCTAACTCTATCGACTTATTTGCTCAAATAAAATTTGAATATTAAAATTTTATAACGATACGTTACTCGAACGATTGGCTCAGTCGGTTGGCACCGGCACGGAAGGCCGGATGTCGTGGGTTCCAGTCCCGCATCGTTCATAAAATTTTGTTTTTAAAATTTTATTTGTGTATTAATTCTAGAAGTGAGGCTTATCACTTTTAAAACATAAAATGTTTTGACTTATTTGCTGTCTGTACCCCGCTAAGTTACGGTCTAAATTATAAAAATGATAGTAATAAATTTTATGCTACTATTAAAAAACTCTGGCCGCTTTAACCTTGTTCTTACACAATTTATATTTGAAGCAGCGTTCTGTATTATTTAATGAATGTGCGTACTATCTTGATTTTATTGTGATCTTGATATTTTATGCTTACATTAAGTAATCTATATAAATTTGCTATACCATGTTCCTGCCAGTTTCTGAGGTAATTATGAATGCAAACATTTTTTTTTTATTTTAAAGTGATTTCTCTCACTACTGGGATTAAATATAAAAAATATTAGTATCAGAATCAATAAACTGATTTTGTAGTTAAACAAATAGAAGCCATGATTTATAGCATCTTGTCGACGGTTAGTAAAGGATCTATTGCACTAATATCGCTCAGGCGTAATCAGTTCAGCGGGCTTGGTGTAGTTATAAAACTGTTCAATTAAATAATAGATAAATCGAATTCAATACCCATAGTCCAAAGCCAGCGAGGCTTAGAAGAAGTGCTTTTAAATTATGAAAATAAATAAATAGTTCTTTTTAAATTAATGAATCTATCATATATTCGGAAAAAGTAGGGCTCGTGAGAAGAACATACAAGAAACTCAACGGTCAGTATTTTTAATCAATAGAGTATTTTACAATTACTGTAGCATCCAATATATGAGTCGTGTTCAATGTTGAATGCATTTTAAATAATATTTAATTTAAGAAAGGAGTAAAGAATAAACTGCATAAATATAAATTATCGTATATTGAATGCATCAACCTCTAGAGCTTGAATTCATTGTGTAAGGATGAACACATATACAAAGACTACAGAAAAGCACAAGTTGTGTGTACTTATCACCTGGCTGAGAAACTCATGATGTACAATCAAAGGGTACAATAACGTATATTCGGTACATAGACTACAATTGTTTTAAGGGTGTCGCACCCGAAAGGAACCGTCAGTGCGTGCTGTATCTCTCTCTGATAAAATCCAATAATTGTACAGTTTAAATTTAGAACGAGAATGCATTATTTTTACAAACCTTATGCGCAGTTCAAAATGGCCGTCAATGGCACGAAACTTCGTGTACGTCCGACACGCACTTGACTGGTTTTTATTTAATCCAACGGGGCTTCCATATTAATAATTAGAGCTTGTATATTTAACCTCTTTGTACATAAATTGTTTTCCATTGTATGGATGTATTTGTGATGTGTGGTGCTGTTTAAAAAGCATGTTCAATATGACTCTTGAAGATATGAGAATATCAAACACGACGGTCTCAAATAGAATAACGCTAAAGCCTTATATTTCTTGACTTTGATATTGTAGGCGTCATAATATTTCTATCAGAGGTTTATTTCAAAGGGATTTAGAAAATAGACGTAAATTGCTTTTTGCTGTAAAGGGTTCCCATTTCATAACAATAAAACCTTGTGTTTGAGGAGGAATTTGGAATGGATCGATCTTGATGAAACATGTTTACAACATTTCATGTTGAGAGATGCATCTGCATCAAACAAAGCGAAGACAGTAAAATGGAAGATAAACAAACCAGAGTATAATTTGATGCTGATCCTTATCAAAACAATTACAGGTCCCGCTTTCTAAAATACAAAATATCATAAAATTATGTTAGTCTTTGCTGCCAAACTAGTCTTGTGCCAAAACCCCATTAATGTCACCTACCACTGCTATCAATTTAATAGTCTGTGTATTGTTTTTTTTTCGGGTTTTTCATTAGCAATCTTATTTCCATTGTGTAACATAAAAATGATAGTTACCTACCAAATAAATCTAGTGTTCCTTTCATTCAGATAAAACGTCACAGTTATAACAACTGCCTATGGATTACTTTCACTAAAATGTTAATGAAATATTTTTAAATCTTTATAATACAAAGGTACCTATTAAAAACGTGAAGTTAGCAGTTTGCGTGACAAACTCGCCTATTAGACTTTAAACCTTGTTAAACTATGCAAAACGACTAATTTAGTCGCAAGTAAAATTAAAAAGCATTGTAAATATATGTCAGTAGCCATATATGCGTTTACCAATTTGGCTTGCTCATATACGGTCGGTATTATTGTTTCATTGTACGTGCGACAACAAATTTGAGCCATCCATCAATTTTATGTACGCCATTAAACGCTCTATTCCACAGCATTAAAGCGGTGAATTGCTCGTATATTTTCACTGTACAGCACGCAATGTTTTTGTACGTTTGAGTTACTAACGCGATAATGCGTTAGGAATGATTTATAGTAAGTAATTCTGCGTTTGCGGTTAGGCTGGTTTGATTTCAATACTATATAATTTTGGTTTTTGCTGACGGTACTGTTGTATTCTATTCGAGATTTTAATGTAATTTTGTAACATCATAAGTAAAATAGGCATATTTTGTTGGTAATATTTTGTCTATGAGTAGAACCTCTAAAAAGGTTAGAACAATGTCAACTTTGAATAAAACTTGTTTTGCATTAGTCGGGTATGTTATTAGTTTTTCATAACCACTTCAATTGTTTTACAAAGCCATGAAATATTAAAAATTTACGAAAAATGTACAGGTGGTTGTAATGTTACTTTAAATGTTTTACGAAATTCAAAAAATATTATTTTGAACTTTTTTTAATGATACCACAGATAGGGTATCGAGCCCTCATGTAAATATATATTTGATTGTACCATATATATTTAATTATATTTTGATGAAATTGGGGTGGTAAAATTGACACAATAAGTGAATTTAAATTATATTTTTTGGAAAAAAATGTTTGAATTTGAATTAGCTTGTAGAATTCGTTGAAAGAAAGGATTTTGAAAAGATTTATATTTATTTTTATAATTTTTTTAAAGAACATTATGACATTGTTATAGCTCTGTTTAGTTAATAAATAAATGAACTTTTATTAGTTATGTGGTTTTAAAGATTGTCAACACTGGTCTACCGAGATCTGCTTTGTATTATAAACGTTAAGGATTTACTGATAAATAAAATAATCACCCAAAACAGATGAAACTACGTGTGAAGGAATAGAGAGGAATACCTGGATGACGATTGGCAAGAATTGTATTTTCCCGAAGATACCTGGCATAATTTTTGCTGCCAAAAGCCCTGTAGCAAATTCAATCAAAATAAAATTATAAGACCCTTTGATGAGATGTCTGAAATAAATTTACCAGAACTGGGATCCCATATCGAGAAACTAGATTTTTTTTTATGAAAATAAGGGACGAGACGAGCAGGACGCTCAGATGATGGTAATTGAAACGCCTTGCCCATTACAATGCACGATTCTTGAAAAACCCGGCATCCCGTGCAAAGGAGCCTCCCACTGGTAAATATCATCGAATCGCGCTAAGAAGATTTGTATTTCTAATTTCTTAATAAATATCGAACGTTAACGTTAATATATATATATACATACAGAGATACAACCGAAGCTTCGTCAGCTGTCTTTACGTCAAACGCCAAGCTTTTTATGTTAAAGTCACATGCAGTGGAGCCGGAATTCAATTTCCTTTTATCTGCATCGTTACATTAAATACTAACGTACTCCTAACAGTAAATCAATGTCTATGTAAAACTCTACAAATAGAAAGTAATTTGATACGAAATGACATACAAATAGGCTCATAAGGAAGAACGTTACATCCCTCCGCGTCACTAAGAGCACGTCAAGAGCCAATCAGATCCGTTATTGAAAATGAAGCAGCGCAGAATTTTAATATGCCGAACCTATTCCAAAGATTTATTGAATCAACGATATACAGTACTAGAAGAGCCATTGATTTTTTTTTGTTTACTTTATTCTATATCTATTAATTACTTTCGGTGATCTAGCTTACCCTGATATTATGTGTTTTTTCGCTTAATTTCATCCTTGCTATTTTGATAAATTTTTATAGATTCTTAAATGTTATTGATTTATTATACTTTATTCTATTATATATCTCTTTCTTTATTATATTTAATTTTAAACTAAATGCTTAATCTTATATGCCTTGAATCGGTGTCTATAAGAATCACGATGAGTTCCAAAAGTTTTGTATATTTCAGTTTATGCGTCTGACTTCGAAAAGTAATCACTCAGTGATCACTTAACCTTAGATGACTTGCAATCATGTTGTCATTCTATTCTTCAAAATCATACCTTTCTAATTTTGCCACTTCCAGTATGTTTTATATCTCAAAAGAAAGGTATAAGACCACATAAGCAGATTCACCTTGGCCCCATTCGTTTCGGTTCGTAACTTCAGGTGATTTTTTGATACAGCGACAAGATCGAGGTACATTTGCAAATCTCATTCTGATAAAATACGTGATGTCTTCAAACTTTTGATGAAAAACAATTCAACAAAAAACATCTTCTAAGATTTTGCTGTGAATTAAATCAAATTTGAATGGATAATATGGTTATTTTTTAATATAAATTTATTTAAATGTTGGTTAATACTAGGCTGCATATTTGTAAATTGCAAAATACATACTTAAAAGTTTGTGTGTATCATATTTACATATATATTATATAAATCTGGCGATATTAATCTGACGACGTCGAGACAGAACCGAATTCACAATAGTTAATAATGATTGTTATTGTGTCGGCCCCGACTTACGAAACAAGACTGATAGACGAAGCGGATTGAGAAAAACATAATTGTATTGAATTATCTATGTGCAATATATTTGTACTGAATTACTACTAGGACTTTATGAACTGATGTAGCTTCATGACGTGTACCAAGTGTTGTTGCAATATGATATATCATTGTCACTCCCTCTGTCACCTTTTTGCTCTTAATATGATGGTGATTTTCATTATTATAACACTAGAAATAAGGGATTGCTTGTTACTAATTGTAGTAGGCTTCATTAGATTCATAAAAGCTATAAGGGTAAATGTATACACTTCTACAATAAAGTCCCAGCCACTGTTCAGGGATTATCTATAAATAAATTTAAATGTTTTATTAAATAATATCTTTGTCGTAAATAGTACTATTCCACAACTGAATATCTAAGTGATCCGACAGCCTAGGACTGGATTATGATTATTTTATAGCAATAGCAATGACAGTACAGTATTGTATATTTCATTAAAAGCTTCTTCTCTCTTAGAGCGTCATTAGTTTCTAGTATATTAGAAATGACATCGAAAAGAATTCAGAATTAATCAATTTTGAGAATATAAATACCTTTTATACCTTTTATGGTGGACAAATATATTTCTATTCTATTCTTCTATAATACTGCTTAAATTAAACATAATAAATCCTTTAGAATTGTGAATATATTTTTTTTATTTTAGTTTAATATATCCTAATTTAATGCATCAATAAACATCAAATCCTACCATTTAGTGTATCCCAGGGTATATTAATGTCTACTTCATGCCCAGTAAGGTCGATACTTTAATATAGCTGTAATTCGATTCAATAAAGCACAAGAATCCATTTTCTGTATTTCAAAAGGACCCGATGAAATTGCTTCAATAATAAGTCTTTAATAAAAACCCCGGTCAAGCGGAAGGGGCCGGGGGTTCCGTTCCGAGAAGGTTATTGTATTAAATTATGACCTGTGAAATATCAGGAGTTCGTACGTGAATGGAACGAGAAATCCGCAGGTGAAACTTGCAAGCTTTCTTCATTCAATAAATATTAGTAATTTGTATCCTGGAAATATGTCGAAGCTAAACTCTTTTGACGTTAGCACCTTAACTACCAACTATTCGGACTTTGACCCTCCGCAGTTCTGTAAAGACTTTGACTAAATTGAAATATTTGTATAGTATATAGCCGAGTGGTTAGCGATCCTACCTAGTAAGTTAGAGGTCCCGGGTTCAAATCCCGATAGGTGCAAGCATTTATATGATGAATATGGATGTTTGTTTCCGAGTCATGGATGTTTAATATGTCTAATTTGGGGCAAGATAATTTGTGTAAAAAGTGTGTCAATATTATTATTATTATATTTGTAATCCTTGGGATCACATTGTGTATTTATACGCATAATAGCCTCTTACAAAGTGTAGATATTAATGAATTGTTGACAATACCCACTTCAGGCAGACCCGACGATTACGTCTTCATTGTGAAGGGCCTTAAAGGATGAGTCCCTTTTGTTCAATCGTAATATGTGTACCCAGCCGAAATTACACTTTTTGTTTCTTAATATGGCACTTAGCTTATTAAAATGGGGGCTTTGATCAATGGAACATAAAAGATGTTTACATTTTGTTTCAAATCACAGTTGCATTTTTTATTTTGACAATAAGGAACGAGATGAACAGGTCGTTCAGCTGATGATAATTTATACGCCCTGCCCATTACAATGTAGTGCTGCTCAGGATTCTTGAAAAACTCAAAAATTCTAGATGTTAAGTCACATTTGCCCAGTAACTCCACTAGGTACGGCGCCTTTCCGACCGAAAGACAATAATGCTTACACATTACTGTTTCACGGCAGAATTAGGCGCCGTTGTGCTTTAAATATGATATGATATAATTTCCTTCAATTGCTAGGAATAACGTGCGAAAAGCTAGGTTCGTTAGTATAAATAAAGATATTTCTAAAATGTATTATTTCTGTAAAAAAAAATGAGATTTAAGCAAAAATCTTGCAATCTAATTTGACTCATTTCAGGGTCTAAATCTAGCTGTATGATTAACTATTTGAAACTATTGTGATTTTAACTTCAACGAGTTCGCGAAACAATGCTAGTTAAAACACAAATATTACACATAACACAATCAAAACGTTATAAATAACTAAAAAACCGAAATTCTCGTGCACGTTTCCTCGCAGGAAGTTGTTATAAATCATCTTTTAAAAACCTTATCGTAACCTCGCCGAGTCGCGAACCGGACGGAATTGAAATATGTACGTGATTTTAACAAGGAACTGATGTGGTGGCTAAGCAGTTACGAGTTAACAGTAACCAATGAACGTGTTGCGTCTTATGTTTGGCAATGTTCCTGTTTGATTCTTGAAGGGCTTTCTTTGATGTCAAAATGCAATAATTTTCAAAAAATCTGAAAGTATTGATTGTTGTTTTCCTTTGCTTTGAGACATGTGTGACGTTATTTATAAAATCTAAACAGCAGTATTCAACTTACAGGAATTTAAATTCACAAACAACCTCGCGTAGACCGAATTGATTCTCTGGCTAGTTTTGGGTGCATTAACTTTTTTTTATGAAAATACGGGACAAGACGAGCAGGAAGTTCAGCTGATTGTTATTGATACGCCCTGCCTATTACAATGCAGTGCCGCTCAGGATTCTTGAAAAGCCTAAAAATTCTGAGCATCACTACAATTGCGCTCGTCATCTTGTTATATATAAGTCTCTATTATATGTTAAGTCTCATTTGCCCAGTAATTTCACTAGCTACGGCGCCCCTCAGACCGAAACACAGTAAAGTACTTATTAGTTGATTAACTATAGACACTTTTAACTACAGTTAGTAGTAGTAGGTAGCAAATAGCTATATTTTCAATTTATATTTGTATGTCATTGTCTTAATTTTTATATGTGTTTTTTTTTGTCATTATCAAATGGAATTATTTCTGTCCATCCCTTTTATTAACAAGTTAATGAAGTCATCTAGTGACTGTATATTTCACAATCACCATACCTTAATTTTTGCTTAGCCTTGAGATATCGAATAGGTACAATATAATTGATATTAAGTATGAAAATTATTTGTACATTTCATTCAAATTTAACCTTAAATTAATCTCATTAATAAACATTTTAAACATTAATTGTAATAATATCGCTCTGTTGTCTACTCCTTACAAAACTCGAGGATAATAAAGTCAAGATTAGAATGTCCATAGAAAAGCCTTCGAGTTCAATGTGTCAGGAAGTAAAGTTGGTGCCCTTGTGCGTACAGCGTACACAGCATGTGTATCTTAAAATAGAAGGTTGATATACCATAACAGCCTCTCTTACCTTCCGCAAAGATTAGGTTTTTCCTTAAACGGCTAAATTGATAATCTGTCCGTAGATATACGTTTGCTCTTGTTACCAATCTATTCTATGATTTAATTGTGCGGCAACTAGGCATATTTATTTAACTTCGTTTGTATCTGCTGTTGAATTTCAGCTACTGAGCTACTGCTTTTGATGATATTATGGTGTTTTAGATGAGATATATAGATTACTAGTAGGAGTCCTAAATCTGAAGAATTTAGCGTCGAAATAATATGTCAGATATTACTTTTATAGCCTTCGCAACCATGTAAAATAAAAAAACATAATATTTAAAACTTTATCAACGTAGAAAATAAGAATAATATTCCATTTGCAAATTCAACATCTTTTAAATAAGTTTTCCACTCGTAAGAATAGTTAATTTAGCATTTATTTTCTTTGTTGGGGAAAACAAAATATAATATTGTAACTTTTTATTACAACTGCCACTGTACTCTTTTTATATTCAACTGTCCCTTTGCTTTAGCTGTCCGAGTTTTTATGAGTCGTCGAATGAAAATTATTTATATTAAACGTTCTCTCAGCTTATTCTCCGGAGTAATATTTATGCAACTCGCTATTACGTCTAACTTGTATTGTAGTAATCAAGTAATATTGTATACATAATATTATGTATTGCTACTTGAATAATTTACAACTATAAAATAATTTATAATGTGAAATAAATTTGCTTTTTTTTTTGAGCACCAACACAATTCCTTTATAACTAACACAGATATATCTATTTAGGTAACACCCCTACTACAGGTGCAAATCGAGAACAAGTAACGGACGGATATAAACAGAGCATCACATAAGTTTTAGCGAATTAATATTAAAACATAATTAAATAAGAAAAAAAAAATATTGAAAGAGACAAGAGGAAAATTGATGGATATAAAATTAAAACTTTAATTCATAAAAATGAAATGCACTCAAATAACAGAATACAAAGAAGTAGTAAATACTTAAAATAATTCATCATCCGAAGTTTTAAGAGACCTCTATTTTATATATATATATAGCTACTCATCGATCAACAACAAACATCATTGATGAACGTTTACAAATTTCGGTTACCGACCAAATACAGAAATCCTGATAGCATCGATAACTTGAATATGTTTGAGAGGTTATAAAAACTAACCTCAGCTAAGTTCACCTTGAATTCAGAGTAGGCGTTACAAACTTGATTTAGTTGCTATCTGACAAACCCTTTTTTGCCCTGAATATAAATAGGATAAGAAAAAACAGAGTGAGACTTTCCCTCGCGCCACCACTGGGAGTAGGTCGAGTTTAGCGAAAGTAAGATTTGAATAATAAAAGAGATATTCGCTTATGTTACTAAAACAACTGTGGTGCTATTTTCGTTACTCTCTTAAAGGCATTCTTGAATATATACGTAATATTTGGATATAAGGATAACTTATGGAGCCATTATCCCCCATATTGAATCGTCCACAACACTTCCTATTCGATTTGATAATGACTTCCTGCGTCCTTAAACATCCTCGTTAGTGGATTCAATGTTTTATATATTTGATTGAGATACGGAAGCCGCTTCATTTTATCAAAGGAACCCACTCGACTGCTATGTTTACGCGCCAGCCGTCAGATAATTTGAAATAGAATCAAATTCAGGCCACGTCTAACGTGAGCCAAACCTGATATTTTGATTATTTACAAATTACATATCTATATTGCATCATTACAATTTACCGAAGTAAATTAAATTTTATTGTATTGTTACTTGTTTGTTATAATAGTAATAACTTGTATGATAACAATATCATTAATAGTAAGGACGCAAACTTAATGGTATCACGTCATGCATACTAATTCATTGTATCCAGCTCTTTGCCAGAGCTCGCCAGAACGGACATGTCTGAAATAATAATTAAGTTCGCTACAATTTAACTGATAACACCGATTCCTGTTTTAAATATTAATCTTGTTTAATGGTTGTATTTAATTCTACCAGAGTTTTACGTTACTTAATTTTTTTTTTCTCTTTGTTCACAGACGAAAAAGAATAACCCGAACCACATCAAGAGGCCGATGAATGCATTCATGGTGTGGTCTCAGATTGAACGCAGAAAAATATGTGAACAAACGCCTGATATGCATAATGCGGAAATATCAAAAAATCTAGGACGCGTCTGGAAGACTCTGAATGATGAGGAAAGACAGCCCTTTATAGATGAGGCTGAAAGGCTGAGACAGCTTCACATGCGCGAGTATCCTGACTATAAGTACAGGCCTCGCAAAAAGACTACCAAACCTCCTCAACGGAATGGGGGCATTACCAAACAGAAACGCAAGCAGAGAGCTGACACGAACAACAACAGAGGCGTGGCCAGACGACGCTCGAGACCGACGCCTCCGAGCGTTCCCAGCATGCCTCTCGAGACGCCCGCGCCGCCGGCACTCCCCGCGTCACCTGCGGGAGCACCAGACTCCCCAGAATCAGCTTGCCTTTATGATGACAACTCGCGCCGGGAGCAGACGGACCTAACGGACCTCTACTCCATAACGGACTTACTCCCTCTGCCCGCTGATTGCGAAGTAGACCTAGATGCGCTGACGGACATGGAGTCCTTCGAAACTGCTTCGTCGTCCTCGGGATCGCATTTTGAATTCTCGTGCACACCCGACGTGTCCGATATGCTGAGCGAGATCGGAGTGGCAGGCGAGTGGGATGAGCACACCTTCTCGTCGTACCTCACGCCGTCGTAGAGCGGCGCGGGTCCTCTGGCCCGATGGCCGACCACTGATCTCATCCCCGCGCCGCTGCGCCGCCCCGCCTAGAGAGTGCCTACATCCAATTGACGTGTCGACATTTGGATCCAATGTACAAAGTTATATAATAAGGTGTCGAGTGTGAAATTTTGATTTAAATGTCACAAGGCAATATGGCCTCATTTCACCTCAGTTGTCTCGGTTTATCGTTTAGTTTAGAAAGTGAACTTTTGTGACCGTCGTCCCGAAATATGAGGACAAACAAGGTTTTTAAAGGCTGTGAGTTGGTTCTTTTTAAAATCGCATTGCTTTTTGATTTTCAATTGTTGAAAATGTCTATCGGGGTGATTTCCAAACGGCACGTCTCAGATGCATCTCAGTAAACAATCCGTCTAAGTCTCCGTCGCCTGGTTAGCAAGCAACTGATCAGTCAGGTCAGCTTGACGCACGCTCGCGTTGTCGGGTCCGTATTCTGTATGTTTACATTACGACTTGGCTTCATTATTATTAGTTTGCGATCCCTCGAGCCCTTACTTTGTGTAATGTTCATCCTAAAGCTAATTTTTATTTACGTTTAGAGCATTCATTGTTCGTAGTAGGTCACTAGAATTATAATCACAACTCTTGCGTCTTCTGCGCACGTTCACGATACGTTCATACACACATAGATAATAATAATTGGACAGTTTATTTTTACTGATGGAAGCTAATCGGTATGTCATTGGAAGAATTTCGGAATGCGTGATTAGAAGTTAGAATTATTCGGAATGGTAGCCCATGCGGTATATTTAAATAGAGCTACGAACGTAAGAGTTGATCAATGTTCTTTAAATGTTAAGTCTTACATGCGTAGCTCTTCTTAAAATTTTCTAAGGAAATTTACTTAGCAAGGGATATGTGTAGGTGTTTCACTATAATATCTTGCTATTTATTCATTAGGTCGCTTAAAATAAGGTCTCTCAATGGTAAGATTCTATGTAATGTAAAAGTTTGTTGGCACCTCAGGATTGCTGCAAAAGGGACACTTAATATCTCTTTTATTTATCTTCGTCTTCACGCTTTTCGATGTATTTAGAAAAGTACATATCAATAAAGGGAATGCACTGAATCGCGGGACGGTAAAGTTGTTTAAGCCATAGTTCGGTTACACTCAAATATTTCGCAAATTCAAACTGTGATTTACTTTATGGAATTTCTAAATTTTAAGAATATATAGTGGAGACTGATATCGCTTTAGATTAGTTTTAGCCGCGCTAGCTTCTCTTAACCTTTTAATTTTAGAACTGTTCTTCATCCAAGAACAATATGTGCATATTTTTGATATTTTCTTTGCTGTGGCAATCGAGTCTTTGAAACCAAGAAACAGCCGTGACCAACCGTCTCGATTTTCACAGGGAAGTAACAATAAATCGATTTGTATTTTCATAAACTGTCAATTCATTGTAATTTATGTCAGTTATTCGTCTAACGTCTACTTAATAATCTTCTCTTATAAATATAAAGTCTTTTAAAACAGTGCAGATATCGAAAGTTATTATTGATATGTAATAATACAGTAGGTTTTCTGTGTCCCTAAAATAATGATAAGAAATGATCCGTTGTGCTCTAAGAAAAAAATGCTTTACCTATACTCTTATATTCTTATAAACATATTGTAAATCTTCGCTTAATACTTTGTAAGTGTCTACGAAATGTAATTATTTTTTAAAATTGCATAGATGAGGGTTATCTATACATGATTATGCAAATCTGTAATTTATACTATCTACTGTGTGTTGTAGGGCAATATTATGATAGAATATATACAATCGATAATACTTTATTAAAAGTACATTTGTGCCTAATGAAAATTTCGTAAACTTCAAATATAAATATATTTAGAGATGCTCAACTTTACCTATATAAGCAAGTAGATTGTAGATGCTGTTCAAATCTGTCTAAAGTTATTAACATTAAGATTATCTCGATTGCCAGATTTGCATTTTGTTTTATTTGCTCCAAGCTAAAATGTATGTAACGTAAATACATAAACTTTAAGTACACATTTATCCTTAACATGCAAACGCCTTATATCTTTCCAATTCAGTTTCTGTAACCTTTACTTCACGAGTATTTTGAAACTTTGACAATAAAATTTTACTTCTGTGTAAGTTCCAAACAGACTTACTAGTCTTTCCGTGCGAGTACGTTTTGAATATACCTCAATTTTACCACTGTCGTTTATTTTTATAGCTTTTTTCGTAGTAAATTTTGCCATTATTTCCAATGTGATTTCAAATTCAACGAGTCAAAGCAATAAACTTTAAATACGAATGCTCAAATTAGTGTAAAAATCTTCTCTCCTTTTAAAATCTGCATTCGTGAATCGTAGAATATTTCATGTGTTAAACTCTAATTGTGCTCATGATTTTAATTAGAGGGAAGACATTAAATTAACCCCTGAGTAATTTAAAACAACATCGAATTTAATGTATTTGTGCATGTTACAGTTCAATGATTGGACTTATCAGGGTTTGATGTTTTATTTTAAATTAAGATTGTAATCTATTCTTCAATGAACGCGTTCAGTGTCCCAATTCGTTTTATTTTGCTTGGATATAGGCTTCTTAGTAGCCTTCGTCTTTTAATAAGTGTAATAATGTAAATAAGTATTAAAATTGTTAATATTGAAAAGTCAAAATAAAGCGATACTGTGAGAAATATTAGATTATAAATGATTTATGCGTCATAATGAATTAAATATCGTAGAAGACGTTGTAGCTATTGTAGATTTTGTAATATTAAAGTATATCTTTGTAAAAGAAGAATTGTTGTGTACCTCAAAAGCTTTCTATCTTCTGTGAAAGTGAATACTGAATCTTCTAAATTTTACTTTTGTTCCCTTACTAATATTTACTTATAAGTAAACTTGTCATGTTGATTAAATTCAACAATTTTAAAATGTGTAAGAGATACTGAGTAAGAAAAAAAAGTAAAGTATGTAGTGTTTGTTATATTTACACAAGATATAAATGTAATCATTAACAATAATCGTATTAGTAGATGTCACGGTTGCAAATTGCGATATTACAAAAGCTTTTAAATATCGATAAGTCTTGTATATTTGTTTAAAAGTGTTAGTGAATCATTCACAGAACTGAAAAAAGGTTGAAAATATTCTCGTTACGTTGTTTGAAATTTGAACAATTATAAGTGTATCATATGTATGTATTGTTGATTTTATTTGTAAGCATCTTTTAAACGTTCGTCGACGTTTCCTTCTCTTTGAGACACAACGAAAATTCTCCAACTTTCACTTAGCACACTTTCATAATTGTAATACTTGGTGTCTGTAAGATTAAATTTTAAAACGTTTATAACCAACTTATAATTAAGACATCAAACCGTAGATTGTGTATTACCATAATTAAAGTTCAGATAATCTTGTTAACGTAGATTTATCAATAAGAATTGATATTGTAATGTTTAATGTTAATTATAAATTGAAAACAAAATCCGCACAATGAAGTCATGGAACTAACATAGTTGTAAATGAAATAGGTATTATTGATATAATTACGAGTATAGTAACAGATAAGTGTGATAGATATTGCGTTCCATATATTCTGGGGTAGGTTTTATAGATGTTTTCTTGCAAACGAATAACAACTTCGCTTCACCTAGTAATCCTAAGAACGTACAGATAACTAAGAAGTTTAAGTTTACATTATTATAAAGGCTATCTGTATATTTTTAGCATTCTATGGATCCTACTGTATATGCGTAAAAGCTTTTGACATTATTCCAGTAATTTCCATTGTAAATATATTTTCTAATTGAACAAAAATTTTATAAAAAAAAAATGGTCCATTAAACTTTATCACGTAATTTTAAGATAGTGATTATAAGAACATAGCAGCATATGTATACTTATGGAGATATTGTGTGTGCTTACCTTGTTATTGAAATACCTAATGCCAAACGAATTTCTACTTTGAAGCTAAAAAGCATGGCTTTAAACATTATGATTGAACTAAAACTTGCACTCTCATCTCTGTAGTAATTAACAACCTTGTACATAGAGTTATCATTAAGGCCACATATTCATTCATACATACGAGTAATATAGTGTCCAGAAAGATTCTAGTCTTGAAATATTTTCGAGCACATTATATCAGCGTGTTTTCATTCGTAGCTGCCGACTTCGGTCGGTTTTTCTTAAATTACGGTGGCCTTTCCATATTTGATACCTGATTTTTCTTAGAGTGTTTTTAATTGATACCAAAAATAATTGATGCTGTTAGACACCGTTACCGATGGATCTCTTTCTTTAAGTAGCACAAAACTACGGTTTTCGGCAAAACCAAATAATGACAATTTTTTGTCGTAATTTTAATTGGTTTCAAAATGTATATAGATTGTTTAGGCCCAGCTGTTTCGAACACATCAATGCCACTGGGTACGAGAACAGTGTGGCGATGGTTGGTTTCTTTTATAAGTTAATATCGAATGAGGATCTTGGTTTACATTTGATTTTCTCATCCGTTGTATAAATTATTCTCTCCTACTGTTAGGTACTCTTGCATATAATGTACGTAGTTGTTTAAATGTTAAGTATAAACTAAAATAACGTAGTTACTTAAGTAAACGTGTACATTTTGTATCGTACTTTGTTTCAATAATGAATATATATTATTATTATATGGTAAAATAAATCAAGTTTTTTAAAAATATATCGTTGTTTATTTTCCTATTCCTACATCATTATGAGTTGAACTTAAATGAGAAGATAAAGTAAACAATATAAAAAAAGCTTCTCATATCTTTTAGCTTCCTCCTTTTCCATATTATTTTAATTAAAATCTATGCAAGTAGATATGACTTCAGTACCTTCAATAAAAGCAGCGACGCTCCTGTGATTCCTCTGGTGTTGTTAGAAAGCATGGCAAGGGTCACTTACAGTTTGGTGACATGTTGGCTAGTTTGTACTCCTATTCTATAAAAAATACGACATTGAGAAAGCTACCAATGATAATATTATAGATAAGAGAACTGATGAAAACATTACAAATTCATTGTAAGACGTCGCAACTCTGTGTGTCTTCTACCGCATGTATCAAGGGGAGTGTTTCGAAGAACTTTAATCTGATGCCTGCCACCAAATTCTACCTTCGCACGACACGCTACAAATAAGAATATCATCTCCACAGTCTGGATGTGTGGCGTTCTTCTACAGTGTGGTTTTCAGTAATTTTCTTCACGTACAACCAAACTATAGAATGAGATTTATGCGTTGTTTCTAGGATGATATGACATGGCAACCTTCAAACACATGAACACCTTTCTAAATGCTGGCAACTGTGATCTCTGTGGTGTTACCATTGATTGTGATCCATACACTCGTCCATTCTCCTCTTATATAAAACATAAGAACATATAGTTAAAGTATATAAATGACACCTGCTAGATAGGGCAACAAAGACACATAGTGGTTTATAGCTGTCTGATAAGCTGACTACTCTGAAATATAAAAAAAAAATCCTATCCTATTCCTTACAAAGTCAACATAAATTCCACACAAATATTTCATCAAAATTTGTTTTGTAAAAACATCCTACTTATTTGTTTACATAAAACTTTACAAATAGAAAGTATTTATAGCTAGCATCAGAAAATCACACGGGTTTTTAATATATGCTAACAAAGAGTTAAATCTAGGTACGTTAACTACGGAACATTTGTGCCCGTTTAAAATATTATATATATATATATATATTTATTACATGTGACATAAAAAGTATAATTTCAGTTTTTTCTTAATATTACGAGGATTTATACGGTCCCGTACCTCAGTGGGTAATTCATTAATTAGTTGAGGGACTAGGTAAGCATTTATGCCTTGAATGAGTGATGGAACGATGGCCCACCTGTAGCTATTCGACATCTTCTTCACATCACAGATGACGTAGCGTATCCACCACTGAGACTAAATAATGAAATACACAATGCAGTGCCGCTCAGGATTCTTGAATAACTCAAAAATTCTGAGCGGCACTACAATTGCGCTCGTCACCTTGAGACATAAGATGTTAAGTTTCATATGCCCAGTAATTTCACTAGCAACGGTGCCATTCAGACTGAAACACAGTAATGTTTACACATTACTGCTTCACGGCAGAAATACGCGCCGTCGTGGTACCCATAATCTAGCTGGCTTCCTGTGCAAAGGAGCCTCCCACTTGTAGACTGTTCACTTAAAAACAGGTGACCCGCAGGTAATATTACCCGCAGAGCGCAATGGTAGTGTCCTCTACCTTCATTCAAGTTCACGTAATCTGTGTTCATCATAGATTACACATGTAATACAAGTATACTCAGCAGTTTATACATTTTTTTTAAATGTACATTAATGAAGATTTATGTTACTGGACGGAATAATATTTTTACGACATCAACATTAAGTGCATGTATTCAAAATAGATCGTAGCGACATGACATATCCTGCAGTGAACCGATAACAATACCCTCTTTTTATGGAGTCGTATATGGCTGTTACATCAAATTATAGTGATATATAATATTGGTATTGTACATAATATGTAAAATTATGTGTAATTAAATAAAAATAAAATTAAACCAAAGTAAAAAGCAAAATAATAACTTTCAATAATTAATTTTGAAATAGTGTGAAATTAACAAAAATAATATTTTTAACTAATTTATTTTTAATTATTGCTCAAAAGCGTGCGATGCTGTGTATTTTCTATTAAAGCGTTTTTTGTAGTTTTTGGTTGAACTATATTATTATTTTTTTAGTATTAAAATGACAATAATTTGAGTATGTGTCGCAGATGATCATTTGAAGAATCAATTGGTATTTTAATTCTCAGCGCAACATCTTCCAGTTTTCGGGTTAGAAAAGAAAATTAGTTTTCATAGTCCAAAGATATTCTACGCGAAGTTGTGTGATGCAGCGAAAATAGCTTAACCTTACTAACCTGGGGTTCATATTATGGGGCTAAAATTGGATGTGGATTATGCTACTAATATTATAAATGCGAAAGTTTGTAAGGATTATAATGTATGAATGTCTGAATGTAGGTATGTTTGTTACTCTTTCACGCAAAAACTACTGAATGGATTTTAAAGAAACTTTATAATAGTAAAGCTTATACATCAGATTAAGACATAGCCTATAATTTATTAAGATAGTGTGAATTATCCAAAATAATACGATAACTGTCCCTAAGTAGGAAAAAAATCTGTAATCTGATTCGTGCGCATACATTATTGCACGGCATTATTGTTTATCACACTATTGCTTATGTTTGTTTCTTCAGCATGCACAAATGGATGGACCAATTTTGATAAAATGTTCCATCTATTTGCAAAAAGAGTATCAGAACGGTATGCAGGAAGCTGATATATGCTTATACACTATTTGTATATAAAAATAAATATAATAAGAAAGAGTTATTTAATATTTGTTATGATCACTTTACTTTTCTGGATTGCAATTTTGTAGAATATCGCAAAAAAACCGACTAATTACTTAATACCAAATTACCAGATAATCCAGTGGGATTGATGATAAATAAATACAAAGATTCCATCCAGGCAAAATCTCCAACAGAAATTATTCATTACATCAATAATTCTTATAAATGCATTTTTTCGTTTACAAATACTTTACAATTAAATAATAATAGTTATCGTTGTTATTTCACATCGTACATCTAGGGCCTAGTAACGATATATTTAAACATAGGATATAAATTATTAACAAACGGTTATTCCAACTTAGTAGTCAGTCCTAGGGCCACAATCAATATTGTATTTTTTTGTAAGTCCCTCTGTAAATTTAATGTGCCAATTTTTGTAACTCAATGCACCCCAAACAGTAAAACCTGAAAACTACTGGGATTTTACTCTAATTAAAGTAAAAAAATAAAATAAAAAATAAAACAAAACTAATCTATAGGCTTGATACAAATAGCAATCTACAGTTATTTGCAAGATCGGTATAGCTGAAGGCGCCCTTTCAGCTAAAAATTAGACCTGGTTTGTAGACATAAGAATCCGCCAATATAACCTATATTAATTTAGCATTTCTGAGAGAGAATAAAGATGCTCGAAACAAACAAAATACTAAAAATGAAACAGAAAATAGTTGTTAATGTCATTTTATTACGTTATTGGTACAAAGTTTACTCCTTTCGTAGAAATGAAGCCTGCAATAATTGCACAGACAACTGGACCAATTCACGATTCATCTTTTATTGCCGGTCGGTTCACAAATTGTAAATATATTTCACAGATAAAATCAAATCAAATTTGAATTTACTGATTCGTGTAGCACGAGTGAACATTTTATTACAAACTCCTTTTACATAGTAGATACGGAACACTCGAAACATCAAAACAATCTTGGGATATATTAATGAAATGGCAATATGGTCGAGGACTTGCCCGCGAGGTTGAACTCAAGGAAATAAAAACAGGAACGCATCAGGGCAAGGTCAAGCAGAAATGCTGATAGCTGTCGAGTGCTGAATGTCATCGCAAGATATGTACTCGACATACAGTACACATTCAAAAGTAATGGAGGAAATGATACGAGCGAGGCCATTAGCGCGGTTATTACTGGCTGATATGTTAATTGTTCTGAGTTAAGTATTTTAAGGAGGACGTTACTCAATTTGCAAGCAATCAAATTATGACAGTTTTTTTATGAAAATAAGGGACGAGAAGTGCAGGACGTTCAACTGATGGTAATTGAAACGCCCTCCTTATTACAATACAGTACCGCTCAGAATTTTTGGGTTTTTCAAGACAAGGCACTACAATTGAGACAAAAGATGTTAAGTCAAATGAGACTTAACATCTTTTCACTGTCAGCCCAGTAATTTCACTAGCTACGGCGCCCTTCAGACCGAAACACGGTAAAGTTTATACATTACTGCATCGCAGTACAGACATCGCATACAGAAATAAGCGCCGTTGTGGTATCCATAATCTAGCCGGCTTGCTGTACAAAGGAGCGTCCCACTGGTAGAAATCCCAATTTCAAAGAGAAATAAAAAATACGGGGACCTGACTTAAATTACCCAATATCAAATTATTTATCTTAAAACAAATGATGGGCATTTTAGACGTCTATACCTACCTAAGTTGCTTATACATAATATTGAATTATGAGAATTTCTGAATTGAGGTTTGTAAGATAACTAAATATTTTTAAGAAGACTTTAGTTAGTAATTATAATATTTATTGAAATGACGTTTATGTATAGAACGTCATTGTTGATTGTCTTCAAATAAAGTTTAAAGGAAAAAAAGAACAAATTATACAAAATGAACATAATATGCAATACATTTATACAAAGAGAGTAGTCTCAGAGTATGCTGCTTGAAATAATATTTCGTGCAGCGCTGGTTTTCAGCCATCACCTAAAGTGTTAGGTGTGATACATAGTAAATAGGGGGCATTCTATCAACTATTACAAAAATATATACATATTTGTGTGTGTCTGTGAATGTGGTTATTGCTATTTGTATGTGTTTAGCTATAATATGCAAAGGTTCAATTTTGTGCATTTTTATTTATTTGTAATGACGTAGGTTTAATTTTTTTCTTACGAAAAAGTAGGACAAGCGAACATACGAGCAACCTGGTGATAAGTGATCTCCGCCTCCCAACAACACCAGAGGAAACACAGGAGCGTTGTCGACTTTTAAGTATGATGTACGCACTTTATTTAAGGTACCCATGTCACATAGTCTTGGAAACACCGCACAAGTAAGCACATTCCACAGCTTTGTAGTACGTGGAAGAAAGTTTCTTGAAAACCGTACCTTCAATATTTAAATGATCATATTCTCGGTCGTTTCACTTTTGACGGAGCTGTTTTGTTAAGGGCAGATGATTACATCTCAATATAATAATAATAATAATAATATATTTTATTATATTAAATAAAAATGATGGTGAGAAATGTCTCAGAGGTCATTTTAAAGGTGACTTTATTTGCAACACATAAAATTAGGACAGTCAGTCAGTCAACTCAAAAATTTAATATTTTATTGGGGGAAATATTTCTCTCTTGCTGATGTTGTTAGCCAAAACATGACCACAGGCCAGGTTTATTACTTTAGTGTGCATGACGCGCGATACGTATTGTACGTAGTTTTAGCGTGCCTGTGTTTGCTGAAAATAGTTTGTCAACTTAGGGGATTTCACTGTTTTGGTGATTTTGTCCAAGCATTCTAATAAAGTAGGTATTTCTAACAATCGTATATTTAATGTTAACCGCCCAAAATATGACAGACACTATAAAGCCCCGGCCCCCAGTCCCCGGCGGTCCCGCTCGTGGTAGCCACGGTGGCAGCCACATAAGCGACGGGGCAGGGGGTGCTAAGAATCCCTGGGTTCGAGTGTTGGTAGGCCCCCCACAGGATGGACCGACGATCTGGTCAAGATCGGCGCAAAACGTTGGATGAGGGCAGCGCAGGACCGATCGTCGCGGAAATCTTTGGGAGAAGCCTTTGTCCAACAGTGGACGACTTACGGCTGATGATGATGATGATGATAACATTTTTTTTTCATAAATCATTCTACAACTACAACGAGAGTAGACATTCAATCTTACCAGACTTCTTATTAAATTAAAAGGCAAAGTCAAATATTTTTATTTGTAGATTTACCCCCGAATTGAGCTAAAATAAAAAAAAGTTCCAGTATCGTTTATTATGGAAAGTCTCATATGAGCGTAAATTCACCCGGACCCATAAAACTGGAACAGAATAGAACAATGAAACTGCATTTTTTGAAATTAGAAGGGGCAATTCTGAAGTGGCTTATTTTATGGAAGGTGTTGTGTTCGGCTGGTGGTATGAACCTGATACATTCGTGTGAACACTACTGCCGCATATGTATGCGGTAGAAGATGCTCTACTCCAAATCTCTACGTTAAGCTAAAGAATCAAGTCTTTAGAAGATGACTAGCATTACTGATTTGAGACGCTGTTTTTTGTACAATTGGTAGAGAGCCTCACGAATAGGTTAGAACAGTTTTTGATGTGAGTGCGAATTTTTGCCTTATCTTAGTGCGCTTGAAATGTTTGCTCTTGTCTTACGAAATACTCTAAGCTATTGAGGCTAATTTGGCTTTATTATTTATTTTATTTTATTCGGGAAACAAACAGTACAACTTAATACACTTAAAAAATAAAACTTAAAATATAAATCACTGACCAATAAAAGTTTCCACAATTAAATAGTACATAGAAAAATGCGAGCAAATTAATTACAATTTAAAAGTACCTATTTGTATTGAAAATAATAAATATTAATTAAATATATTTAATTGAAAATAACAAGATATTTATAGAAAATTATATATGATTTTAGTAATAATATTAATAATAATAGCATACATTTTTAAGTTAATAAGGAGATGCAATATTTATTATATATATAATACTAATGAGAATTAATTAAAACTAAGACATTTTCTTAATTTGTTCAATCAACTTCTGTATCGACCCTGAAAAGTAATCAATTGAACAGAATTCTTTGTTGTCCAAGAAACCCCGTAATTTTGGGGTTATTTTCAATATTTATACAAGGATAAATAGTCGCATCCAGAAAGTTGAGTTGTGTTGATAAGATAAACAGTGCGACACATAGTCTGCCACGGACGATTAGCTCGAGTGTTGTGATAAGGTGACACGGTTACTTGATGCTAGCCGAGCTGTGTGGTTAGGATTCGCTTACCGATTGATAGATCGGAAACACCTCTGGATATTTTCTGAAGTATTTGTTGCTATATTTCCGTAGGCATCTTCAATGGTACTCTATTTGTTACTTCAAATTCATTAATTAAGTTCTAATTGATGGTTATTCTATTAATATGTAATTCTATTCAATACTAAAGTGTCTTTATACAAATTTTATGAATAATATGGTACTCGAATCCGCACCTCTCGGGTTCCGTCCAAGCGCTCTTACCAACTAAGCCAACCGCGTGACGGATGGTTGGCTCGAGGGACCGTAATCTTGGTATGTCTTGTTCAACTCTCACCTTGTGGCTCCATAAATCCATATAGACGTATAAAACTACTTTACTTTAGTTATTTTCACAGTTTAATGTCATATGGTATATTGTTATGGGGCAGTGCATATAATATATTATATATTAATATCATCTTTGTGCTGCAGAAGAGTACTATTCGCGCTATTTATAACCTAGGTCCTTAAGAATCATTAAGAGTAAAATTTAAAGAAATAAACATTTTGACTGTTGCTTATCAATATATTTTTGATGATGTTATATACGTACATAAGCACATTAAAAAATTTGGTAGAAACTACGACGGTCATAATGTTAACACGAGGAACAAACAAAAATTTATTAAGCCTACTACTCGGCTAAGTCGAATTAGTAAGTCTTTTGTGAGGCGATATATATTTGCAACATGGTCCCAGAAAATTTACAAAAAAAATGTGTTACCAAATTCAATAGCATTTTTAAAAACATTTGTGTGGTAAGGGTATAACATTAACTATAACATTAGTACCTACATTACTACCTCAGTCTTCATACCACAGACTGGGGTAGCAAAGAATGCCCTCAGATTTCTTAATTATAAATTTTATTCTTCTATACCACATATTATATTGTAACTAAATTAAGAATAAAAAGCTCGCTGAATTTCTTCTACTACTCTACTAGATCTTCGAGGCATACCATTTCGAACGTGTGGTAGTTTTTGAAGGTCAATAAGTGATTTTAAATTCTTTTAAGAATAAAAATATTTGAATTGGATTACACCAAACCAAAATAAATCTATTGACGTTACTATCAATGATTTTTCACTTCCACATATTCAGTCTAATGAAAACCAAAGTAATTCCTAATTCACCAATATTTAATTAATGCCAAATCTGACGAAACAATGAGCTAACGGTACATTACACTGATTGATTTGATAATCGACCAATGAACACGCACGCTTTAGAGATACCTTTGTCAAATGAACACAATGATGGATTACTGTAAGTAGTTCCAAATATCTTACCGCGGCGCTTTCAATATACAATCTCTAGCTTATGATAGGTAATTTAGATACCCTCAATCAATCCCGAATCTTCATTTCAACATTTCAATCTTATTTTCCAAATCCATTTAGTACAAGAGACCATAATCTGCCACATTTACTAAAATACCAATACCTCATCACATAGATTTTCCCATAGGTTCACGTGATGGGGAGTGGTGAACCACCCAAGGACATCCGCAACAGGAGCGGTCAAGAGATTCGTTCCGACCTATAGTTGCGAATATGCTCTGAGCTTAGGGACCTTCCCTAAGTCATATCGACTTAGGAAAACTGCAACCGGGTAACTTGAACCACAAAGTAGCTGAGTGAGTTCATTGCGCGCCTTGTCGTGCAGGGTAAAGTGGAGGGCACCAGAGGGAGAGGAAGGTCGCCCATGCGATCGATCGAACAAATTAAGTCTGCTGAGCGCGGTCCATTGAACGAGTGTACCAGACTGTCGGCCAGCAGGGAAAAGTGGCAAGTGCTCGTGGGGCGAATAACATCTGGGACAAAAGATGTAACTTCATGATGACCACGACCGCTCTGCCAAGAGTGTGACGAAGAAGAAGAAGCTATGCGAAGCAAGAAAATCCTCGCAAAATGTGCTGTTGTAGAGTGCCAGACGGCAACATGATGCGGGTTTAATTTCGCATTTTGATGTAATAGTAACTTAACCACACAAACGTTTAGAACAATTATTTTCAAGTGCGTAATATGAAGTTTTGTAAATCTTCTGTCCTTTCTTCCAGCAGGGTAGTGAGAGGTAACGGACCACCAAGATCCTGACAAACTCGCCTGAGTTCCTTTCATCCACATTAGCTTTGGAATGGCAATCACGTAGCAGAGTCAACCTACTATCATGCATCATCTCTACATGACAAAACACTCCAACATTTTTTTCTGTTACTCCATCTTCTTTTACTCCACTACATTATCTTATGTAAGTCTAAGTTCATCAGCTCCAGTATCCCTAATCCCAAAAATGCAAATCCGAAACAATTAAAACTGGAATGTTCGAGTAAGGACCCTTACTATAGTTGGAATCCCAAAACGCCCTTCATAGTTTTCTGGGTCCATAAATTCTGACCGTACCTATTACAGTGACCTTTATAAGAGTTTAATTAAGCAAACTCGCAAATAAGATTCGAGTGGTTCTGTCCCTTACTGACGATTATTCAAATTTATTGCTTTAATTTTATATGCCCTTTCCGTATTAGTCGCCTCATTACTCATTTTTGATGATGCCATCAAATATCACCCAGAATTCTAAATATATTTTATAATTTTAATAACGGTACGCTTGAACTAATGGCCTGCGAAAATTATACTGTCAACGAATATTTGGTACGCGGCGAACATAATATATTTTCGGGTTCGTATTCCATGACTATGAATCAGCATTATATACCAGTGTAACTGCGGTACTGAGCTTGGGGCGTATGGTGCCTTTAGAAATTTTAGTGTTTACTGTCTTATTTAAATTAATGTTGTTCAACTACTTCAACTTTTCTTTTTCTTTCCACCACCTGACTTTACGTCAAAATGCAAAATACCACCCGCATCACGTTGACGTACCAGACGTTCCATTCCACAAGTGCGCGTTTTTAGTTATAAAAAGAACTAACAAACAGAACAATATTGTAAATTTTAAATTTTTAGAAAAGCGCAATATGAGGAGATATATTTTGTGCTGTTTCATCTCTCTCAGTGCGCTATTTTTTTCTGTAGTGGTAGTGCTTCAATTAACATTTAAGAGTATTCGATAGGTAAAAAAAATGCTTAAATGCCTTTCACACTCCGTAATCAAATGGGTTTTTGGAAAAGAAGGACACACAGACACATATGTAGCCTGGTATAATAGGTAACATTCCCTTGAGAGTCATTTGATTATTAAGATAGATACACTTTATCAAATCTGGTCCCTATACTTAAGCACAGCTAGTCCTGTATTCATCTACATTCCATTGTTTCCAATAAGACGTGAATACTCAAAGAGTGCATTGTGTGTGCGCGCATATACGTGTGTGTATTTGTATCTGAATATACAATTATAAACATTATGTGAATCATAATCTTTCACTTTGAGATTAGCTTCCATGTCTACATAAGTCAGTGTGTGTAACCTGTGGTGTTTCTAGTTTTAACCGACTTCGAAAAGGAGGAGGTTCTCAATTCGATTGGTATTTTTTTATGTATGTACACCGATTACGCTGAGCTTTATGATCCGATTTCCGTGATTCTTCTTTAGTTTGATGCAAAATGTTTACCATTTTATTTAATATTATTGTTTACGTGGCTGATGTTTTTACTGTTTGTGTACTTTTTTAGGGGTTTTCATTTAGTTTGATAATATTATAAATAACGATTTTGTCGAAAGGTGGGTCTTGTCTGTCGAAAGGCTACCTATCATTCATAGCTAACTATCGTTTTTCACGATATTTTAGTGTCTCACAAGAACCTGAAATATGGGATCTATATTCTTGAAGGCACGCGGAACCTTTCGTAGGCCTACACATAGCTACTTAAAAAAATACTATTTAATATATGACAATTAAAAGAAACGAAATCTTATAGTTTACCTGAATAATTCAACCATATATAACACATTATTTATTTTAAATTTGAACTGATGGATCGACCAAATGTTAATAGAAAATTTTAAATATACATCTTACAGAAAGAAGTTCAAAGTCTTTACAATATAGCTGATGTAGTGGATATCTAATATGCTTTTGATAATTGCCGTAAGCACAGCTCTCTGTTTTTCTAAGAGTACTTATCATGAAAAAGTTGCCCCCCTCCCCCCTCCTTACGGCGATACAGATTGACAGATTGAAAAATAAATTGTTTTAAGTAAAAAATGCTGTAGTGCGTAAGTTCAAAAGATCATTCATTTTGAAATGAAAACTTATTTTGTCGATTGATTTTTTATGTTATGGAGCTAAACTGTAGCGTTTCAATATGTAACACTCGTGCTGGTAAAGTCTGCTCGAGTCATCTTAGGTAGTACGATCAGTCAGACAATTACACAATTAACTTTAACTTGATGAAGTTTTCACTTTTGTCGAAATGTCTGCACAAACTGTTTTAAGCTTTATTTCGATAAAAACCGTTGTGTCATTCACTAAATACGAAGACTGTTTTTGTAAACCTGCATAATACATCAATTTGAATTTGAATTTTGCTGTATTTACACAAATAATTTAATTTAAGTGGTTTCCCAAAAAATCATTGGAGCGGAATCAATTAATTCAACTCAAATTTAGTGGGTCTATATAAATTCAATTAGGACTGCGATGTCTTTTGAGCGCGCGGAGGTCTCATGAATATTGCAGGACGATGCCGACCAACTGAATGAACTGTATGATTTTTTACTCTTTGAACTAATCGTAAAATTGAATAGTAATATAACATGTTACCGATAATATTTACAATACGGTATTCTGTACAATACCTAGGTAATCCATAGGGCCTGACCGTGCAGGCAATTATAAAACAAATACAATGTTTTTTAATGAAAATAAGGTACGAGACGAGCAGGACGTTCAGTTAATGGTAACTGATACGCCTTGCCCATTACAATGCAGTGCCGCTCAGGATTCTTGAAAAACATAAAAACTTTGAGCGGCACTACAAATGCGCCCGTCACCTTGAGACAACATGTTAAGTCTCATTTGCCCAGTAATTTCACTAGCTACGGCGCCCTTCAGACCGAAACACAATAATGCTTACACATTAATGCTACACATTAAGGCAGAAATAGGCGCCGTTGTGGTATCCATAATCTAGCCGGCATCCTGTGCAAAGGAGCCTCCCACTGGTGAAAAATACCAACTTTATTTTATTTCTGTACTAGCACAACTTATTTACATAATATGTAATATCTAATATATTATATTATTTACAATTACTTACAGACCCCAGATATGCAGTAGATCAAAAATGGTGAGCCCTTGACCTCACAACTAGTGAAATATAATATGATATATTATTAATTTGATTGCTTGCCTACGCTTTCTTTGCACAACCGAATACACACCTGGTAAAATCTGATACAGACAGGAAACATATTTAGGCGATCGTTTTAAACAATTTGTTATTTTTAAAGTTATATCTCTCACTATCCTTCACAAAATTTTATTTTATCTATTTAATATTAAAATCTTTTTGTTGTTTGATCCTCTTTCTTCAAACAAATGTATTATGTTTTTTCTCCATCCGTGATCGAATCGGTGTCCAATCGAGTGGAGCTCACGTTAATCAGCAACACCGTGTTTGATCCAACCAAAAACAGTTGATTCTCACCACGGAGCCTTCAGTTCGATTCCCGCTCGTCACGTACCAACGTTTTCATTAATTAGATGCTTCATAATATCGACAATACTTGATTCCTCTGGCGTTACAAGAGTGAATAGTTCGCGGTGATCACTTACCATCAGGTGACCCCTACACTCGATTGTCCTCCTCTTCCATTAATACAAGTGATATTGTGAACACCATGATTTGTAATGTTTAGCTCAATTTTACTTCCAATATTTTTTCCTACTATTTCAATATTAAAAAAAAATATTATATATCTCAAATACCTACTTGCATAATTGTCATTGAAGTAAACCATGATATTACATTTGGCACATAATAATAATTCTTTACTTGCATAATGTGTGTATAAAAGTTATAAAAATTACCGACCGATTACCAATAATTATAGACCGATATTCACCATTTTAATAGCATCGGGAAGCTTATTAAATATTTGAATACACATAGCATGACAATTTTTAGTATACAAAGTAGTCATGGGTGCTTTTTTGTAAACCACTCTATTTCGTTGGTCGCGGTCATACATTTCCTTGGCAGTAATGACAATATATTTATGTCTCTTTAAAAAGTATTAATTTCGTAAATGTATAAGCACGGCAAGGTTAACAATTTTAGTTTAATAAACAGTGGTTTACACGATTCGTACGGACCTTGCTCACAAATCGCACGGGTACATTTATAAATACACTATAATATGCTGATGCTCTTCAATAAAAAATTCTCACCTTCCATTATCACTATTACTTTCACAATTATTAATCAATATTTTGTCCGATATCAAGTTTTCGGAGTCAAATTTCTCCGATTACGAAATTGATAACACCGCCGTTATCAATGTTACAGTGACCTTGTCACGAGGTTATTGACCTGGCATATTGTGTTTACTTCTCATCGTAATTTTTTACTTTTTGCCCTTCAAAATATAAGTACACTAAGGAAAACTTACATATATGTTTATGTATCTTAATAATCCGTTACAGCATAGGCAGAGCAGAACGCCAAGTAATTTTTCTCTATCAAATATATCATAATCTTAATTTTTTTTACCGCGGTATTAGGAAGGCCATTAAAATTGTTAGATTACTATTAATATATATTAAAAATAAGAAATTACTGAAAAGGAAGAGTGGAGACACCTGGTACAGGCATTATTTGCCTAAAAGATGACTCCGGCCACTAGCTACTGTAAACCTATGTTTTAAGAGAAATAAATTATTATTATTATCTTCTGTAAAGAATAAGTTGTTAGTAACTTGTAGCAGCTGTATTTATTATTACTTTTATTTTCATTAGAGCATGTTCATAATTTGCAATGTCAGTTATCATTCTGTTGCTCTTTAGCAATATAATAAAACTTAAAAGATAGTTTATACGTCTAGATGAACTGTAGCAGCTGTGAACATTGACCAAATTAATATTAGTCAATATAACGTAGAATTTGATAAAGAGTAAATAAAGCGGTTAAAATTCACAAATAATTGTAAGTTGCCTGATATTAGTCCAACAAAGATGAAACGCTCCTTATTAAGGTCTATGTATTCCTACACATCAGGATTCAGGGTCATGCCCAGGACGTGGCAGGAGCGTGGCCGTGAATCCGTGTCCTGTCGGAGCCTATAGCAATATGTCAGTGACGTGATCGGACCGTGAACAGAGCGAGGATTCCATCATTGTTGTGTATGGATGTAGATTATTACATGAAAAGCGGCACACGTGATGGATTAACCTGACGTAGAGGACTTGGGATTGGAATTTGTTTAGATGAAGAGCATATTTTTTTACTTAAGAGGAGGCAAACGGGAAAGAGGCTCACGGAATGTGGTGTGGTGAGGCAACCACCCATGGACATCCACAACAACAGGTGTGCGACAATAACAGATGCGATGCCGGCCTTTAAGGTGGGCCTTAAATATCCTCTTTTCTTGAAGGTCCCTAAGTCGTATCGGTTCGGGAAAAGAACAGCCGGTAATTGATTCCACAAAGAATTAAAAATATACATAACATTTCTTGAAAAACGCGAGCATGTAGAATACCGACGTCAACGTGATGCGGGTGGTATTTTACATTTTAACGTAATGTCCTGTGGTGAAATTCGGCCGCTGGAATCAAACCGAACAGCTTCTCCGAGCACTCCCCGTGATAAATGCCAAAGAGTCAAGCCGATAGGAGATGACTTGATCGTCGATAATTCGAGCAGCTCTTCGTTGTATATGGTCAAATGGAAGAAGTTGGTACTGGGGAGCGCCCTCTTAGAGGTGAGAACAGAGGCCGAATTTGCGCCTTATATTATAGTTGGAGGCGGTGTCTTATAGTGAATTACTGTCTCGCCTTACTTGCATCGCCTTACACCTAGCTTTTCAGAGGCCAGTTGGACCTTCTCTTCAAAAAAGTTTTTAAATAGTGAAAAAATACACTTTGAAAAACAATAAATATATTATAAACACAAAATGTAGCATTATTAATGAGAATACAGAAATACCAACCAAATTAAATATTTTCTTGAAATATATTTCAATTGCGCTAGAACTCAGTTAATAATTGTTTAAAACTTGCAAAATATTATTTAAATAATTTAACACGATTAAAATTAATTTTAATCGTTTCTCGGCCCTTGAGCCCATGAATTTTAACAATAATGTCTTTTTAACCCTCATTTGAGTCCTTTTAAAATATTTTACAGACAATATTATATTATATGTATTCAAATTTAGATTTACTTGACATAAAAATCTGAGATTGCTGATGTCAGTGGGCGACAGAAGTTACTTTCTGTTAGTGGATCACCTAGCAGTGTACGGGATGTACAAAAATTTTTTTTTAAAAAAACTATAATTCTTAGTTGCATTATATTTACCAACATAATATAGTAATACTGGGGAGTGAAAATTAATGACAGCTTATGAACTCTGCAATTAAAAAATAATTAAGTATTTAATTAGTACTAATAAATAAGCTTACTTATAATCCAAGCTCATAAAAAGCCGTTGCTTTCAATTGCATTCTAATTAAGTTACAACTTAATCGGCAATAACTTATTGGAGTCGTAAACATGTAATAATAGTAACTGTAATGTTTACGTAATCTATTAACAATTATATTTTATTATTTGAAACGAACAATACTAGACATAATATTATGTATTATTTTTAAAATATATATTTTCCGACCATGGGCAGGGTTGAACTTGCTACCCTTGCATTATAGACAAGTGTGACGGAATGGGTATTAAGTAGTGTTTCACTTTCAATAAGTGATTTCATATACATTCATTTATTCATGACAATACAAAACATATAAACATAGTAAACTTAACAAATATAAAAGGACGTCTTGAAAAGGACACCCGCTCAGCAATTTTTGGAATTGATTTCCAAAATGTATTTTCAGTAGGTCCTACCAAGTCGACCTGTTGACAACAACACGGTTCCTTTTGTTATAGGTCATAAAAGTGACCGTCTAAAAATAGTAGATAGAGAGAAGAAACTAAATAGATTGAATTGTAATGGACATGGCTAGGACATATTTTGATAATTTTTATTTATTCATGATGTTTATTTTCTGATTTTTATAACTTGTATGCCTCTGAACCCTGTCGCCGTAATTCAAAGTGCCATTTTAACATTTAAGTTTGTGTCGTCATTTCATACAAATATAATTTATATAATTAATCCCAGAAGTGAGTCAAAGTCAGAGTGAAAGTCGAATAAACTTTATTTAATTAGGCTTAAATTAAGCCCTTTTGAATTGGCACTACAAACATTTCTTTTAAATTACTGAATCTACGATATGTTCGTAAAAAGTTGAGCTCGTGAGATGAACACACAAGAACCTCAACGGCCACTCTTTTCAATCAAATATAATATATATTTACAGTTGCATCCACTATATGTTTATATGTATATAAACGTGTTTAAATAATATAAATTATTTCATAAAAAGTAATAAAGAATTAACTGTATAAATATAAATTATCGTATATTGGATACATCAACCATTAAAGCTTGAATTCATTGTTTGTGTAAGGATGATTCGTAAACATAATGGTCGTGATTACTGCCACAATTAGTAATTGCATCCAACAAATACAATGACTACATACAACAGGTCGACCTGTCCACTAGTTGACGCATGATCCAGCCATCGTTCCCTTCGCACATATTTGAGGGATATCACTTTAAAAATCAATTGTTTGATTAGTTCATTAAAATATCTAACATTACCTATCAGTAAATGTATTACTATTAACTTTTTTATAAATTTTCCATCATGCATATACACCATTAATATTGTAAGCTGATTAACGTAATATCATAAGTTTCCTATACGTCTAGAGGGCGAATGGAATATCATTATGAAATCATAAAGTGCACTAACAGCGTGGAGTCAACGCCCTTGCGTCAAGGTCACCGTGACGTCATTGATATCTTATCAGCCGTGTGGTAATCGGAAGACGTTTGACATCTATGTGGCCTAGTGGTGTCGGTCTTGCTGTGAGTCACCAGTTCAATGCCCGGTCAGTTTTTGTAAATGTCCAGTAGTATTATACCGGTTTATTGAAAATTAAGAATTCAGCTATGACTTTGACCAACTAGCCAAGTGGCCAACTGGCCGACTGGCTGACTGGCTGAGCCAGTTGGAAGGCTGAATAGTCAGCGACTAGTAAGGCTGATGTTTGCTTGCTTAAAAGGCTTTAATTTTCTCAAAATTGATTCCTATAGAATTCTATTTGGTGTCATTTCTAATATACTAGATACTACCGCTTCAGAACAAATGGCGCTCTGACAGACAAGAAGCGGTGCAAGAAACTCTCCCAGCATTCTTTTTTTTGCGCTCTTTTTTATGAAATATACAATATTGTACTGTCATTGCTATTGCTATAAAATAATCATAATCTAGTCCCAGGCTTTCGGATCACTTAGATATTCAGCTGTGCAATAGAAGTATTTTCGACAAAGCCATGTTTAATAAAACATTTAAATTTTTTCATAGAAAATCCCGGAACAGTGGCTGGGACTTTATTATAAAAGTGTATACATTTACCCTTAAAGCTATTATGTTTCTAATGAAGCCTTTTAGAATTAGTTACAAGCAATCCTTTATTTCTAGTGTTATAATAACGAAAATTACTATTAAGAAGAAAAAAGGTGACGATTTTTGTGAACGTTTATTAAATGCCAATGTTATGTTCCGGTAAGTAGTAGTCAAAACGTAAACAAACAAACTATCGCATTTATAATATTTGTTATAAATACATATTTTGTGCACAGTCAGAATCTCTCCAAAACAATTGCATATGGTTGTTATTCGTGACGTGTTGGTTCATATGTTCTTTTTCGGTAGAAAATATCGAGTTTGTCAGTAGAAGACATATAGCAGAGCAAATAAAAATATTTGGTAATATATGTGGAGTTTGCTTAAGAAATAAATCGAAGTGTTATTAGAGACAGAAATTATTGCATTGACTGTTGAGATGTTTCGTGAAATGGATGAAAGTAAGACTGTTCAAATTTATAGAACAGATGCGGATGTATGTACCGGCAAAATCTGACCTTTATGTTAATTAATATTATCTGTAATCATCGTGTGATGCTTCCATGTTGATATGGCCCCAAAAAATCAATTCGTTAATAGAACTTAGAAAATTTACGAATAAAATACTTAACTTGAAAAAAGTAACATCTTGAAGCGAATAAAGTTGTTTTAAAGAAAAATATATCATTTATGTATTCATAATGGGAGCTTGTACCTGGTGGTATGTGATCACCATATCATATACTTTATTGTAACACCAGGGGAATCACAATAAAGTTGGAGAGGGTGAGGATTGAACCAAGGGTGTGGTGTTGAGATTCAACGACTCTACCTGCTGCCACACCAACGTTAAAGTAATCCATATCTCTGTTCTTTCAAAATAACAATTCTTACCTTAAGATATCTACCATTAAAAGTATTTGCTTCTATATTAATTCTTTTTTTCTGGTAGTTCCAAGCATGTTAATTTATTATAATGTATATATATATACAGTGTGCCTTGGAAATAGTGAGCACGAAGTTATTCAAAGGATCTCAAACCAAACTAAGTTAGAGAAACTAATGATGATCACCAGAACCTCGTCTGTTACCTCGACTGAACTTAGATATATTTAATGCAGTAAGAACTAAACTTTGAATTAATTTCACTAAGTAACCAGTAGTAGTTGATCACAGCAGTTTGAATATCTGATATTACAAATATATTTTGATTCATATTTTATAAATATCGTTTCCAAGGGGTGACACAGACCAATTTTGCGATCATTTTGTTTGTGATGCAACATGGCTGCCGCACAACATTATCATTGTATTTCGCGTTGATGAAGCTGATATCAAATCCGCAAAGGGTTCCGTACATCGGAGTAATGATATCCGTTCCATTATTTCAGCATTGTCATCAAACTCTGTGTTCTATTAATTAAATTATTTTTATATAATTATCAATTGTTGAATATTAGTATTATTTATTTTAAAATCAGAATCTAGCATCCTCTTAAAAATATATGACTCAAACTTACCAAGAATGGAGTTTGAAAGATTTTATTCCAAAATAAATTCATTTTCATTTTATTTCATTTCAAACTCAGCTAGCTTTATATTTGAATACGTTTATGAATGTACTTCTAAAGTAGGAAGTAATACAGAAATGTGATTTAAAAAAGTTAGTTTTGGTGTTGTAGGTACATATATGTCATCCACATCAAAAGTTTTAAATATCACTTGGTAACTAAATAATCAAAGAAATCAGCATGGTGCGTGAGAACTGAAAATCTGAGAATCTGGTGTCCAGTTTTGAAGATTTTTCGGTGGGTCGTATATCTTTGGTCCAGGTATAAGTTACGTCAGTTGGTGCTGGGGCAAATATGTTGGTCTCAACGGTACATATTTGTGCCATTTGGTGTCGAGACACTTGGCCAGTGAGGCCCGAATACGCGGAGATTGTACAAAGTACTAACTTCACGCCTCGATACTACTGGAAACCCAAGCGCTGGCAGCTATTTCGGTCAACGGATCAGCCCGTAATGATAAATTTTAATGTAATGTAATCAGAGTATTGTAAATATAGTTATAACCATTGTTTTGTGTGAATAATTAATTATCTTGTAATAGTATAGTTATCGATCTGGTCATGTTTAAAAAATACCATAAAGAGTGAAGCAGTGTCGAGAACCAAAAAAGAAAAGGCTAGAGGATATATTATTATGTATTGAACGCCTTTATAGATACCAAGGAAAAATACTCACTTTGTACTATTAGTAATAATAATGTAATGATATATATATATATTATATTAAATATTAAAAATTATTTGTTGCTATCTTTTCCTACCCAAAATATTAGAATTTTAATGGAATGGGAATATGATCACCATTAAAGTTAGATAATCTGATGGATTTTAGTGTACAAAATAATAAATTTAAGAATTCTAAATGAATACATAGATTTAATCCATAATAATTTCCATTATCACCAACAAAAACTTACGACTCTGAGTCTATACAAAAGTATTGTCGTTTTTTTTAAATATGCCTAACCTATTTGCTTCCTAATACCAGATCAGCTTTTTAATACTGGCTTCGAATTATGTTTAAGTTCAAGAATAAACGAAGTATCAATTATTGTATTACAAGGTGTTTCAAATTAAGAAAAAAATCTAAACAAGTATTATAATAATTAAATATATCAATGACCTGAATATTGGTCCAATTTATCTGTAATTAATGCAACGTATCGTAACATCATTGCAAAGACATGAACAAAACAGACGGAGCATGTTAATAATGATAGGCTGTGAATGCTAGATAGTTCTGTATTTTGTTCCCGTTAAAACAATTTGGTCTAGACCTATATATCTTTAATTTTATTTCAGAGTGTAAAGTAATTAGCACATTTAATAAATTTTTGTTATTCTCGTCACTTAAACTTAATATTAAAATAAGAAAAAAAAAGTTGTATGTCCAATATAATTATCAAAAAAAAAAAGAGATCTGCACGAAATTTTAAATCCATGGCATTATTGGCGAGCACTGCGAAAACTATTAATGATTCATCGTTAATGTTTTACTTTGGAAACCTTGTTCATATTTTATTTTGATACCCGCAGCCAAGCAGTTTTCTATCAGTAAATATGTTTTATCTTATTACTTTGCGAATACAAACGTAGGATGTCTTTGAGCTCTCTAGTTGACCAATCATTTAAGCATTTATATTATATTCATAAACTTATTAGAGAGTTTCTTCTTTGAAAAACCTATTTTTGTATTATCTGTGGGTATCTATTAATTCTTGTCTGGTGCAAAAAATGTCCTTCTACTACGTCAGTCTTGGTATGTCAAAGTTAATTAACTATACCTCACCACCTAAAACCTCTTTTATACCAAGTTTATACAGTCTGTCTACATATTTTTTAGTCTATTTAATGAATGCAAAATATTGAACACAACATTGAACGCTGCTACGAAGGGCGACGAATGAACTAAAAACCACACGCGTTATAGATAAAGTACAAGGCCATATCAAGCGAGTAATTTGTGTTTAGTAGACACGGAATTATCTAACTTTTCAGCGGGCTATGTCTATTTTTTTGGTTTATTTTTAATTAGTAAATTAGGCTTGAATTTAGTCTAATTAAGTAAAAATGTGTAAATATAAAAGTGAATTAGTCTTGTTAAGCAATTTTTCATAAACTTGAACAATTAATTTTTTGTATGATGAGAAAAGTGATGGAAGTTTCATCTTATGGTAAGTGCTATGTCCTGTTCATTGCGTAGCAGTGTTTTAAGCAGCACCACCAGAAATAGGTAATAAGAATCGTCTATTTGCCCATGCCAGAGAGCGTGTTATCCAGGGTAATGTGGAAGGTACCAGATCGCGGCAGGATCACATGGATGACCACGGTGACCAACATTAAATCTATTATGGCAGGAGTCGATTCGAAGGACCTCTGACAGAGATGTGCCAACAAATTATTAGGCAAATAAAATTTGCTCCTTATAACAAAACTTCACGACAGCCAACACCGCTCTGCCAAGAGCGTAGTGACCAAGACGAAGGCTTAACATAATATTATATCAAAAATGATGCAAAAATGAGAAAATACAATTAACATTGTATATAAGAATGACTGGTTCCAAAATCAAACTAAATATTATTAGTTTTTTTAATGTTAATCTGTTCAGTTTCGGAATATGTATCGTACCTATTTTATTGGAATCTCTTAGTTTTCGTGGTCATAGTATCGAGTGTAATATAAACCTAAGTCCACAATGTATACAGTCATCGTGTAAGGAGTAAACGCACGCAATGTTGAATCACAATACTTCCTACATAATTAATAATTTCATGGCGCGAACTAGAACTGGGTTAATTGTTCCGTGATTCATTGCCAAGCCCTCATTTTATATATTTCATATAGTTTACCTAATCCTTGTGGTAAAGCAGTTATTGTTACACCTTCATAGTTCATTAAAATCAAGGTATTATTAATTTCAATTATTTAGTCATATTATCCGGACGATACAGGAATCACATGAGATACGAATTACTATTTTAAAAGAAGTCAATACTAACTAACATACATTTTATTAATTTGGTTTGCTAGCGATTTTTCCATTAAAATCAAGGGTTTTATCAAAGAAGAATACCACATAGGTATAGCCTTATGTAAGATCATTCGAAAATAAGTAGGCACTTTGAACTAATTTAGCTTATTCACATTAAATACATTAAAAGCCTTGAAGACAATCTAGGGAAGTTCAGACCTTGTCAAATGGAGGCCCGTTATCTTTTTGTCAACATACATTTGGTATGTATCAATTATTTATGTTGTATTCCAATATAGGAATATAGTATCACTAATAAAAAATTAATAATAAATTTTGATATACTTTTGTGTTCTTTTGAAAATTAAACAAGGATCGTTAGCACCTAATTTTATAAAGGACTTAATTTTTTTTAAATATATAGCATGACGTTACCATAATGTTTGTCCTTAAATAACTATGATACAGTATGGTCTTCTAGAGGAACAAATTTTATTAACGATATGGTCATGAACACCGTCGCAAGTTGATTTCCATCCACTTCAGCCGGAAGACGTCCACTGCTGGACAAAAGCCTCCCCCAAAGATCACCATGACGATCGGTCCTGCGCTGCCCTCATCCAACATACTCCGGCGATGGTGGTCGCCACTCGTAGACTTTAGTTGATTTAAAGTAAACTTTTTAACAATTCGTTGGAAACTTATTTCTAATATCTCTTCTTAATGCATAACCTTACCTGTGGGAGGCTCCTTTGCACAGGATGCCGCCTACATTGTGGGTACCAAAACGGCGTCAATTTCTACCGTGTAGTTGTAATGTGTAAATATTAATGTGTTTCGGTCTGAAAGGCGCCGCAGCTAGTGAAATTACTGGGCAAATGAGACTTAACATACTTACGTGACGAGGTACTCAAGGTGACGAGCGCAATCATAGTGCGGCTCAGAATTTTTGGGTTTTTCGAGAATCCTGAGCAGCACTGCATTGCCATGGGCAGGGCGTATCAATTACCATCAGCAGAACGTCCTTCTCGTCTCGTCCTTTATTTAAAAAAGAATAAGTTTATGTAGGATGAGATTAAGTTAATTATTAATTAAATAATAATTAAGTTAATTTACCTAGTTGTACCTTTATGATATTAATTTTATTTACCTAAAATAAAAGAAATATGTAAGTGCAAATATCAATTGGTAAGGTTTTATTCTGGTTTGTGTGGGCTTAGAGGACATCTGTAACCACAGAAACACTGCAGCCCTTGTGCTTCTATTGTGTTCTTTGCCCATCTTACAGCATCTTACAGCTCAGCCTAATCCCATCTATAAAGCCGACAATATCTTTAGGATGCTCTTATAAATTCCATTGTTAATTTATGTCCTCCGGCGTACTGTACTTTTTGAGTACAAAATATTGCACTCGCTACAGCTGGGATTGTTATTGTTTCTTGTAGTGTGTTGACGTTTGTGCCTGGAATGACCACTCATTATTCCGGCTAGTGCCCTAAATTGGAATTTTTTATATCAAAACCATACAGTCAATATTTTTAGCCTTCCATCTTTTCCCAGAACTATGGGATTGGTTCCGGATCCAGCTATTTCACCTAGCTGATGTTTTTCTACACAACTCGATACCCCACTGAAGAGTTCAGGTCCTGTAGAGAAGTGTTTTTCAATTTGTGGGTCGCGGCCACTAGGGGGCAAAAACTTACTTGAAAGGATTAAATCATTTTCTATTTGAAGTCTATTTCTACTACTTCTTTAGTTTTAATATCCACCATTGAAGAGAATGACAGTTCGAACAGGTATGAAGTGGGGAATGGTACTAATTACTTTAGAGCTTCTCTTGCAAGATCAAGATATTTTTGTTTTTTCATCCAAAACCCGTCAAAACTTTATGCGTAAAATCATTATGGTAGTCATTTAAAATTAAATTATAAATTATTTATCTGACTGACAAGGGGGCTGCAAGAATTTCTCAAGTTGTAATGGGGTCGCAAAGTAAATGAGACTAAAAAACAAATAAAAAAAGCTGTAGAGGAACCATTTTGTTATTTTCATTTAATTCTAAAGTTTTAAGTAGAGTTTTTTAGGCGCATCATATAAAAATAATATTGTAATTAATAATCTCAGCTGAGGTAACGTGATTAGTAAATATGGACAAGTAACGGCCGTTCCCAATATATGTATATCTCTTACTTGAGATAAAAATCGTAACTATCGTTGACTTTTCTGTCCCAATAAACCTATTGACGGAAACTCATCTTATCCGTACACGCTGTCTGTCAATGGGACGACGTATAGCTTACCAGCGATAGAAGTTTATATGGAAATTGCAATTCAGGCATCCCAATATAAGGCGATAAGAATGCCTTATCCGGTATATTGGGACAGTTTCAGATTATTGACCGCTAATTACTGACAGAAGAAGGTAGTAATTTATATCTATCTGTAGATAGTATATTGGGAACAGCCGTAAGACGAAACAAGACCTACATACTCGCACGATGTACAGAGATCGTGTCTACAAGGTCAGTTCAATAACACTCCGAAATAGAATTGCATAACCCATTTGCTAGTTGTATGCTTCAGTTGTTATCACTTTCTTTCAGCGGGTCAATGACCGGTTATCATACGGCTAGATTATCCGCGGCAAATTACGACAGCTGTAAACAGTATCTTTGTTATTGATTTCAGAATGTTTTGAAAGATATGTGATACATTGCGGTGCGATGGTCTCAAGTAAGATTTATATGAATTTTTTTATGACAGTAAGGGACGAGCGTTCTGCCGACGGTAATTTTCACGCACTGCCCATTACAATGCGGTGCCACTCAGGATTCTTGAGAAACCCAAAAATTCTGAGCAGCACTACAATTGCGCTCGTCACCTTGAGACATAAGATGCCAAGTCTCATTTGCCCAGTAATTTCACTAGCTACGGCGCCCTTTAGACCGAAACACAATAATGCTTACACATTACTGTTTGGCGGCAGAAATAAGCACCGTAGTGGTACCCATAATCTAGCCGGTATCCTGTGCAAAGATGAATCCACTGGTAAAATGAATGTAAATGAGTTCAAATTCAAAATAGGATGAGATATCACTTACTGAAAGTCAAAATCCACCAACCATTACAAAAAGTATGCCTCAGACCTGAGAAGAACGGGCGCAGAATATTGTCTGTATTTACATATCCATCACAACATATAGATTAATTTGTATAGGAGCATGGTTTTATGTTGTTATTATGATGCAATAATGTAGGCTTACATGAAGTTGAATGAATGCATATAATAAGTAAAAAAAGGGACAGAAGGTATTTTGACATATTGGTTTATCGACAAATATTTACTGCGCATATTTTTTTCAAGGACAAACGTGTGTACCTGACACCTGACGTAAAGTGATCACTGGTGAAGCGAATCCGTGCGGATTCGCTTCTTGCAACACCAGAGCAACATAGGAGCGTTGCCGGCCTTATAGAGATATACTTCCTTTAAAGGACCATGTAGTATCGTCTTGGAAACTAAAGTTTACTTTATTTTGTATGTCATTGCGTTAATTATGTATTATTTTTAAATTTTTTGCGCACGCATACATCTAAAAATAGCAACATGTACTTCGTTTCTAAATGTCATGTCATGTAATGGGGATAAAAAAATAAAATCGTAAAGTAACTGTAAAGATACACTTGTATGAATTTCTTATTATATATTAATCATGGACGAGTTAAAAACGAAGGACTCCGTGTCACCTTACAAAACAGCGAAGCACCAAAACATGCCAGTTAACGTGTTAACACATAGCCCCACGCACACGCTTACACCAATACAAGTCGATCGGCCGCTATTATGATATTCGCCAGATCAGTTTTGCGTCGCAATAAAATATTTTAAAAATGCCATCTTGCGTTGTGAAAAAGTGTAAAAAATCTATAAGAATTAAAAAAAAATCGGAGTTAAAAGTAAATGGGTCATAAGGGAGAATAGATTGTGTTAGTGGTATCCCCCGTAACCGCACACACACTAGCATAAAAGTGCTTCACTTGCTAATAATATCACGGCGCGAAGTCCTTCTTTTTTTACTCGTCCATGATATTAATATGAACGATATTGTACTATGAACTTTCGTGTTAAAGTGGTCGATATATTATAAAGTTCTATTTTTTCAATATTAACTATCATAAATTTAACATGTAAGATTTGTTATTCTGACCCTACTCAGTATTAATTAATAACGGTAGAAATACAAAGCTATTTCTTGTATCAACCTTTCGTAGTATACGTTTGGAATAAAGCAGGAATAGAAGATTTTTATATATATAGACAGGATTATCCAGCCTACCTTAAGAGGCGCACATTAACGAGCGTGACGCGTGGACCAGCCATCGCCTTCCTAGACCATATTTAATAGATAAAGTACTTGCATATAAAATGTTGAAAAAACATAGTAAGTTAATTAAAATCCACTTGATAAAGTATTAATATAAAAACGCTTTTGTTAATTACCATTCAACTCTGCGAGCATTTTTTATCATACTAAATATTATGCACATTTTTTTCTTAACAATGAATATTCGTACCATACAGCATTACATATGCAGTGTTTACCTTCAGCCAAAAACATAATAACAATGTAACCGTTAGACACATGTTATAAACAAGTCAAAACACATAAAGTTCAACGTCCTATATGATTGCGTTATCACCTGCTATCACCGTGAACCTTACGTCTGGTGATAAACATGTTTAGCATCAATAACTGAATGAACTAATAGACTGACTGATGAATCTAAGTAACAACAATTATATTATCTTGTAGGCTTTGTTCAACTCTCAGGTTGTGGCTTCATCTACAGGATCTACTTTACAGTTGATAACCTGCTCAACCCCAATATTTGCATATTAGGAAATTGAATTGAGATGTTGCTCTTGTAAATCTAAATAATTTGTTATGTTTTAACAAAACATAACAAATTGTTAACAATTATATTCAAGTTTACACACTTTTAAAAAGTATTATGTGAGAATGACACAACTGAAACAATTTATTTAACGCAGCTAAAGCCTTTAAAATAAAGAATGTTCGCTATAATTTATAAATTACAAACGAAACTTTACATCAGACCAGCCATTCCCGCTCGCATTGCTGGGCGAATTTTTAAAGGAAATAAATTAAACAATAAAAAAATAAGTAGCCATAAACCATCTAGAATAAATTTCGAATCGAATGGTGGTAGTTTCATGTCGATACGATCTGTGGTTTGGGCGTGAAAGAGCCTCAAACGAAGAATATTTTCATTATGAATATATAGACAACCACGTGTTTGGATAAGAACTTCTTGCCTCATACCACTAGTTTTGGATGCAGTTTTCCCGGCTGACAAAAAATCCCTTGACACCTGGTGCTGCGGGCTGTTTGTCTGTTTGTCAGTACATACAAACAGCCAAATTAAAATTAGAGATCGCATACAATAGAATGGGCGCCTCATAAGCAATCTAGTGTTTACAGTAATACAGCATACAACAGAGTGAATTGGAGCTGGGAACGTAAAAGAATGAAAGCATCTGAGTACATTAACTACGGCGTTAGTACATCTGCAGGCTGGGGAAATATGTATTATATAACATTTATAGCACACTCTTAAAAACAAAATATCGTCATAGTCACGTGTCCACACAAAACACACGACAGTGTCAGCAATGCAGCTTCATATCGGTTTTTTTATAAACAGGTTTTTAAGTCACAAAAAATGTGTACATTTAGTGAAACAGTCTGGTTAATGTCGCGCGGCGTAGCATCATTTATAAAGTCATTTACACCATAATAACCTTTACAACACAAACTTTGTTTTACAATTCTTTTGATTCTCAACAACATTTAAATGTCCTCAGGTCTGGTTGTATTATATATTACCAGTGGGAGGCTAATTTGCACAGGTGCCGGCTAGATTATGGGAACAACAACGGCGCCTTTTTCTGCCGTGAAGCAGTAATGTGTAAGCATTACTTTATTTCGGTCTGAAGGGCACCGTAGCTAGTGAAATTACAGGGCAAATGAGACTTAACATCTTATGTCTCCAGGTGACCAGTGCAGTTGTAGTGCCGCTCAGAATTTTTTGAGTTTTTCAAGAATCCTGAGCGGCACTGCATTTAAATGGGCAGGGCGCATAAATAACCATCAGCTGAACGTCCTGCTCGTCCCTTATTTTCATAAAAAAAATATATAACAATGAACAGTAAATAAATATACTGGTGATCAAACCGTTCGATCACGAGAATGTAATTTTTTGTTATTTATTATTAAGTATAAATAGCTATTTTAAAATTATATATCGATAGTTTTTAATTGTTTTGACCTTTACTTCTTGTAAAATAATTAATGATACCACTGTTTTTAATTATATTGATTAATTGCATAATATTAATACGATTTTAAAAAAGAGTAATTTTTGTTCTTTTAAACTTTACTTACAATTTGCTGAAAACAATTTGAGCTTGACGAATTCGGCAGGATTCCTATAAATGTAACTAAAATTGTTAAATGTTTTTAATGAATAAAAATTTCGAACTAATACTATGTTTAGAAGTGGTCATCTAATTATAATTAACAAAATTTGCATGGCACGCCAGGGGTCACGAGTTATCGGACAAGACGAATGGTGTGTGATACCGGGTCGTTGACCTGCGAACTGTTATCGGTAACCTGAATTAGAACACTTCAATGTAATAATACGATATTGCTAATTTTAATTCACAGACTCTCAACGTCATATACATCGATTTATTACATTGATTGGTTTTGGTAGCGGAGTGATAATGACGGGTTTTATGCCAGCAGAGATATTTTGATATATATATATGATGCTTGAGGATGATTTTAATAGCCATTTAAAGAAGCAACGAGCTTCTAGCGAAAACAGAATGAAGTTGGTGAGGAGAGAAACGCTACTCTGGATAAGATGGTCGTAACACGCCCGAATTAAGGAATTAAGAATTAATACCTTCTTAATCACGTTTATTAATAGTACAATCAGAACCAGGGAATAAATGAACGCATTTTTTGCACACAACTGCAAATGTTGTGGACTATATTTATTCTACCCGTTGCCCGATATATACTTACCCGCAAAATCAAATAGTCCCTCTTATTAATATATTTATATCTCTATCACAACGTCAAGGATTTAAGTCATAATAAATGACTGAAAGTATACGAAAATAACCCTTCCTGCTTTGATATAAGAGCGTAAAACACGTCGAGCAGCTGATAGTCAGTTGAACTCATAAATAATGTTAGCGCAGTCCTTCGTTGAACAAACACGACCCTAAGATAACGTTGCAAAGGGCAAGGGATCTGGAAATATTCGGTGGAGCTGCCGCTGGTTCCATCTTTATTACCATTGGAGTGATTCGAAGTTACATTTGCGAGTGAGGATGTTTATTTCTAGGTCATTTGCGGGTGATGTATATACTTCTACAGTATGACCCCAGAAAATGTAAAAAACCAATTTGTTACGAAATTCAAAAAAACGTTTATGTGGAAGATTACTTTAACGTAAATGACTTTCCGATACCATAGATTGGGAATGGAGTGACCGACCTATGGCCTTAATAAAAAAAATTAATCGTACGAAACTGTATTGTCATGAAATATTATTATAAGTAAGAAGAAGCCCTCTGAGTTTCTTGCGCCTGTTAGGTCAGTGGAGTACATTTTTGAATGGGTGGTAGTATTTGAAGTTTGTAAAAGTTATTTTAAATCCTATTTTAAATAAAAAATATTATAAGTTGAAATGACAGAAATATACGTCATAGCTTATATTTTGGTTCACTACTTGTAAATGAAAAATACTTTATAATTTTTGCTTCTTGTAATAACAAATCATGATATCACCCCATACTTTTATATAGATACAAGCAACCCTGACCCCAGAGGGATAGGCAGAGATTACAAACCCTCATTCACGAATCTAACATACTTGTATGGCATTATTCATTGACGTTTCAATCAAATAAGTACCTTAAGGTTCTTACCTCATAAGAAATAGCGTCACAAATGGTATGCAACAACTGCCAACGCGCGGACGCACTATCGCTTCTTAATATAAATCACAATTCTAGGATACAAAAAAGGTTAGAGATTCTTATTGCCATAAATTATAATTATTTTTCTCAACATATTGTAATTATCAATTATTTACCATGTACTTTTTCATATTAATTTGTAATGAAAAGCATTAATCAAATGTTACTATTTAATTTAATTAATGTTTAATGTTTTTTTATGAGAATACGGGATGAGACAGCTGTTGCCACTCAGGATTATTGAAAAACCCAAAAATTCTGAGCGGCACTACAACTGCGCTCGTCACTTTGAGAAAATAGTGGTCAAGTCTCATTTACCCAGTAATTTCACTTGCTACGGCGCCCTTCAGACCGAAACACAGTAATGCTTACATATTGCTGCATAACGGAAGAAATAGGCACCGTTTTCGGTACCCATAATCTAGCCGGCATCCGGTGCAAAGGAGCCTCCCACTGTTTATTTATAGTTTATTTATATATATTACTGTTTTAAATGTCGTTAATGTTCTCAAAAAAACCTTTAGACTAAAACCTTAAGAACTTTTACAATTCTTTTCAATGAGTTAAAATATATCACTTAGTAGCAAATGGTGAATATCCTTTAATTTTTTTTCATAATAGATTAACAATCATGTTAAAAAAATGTCTTTTGTCTCTGTGTTATATTCCCACTAAACAGAGAAACGACCTAACCAAATTTATGATTTTTTTAAGCTGAGTATTTTGTGCCTTTTCAATTGAATCGGATTGTAGTAATAATTTGAAGTTAGCTTGTCCAAAATGCGCATTGTAAAACACGCATATATAAATAAAGTAGACTCTGTCAAATGTTGGCTTCAGTTTGTCGTTGCTTGGAAGAAATTTTATTTAGCGATAATACCCCATGACAAAGACCTTTCTCCACATATTATTTTTAAGTCAAAAATATTTTATTAAGTACTAGTTGGCCCGACAGACGTTGTTCTGTATATAATAAATAAAATAATGTTTTTTATGAATTTGTCAATAATATATCATAACATCAAAAATAATTATTTCGTAAAATATGCTCCCTGTTGTTGTAATGAAATTGTTTCACAGCAGAACTGTCAAACGGTGCGTCAATAAATTCTCTCATAGAAAATATGTCCATACAAAACAAATATCGGGGACACATCAAAGGAAAAACAAAATTGTTGTTTTTATTTAATTCCGTATACTTTCATATTTATTCACCTTTTAAACCTTCCCTGGACTTCCACAAATAATTCAAGACCAAAATGAGCCAGAATCGTTGAAATCATCGAAATCGTTGCGCCGATTTCTTTGACAGTCCTGAATCTTGTATACATCAATAAGGTTTCAAATATATTTCTTCTGTATTGAATTTTTATATGTAGCAATTACTACGTATAAGTCTGTATCATCAATGGTTTAATATTAATATTATATTCAAATACAAATATTTTTATTCAAAATAGGATTCAAAATCACTTATTGAACGTCAAAAACTACCACCCATTCAAAAAAGACTCCCTCTGACCTGAGAAGAATGGGCGCAAGAAACTCAGCGGGCTTTTTTTAAATATAAAATATGGATTACAATGTAATATCGTACAATAAACATTTATAATTAAAGAGCCTGAGGGTATTCGCTCCATTCCCAGTCTGTGGTGTCATTGTGAAAATCGTTTTTGCTATAGTAACCTTCCCCACACAAACGTTTTTTAACAATTCTTTTAAATTTTGTAGCACATTCGTTTTGTACATTTTCTGGGATCATATTGTAGAAGCATATACATCGCCCAACAAAAGACTTACTAACTCGACTCAACCGAGTAGTAGGCATAACAAGTTTATGTTTGTTCCTCGTGTTAACATTATGAATGCCACAGTTTCTAGAAAATTCCTCAATGTGCTTATGAACATACAGAACATTACATACAAGCTGTTGGCTCTCTTAAAAATATTAAAATAAAAAAAAAATATAATACACTTACTTACATAATTAACATACCGAATATAAAATAGTACCTAGAATCATACTAGGTGGCTATATTTTTCAGTTACAAGCTGAATTTCGCTACAAAAGAAAGGGAACCTTAGGTGATTTATTTTTACAATGGTAGGGCTTATCGAACCCTTAAAGGGCACAAATGAATAAGTAAGCGTTGTCAATCAAATGGGCTCCGACTTAGGGCAGGCGTAATAACATTTTCTTAGTGTAGGTACATACTACGATATCTGTTATCAATTTATATTAAACATTAAATTGAAGGGTTTGTTTGAAATATTAATATACGAAGCTTTTAAATGAATGGTTAAGTTTGATTAGACGATATTATAATGACCAGAAACCCAATCTATTAATTTTTTTTCCGTTGTGAGGATTCATATAGGCTACTTTAACATAGAAAAGAAAACAAGCATCGTTAATAAATAATAAATAAATAAACCTTTAAAGATATAAATAAATTCTACGCTGCATTTTTTTTATTATTGACGTATATATAGGCATCCGTGAGTTTTGCTGTTTGAATCAATTATTCCTAATGGTAGGACGGCTCCTATTTTTGCCGTGAAGCAGTAATGTGTATACATTACTGTGTTTCGGTAGCTAGTGTGGCTATCTATGTAGCTATCTCAAGGTGACGAGCGCAGTTATAGTCCCGCTCAGAATTTTTGGGTTTTTCAAGAATACTGGGTGGCTCTGCATTGTAATGGGCATGGCGTATCAATTACCATCAGCTGAACGTCCTGCTCGTCTCGTCCCTTATTTTCATTAAAAAAAAACCCACCCGGCCTCTTCGCAATTGTGTCGCATATTTATCTCGAAGATGTCCTACTTACAGATTTTACAATTACTTTGGTAATCCATAGAATCGGAGGAACGCTAGTATGTACACACACATGTTACACGTGTTTGTCTGTCTATTTAATCAGCAATCTACTTTGCAACCGTTGTTCGAAGTTATTTGATATAGTCATTTGTTATAATGTATTTACTTAACATGGCGATAAAAAATTATTATGCTATTATAATATAATAATAATTATAATAATATTGACACACTTTTACACAAATTATCTTGCCCCAAAATAGGCATAGCCTGTACTATAGGTTAAAGTTAACAATATATTTAATACATTAATTTACTTAAAAATACATAAATACGTATAAACATCCATGACTCGGAAATAAACATTCATATTCATTGCACCTACCGGGATTCGAATGCGCGACCTCTAGCTTAGTAATCAGGGTCACTAATAATATTAAAAATAGTATTCGTGCTCCTCTATGCTAGTAGCTCAACAGATTTTCCAGGAAACCTGTCTCGCCAACCAAAGAAATTAGTTTATTGAAAAACTTATAGAAATGTCTACTGGGGATGGGCACTAGGAACCTTATACACAGCGGCCGGTGAGTGCGGTGATGTGTATATGTATGCCCCCGGCCCAACACACACTCACATATACTTATGTTTGTGTATGTAGTAAGCGACAGTATTACTTGTCAAATTTCATAGTTCTATATCAACGAAGAATAAATCCTACTAATTTTATAAATGTGAAAGTTTGTATGTCTGGATGTATGTTTGAACTTCTTTAACGCAATACTGAATAGATTTTGATGAAACTTTACAATAACGCAAAATCTACTGAATAGATTTTGATGAAGCTTACACACACGAATAACAAAAGGCTATAATTTATAAAACTATAGTGTGAATCATACGAAATATAAAAGAAGTGTGATTGTTACTAATTAATACAACTAGCGCCATCTCTTATCAACTAGCAAGCAAAACATCAATACAATTTATATGGCAAAACAACGTTTGCCGGGTCAGCTAGTACTCTATATATTTGAGAATGGGAGTCTTTAATCTCTGCTACTTCTTCACTTGTCTGTGATAACTTCCTAAAGTCTGGCAGTAAGCTGTAGATGATTTGAAGGGCTGATGGGCGACCCCGGTCATCAAGTGAGCCCCGTTGTGACTAAAAAAACATAAACAGAGAAATAATAAAATGAAAGAAAACGTGTAATGAGCTCTTATTAAATACATTTCGTTGTTTTGGCCCTCAATTACGTCCGCGTTGGGACGAATCGTAAAACAGTTACGAGTTTCGTTATTTTTTAGTATTACTTTGGGACTAACGGAATTAATTTTCAACCCGTCTATGTTAATGGCTAAAGTACAGTGAAATAACATATACCGTGCTAAGCATAAAATGTTTCGATGATTGCTTGTGTAAGGGTCTTAATTAAGTAATAAGTCTATATCATGGAATATATATCTAGATAAGAAGATACTAGAAGTGAGAGCCTCGATAAGCTTGTCGCCTCATAGATGACTCATAGGCCATCAGCTAGTAAGTAGCGATTAAGTATATGGATACTTAGGGATATAGGGATGGCCCTAATCTGTGGTATTGTGTATTTCAATATATCCTATCAGCGGAAACTCCTCTACAACCTGAAGCTATACTGACCTTAATACCTAAAATATAACCTTTATTAATCGGCGAGTGCTTTTCAAGTAAACTGATTTTTTTTTTAATTTAAGATATATGGCAGTTACTTGTCACTATACGATTGTTATTTTATTCGTTTTGCTGTCATTTTGAATTGTAATTATATTAATTATTGTGAATTATGATGTCACGGAGATATTGGACGCTACTATCAAAGATAATTAAATTTAGTGCTATATAAGAATGTAAATATTTAAATTTTTAATGAATCAGCCTTCTTCATCGTGGTAGCAGATAGTATCTGAAGTTAATAATTATATAACTCGATAGAACCGCATAATTTTTACAATTTATTCAAGCAATCTGAAAGACAAACGTAAAACAATCTAACTGTACTGTTTACAAGATATTCATGAGAAACTCAACGACACATTGGAGCCATTTAGAAATAAATTCACTGAAGCCAAAATCTATTATTATGTTAAAGAGGAGTTGGGTATTGCAGTTTTTGTGCATTCCCGCTCGTATAAACATGCCGGGTGTCGCTCGCGATACGACGATACACAGAGCATTAATATCAGTATGAACATTTCTTGTTATTGGTAACAAATTTGAGAACAGCCCAAAATGAGGATATTATGAACCAGATAATTGCTCTTTGAATTACTGCAAGTATTAGAAGAACTGTAGAAGACTCACCATGTTTGACAAGGAAGGAGTCTCGTGCCAGATTTTGGTGAGACAACAAGTCCTGAGGATGCCTCGTGTAGAAGCGAAACACGTGTCAAATTGTTTTTAAAACAAATATTGGCGGAATTAACACTAAAGAAAACTTAAATCATTTGTATAATTAATAATTATGGATTCCCGCAAAGTAACGCCTAATTCAATAAAGTTTCCACCAGTGAAGGATTTTATAAAATAATACTGCAGGGTGCAAAGCAGAGCTACCCGAGAATTCAGATCGATTCAATAGTGTATATCAAACTAGTCACCTAGGAAGAAGCCAGCAACCAACCTTACTTTATTATGAAAATTAGTGAAATAATATGATGCGGATAGGTCATTACGAGTATGATAAAGTTAAATAGTTAATTAGATGAATTTTTGCTATTCTTATCATTGAATATTTTTTTTAATATAATATATGATTATATATAATTAGGGAAATACTCGAACAAATCGACGTCGGAAGTTTTTTTTTTTAATGAACAAAAGGGACGACATGAGCAGGACGTTCAGCTGATGGTTATTGATGCGCCCTGCCCATTACAATGCAGTGCCGCACAGGATTCTTGAAAAACCCCAAAAATTCTGAGTGGAACTACAATCGCGCTCGTAACCTTGAGACAAAAGGTGTTAAGTCTCATTTGCCCAGTAATTTCACTAGCTACGGCACCCTTCAGATCGAAACACAGTAATGCTTGCACATTACTGCTTCACGGCAGAAATAGGCGCCATTGTGGTACCCATAATCTAGCGGGCATCCTGTGCAAAGGAGCCTCCCACTGGTAAATTATTATGTTTCGACTCTATGTCATTAATATTTGTTTGTTTTTGTATGTTCTTTAGTAGTTTAGAGTAAGAAACCCTATTTAATTAAGTATTACCTTGAATAGATTTAGCTAGTATAATAGAATTCTCGTTGTATTTTACTTCTAAGTTACTGTAGTTTACTTTACTGTATATTACAATAATTGCTATTGTTAATACATATAAGTGAAAACTGTATTGGTGTAAAATATAAGTTTTTCAAATAAAATAAAATAAATTACTATCTACTGTTTGTATGAGCCTTTTGGTTTAAAGCCTCTTTTAAATAATTTCATTCAGTTCTGTCTGTTGTTATCTGTAACTAACTTTGCCTCGCCACCGCATTTTACTCACTGTTATATATCGATTTTATGAAAGTGTATTCAAAAGTTATATAATTGATTTCAATAAAAATGCTTATTTTTATTATTTACTTCATATAATACTGAACACTACTGTTATACCTAGTCTGTGACTATTGATGTTGGGCCATCCAGTATACGAGATAAAGTTAAAATATTATCGCTCAGGATCGAGAGTGCACCGTCTCGCGCGAATAAATGCGCTAATACATTACGTAAACAACGGTTCAATTTTACCCCGACGTCCTATTTGACGTCGATGGCTTCCGTTCTTTTTGTTTACCTCCAAGATATTTTAGTTAAATGGGTGGGAATGTATGACAAATATATTCCGAGAGGGTACTCAAATATACTCGTTCACTAAATATATGGAAGTTGCTCTGGGAAAAGCTGTCAATATAATTTTAACTATTTTTATATAACTTACATATTTTCATTTTCATATTGTAAACTATAAATATATATTCTGGAGCCTGATTCTGGAGAGTCACGCTAACACAACAAATTTCTTTACATTCGGACGAAAACCAAAGGAGCTATTTTCCCGCCCACTACATCCGTAATACTAAGTCAATCGAATTTGTTGTCATTTTATCAACTAAGACAGTTATATACATACTAACTGACCCAACAGACGTTATCTGTTCATAAAAAAAACACTTGCGGGTGGAATTTCGTAAAATCCGTTCTAAGCTGACCTCTACTCGGCGAAAAGAATACTCCTACCAAATTTCAAGTCTTTACGACTTATGGTTCCAGAGATATCGTGATTTATTTATTTATTTCTTTATTTATTTATTTCACACACACATAGCAACTATCATTACAGGTATTACCTAATGCGACAGTTACAAACAAACAAGAATAACAAACACAGCAAACAACAATCAAATCAAACTAAAACTAATCATACAATCAAACTACATTACATTACAAATAATATATCACACCAGAAATAGAAAAAACTTAAACATACTACTATTTACCATGACATACTACATATAACAATACCCTTGTGAGATCACTCCACGTACACTCAAAAATGTCCACTTTGTTGTGGAGTTCATTTATATGGCGAAGGGCTCTAGTTAAAGGCGACTTTGCCAACACATTTGTTCTCGCCATCGGAATGGATAGTAGTGGCGGATGGAGGCGCCTCCACACGTACCGGTCCGGCACATGAAGACTCAAGCAGCACAGAACTCCCGGGTTGTGCTCCTTCCCGCGCAACAACTTCACCACATACGCTGCTAGAAAAAAATCCCTACGGACGCTCAACTCAGTATACCCAACCATACCCAGCACAAACAGTGTCGGATACATAAGTGGGTAAAATGGGTATACTCCATATAACTTGAAGTATAGGTGCCTAACGAATTTGTTTTGGACACGCTCTAACATCAACCTGTACTTGTCCTCATAAGGGCCCCATATCGCCGAGTTGTACTCCAGACGACTCCTTACCAGTGCATTATAAAGTACCTTGACGGTTGTGATATTAGTGAACTCTTTAGAGTGTCTCAAAACAAACCCTAAATTTCTATAGGCCTTTTTGCAGGTTTTAATTATATGCTCTCTAAACATCAAGTCCGATGTAAACTTCACGCGCTGCACTATCCGTGCCTATCTTGTAGTTATACAATATAGGTTTACTGGCTCGGGTAAAACTTAAGACACAACACTTAGCAGGATTGAAGTTCAATTTATTCTCCCTGCTCCAGTATATCAATTATATATCAGTGATGAGTCAATACATAGGTGGATATCTCTGATATATTATATATCGCAGGGATATGATAAAAACAGTGATTTGATCAAATCTCGGAGGATGTTAAAATAACAACACGATTTTATCATTTCTCGAAACAAATCTAGTGATTTGACCAAATGCCAGAGTTGGTTCCGTGAAATGACAAAAAGTATTTTCTTTAGTATTTATAAGGTTTATTTGGTATGACTTGGACATAATTTGGTAAGAATTTAGTATCTTGTCGCAAGTGCAGGGGAGAGAGAGGGTAAGGGGGGAGGGAGATGTCCTATGTTCCCTGGCCCACTCCCCCACTTGTTACGCACCAGTCTCTTGAAAATCAAATTAATGTAACCTAACCTCAAAACAGATAAAAGTGTCTCTAAAGGCCAAGTAGAAGCTCCGCTTCGCGGGGCCTATAATATAGGCGATACCCGCCAACCTATTCGTGGTTTTTTCAACCCATTCCACCTCACCTGTCTTGGTCGAGGTATGAGTCAAGTCTGATGCTCGGTTCTTCTAGTCGCGTCACTCATTGTTATTTCACGGAACCAACCCTGGCATTTGATCAAATCACTAGATTTGCTTAGAGAAATGATAAAATCATGTTGTTCTTTAAACATCAGTGATTTCATCAAATTACTTAGGGAATTGACCAAATCTCTGTTATTATCATTTCCCAGTGGAGGTCCTAATTAACATCAACAAAAATTCAAAAGGAATCAAACTTTTAAAACTTTCACTAAATCTTAATTTTAATTATAGCAAAATTTTAATACTTATCTTTTTGAGAAATTGACATTTCAAGAAAGTGTTTTTGATACAGGTAGAGTACACATAGTATTTTTAGATAAAAAATCATTGAAAATAAAACAGTCAACAATAAATTTTGTATGACCGATGTAATTGTCGATTATGTTACACACCTACGAATATCTTCGTAGGTATGTAGGTTTACATACAATACTTTTTTTCATTTTCATTCAATATGAATTTGGAAAACCGAAAGCACATTGATACATGACGGGCGAAAATCGAACCGGACACTCCCCACCGAAACTCTCTCTTTGATCCTTAAAAATTATAATTCTCGCGTTAACATAAATATCTGTAATGTAATAAATAACTGTAGTGTCCGTTTTATAAATGAAAGAATTATATAACATTTAATAGCTAATTTAGTCCATCCCAGAAACTGAAATAGACAGTCAGAAATATTACGGAGTTATAAACAAATTCATAAACGAGAATGTCATTAAAATAATTTCATAATCTCGCGTCTAGTTTTAATTAACTCGGTTCGAAATTCATTCTAAAATGACGCTCGCAAGAAAGAAATTATCCGAATAGCTAAAAGTTTCGCTGCGAAAAATTCCGTCGCAACTTCGTTATTTTAGGCATTTTCAATTATGTCGCCCGTTTTTTTTTCCGACAGCAAGCACTATGTGTTGTTTTTTGGTACTTCAACGTTGGTATGAAATTTATGGGGTGGAGGTTTAAGTAAATTTTGTTTGAGTGTAGGTATATCTGTAATGTCATTATGTTTGTGATGTCTATTTTAATTTCCATTATGTATTGGCTTTATATGGTTTTATAATCTATAGTTCATTAATAAAAATGCAGTGGATCTTCAGGGGTATTCCTTAGCAATGGCTACGATCTAGAGTTGTATTATTCCTCAGGAGGAATAATTAAGAGTATCAAATAAAAGTCACATGAAACAGAAAATCTTTTTTATATCTGGTTAGAATAAAGTGTAGATTTTGAAGTGGAAGCCGAATAAGACAAAAATTAGTTTGTAAATGACAAGACGTAATTACAGTTCTTGTTACAAACTATTCATTTACTATAACTATACCCCTGGGGAAAACTATATATGTCGGCCGAGTTTCTTCAGCTAATTAAGCAACCTCCAAACTATACATATCTATAGTATAGTAGTAGTAAACACATTCAATTTTAAGGTCTAATTAATAGATACTGATTTCATTCTAGAAGTAAGCATTGTTTTCAAAATTATTTTATAATATTCTGTTTAAGAACTGTACGCTACCTATGTTTTGTTTAAAGAAACTAAAGACTAAAGAAACTTTCAACAAAATAAAATCTGAACTTACCGTTACCAAGTGCGGGGCGACTGCGATCCGTCCCACCTTTAATATTACTTTATTAAAATTCAAACTCGCTCAACTTACAGTTTTCGTAATTTCTGCAACATTTGTAATGTTAGAAGCTGATGTTGTGAGGTGAGTGTTCTTTTATTTTTAAACTCTGGCTTCATTAAGGCTTCGTATCTAGAAATTTATTATTAGACTTTGTGGTTCTTACATTTTAAGTAAATAAATAAATAATTTATTTTAGAGAAAGGCCAGCCTGTACAAATTCAAATTCAAATATTTATGTTCAAAATAGGATTCAATATCACTTATTGAAAATCGAAAACTACCACCCATACGAAATAGACTGCCTCAAACCTGAGAAGAAGGGGTGCAAGAAATAATATTTTTTTTCAATTCATGACTTAATCGAATCAATGTGAAAAATGAACCCACCAGCCTTCTTATGTTAATTGCTAGATGAACTATTTTCTTCTTTTCAACACCAGTGCAGTGGAATCTCCAGAACGTAGCCATAGTTTATAGTGGGATTCAAGTGAGCTTGTTCTGTGACAAATATATTACCCACTTTAGCACCGACATTTTTTCAATTATTATTGTTTAAAGTGGACGGATTCTACTATTGCGTAAATTTGGAAAATTTTAGCGTCCCGATTTGTGGGTTTATATCTGCTGCTTACAGTATTCCCAAACCGATATGACTTAGAGCATGGAAAGAAAGCAAAGAATCGTAATGGACAGCCCTATGTGCAGAGAATCTCCGGTCGAAGATGAAACGGGCACTTATGTAATCCTCGAGAATACGATGACACTCCGGGAAGTCTTTTACCATCCCCGGAATGCTATGAACTTCTCGTTGTTCTCGTAGTAACTGACCAAGACAACTAATTGCGGAAACGCGAGCGCCAAAATCTAAGTCAAAATATTTTTTTTGTGACAATAAGGGACGAGACGAGCAGGACATTCATCTGATAATAATTGATACGCCCTGCCCATAACAAGACAGTGCCGCTCAGGATTCTTGAAAAACCCTAAAATTCTGAGCGGCACTACAATTGCGCTCGTCGCCTTGAGACATAAGATGTTAAGTCTCATGTGCCGAAACACAGATACACATAACTGCTTCACGGCAGAAATAGGCGTCGTTGTACCTAATCTAGTCGGCATCCTGTGCAAAGGAACTTTTCAATGTCACACTTTAATAAATAAATACAATATTTTTATGATTACATCAATATTTAGGGATGTGAACACAATGTTATATAGAGACAAGGTCAAGCAGAAGGTGCAAATTACCCTACACCATGTTATGGTAGATGAACAACCGATACAAAACCAATGCCCTTTGTAAATGGAGAGAAAAGTGCTTTAAGAAACTTTAACTTTTAACTTACTGGTACTACAAAACATAATTCCATTAAAATATTTTCTGCCTTTGTATGTTATAGAGCTCACACAAAATGCCCAGCCAGACACGAGCAGTCAAACTACAGAAACGTGAAATTCGTTGGTTGAATACCGAAAGCGATTCTGACAATTCAGTGCAGCTTAGCCAAGTCAATTGCTGTGACTGGTGCCGGGGGAAAGGCAAAAAGCAACGTCAATTGTTAGCCGACCGGGCACGCTTCGCACCAGACTTGCGAAAAGAAAATTCCCCATTTTCGCATGTTAAACAAAATTTACCCGCCTTTCGTTCTGTACGGATTCACTGGGGTGACAACAAAGTTCAATCTTATTACAATATATTAAAATTGATTTTATAACTCTCTTGTCATATTATGCAAGGACAATTCGTATTTAGGTTCTGAAAAATGCGTCCTATATTCAAATTCAATTTCAAATATTTGTATTCAAAATAGAATTCAACATCACTTATTAAACGTCAAAAGTTACCACCCATTCAAAATAGACTGCCTCAAACTTGAGAAGAACGGGCGCAAGAAACTCAGCGGGCTTTTTTTTATAAAGATATGGATTACCTACAATGTAATATCATACAATTAACATTTATAATTAAAGAGCCTGAGGGTGTTCGCTTCATTCCTAGTCTGTGGTATCATTTAGAATACAACAAAAGACGTTTGGAACTAGTTAAAAAAAATATGTCGATGACTATTAGATACCTTAATAACTAATAATATCATAAATATCATATATTATAGCAGTTGATGTTGTTTATTTTACAATATACTCGTACGCGTACTCCTTCCTTAATGGCCGGCAACGCTCCTGTGATTCTTCTGGTGTTGCAAGAGATTGTGGGCGGCGGTGATCAATTAACACCAGGTGATCCGTACGCTCGTTTGTCCTCCTATTCCATAAAAAAATATTCAGAATTGATATTTGGAAGAGTACTGTTAACGAAATAGACAAAATATCTCCTATAAACTATTATCTTCCTTACTATTCTGAAATTAAATAATTTTTTATTGTTTACTTAACAATAAAATATATATCTTTTTGCCATATAAAATCCGACGCAAAAAATAACGTCTTTAAGGACTTCAATTTTTTTTATCAAGAACTGGAAAGTAACGCGTAAATTAATTGTTAAATATTTAACTCGTTTTCGTCCTGAAAACGAGATCTGGAAACATCATAAAACGTCGGGTTAACTGAAATAAAAATGTAACTTTTATACAAAAATCTAATGTGAAAACAGTTACAATTACACGCGTTTTAATTGTATAAAAGTGTTTTATTTAAATGTGTAACTCTCGTGTTAATCAAAGAAAATACTTATTGGTAGAAATAGTTTATAAACTTCCTAAGTCACGACCAAGGGTTGACACTTTGATGATCAAAGTTTTAGTTTAATACTGCCGTTTTGTAAGGTTATTTTTAAATTTATTTATAAGATACTTCAACAGACGACACATTAACACAGTAACGAACATAAACTTAATACTATTTATAGTTCTAATATGTACACGGAAACAGAAATGTAAAGCAGCTTTTTAAAAGTATAGTTTATTAAATTATTCTTTTGTAAATATTTAAGACGTGGAAAAGTGTATTGTATATACCTACTTTCAATAAATTGTTTTGATTTTATTTATAGTTTATTAAAATTTATATAAATACTAAAAGGAAGGTCACCCTAGTCAGACGAATAGTTTCGCGTCTGTCAGACGGCATTGAGGAGGATTTATTATTTTTATTATTGTTTCACAATACGTAAGCCAGGGTGTTGTTACTTCTGCAACAGAATCTATAACGATATACATTTTGTGTCTTATGTTTGTCAATCCTTGCTTTATCTTATAACGCAATACAATTACTCGAAGCAAACCACACTAATTGTGAAGGCTCTTTCAAGAAGAAGGTTCTAGCGCATAATTTCATCCATTTCATACATTTAAACCATTTCTTGATAGCTTATATAAAGCTTCTAGTTTTACCAAAAATAATTCTATCTACATAATATGAGACGAAAATTCATTTTTTCTTTACGTTTCAAATTTTTATAGACAGTGCGAAAAAAAATCATCAAACTACTCCTAGTTTTTACAGTTGGGGCCATGCTAATTCAATATACATAAAAATTGTACGAAAATTTATTAATTGTACACCAATACTAATTAACATGACATAGTTTTGTTAATTCAGTAAAGAAAATTGTATTGTGTTTGTAATAAATAAAAAATGCTTCTAATTCTGAATGTTGATCTTGTGCGAGAGAGGTAACATAGCTCCGCACGATCCCTTCAGGCTATTGGCTCGGTCCCCTTCCTTTATAACACTGGTTTTGCTAAAGATGCATTGAAAATTTATTTATTTCATAATTGTAGTGTAATTTATTTAAATTTTAATATATCTAAGCTATACTGCGATATTTATCCTACGTTTAAGTTTTGAACGGCTTCGTAAAATAAACACAAGAACAATTCAGCTGTCTATGTACGTCTGTCATGAACTATTTTCTCGGTGTCAAGCGGTATGCGTTTCTTGTAGATTTTAAATTAAATCAAGCAGAAGATATAGTTATTTAACAATGAAGTTTAATCGAAACTAAATTCAAATTAAATACTAAGAAATATTAATTCAAAAAAGGGCTATAATAAGGGTAATGCAACATTTAATAACGCTTAAAAACAAAATAATATTAATAAGTAAGATTTATTGTATTGTAGGTATTTCTATTTATATATATTATAATTCATCTAAGTCCCAGAATTTTTGAAAATAAAATTAGATTATTTGGAGAAGCATTGTTCGACCAATTATTAATTAGTGAATACTAAAAAAGGTTTCTCTTTATTTTACAAAAATATTCGTAATGGTTAGGGATATTATATTATATTGTATAATAAACCAATATATGAGCTTCAATACTACCTATTCATCTTAATGCGTCGGTAGGTATTATTTTATTCTCTTTTACACGATTTATATCAGCTTCGATTGTATGAGAAGCTTGACTTTACTTGAAAATTTGAAAACGCAATAAAAACCTATGACAACTCAATATTTCCATTTTTTTTTTTCCTGCAACACCAGAGGAATCACAAGAGCGTTGCCGGCCTTTATGGAAGGTGTACGCGCTTTTCTTGAAGGTACCCATGTCGTATCGTCCCGGAAACACCGCACAAGGAAGCTCATTCCACAGCTTCGTGGTACGAGGAAGAAAGCTCCTTGAAAACCGCACTGTGGAGGACCGCCACACATCCAGATGGTGGGGATGATATCGTAACTTGTGGCGTGTCGTGCGAAGGTGAAATTCGGCGGCAGGAATCAGGTTGAACAGCTCTTCGGAACACTCCCCGTGATAAATGCGGTAGAAGACACACAATGAAGCGACGTCTCTACGCAACGCCAAGTGATCCAGCCGTTCACAGAGTACTGGGTCCCCGACAATTCGAGCTGCTCTGCGTTGCACGCGATCAAATGGATCGAGCTGATACTGGGGTGCGCCAGACCAGAGATGACAGCAATACTCCATGTGAGGCCGGACCTGCGCTTTGTAGAGCGCTAGAATGTGGGCCGGCTTGAAGTATTGCCGTGCTCTATTTATGACGCCCAGTTTCTTTGAAGCCAGTTTGGCTTTGCCCTCCAGATGGCCACGGAATTGGCAATTGCTCGAGATTTCGAGACCCAGTATTCCGATACTAGGCGAGGCTTTAAGGGAAGTGTTCTCGAAGAGCGGTGATACGGCAAATGGGGTTTTTTTAGTGGTAAACGCGCAAACTTGAGTCTTCTGGGGGTTAAGTTGGACAAGGTTCAACTTACCCCATTCCGCGACCTTCTCGAGAGAGGACTCGATAGAAGACACAAGTTTCACCCGGCACTGGTCGACGTTTTCCCGAGAGAGACCTGCATGGCCCGTGTATACGGCATCACCAGTGCTGTCGTCTGCATAGCAATGCATGTTGGCGGTGTCCAACATATCATTGATATGCAGAAGAAACAGCGTGGGAGATAGCACACAGCCTTGGGGCACTCCAGCGTTCACGGGCTTGGGATTCGAGCAATAACCGTCGATAACGACCTGTATGCTGCACCCAGTGAGGAAGCTGGAGGTCCACTTGCATAAGCTCTCGGGAAGCCCAAATGATGGAAGTTTTGCGAGGAGCGCCTTGTGCCATACACGATCAAAGGCCTTCGCTATATCCAGACCAACTGCCAGGCCTTCCCCCTTGCTTTCAATAGCCGTCGCCCATCTGTGTGTTAGGTATACCAGAAGATTGCCAGTCAACCGACCATGGCGAAAGCCGTACTGCCGGTTGTTGATCAACTGGTGACCCTCAAGGTATACCAAGAGCTGGCGGTTAATTATGCTCTCCATAATTTTGGAGAGTAGGGAGGTAATAGCAATAGGCCTGTAGTTTGCCGGATCCGAACTGTCTCCTTTTTTTGGGATCGGATGGACAAGGGCTGACTTCCATGAATCAGGGACTACGCCTTTTGAATAAGAGTGCCGGAATAAACGCGTTAGCACCGGCGTCAACTCAGGGGCACACGTTCTAAGCACGATTGGAGAAATGCCATCCGGCCCGCTCGACTTCCTGACGTCCAACGAAAACAGAGCTCGCCTAACAGTTTTCTGTCGGAACTGTACTTCAGGCATGGAGCTCTGACACCGCGGGATGGTCGGCGGTGTTTTTCCGTTGTCGTCAAGAGTCGAGTTGGAGGAAAAAAGAGTGCACAGGAGATCGGCTTTCTCTTTTGCCGTATGGGCCAGGGTGTCATTCCTCATATGCAACGGCGGCATGGACGGCTGGTTGAAGTTACCAAGAGCAGCTTTCGACAACGACAAGAACTTGCGTGTTCCGGTCGGGTAACTGGAAAGCTGCTTGCCAATTATGACGACGTGCTTCGATTTCGCACGGGCGATTTGCCGCTTAAAAAATCTGGAGGCACGGTTATATTTCCTCTTCAGAACTTTGCAGTTCGGATCCTTTGAGCCCAGCGCTGCAACCCAAGTTCGATACGCCTGTTTTTTGCAGTCAGATGCTGCTTTAACTGACGCATCGAACCAGGGCTGTGATCTGCCACCGATCGGTACTACAGAGCTTGGTATAAAAATATCCATGCCCTGCAGTATCACATCGGCTACTGCAACGGCGCAGGCACTAGGATCATCTGAAAGGAAACAAACCCTGCCCCAAGTGCAAAAAAGGAACGCATCCTATCCCAATCTGCTGACTTGTAGTGCCAAACGCGGCGGGTCGCTGGTGGTCTGCGACGTTGGCGTCGGATAGGCACTACACTCCTGACCAGGCAATGGTCGGACGTTCCAAGAGGGGCGTCGACAGAGACCTGGTAACCATCGGGATGTGTAGTCAGCAGAAGATCTAATAAGGACGGCATGTGGCTATCCACATCCGGGAGCCGCGTCGGCGACTCAACCAATTGGGACAGACCATACGCCAATGCAAAATTATGCACAGATCGCCCTGCGTAGTCTGTGGTACGTGATCCAAGCCATTCGGCATTGTGCCCGTTGAAATCACCCAAGACTACGATTTCAGCGGAGGGGATCTGAGCAAGCACGTCATCAAATGCCGCTTGAACGCAGCCCATGAGGTGATCCGTTTCTGCGTTACCACTGTGGGACCTGTAGACACACGCATAGATGCGGACGCGGTCCTCTAAATCTACGCGGAGCCAGTGAGTAGACAGGCCCCTACCCTCAAAATTGCCGAGATGGCGACAGCAGATATCCTCCCTAACGTACACACATACCCCGGCATGAGGCATGAAATTATGCTCAATTTTGTACCCGGGGTACGTTAAATATGACGTATCGCTAGGTCGAGATATCTGCGTCTCCGTAAGGAAACACAAGGCCGGCTGCGCCGTCTCAAGGTGGTGGTGGACGGCGTTTAAGTTGGAGTGAATTCCCCGGATGTTACAAAAGTCCACATTAAGCTTGGAGCGGGGTGCCGTGGTGTTGCTGCCCTGTTTGTCCTGTGACATACGCGGTACTGTGCCCTCCCCAGAATACGAGGGGCAGCCCGAGCGCGAATGCTCGGGGAGGGATTCTCCGGCTCTACAAGAGCCGGTACCCTCCTGGGGTAATTTATTTTTTAGGACCGCTCTCATATTTTGTTGGGGGGGGGGGGAATGGCCTCCGGTCCTCGACACTAACCTATGCGAAACATAGCGGCACTAGGCCGCTACTTCACGCCGGTATTCTGTGCGAGTGTGGTAAGTAACCCGGACGAGTCTGGCCCGATTGTGCTGACGTCATAAGGCAGCAGCGTGACTCTCCCACTTTCAAAAAGCCCGTAGTCGCCTCTTACGACACCCTTGGACCTGGGACTACCCTATTCTTTTTACGCCCCGAGGCAGCACAGGGCAAAATCCATTACTTTCGCCTTTCACCTAAACAGGAACGATAACCATAACGAAATGTAACATGATTTTTCATACACTTCAAGACGTCTCATAAATATATAAATTTGTTTGAAATGAAATGAAATGAAATGAAATGATTTATTTGTATGAATCGTGGTAACATAGTTGTTAACAATTAATTGGTGTACAGCACAATTCGCCAATATATCGGCATACAAATATTTGATTGTCAATATTGGAATATCATATTTAATTTATACTTATACGTTCTTAATACACATTACATAACTTTAATTCAATGAGATAATATAAAATAAACATTAGTTTGTAGGTACCTCTCAAAAATTACATTTGAATACTATTATTTTTGGCTAAAGAATTCTTTTAAACTATAAAAGCATTTATCTATTAGCCATAATTTTAATTTTTTATGCATTAATGTTTTAGGCATCTCTCTAATATTCTTTGGAAGGTGGTTAAATACCCTAATACACATAACATTTGCGTTATTTTGATGAAGCGCTGTTCTACAGTATGGCATCAGAAGGCGAGTTGGATCTCTTAATCCTAATATGGAATAGTCTTTTGCTGGTTTAAAAAGTTCACCATGTTTTTTAATGAACATACAAATTTCTAATATATATAGACCAGTAAGCGTTAACAGACGGTGCTTTTTGAATAATGGTCTACACGATTCTAGAGGACTGACATTGCATAAAGCTCTTATACATTTTTTTTGTGCCAGAAAAACATTTGAAATATTAGTGGAGTTTCCCTATAGTATTAACCCGTACCGTAAAACTGACGCAATATAACCGTGGTATGCAGTAAGTGCAGCATTAAAGGATACAGTTTGTCTGAGCCTTCTTAAAGCGAAAACGAACTTATTTATTTTGCCTGCCACTGTATCACATTGAGCTTTCCAGTTACAATTGCAATCTAATATAATGCCTAAAAATTTTATTGTGTTAATTTCTTTCTTTCGTTTCGTTTATTTCTTTATCAAAAAGTACATAAAAAGTAAGGGCAGTTGTCTCCCGTTAACGTTATCACCTGTGTTGGGAGTCACCGCTTTTTTACCTTTATTTATAACAAACAAAATTATATTATACTTAAGAGTTATTTAAAAAAGTTAACTGATATAAATATAGCTTTAACCTTTATTTACTACAGTCAAAACGTCTCATGTACTTGAAAATTTATTGACACATCAAGGACCTATGACCTATGAATATTTAATATTTTTATTACTCAGGCCTTTAACTGTAACCAGGGTATGTACCTTCGATCAAAGAAAAAATCAAGTATTTTCCAACTAGTTTATTATAATATAGTACTGCTATAAACATAACACAGAGTAGATATGATAAACAAAAAAACATTCACTACTAAACACACGTTTTGTGTCCTTCGCTCGAGTTCATTGTACGATATCTCTGTATAACTCCAACTCTGGCGCAAGTGAAAAGATTGGACAACAGTAACAATATTACTAGTATTTCATTAATATTAAGTTTTAAAAAAACATAGCCTTACCAGTTACGATCCGAAAAAAAATAAAGCGCAACGGCGAAAAGATAGAATCTGTGAAAAATTATTGTTTAATACTAGATTTTCCCAAAGATTCTTCTGTGTCCAAGGTAAAACAAAAAAAGGTCCAATAACCTTTACAATAAGGTAAACAAAGTGCTGTCAATTTACCACCTCAACAGAACTAAATGCAAGCGTATCTTGACAGAGTGGTTACAGAAATTGGACTATACCTCAACTGAAAACCTTCTACACTAATAGTAACTGAGAGTAGAGTACGCACACACACACACACACACTCAAAAACACACACACGTTATATTACTAGTAATTTACAAATTTAAAGTCATCTATTGTTATTATCTATTGTTGCTCTTCTAGCTACTAGTACGGATGTGTACTATTTTAATCATTGTAATCCTTATATCTGGGGGTGAGGTCCTGGTGATCTGTAATACATGGTCAACCTACTTCAGACACCAGCTCCTCACAAAATACTATCTGTTAAAAAATGTAACACTACTGTACTGTTTTAGCTTTAAGATCTTTGTGAGGAGAAAATAAATAGATATTTATTATATTATTATTTATTTCGAATCAATTCCATTTTTGTGGCAAAAGAAATAAAGTATATGCTGCAGACTATTTTTCTGGTCACCTGTGTTAAGTGATTACCACCGCCCACATTATCTTGCGTCATCACAGGAGCATTGCCGGCCTTTTAGAAAGGTGTAAGTGATGTTGTTGAAGGTACCCAAGATGTATCGTCTTAAAAACCCCGCACAAGGAAACTCATTCCATATTTTGGTTGTAGGTGGAAGATAGTTCCTTGAAAACACCACTGTAGAGGAACACCAGAAATCCAGATGGTGGAGATGATATCCTAGTTTGAGACGTATCTTGCAAAGGTGGAATTCAGAGGCAGGAATCAGGTCAAACAGCTCTTCGGAAAAAAAAAAAACTTGATCAAGGTGAGAGTGATGATTCCACCATCTGGATGTGTTGCATATCTTTACAGTGGAGTTGTCAAGGAACTTTTTTTATTGATTTGACATATTAGGGTGTAAAGTATAAAATTGCCGTTTTCTACTGAAAATTGTATACACTCCTGCCCTCTGACTAACTCTGGGGTCTGGGCACAATTGAAGGTCTTTTGAATTCTTTCTGAGAAGAAAATTATTACATCAAAATTTTCACATCAAAACTAAGTCCTTTTTACAATGGAGTTCTAACTGATACAATCCACACTTTCTTTTGTAATGGCGCATCCCCTTTTTGTACTAAATGCCCAAATTCTTAGGCGGCCATCACCAATTAAGCCATTCAAATAAGAAATTACATCCTTTACATATTACCACTAAAACTCTTGGAGATCCCTTTAGTTGGACCCTCACGCTCTGGATCATTACCTCTTAACAAACCTTTACTCAGAAACTTTTGATGATCCATCAGAAAATTGATGCCTGAACGGCAACTTAATAGCTGCTCGTAAACTCTCGCCACTGACGCTTAAGTTTGCGACTTGAGCGGGGCATAAAGATGGATAGATAAGGTATCTGGGATCGCGATCAGCTGTCAAGGTGTGAGCCTGTAGACGCCGCGACGACCAACGCACGATAACACTGTTTATTTGAAGTAACCTTGCCTGCCTGAGGAGTACAGCCTACGATCTTCTATTACAGACTCAATTAATGAAAATATTATGTAGATTTAACTGAGTGACTTTTAATTATGAAATAAATATTTAGATTTCCTTATAACAAATAATAAACGGACACCTAAATCAATTCGAAGTTGCGTTGGATTCTTCTTCTTATTCGTTACACTCCTGGCAGAGCGTCATCACGACGTGACATCTTTCGGGGCAAACGTGATTTGCCCTACGAGCCTTCACCACTTTACCCTGCTGGCGGACAGTCTGGTTGTTGTTGGATTCACTAGTGGGAGGCTCCTTTGCACCGGATGCCGGCTACATTATGGGTACCACAATGGCGCCTGTGTGTGCCGTGAAGCAATAATGTGTAAGCATTACTGTGTTTCGGTCTGAAGGGCGCCTTAGCTAGTGAAATTACTAGAAAAATGAGACTCGACAACTTATTTTTTCAAGTTGACTAGCGCAGTTGTAGGATTATTGAAAAACCCAAAAATTCTGAGCGGCATTGCAGTGAACTGGGCAAGGCGTTTCAATTACCATCAGCTGAAAGTCCTGCTCGTCTCATCCCTTATTTTCATTAAAAAAAAACACTGTAATATGTATGTACATAGTCGAATAACCAAATATGCTGGCCGGCATAGTCTAGATAATATTGAAAGTTAATAAGTAAAAAATCTTACTATTGCCAAGAGCTTAACATAAATATATTTCTTCATACACTATTTCAGACTAATACTTTATAGTTACTTATTAACAAATGCTCCAACGCGTCCTTAAAAATTCTATTATTCCAACGAAAATAGGGGTTTGATAGATAACAAGGAGAACATTCGTAGACGCCCTTAATACTCCCATCAGAGTCAGCCAATAAATATTTATTGCGAGAAAATGCATTGGTCTAAGTTATAAGTGGAAGAGATCCATTAAAAATAATTATAAATTTTATTGAATTTACATTTAAGTTGAATGCGTGTGCAAGTCATGAAATGCGTAACCATTATTTATGTAACTAAATGATCGTACACCCCCAAATTGCCTAAGGTCCACCGCAGAAATTTGTTGTCTACCAACTAAGCCTCATCAATCAACATCATCAAGTAACAATGCATTTTATGCTCTGTGACTTGTTGATTGGATTGAATGGGATTCATTGTCGTTTTCCTAGCATTTAGCAACAGGTGTTTAATAGATTTAGAACAGAAAGAATTATTATACTAACTTGTGCAGTATCTAAAGAGAGGTTACAATTTTTTTTATTTACCGTTGATAATTTTTTAGTGTCAAGCCTGTTTTAACAAGTAGATTGACTGAGGTTATGCTCAACGCTCTGTAGAAGCTTTTAATTAGTCAGCAGACAAAGAGTGTGTTATCTCAGTTCAGTCTCGGTTTGGTGTACTTGATCAAAATATTTAAATCCTAAAATAGCATCACGTTGCTCAACCCATAACAGGCTTTTCAGCTGTACTGATATTGTTTCAATTTTAATCCACTGGATTGTTTTTTTTGTCAGTTAATCTAAGTTAGAGGGTCAAGCCATGATAATTTGGAGTATCTAAAACAATCCAGAAGATTTGCAGTTAAGAATTTTCTCATGGAGAAAATTGTAGGTTTCAATATTAATTGAAACCTAAAATTTTCTTGAGGCTAGTTATTAAACTAGCCTCAACGTTTAAAGGTTTGTATAGCATCTAGAGTGATCATTTTGAAGTAAAGTTATGTAATTGTATTATTTTAACGTATAACTGACGGACCCTATCTGAATAAATATTTTGGATATTAGAAAAAAAAGATTTCCTTTTTTATAATGAGTACTATGGTAAGACTAGGTACATACTTTTGGAAGGACAGTAGAATTTAAAAACGCTACCGCCTTTAGCCGATACCACTCATGAGAGATATAAAATCTATTTCTAAGATGCACGGTGAATTTGTTAGGCCATATACCAATCCAGAGCAACAATGATATTATCAAGATGGAATGATTAATACGATACCGTTATCAATGAGGTCCTTTTAATTAAACGCTTTCTATTCCAGCGATATCGAACCTTTGGGTAAGGTCCGTAAATGTAAATAAATGTATTATATATAAATGATTTTTGATGATTCGCTTGAAAAATCTTGAATTCAACACTAAAAAGCCTCGAGTAGTGATGTTGGTGAACTTGTTAATATGTTTTATGTGTACGACATATTAGAGATAGATAATTCAATTTTTTTTTATAACCGTTCAATTTTAAAAACAATATAATATGTACATATTACTTTCGGTTTACTTTGTTATAACATTTTTATTTGTGGGGCTTTAAGGGGCTTTAAAATGATTAAAAAAGGGTTTTTAATTTAGATGAAAAACATAGATTCAACTAAATAAAGACTCAACTACGGGATAAGTCACTTGGTTACATTTTATATGATCACTTTCTCTTTGCCTTTACTTATTAAATTTGCCGCGGGTTGGTCACCCCTGCTTGCCGTTGCACATTGTGAATATTCATTAAGATTTTCCATCGTGACTTCATAATTTTGGTTTCTTCAGAGATTCGTTGGAAAGCCTTTCTAAATTGAGAAAGCTTTTATTAACCAATTCTTTATTGTTCTCCTAAATTTTGTTTTTATTTGAAAAAAGTTTTTAATATTTTCTATATTTTCATATTTTAATACAACATATATTTTCTTAATAATAAGCAGTAGGAATGGGTTATAATATTTATAAATTAACCTGGAATGTCTCAACATTGGGTCAAAGCTCTCTCGCCCTGCAAAAACTATTGGGACGAATGAGTCAAACACGTCATGGTCGTCTTATTATCAATTATTTTAAGCTACGACGTATTTATGTCTCATTAATTTTTCATACTTTAACATCCCTTACAAATTTCGATTTATACTGAATTTATTTATTTATTTTTTTCAAATTGTCGGGGACCCAGTGCTCTGTAAACGGCTGGATCACTTGGCGTTGCGTAGAGACATCGGTTCATTGCGTGTCTTCTACCGCATTTATCACGTTCACGGGAATGCTCCAAAGAGCTGTTTCACGACACGCTACAAGTTAGGATATCATCCCCACCTGGATGTGTGACGGTCCTCCACAGTGCGGTTTTCAAGGAGCTTTCTTCCAAGTATTATAAAGCTGTGGAATTAACTTCCTTGTGCGGTGTTTCCGGACGATACGACATGGATACTTTCAAAAAAAGGGCGTACACCTTCCTTAAAGGCCGGCCGTGATTCCTTTGGCGTTGCAAGAGAATGTGGGCGGCGGTGATCACTCAACACTGGGCTCATTTGTCCTCCTTTCCATAAAAAAAAAATAAAACAGCAAAACATATTTCTTAAATTATTTACCTAAATAAGCATTTCTATTGTAACATTAAAATTGTTACCCTATGTTATCAGGGTCACACTGTCATACGTATATTAAAAAACAGTACTTTGTCCTAAAGTGAACTCTGTTGTGTAATGTCTAGACTTATAAAATTGGCCTTTCACTCAAGGTTATTGTTTAGACAGCACTCTGCCAATTATTATATATTATATGTGCCTAAGAAAAAAGAGAAAATAACTAAAATGGCGACTTGTAATTACAATTACAGCGGTGTACAGTTAGCAAAAAGGGTAATACTGACTCCGCTTCTAGATTGACAAAAATATGTTTCGTGTGTTTGATAGCAATAGGGTGAAAATCGTAAATCGTAAGCGACACCATTGTGGATTATAGATTATTTTCTCTATTTACTTGGCTTATAACTTGTATCGGCGCAAAGTCAAAAGAAGTGGGTTCATAAAAAATACTTACTAAATTATATTTTTGAGTGTAGGTATCTCTGATTTGTGAAGTTGTCTATATTGATGCGAATCAGTGAGAAATGGAATTTTAGAAATTATTTTTTAAGAATAATAAAAACTTGACTTTTATTACATACTATATATTTTTTTATTTCTCATCATCCGATGTGTCTTTTTACATATTTTCATTTTTTATGCATCTTTCTTTATGTCCACATGATTTCATGTTGACTATTTTTTCTCTGAACCAACTCAATTTGACTATCCGTTTTTTGATTCAATATTGGCAATCACCAATTTTGGATTTACACTTTTCGAGACTTATTTGACTAATGTTGTATATTAAGTTTAAAGTTATACATATATACTTATAAGTTAACAATTTATATTGATACTATACAGTATGTCTGGTCAAACAGTATTGTGTGATTTGCAATATTATTAAAATAAAATAAAAAAAAGTACTCAATGAAAATTTGACTTTGACGCAAAACCAAATGTAAAAATACAGCTACAATTTCAGGTGCTTAGATCCTTGAAAATGTATTTTATTTTAATACATTTAAATTGTCTTGAGAAAAACTATAAACTTTGTTTAACATTCATATATTTAATGGTGTAAATATAATATCTTTGGTATGCTTGTATGCAAAAATTATTCCAATTTTGTTCAACTTGAATAATTTTATTCCAGCATAAGTGTAAAAGAAGTAACGGACGATCCAAAGTCAAATTCAAATTCGATTATAAGTCAGAATCTTCAGAATTCTTCTGAAGGGACCTCAGGGTACTTCATCTGATGGGATGTGATCACTGTTACTCACAACCTTCGATTTCATGTTGCAGTACCTAAGAAATCACAAAAGCGCCTTTTTCTGGTTACCCATATCGTATAGTCCTGGGAACACCCCTAAAAGTTTATGTCAAAGCTTGGTGGTTAGGAATTATTCGAGGCTTTTTGTTTCTTATTATTATAATTATAAGTCCGGCTGTCTATCTTTATATCTATCACTAGCTGACAAGACAGACGTTGTTCTGTTCATAATAAAAAAAAACTCTTGGGGATGGAATTTTGGAAAATGCGTTCTTAGCTGACCTCTACTCGGTGAAAAGAATATTCCTACCAAATTTCAAGTCTTTAGCTCAAATGGTTCCAGAGATATCGTGATGAGTGACTATATACGTGGAAATCTCTTATATATATTATATAGATTAAAAATCAAATCAAAATCCGTCCACCCGTCGCGTACGTTTCGCTGCATTGCATTGTGGGTACGTAAACACAGACAGACAATATTTTTATAAAATATAAACTTCCCACCAGTGAAAACCATTAAAAGATTTTTTTTTTAAAAAAAACTTCACTAATAAGTTGAAATATAATCAGAAAATAAGACCAGAGCATGATTCTTAAAACATGTGAATTGGCAAAGTTTAGGCTAAATAAGGTTATTGTAAAGAAATACAGATGGCTGGATGACACTATTAATGCAATAGGTCCCCACAAGATGAATCGATTTTCTGGTGAAGATCGCCAGAATAGGTTAGATGAGGGCAGCACAGGGCCGATCTTTGCAGGAGGCCTTTGCCTACCAGTGGACGTCTTTCGCCAGAAGTAATGATATTGTTGTGCTATGCTGATATTGCAGCAAAAGATCCCGAACTGACTCCCAAACAAAATTTACTTCCAATCAAAAAAAAATTCTGCAAGAATAATTATAAGCCTTTAACGAGAAAACAACGAAAAGTTAATGAAGAACAGTAAACTGCACGACAAGAACCAACACTCAGCAAAAACATATTTGTACTTTAATTATATTTTATCACACCTGCGTCATGACTGAACTATATCGGATATCAAAAGGTTCGATACAGTTTAATGACTCTAGACATTCATTCAGTTATTGACCGCTTCAAAGTCACTGGACTCAGAAGATAAACCTTTTTCATTTTGCATTTTGTGAATATTCATTAGGCTTCGTGTTTTGTTTTGTGAATAAATTATAATAAGGTAGAATTGAGCTTGTAAGATATTTCAGTACAACACAAGAATATTGTAAGCAATACACAATGGATTTTTTGTTCTAGCAAGAAAATTTACAATAGCATAACATTTTAAATTATAAATTTACCTTGTCTTCAGTCATAGTATTGATCAGAGATGGAATTAATATTTCTGAAATATTAAGTTGTTTTAAATTTTAGGAAAGTAATATTTTAGGTCCTTATTTCCATTTCAAATCAAATCAAAACTGATTGATACAATAAGATGAAGAATATCTATGTAATGTTATACATTTTACCATTTAACACCAGTTAACTGGTACCATTTAACTCAGGAAAAATTTATGCTTATGAGGAGAAATGAAAAGAAATTGTATTTGCAAATCAAAAACATCAACTCTATACATAAAAGATGTTTTTTAAGTATGTTGAACTTCAACTCGAGAACTGTTAGCCCAATTGAACTGAAACTTAGCACATATATTATAAAAGGCGAATGACCACTACGACAAACGTTGGTGCCGAATAGGTGGCGCTAGTGGCAGTGATTTTTATCTTTTGATGAACCACAGGTCGAATTGAGATGACATTTTGTATATATGCATGTATTGAAACACCAACTAAAATGGTAGTATTGGTAAATATAGCCAAAGTCGCAGATTGTTTTTATACGCTTTATATTAGCTTCATTATGTTTATGTTTGTATGTATGTTTGTAACTGACTCCTTTAAACGCGATTTTGACCCACTTTAAACGGCCTGATCTCATTCAAACTTTGGAGATTTATCGAGGACTGTATTGTCATATACACTAATTTGATAATATTATTCCATTATTCAATTTGCAAACTAAGATTTTTGTCAATTCATATAATTTTCATCTATCTATAGTCGATAAGGCAGAAATTGATGTTAAAGTGCTTAATAGTTTTAAAAATACGCTTTTATAGAAAATTTAACTAAAAAATTAATGCTTCTTAAGATATTATTTAAATAATAATTCTTCCACACCCCACGCTTTTTTTAACAATAAAATATATTTTTTACACTATTTTCAATTTAAATTTATTAAAATGTATTTTCTATTTTTTAGTTTAATTTTATAGAAAGCGTGCTTTTTATTTTTTTTAAACTATTAATTATTTAATCTTTATAATTGTAATAAATGTAGTATTTAAATTTGTAAACGCTCAATTATTACGTGAACGGTTATTTCAAATTAATTTGTTATTTCGTGTAGTATTTCACGCCTTCGTTGTATACACAATTATAAAAACAAAACATCTTATATCGTATATCATAATATAATAAGCACTATCCATATTAGTTAGTAATAAAGTGGAAATAAAAAATAATAACAACTCAAATTTAAATTAGAAATATCTCTAATTCTTGTCTTCCTTGAGCGACTAATGACAAAATAATTCTAATATTAACCATATGAGGGTGGTAATTATATTGTTACATAATGACCTTGAAAGTTGACAATACACTAATTATTTTTTATATTATTTTTTATATATACCTACCATTACTGGCTGAGGTTGTGCTGTTCATATTAAAAAAAAGTGTGTGTATGCTTATGCATGCACGCAAGAAGTTATACTTCTTTGGCCTAACGAAGCAAAAATCATTAAAATGGTTTATTCCTCGTGCTATTTCTACGCTTTTAGAAAGAACAATTTTGTAAAAATCTCGCAACGATAGCATTGACAATTAATTATTAAATAATGAATACGGCTGTATGGGCTGGAACTCTTTGCCTGTCCTAAGAATAGACGAAGAAATCAAAAAAAAAATAACGAATGAAGCAAACGTCAGAAGATTTTAGGAACCAACTTCAACCTGTTACTTTTGTGTTACAGTGATGCGCGCACATCTTAAAATTTCACTCTCATAATTTTTCCATAACGCGCCTAAAGAAGTATAACTTCAATAACACTAATGAATTTGAAATCTTGCCCAATTCGCCCGAAAGAAATAACTCAACGAAATATATCATAGGAATATTCCTATCAAATTTCAAGAGTCTGAGCATGATGGTTCCGTATATCGTGATGAGTACATAGGTCGAAATCTCAAATATGTATATAAAGTGTACGAAGTCGCAAAAATGATCTAGTATTTAGTAATTTGAAAGCAATCAGGTGTTCAGCCATCCCTGTGCCAGACACTTACGATTACCAGAACGATACTATCATGTAATTAATGGTCATTATACAGACATCAGCCTTCAATCACAAACTATCGCAGCTTCATGTGTTCTATTTAACATAGAACCTTAAATCAAACGAATAAAGTCTAGAATTGCAAAACATCCTAGTAATTTCCTATGAAACAATTTGCTAATTGAATATCAACTCTGAATCAATACCATTGAGGTTGAATTTTGATTGATTGTTATAAAAGGCTGTATAAGTGGCTTGATTCCTTGAAGGACAATAAGGCTAGCTTGTCAATGGTTAACGGAGTTCCTAGAGTCTCTGACTTCTGGCCACTGACCTCAGAATCAGAAGTTTGATTCTCGTTTTTGATAAATAAACTGTTGAATTGCACGTGTGTTATTAGCTTGCTCGAGGCTCCTTCAAATATTTTCTTTTTGGATAAATCTCACAATTGTGAAAGTTTTTGTCAAATTCATTATGCAGTTAAATTAATATCCATCAAATCGCGTCATCATCATATTATTATAAGATATTTTATCTATATAGAACGTCATTGCATTTTTTTTTATATTCTGGGTGAAGGCTTCGGTACATTGTGTGTGAGTACCTGTCACGAGGATCCTACCTTAGGTCTTTTTGAAAAGCTTTACTAATTTTTTTTTGGACAAGGAGAATAAACGTGCGAATGGGTCATTTGATGGTAAGTGATCACTACAGCAGTGAACACGCCACAAGTTAGGATATCATCCCCACCATCTGGATGTGTGGCGGTCCTCCACAGTGCGGTTTTTAAGGAGCTTTCTTCCACGTACTACAAAGCTGTGGAATGAACTTCCTTGTGCGGTGTTTCCGGGACGATACGACATGGGTACCTTCAAAAAAAGCGCGTACACCTTCCTTAAAGGCCAGCAACGCTCCTGTGAGTCCTCTGGTGTTATTAGAGATTGTGGGCGGCGGTGATCACTTAACAATAGGTGACCCGTACGCTGGCTTGTCCTCCTATTCCATAAAAAAACCTAACGTCTTCCAACGAATGACAGGATCACAGAATTCAGGTGGGAGTACACACTTTTTTTAAGATATCCATGTCGAATCCTGGAAATACCACGCAAAGAAGCTAATTCCACAGTTTGATAATGCGAGGGAAGAGTATTGTAGCGACGTATTGTAATAGACGCCACACATCCAGGTGACGTAGTTGAAGTTTGTGGCGTATCATGAGAAGTAATAATTCTGCAGCAGGCATCAGGTTTAACAGCTCTTTGGAACAATCCCTGTGATTAATTTGGTATAAGACCCACCATATTTCAGTTAATTTTGGTTACTGTCAAAAGTAGATCTGAGGTGCCTCTTGAGAACTGCAGGTTAGAAGGCAGCTCAGTAGATTTTTCAGTCAGTTAATACTGGTCCTTCTTCGAGAGATTCGTAGTCTTATCTCCACGTTCAGTGTGTCATTGTCAATGATGGTGCTCCTTATCATGGAGTTGAGACATCTACTCGTTTTGTGATATAAATATTTTTTCTTCTAAGTGTGTCCTGCCATCAGCGGACAAAGAGGAGGACAAACTATACACTATTAAGTTATGTATATTTTTTCGAAACACCGACAAAGGGATTTAATTCCATTATTTTCTATTATGTGTTCGTTTATTACAATATTTAATAGCTTAATAGCATAGATAAATAGCCTTGATCCCATTGCAACATAATATAGAATCATTCTCTGTTACAGACATAGAATCAAGAGCGCATTGTAACCAACAATGTACAATCAGACGGACAGATAGACAGACAAGCGGATATTGATCGGTGTACGTTACATTTTAATACAATGCACAATTACATCGACTATTAATGTTGCTTATTTCATATTATATTATTTGTATTTAAGATGGTATGTTTGATGTGTTTGGCAATTGATAATTCTTCTTTAACATTCGAGCTGAGTTATTGCCTGAATCTCAAACAATAGTTTTGACACCTACTTGTGTGATGTATGAGTAAATAATTTTTTTCGATTGACACTAATGCATTGAAATATGCTTTTATATCAATGTGATCGAAGACACCAGTTACTATGTTGTATGTTTAGTAAATATATTTCATATTCTTTATATCGGCATAAATAAATAAATATTGACACACTTTTACACAAATTATCTTGGCCCAAGGCTAGGCATTACCTGTACTATGGGTACAAGACAACGATATATTTAATGCAATATACTTACTTAAACATATATAAATACATATAAACATCCATGACTCGGCAACAAACTTCCATATTCATCATATAAATATTTGAACCTACCGGGATTCGAACCCGGAATCTCTAGCTCAGGCAGCTACCTCTAGGCAGGGTCACTTATCACTGGGCTAAATGGGTAGTCAGTGCATAAATGAATATTGTAAATTATACAGTGTTAATATAAAAATTCAGAATTTGATTTCTTTTAGAAAGTATTACTATTTACTAGGTGCTTTCCGCGACGTTTTCCGCTGAAACGCTACAGATTAAATAAAATACTATGCATGCGAAGACGTAGTAGAGGTAGGTGTATAATGATATCATGTAGCCGATTCTCGATTTGTTAAAAATAAAAATTTAAAATAAATATTATTTACAGTTCTATTATGCTAGATTATGGATACCACAAGGCCACCTATTTCTGCCGTGAAGCAGTTATGTGTAAGCATTACTGTGTTTCGGCCTGAAGGGCGCCGTAGCTAGCGAAATTACTGGGCAAATGAGACCTGACATCTTATCTCTCAAGGTGACGAACGCAGTTGTAGTATCGCTCAGAATTTTTGGGTTTTTCCATTATCCTGAGCAGCACTACATTTTTAATGGGCAGGGCATATCAATGACCTTCAGCTGAACGCCCTGCTCGTCTCGTCCCTTATTTTCATAAAAAAATGTATCTCATGTATAACAGAAATGCACAGAAATGACAAATATTACTGAAAATTTGTGTTTTATAGTTAAGTAAAATTAAAGCTACAGTGAAAATTTAAGTTATCTTGTTTAGTGTATGAGTAGTTTGACTTAAAAAGTTATAATTTAATTTAAGTAAAGCATAAAGTATTTTCTAACATGCGTTTTGTTTTGTTCACCAGCTCTGATAATTAAAAACCTAAGTTAAATATTGATATGATTGGTATTACTTGTAGGTACTTAGCTACTCAAGTAACGTCAAGAATATTAAAATAGTTTTATTTGAAAGCGAATACCATCAAAGCATTTTAATCAACGCCATTCATAATTCTAAAAAACTCTTTCAGCGAAAAACTGTTTTACAAAGTATTATATTTTCTCCGAACTAAACTCTGGGTAGATTAAAATCGACAACTGTCATAGACTAACGCAGTCTATTTTAATATTTATTGCAATAGTTTAAGGATCATTTTGTGTTGAATGAATTATATTCTAAGGATTAAGTGAACTTGAGCTTTCCTGGAATGGATCAGCTTTTTAAATCACCATTTTCACTTTTTTAAGTATTATAATGAAGCGTTTAGCATTGGCTTAAAGATTAGCTTAAAGTGTCAGATATTAATGCAGAGTTGCTCAAATCATCGAAGTACTAGTCCGGGATTTACTTGATACTTGGCTTTGTGTAGACACGTCGCTTCATTGTGTGCCTTATGTTTATACCGCATTTTTCATAAAACGGCATGTTCCGACGGGATGTTGCCTGATTATTTCCGCAGAATTCCAGCATCGTAATACAATCCAACAGTACCATTGAACTCGTTAATGATTACATGTACCTAGAACACACAGCCCAGTTACGTAGGTTCAGCTTCAAAACAGAGGTCTATTTAAGATCAAACTCGGCTGTGCAGCTTTCCGCAAATAGAGCAATATATTCACGTACAAAATCACAAAGTTCCTATAAACTTAAAAGCCCTCACCGCCAAAACGTGGTATTTTACTGTTCGCCTAACACGCTCAAAGTCACTCAACAGAGTATGGAGAGCTCCATTCTCGGGGTTTCTCTGCATGAAGAAATGAGGATATTCGCAAATAAATTAATGTTGCCGATACAACGCAAATTTCAAGTTCAAGTGGCAATGGGCAGGTCACATCTCTCGCAAAACCGACAATTGACGAGAATAGAAAGTTTTCAAGTGGCAACCACGGGTAGGAAGGCAAAGTATGAAACGGCTCCTCACACGGCGGATAGATGACCTTATAAGGGTAGTCGGAAACCATTTGATGCAGACTGCACAAGATAGATCATTGTAGAAGTCTATGATGAAAGGCCTGTATTCAGCAGTGGACACATTTGAACTGATGATGTTGATAAAAATACGCCGCAAACTTAAATATCAAAATGAGAATCTTGATGCGTGGGGTTCTTCAAAAGTGTGGTTTTTAAGGAACTTTCTTCGAAGAATCGAAAAATTACCAAACTATAGAACGAACTATCTTGTGTAGTATTTCCAGCCGTATACAAAATGGCAAAAACTTTTGAGAAGGTGTACGCACTTTTTTTGTAGGTCGCCCATGTCGTATCGTCCTGTAAACATTGCACAAGAAAGCTCACTCCACAACTTGGTTGTACGTGGAAGAAACTTTCCTGGAAACCCGCACTGTGGGGGAACTCCACACCGCCAGGTGGTGGGCTGATAGTCTAAGTTGTGACATGTCTTGGAAAGATGGAATTCGGCGACAGGAATCTGGTCAAACAGTTATCACGGGGAGTGTACCGAAGGACTCCGAGCACAATGAAGGGACAATTTACAAGTATTTTGTTTTTGAAGGGCGCTGCAACTAATTGAATTACAGGGATAACTACGACGTGACAAGCTCACTTCCACTGCTCTGAGGTTTGGGTTCAGCCAATATTCCTAAGACGCACTCGATTTTACTGAGCAGGGTATATCACTTACCATTAGTTGAGGTCTTACATCAATATAATACAATAAGAATAATTTTACGTCTTAAAATAATCAAAGTGAAAGATTTTTTCGTGCCACAACAATATTTGTCATTTAACAATTGCTTCCAAATGAAATTCATCTTTTACCAAAATAGAATCTAAATATGTACCCCAAATGAGTTCAATTAAAGATAATTGTTCCGACCCGTCAAAATAATAATGCAATTAAAAGATACTGTGATTCAAAGTTCTCCGAGATACTTAAGCCTCTTTAAAGTTGAGGCAGAACTTTCCAATCAAATTTCAGTATAAGCTAATTGAACTTCAGACAACTGAAAAAGCTCTTAACATTTAAGCTTAGTTAATAAGTTTCAAACACTATGTTTAGGGAACCATGCCAAAACTTTAAGCCTCATACGAGAAAAGTTTATTTTTAGGACTCGGTGCTTAAAAATTATATAGATAGGGAAAATGCGGTCTTTTTAATGCAGATGAACCAAGTATTATATTGCTTTATAACATAATTGAATTTACTTTAAATGATAAAGATATACCTGCCTACCTAATTACAGTATATAATTATATTTCTGTCATATGAGTATGAAATGTATAATAATAAAAACGCCGTTTTCCGCACTAAAAAAAATTAACATTTGAAAAAGTAAGAATACAAAACTATAAAGTACAATATCTCTCTTAGTTCGGCGTGCTGGTTGGTAAAGGCCTCCTTAAACGATTTCCACTGTTGGCTGTTTTAGGCATCTCTTTGCCAAAAAGGTCTTCATATTTTTTTTTCAGAGATAAAACAAAACAAAAACAATTACACACCAAATGAATACACTTCTTGCTCCGACAGCCTGGGACCAGATTATGATTATTTTATAGCAATGACGATACAATTTTGTATATTTGATTAAAAAGAGCGCAAAAAAATGCTGGGAGAGTTTCCTTCGCCGCTTCTTCTCACTCAGAGCGCCATTTGTTTCCGAAGCGGTAGTAATGTGTTACATATTAGAAATGACATCAAAAAGAATTATAAAGGAATCAATTTTGAGAAAATAAATGCCTTTTACGGCTTTTATCTCAACTTTGCTTCATTTCCCCACTTAAACATGTGTCCTACCCACCTCCACTATTGTTGGTCGATTTGTCTAAATATCTCTGTAAGTTTTGTTGTGTGATTCTAATCTTATCCTGTCGTTTATAACTGGTCATACTCCTCACCATTGCTCTCTGTGTTACGGTAAGTTTTACTCTGAATGCTTTGGTTAGGGTCCAAGTTTCGTTGCCATATGTCAAGCAAGGTAATATTATGCAGGTATTGTAAGTTTTCGTATTTAAAAACATACTTAAGTCTTTTTTTTTTTAATTTCTTTCAACGACTAGTATTTCCTGAACTTGATTTCTCATTTGATTTTTATGGAAATTACTTGGGCTAGATATATAGTAGTACTTAATCAAACCTATCATGTGACAGATGTACTCGGGCAGAGTGGAGTCTTTTGTGTCACGCTTGATTCCTTGTCGGTTGCTGGCTATACGGGAACATGGCAGAAAAGTAGGAATGTAGAGACATTATTGTGTTTCTGTGAATAATGAGCATTAATATCTTACGTCTCGAAGTGACGCGCGTAGTGTCGATACTTCAGATTCTTGGATGTTTCACGTACCCTCAGCGGCACTGCACATTGTAATGGGCATATGGCAATGGGTCATATCACTTTTCATCTGATGAACGTTTTAAACGTCTCGTAATTTTTCTCACAAAAAAATCGCTCCATCTGTATAAATAGCAAAGTCAAAATTTTGCTTGGTAACAAAGTTTTGCGATGGCGCCCTGTCGCCTTACCTATATTATATTATATTATATTATATTATATTATATTATATTATATTATATTAAAAATAAAAACACTATTAGAGGAAAACCAGCTTGTTTGTATGGTTACAAACAAATATCCCAATATTCGGGTTGAGCAGGTATGCCCGGTTCAACTCTCAGGTTGTGGCTCCATACAGGATCTACTTTACAGTTGATAACCTGCTCAACCCCAATAATTGCATATTAGTAAAATGACTTGAGATGTTGCTGTTTCAAATCTACACAATTTGTTATTTTTTAAAGTGTAACCTTTACTTCTTGGATTAAATACACAAATTAAATTTATGAGCGACGCGGGACTCGAACCCGCGCGCGTTCTTCCACTGAGCCAACCGTTAGAGTGACGTTCATAATTCTTGATATGTCTTGTTCAACTCTCAAAACCACCACCTGAGGGCATGAAAGATACGTTACTCGAACGGATGGCTCAGTGTAACCATTGACTCTCACCGTGGTCCCTCCATTCCTATCACGTATCAGGTCCCGTGTGATTCAGTTTTAGGTCACTGACGCTCTTGTGATTCCTCTGGTGTTACAATAAGAATGGGTCGCGGTAATTACATACCATCAATACGCTCGTTTGTCTTCCTCTAACATTAAAAATAAGCGAAGGGTTATAAATAATAAACGTTAAAGTAAAAAAGATTCAACGATAAAGATATATTAATATTCAGTCTGCTTCATAGTTGATAATGATATGGGTAAACAATTCTGCAATTTGCACACAAAATATTAAAACACGGTCAGCCGAGTGCAAGGACCGGAGTTCGACGTCCGACGAGTGCATACCTGTTTTTTGTTTGCTCGCTAAATATGAGTGACGCATTAATTACTTTACTCACGTAAGCGCAAACGACTTACTAATTACAACTAATTCGTAGAGAATATTGAGAGCGAAAACCACTCAAAGAGGCGGGAAGTTCTATAACGCACACATCTCTCCTCTATATATAGATAGTAATCATAAACACTATTCATAATAAATTTTCTAGAAGTAAGTAAATTCTCCTGGGACTTATACACAAATTATCTCTTTTTTTATGAAAATAAGGACGAGACGAGCAGGACGTTCAGCTGGAGGTAATTGATTCTTCCTGCTGATTACAATGCAGTGCTGCTCAGGATTCTTGAAAAACTAAAAAATTTTGAGCGGCACTACAATTGCGCTCATCGGCTTGAGACATAAGATGTAAAGTCTCATTTACCCAGTAATTTCAATAGCTACGGTGCTCTTTAGACCGATACACAGTATTGATTACACATTACTGCTTCACGGCAGAAATTGGTACCCATAAACTAGCCGGCTTCCTGTGCCAAGGAGCCTCCCTCCTGGTCTCTCGCCTCAAACTAGGCATAGCCTGTGCTATGGGTGCAAGACAACGAAATATTTAATACGATATACTTAAACACACATAAATACATTTAAATCCATGAATCGGACACCAACATCTATATTCATCTTAATATAAACGTTTTCCACCTACCGAGATTCGAACCCGGGACCTGTAGCTCACTAGGCAGGCTCACTAACCACTGGGCTATATGAGTCGTCAATATGTATTGATTGTGGTAAAATGTATCGACGATGCAGGCTTCGAACCAGTGCTTGCAAAGATACCAACCGCAAGTAACCGTTCTTTAAAAAGCATTGTCTAAAAACTTTGACAAAAATAATTATTGTATATTCATATTGATAATATGGGACTATCAGTAACTAAATTGTAACACTGACTTATTACAAATTACTTCAAATTATTTAAGTAGGCAGCACTAACACAACTAAATCAGTTATTAATTTAGGTTAATATTTGCCTCATATGATTGTTAATGCCATTGCTTAAGGCAATGTTAATTATGGTTAGCTAGGGATGGAGAATAATAATGGATCCTTCTATTTTTTGGTATAAAATTTTACAATAAGATACCAAAAAGTATACTAGGACTCACTGAGCACAAATTCTCATTATTATTCTTAAACAAGATGGGCTAGGAGTTTCCTTCCAAAGTGAATAAATTATTTTTCTTTCTATATCTGTATATTTAATAATTTTTAATCTCCTCATGTATCTATTCGAGTGAACCAAACCCAATGGTGATCAGCAATAAGTTTCTCTCGAAACTCTTTACAACTTGTTCATTCGTAAGCCTTTTATTTCATTGCACATTTTATAAGGTTGTCTTCGATCAATTTAATTCATTCTTTGTTAAATAAATTAATGTATTTTAGCGCACCTTCTCCTCCACTGGTATTACAAACTTTATTACCTTCCTTTTCACTTGATCTTTTGAAGGTTCGGCTCAGGGTAATGTCTACATTGTTTGGCAAAAACTATGTCAATGTATATGTGAGCCAGATTTATAAAACTAGATGAAGTATTAAAATAATAGTTTAAGGCTTTGTTTGTTTCATGTATCTTAAGAAAAATTAGAATTCGCTCTGTGGTGATTAGCTGTAAAGGACGTGTGGATGAATCTTCAACTTGTGAATTATAAACATTTTTATAATTTTCAGCAATACCAGCGCTAGTATAATTCAAAATCTAATTGAGTTCAAATGAAAATAATGTTCAAAGATTTCTATAAAGACATACAGACGAAGTTAATATTATTATTTAAATTTCGAAGAGGTGATCTCACCATGGAGCCCTCTATTCGATCCACGCCGTCACGTACCAATATCTTTTCAGTTGTTCCACGCGAGTATTCCAAGAGCGTATGTTTCGTGGTGATCACATACAACCAGGTGATCCGTATGTATGTCCGTTTGTCCTCCTCTTTCATAAAAAAATAAAATGAAAAAATTCGGCTCTCTCATCTACGAACATAGTAACTATGGAACGACTCTTCATCGGTTAAGTTTCCGTTCTCACCTATTGTCCTTGGTAATGAATAAATGTCGTCAGGTAGTTGCACTACCTGACGCAATTCGACGCGACGCTATAACATCAAATTTTCATTAAACCAGTGGGAGGCTCCTTTGCACAGAATGCCGATTTGAATTTGCCGAATTGGTATACCTCAACAGAAAAATATTATAAGTCAGAGATCACTATAATATAGATCACTATCATGATAATTTGCTCTAAATACGCTAATAACGGTAATAAGCTAAGTCAAAACAAATTAAATATTTTTGTATATTGCCAACCCTACGTATATATCCTATTGAAAATCTCGTATATAAATATAGAATTAGCATATAAAAGGCAGCACAGTCTAGTTCAACGACTCGCCTCTCGGAGCAACTCGTGACCCGCACTCGCAGACTATTTTTACCATTTTCCTTCGATGCTTCAAGGGCATACTTTTTTATTCTTTTATTTTGTAGCGACGTAGGAATGCGACAGACAGAGCAGTTTTTATGACATTATTTAGAGTATTCGTTGAGGTTATAAGATTGATTTTTTAGAAGGTATTACCTATTTTATCGTAACCTTGTATTGAACTAAAATTGCAGTGGTAATTTTTTTTGTGAAAATAAGGGACGAGACGAGCAGTACGTTCAGCTGATGGTAATTGATACGCCCTGCTCATTACAATGCGGTGCCGCTCAGGATTTCTGAAATACTCAAAATTTTTGGAAATAACCATAATTTCTGAGCGGCACTACAACTGTGCTCGTCACCTTGAGACATAAGATGTTAAGTCTCATTTGCCCAGTAATTTCACTAGCTACGGCGCCTTTCAGACCGAAACATAGTAATGTTTACACGTTACTGCTTCATAGCAGAAATAGGCGCCGTTGTGGTATCCATAATCTAGCCGGCATCCTGTGCAAAGGAGCCTCCCACTGGTAATTATGTGCCCAATTAGTTTTGAGTGCTGGTGTCAATCACAAAAACAAACATTAACTAAAAAAACAGAAATATTGTTATTGAATAGGAGTTTGAATTATTTTCTCTTTTACCCATTATAAATACATATACGATTTGCGTATGTGAAAGATTTGAAGTCCTACTAGCGCAGTAATTTCAATAAGTATGGTGTAAACCCCTGCATCCTGTACTAAGAGCGCTACCCTGGTAAGTCTCGTGTCTTTAATATTACTCAGCCTATGTGTACGCTCCGTCTACACGGCAAAACTAAGCAAGTTGCAACATTTCTGCAAGTTAATTGGTTTATAATCGCATTTTAATGGTATCGAGATATATGAATGCTTTGAAAGACAATTTGTGTTATTAATATGGATGGAGCTATTCGTGCAGTCTTTTTGTACGTTCAAGATTTATGTGAAGGGTCCTTGTTTTTGCAATGATTGCTCGCGTTATTTTATAAGTTCAGTAGTTACTTTGCGATTAGCTGATCCAGTGTATACACGTATGTATTTCGATATGTGCGGTATTAAAGTACCAGTGGGAGGTTCCTTTGAACAGAATGCTGGCCAGATTATGGGTACCACAACTGCAACTATTTCTGCCGTGAAGCAGTTTTGTGTAAAAAATATTGTGTTTCGGTCTGAAGGGTGCCGTAGCTAGTGAAATTACTGGGCAAATGATACTTAACATCTTATGTCTCAAGGTGGCGAGCGCAATTGTAGTGCTGCTCAGAATTTTTGGGTTTTTTAAGAATCCTGAGCGGCATTGCATTGTAATGGGCACGGTCTATCAACTACCATCAGCTGAACGTCCTGCTCGTCTCGTCCCTTATTTTCATAAAAAAAGTACAGTCCATAAATGGAGCCGAAATAAAAACTAATATTTTTCTCAATTTATTTGATCATCAATCATCAACTTTGTATAAAAATTTAACTCCAAATAAATTCAACCTGAACCCTTTATATTATACGGTGCTTTTTCTTGCTATAATTAAAATTCTCCGATCCTTCTTTTTCTCTAAAAATTACCAGCTCCTTAAGTCGAGTCGACCATCAAGATAACTACGATACGAACAAGATATATAAGATACTACTAAGAACTTTTAAACAAGATGTTAAGTAAACAACTTGTTTAAAAGTTCTTTCATTTTGATTGCTGATATTTACTATTGAAACAGTTAAGTTATAATCCTTGGAGGAATAAAAATTGATTTTTGATTAATTCATAGACATTATTCCTGGAGATCATTCGGTGTGATAATAACAAGCGATACAGCTGTGACTATGTAATTGGTGATCAGTATTACTGGAACCCCCCACAAGATGGACCGACGATCTGGTTAAGATATCCGGAACAGACTGGATGAGGGCAGCGCAGGACCGATCGTCATAGCGATCTTTGGGGAGGCCTTTGTCCAGCAGTGGACGTCTTCCAGCTGAAATGATGATGATGATTACTGTAACACGTGTTATATGTTAGTGTATTACAAAGGGCTAGAACATATAATACATTTTTTTTTACAATACATTATTTTTATAATACATTATTTGCGGAACTATACTGGTGCTTTCCGAAACCTGTAGTTCTGACACCTAGCAATTGTTTAAACAGCGCTTAATTTCACATATAATTATTCATATTATGTATTTATTTTTATTATTTGTAAGATAAGACCTACCCATAAAACTATCCAAACTCCTATATGGGCTTAATGAAAAAAAATTTTTGAATGTTAGGTCTAAGTATTGGGATTCCCCAAAATATGTTGTTTTTTTTCTATTTTGTTGTGTGAAAATGTTAATGCGGTTCACAAAATACATCTACTTACCAAGTTTCAATAGTATAGTTCTTATAGTTTTGGAAAAAATTGGCTGTGATATACACGGACTTAAGGGTGAATGTATACACTCTAATTATCCCAGCTTCTGTCTAGGCGTCATCCATAAACCAATTTAATTTTTTTATTAAGAAGCGGCCAAAGCAAGTTGGACGCGCCCATGAAGGGTTCCGTAGTAGCAAGTAGCAAAAGATAAAAGTTCTTGTAGTTCGTTGTAACTTTGATCTATGTTTTATTGTGTATTTTGTTTAAGTAAAACAAAACTACTTACTACATCTCCTTCGAACCAATTTTCGGTGAAATTTTGCATGGTAATGTACATCACATATTGTTTTAGTTTTATCATTCTCTTATTTTAGGGGGCACACATTTTATCACTTTGAAAATGTCTATCGCGCAAACTATTCAGTTTAGAAAAAAACATATAGTAGAAATCTCAATATTATTTTTGAAGACCTATTCATAAATACCCCATCCCACACGTATGGGTTTGATAAAAAAAAAAATCTATTTTTCTGTAAAAATCTTAATGCGGTTCACAGAATAAATCTACTTACCAAGATTCAACAGTATAGTTCATATAGTTTATAGGAAAAAAAGTGGCTGTGACATACGGACAGACAGACAGTTCCTAAAAAGGATCTCTTGTAAGTCTTACTACTCAAAAGCGAAAAATTTTAGTTCGAACAGTCTGGAACTAGATTAATAACGCAAAAATAATAGTGGAGTTTGTTTGAGAGTTTGAAAGGAATCCAAAAGTTACATTGCTATTTTTTATCTACTCCTAAGTTCTCAGGCTGATTGCAGTTGACAAGAGCTCACTTTACGTAACAATTCGATAATAACAATATTAAAACCCACTTTATTTAGATTATGATATTTGTACCAATGCAGCTTCGCACGCACGACACGATTCAATTATGAAATGTAGTTAGTATAGGATCTAGCAGGATTTATCGTCCAACGCCATTACCCCGGTGCAAGTGGAAGCGTCTCATATGAGGACCAGGGTCTGACTCAACGTGCTCAAGTTCAACAAACCGAATCCATGGGCCGTTGACTTATTGCAGGGGAAATCTCATTTACATTAATAAGATAATTATGATAAATCGTTGTCGCAACCGAAGTAGATTTCATACTGCTGATTGTTTGTGAGATAAGCTTGGATTGTGTTCTCTTGGGGATCACGCTGTGTTAGACCAGTACGAATTCAACATTAAAATTGAAATATTTTAATTCAAAATTTTATTTAAAATCACTTATCCAAATGTTTTGAGTTTTCTTTAGTGTTAATTCCGCCAATATTTGTCTTTTAAACAATTCGACACGTGTTTCGCCTCTACACGAGTCATCCTCAGGACATGTTGACTCGCCAAAATGTGGCACGAGACTCACAGTCAGTGCCAGATTTTAGCGAGTCAGTGCATTTGGATAATTATAATAACGCCTACTTCAATAAATTTTCTTAAAACCACTTATTAAAATAAAAACCTACCACCCGCTTGAAAATATATGTCTCGTACTGAGTACTGTACTGAGATGAGCGGGCATAAGAAACTCATTATGCGTCTTTTTTAAATAAGAATAGAATAGATTTATTATTAGCAACAAAAAACATATACATAATAATAAAAAAAATACAGAATTGTGTTAATTTATAACATACATTGCATATCAAGGTTAATTATTACGTAATAAATAAAAATAGTTTTTTTTTTATATTTTAATTTAAAATTTTTAAATATTTCAATTGTTTTATTGGTGGCGGTAAATTGTTCCAACACTTGTAGTTGTTGCAATGTATCGAAAACTACCCCTGAACGCTGTTGAATGATGCCGGGGCACTGCTAATATCTGTGAGGCAGATCTTTTATATTACTTGCACTGCGTTTCCCTAGTCTTTCAAGTTTATTAAATAAGTAAAGAGGTGTTTTATTATGTACAATACCCAAAAGTAACGTTGCTAAGTGCAGACGCCTCCGACCTTCCATATAAAGTAAATTGGCTTCTTTCATATATGGAGTAATGTGCTGCCTGGGCGGTATTCCAACAGAATCGAGCGCACGCATTTTGCACACGTTGGCCCATACACCACGTCACAGTAATTGAGCTATGATAGTACAAGTGCTTCACATAATCTAACACGAAGTTCTCTACTTAAATATTTTCGAATCTTATAGATTACTTTTAATTTATAAAAACAATTTGCTATTACTTGGCTTATATATTTTTCAAAGCGCATGTTTTCGTCAATTATTAGATCTAAGTTACGCGCCTCGTGGACCCGCTCAATGTCCGTGTTGTTGATCATCAATTACATTATATAACATTTAATTAAATAGTCGCTCCGTTTCCAGGGTGTGAAATACCAAAGCGACAACCACCTGCGACGACAACCGCGATTATATCTCTCACATTTTAATATTTAACTAGTGAACCCACCAGATGTTGTTTGTTATTTTCATCATAAAAAGGTGTTTTATTAGTGTTATCTGAATCGATCGTTAAAATCTAAACCAATGAGAGTAGATACTTCTCCTTGGTACTCCAAATAAAAACATATTTTGGCATGATCTCTTGTTCATGACTTGTTTAATCTTTATCCACTCTCCGCACACACATATTCCACACTGGAGGCAGTGTTTGTCACGTCAATAGCTCCTGAAGATACCTCGTGCAGATTTGAAAAACGTGTCGATGTGATTTTTTGAAACTCAGCAGAATTTACTTAAATATAAATTGCCTAAGCTACTTTCTTAACATGAGTCCTCAATCAAATCTCATCAAAATCAGTCTATCATTTTAAAAATCACTATAAACATGCATATACATTCTATAAAAATCTTATTTACAGACAATTATTAAAAGTTTCTCGCAAGACAGTCGATAGTAGAATGCCGGACGTCAAACATGATGCGAGTGTAATTTGCCGTAACGTCAAATGTGGCGATGACCCATGGTCACAGATCCATCGATCTTAGTTGCTTGTGTCAACCAGTACAACTCATCTGAGCACTGCCCTTGATCTGTGCGGCGGATAATGCACAAACACCTCTCTCATCTCTACGCAACATCATAGAATCAAGCGCGACGGAGATAGCTTCATCGTCGTCAATGTCGCTCTTTGTTGTCAATTAGAAGAAGCTGGTACTGGGGAACGCCCAAACAAAGATGAGAAAAATACTCGTAATAAGGCCAAATTCACGCCTTATTTATTTACACGCGATTAAGTGAAGTACTATCTCACCAAACCGAGTACACCAAGCTTTTCCAAGACCAATTTGGTCTTCTCTTCCAAGTGACCACGGAATTGAACGTCGCTCGATATATCGACGCCTAATATAACGATACAAGCTGTGGCAGCTAGAGCAGTTATATCGAATTACTAGTAATAGTCTCGATTTCAGTCACAAGCTCCGATACTCGTCCACGATATCCCTAGAGGAATCTGCACAGCAATTAATATAGCTAATTTACTGTAATTCAAATATTTAAAAAAAACAATTAATACACGCTGTGTATTATAACTTTACATAATATTATAATTTCATGTGTTTCTCGGTTTGTCTATTTGTTTGTACAGGCTTATCTCATAAATAGCACAACTAGTTTGAGGGCAGTTTTCACTAATGTATTTAATGTTTGTTTCATTCGAATCGGTTCTCAAACAAAGTCATGGACCCCAGCTTGACACATAGTAAATGTAACATCGATGTAAAACAGCTGTATATAAAATAGTGAATTCCCGCGCAGACAGAATAAGAAGAAAACACAAGAGTGGGCTCCGTAAGGTTTGTAGAAAAACACATCGGTTAAGATTTACGGCGTCAATATCCTCTGGGAGTCCGCCTGCAGATAATGTTTTAAAAATTTATTAGAGCACTCGCTTGATTTATGGCCACTCCATGATGAGGTGATCACCTACGCCCAATTGTTATCGTGGTTCTAGTCTTCGTCGATGAACGATTATATACGCCAAGCACTACTGTCTAAGCTTGGAACTAGTTTTATATTCGGTTATTAATACGCTACAATCGGTTTATATAAACATAATGTAAAACAGATTATAAAATTCTCGATGTGCTTAAATGTTAACCGGTTGGAATTCTTTTCGGTTTTCAAGCCTTGCCCGCTTTATAACTATATCAAATAGAGTTCCTAGAATCAGGTCATTTGCTAGAGCTTAGCCTTGGCAGTCCTGGAAACCAACATAACATTAATTAACCAACAAACATGAAATTATTTTGACGAGACTTGCCTCTCATTAGTGCAAATAAATATTGTCACCATAACTTATCACAATGTCAGTCAGATTAGAACTAAGGCTTAGAATGACAGATATTTTCTTTTATGCTTTTTTATTTATCGGCATTCTTGAAAAACCCAAAAATTCTGAGCGGCACTACAATTGCGCTCGTCACCTTGAGACTTAAGATGTTAAGTCTCATTTGCCCAGTAATTTCAGTAGCTACAGCGCCCTTTAGACCGAAACACAGTAATGTTTACACTTTACTGCTTCACGGCAGAAATAGGCGCCGTAGTGTAGTGTATCCTTAATCTAGCTGGCATCCTGGGCAAAGGAGCCTTCCACTGGTGCAGAAATAAGCGCCGTTGTGGTACCCATAATCTAGCCGAAATCCTGTGCAAAGGAGCCAACCACTGGTGCAGAAATAGTCGCTGTTGTGGTACCCATAATCCACAATCACATACAACGGGTTATTACAATAATGTGGTAGTATGATTGCCATTGGAGCTCATGGGGTAACATTATTATATTATTTCTTTTCCTTTTTTAACGCTTATAACCAAAGTTCTGGTGAAATATTGTACCACATAAAAATGTTATAAAATTAATTTGCAGAGTACAATTATTACATACAATTATTGTATTTATATTAAAAATGTGAAGTGATTTAAGCTTTATGCTGCTTTAATTTTCATCTATTTATGAAAATGTTACAAATAGGCTTGAATATATTCTCCATTAATCAGTATGAGCTATTTCAGCTTTAGACACAACACTGACAGATATAGGCGTTGATTGCAGATAGACGGAGCAAACCGACGGATTGTCAGAGAGACAGCTGGTTAAATTCGAGCGCACTGGAGTGTAGTTAGACTAATCTAAACTTGGAAGATGAAATATCAGTTTACAGTTTGAATAGTTAGTGCAGTAGCTGATACCGGATCCTTCAGTGAGTGCGTTACATCGATACGACATTGATATATTCCAATAATAGCTTCATCTTAATATATATGTTTCTTTTGTGCGTCTGTTGTAACTGAACTCCTCCTAAACGGCTGGACCGATTTTAATGAAACTTTCTGTGTGTCGTGTGTCGTCTTTCAGGTGGCTTCAAGAATGGTTCAGATTCACAATTGAACTACCTCCTAAATGGCTGGACCTATTTTGATGATTTTTTGTGTGCTCCAGTGAATTTGAGATTGGTTTAGATTCTCAATTCCGTCCATATAATATAATTCTCCTGCCCATGTGTATTTTTTTTAAGAAAATAAGGGACGAGACGAGCAGGACGTTCAGTTGACAATAATTGATACGCCCTGCCCATTACAATGCAGTGCCGCTCAGGATTCTTGAAAAACCCCAAAAACTCTGTGCGACACTACAACTGCGCTCGTCACCTTGAGAAATAAGATGTTAAATCTTCAGACCGAAACACATTAATGCTTACATATTACTGCTTCACGGCAGTAATAGGCGCCGTTGTGGTACCCATAATCTAGCCGGCATCCTGTGCAAAGGAGCCTACCACTGGTGTAAGTTAGTGAATTCCTCATAACGGCTGGATCGGTTTTTTCAAACTTAAGACGTGTACAGGCCAACATATTTATAAAAATACAAGTGGACCCGATAGACGTTGTTTGTTTGAATTGATATACTATCCCGATTTCTCCTGACAATAAAAAGGATTTAAAACGAAAGAGTTAAATAAACCAATATTTTGTACAAGCACTCGCCCGCGACTTCGTGCGACTATAATTTCTGATTTCCTATGAGATTATTTTCCTGCTGGAAGGGCAAGCAAACCTATCGACACTTCCAACAGCTAGTAAAAACCACACGTCATAGTTAATTACTTATTACATTAATTGTGCAGCAACTTTTGCAACTAGCCGACCAGTTCCGAATTATATTGTCCCGAAATACATTTGGCAAAATAAAGGTTGCGATTGGGACTCACCATAATGCTTTCTATTCGGTGGTACACCTGCCTTTTACTTTAAAATTTGGCATAAAACTACCCATGGACTTCTTTGGCTCCAAAGGATGTCATATGAACAGCCCCGTTGTAATTTCGAATAGTTTAATAAGGCTTTGTAAAGGTTCAGGTTGGGTTCCGTAAAGCTGAACTTTTCCACCATTTCCAGCACATTCCATCGCATTCTTCCTGCCATTTTAAAGGATAGCACCAGATACATGGTAACCGTGGTCCAAGATCGACAATTTTGTTCTAGGCATAATCTATATTAGAACTGTAATCAAACCCAAAAAATGCGTTTAATATCTGATTCTTTTTCATTATATTTAGGTGTAGCTGCCTGATTAACATGGGGGTTATTACGTGAATACTTTTTGGCAGCTTCTCTGTTGACTTCGGGATGATGTTGAGTATATTTTAAACAGCTGCTCTATTGTCTGGATTTTCATAGGATCCTTTCTTCTTAAACTTGCCCCCTAGAAAGAAAATCAAATTACAAGTTGAAACAATTTCTATGCAAATTATAAAAAAAATATGTTCTATTCATATTCTAAACGAATAAATTCTATACAAACTATACCCTCCCCCCTCTTATTTTACCTATCTTAAAAGGTGATTTCCAAAATGACTTATTTAAAGCTTAAAAGCGGAATGTCGATTTTCACGTCCCTAACGTCAAAAACATAGGACTCTTTTATACAAACTTCGACCCCCATTTCTCCCCCTTATTTTGGGGGAGGATTTTATCAAATCTATTTCTTAGCTGGCACCTACGTCCAATATAGGTTATATTTAAAATTTCAAGTTTGTTGGCCTTGTACCTTCTGAGATTTTGTGTTTAGTCAGTCAGTGAGTGAATAGTATTCTGCTTTTATATATATAGTACTACCACGTCATACATATGTTAATAAATAATAAATATTTATCGAAATAATTGATTTTACAACATAAGGCAACATAAGTTACAATTTAATTACTCTACTCGTTAACATATAAAATAGAATTGTAATAAATTATCATCGACAAGATATCGAATATCAATAGTTGACAGTCGACAATCCAAAATGAATACAATTTGTAAGATAAAGTAATGATTAAAGTTGCGAAACGTTGCGTCACGAACGAGCTCCGGCATGATTAAACTTGCAAAAGCAAAACACCAGAGTAAAGGTTAGCGGATTAGTGATGCAAGTTTGTGATATCGATAAGCTTGTATGATGCAATCGAAAAAAGTTTTAACTCACTTAACTTGTGGTCATTTATTTATTTCTTAAAACTTAAAACTACTTTTAACTATGCAAAACTGTTGTTCTAATATAAATTCTAGTTTATACTTATATACCTCCTACTGCTGGGCGAAGGATTTTCACCATTTTCTTCTACAATATTTCATCAGATGTTGAGGGGGTCCAGAGTACTCCTTCAAAGGCAATTAATTCGTCGATCCACCTGGTGGTAGGTCTGCCTCTTTTTCGTTTTGCGTCCCTCGGATGCCATGATCTGACCAGACTACTACAGCTATTGCTAGATCTTCTTGTTATATGTCCTGCCCAGTTCCATTTCATTATTTTCGTTACTCTTGCTACATCTTGTAATTTACTTTTTTGTCTTATGTTTTTATTTTTTAGTAGTTTTTGGTATCTTATCTATTAACCTTATGTTTTAAAAAATTCTTTCCATGTTTCGTTGTGCTGTTTTGACTTTCCTAAGCTGACTCCTATTGAATGCCCACGTCTGACAACCATACGTTAGGGACGGGAATATACAGTTATTGAAAGTCTTCGTTTTTAAGCTTACATGTATATCTCTGTTTTTAAAAATGAACCTTAGACTCTTATATTTATTCCAACTTTGTTGAATTCGTTTTTCAATTTTTGTATCTTGCCAATTATTGAAATATATTGTTTGACCTAGATATTTATAACTGCCTACAACTTCTAACTGTCTCAACTCTTTGCAATTATTTAATATTAGCGTCTTGTGGTCATTAGATGTATACTATTTTTAATCATTCTATTACCAAGGAAATGACCCTATCACTGTGTACAGACACTTATAATATACAGCTAGGTATGCCTTTACTGCTTTGCATCAGTCTACGTGACAAGCACGTAGAAGTAGTAGTAGTAGTAGAAGCAAGAAAGTCGCAATGTGAAGTTAAAATAACAATTTCACCCGAAACCTTCGGGTTTTTTTTAAACAAGTTAAGAGTGTTATACTTTACCAAAATAATTAAATAAAAAGTATAAACTAATTAAATACTGTTTATTCACTTTTGATATTAGTTTGGCAACATTTCATCGCTAGAACTATAATGTGTCCCATCACTACGTCAACGGCACACCGATCATTGTCAATAGGTTCGTGACCGAAATATACGTATCCCATTATTATCTCAATAATTTTCTAGACAATTGAACGACTGACTCATTTTTACCATAAGGTTTTCATAAACGAGCTTTTTTGTATTGTTACTTTTGAAACAAGCTTTTGTCTTCAGAGTATACTCATTCTCTTTGAAACCGCTATCATATTTAAGTGTTGTGGCTTCTTTAATGAGGATTTAGTTTTCCAATTTAAAACAATGTGTGTGTCTTGAAAAGTACTGACGTAAAATACTCGGCAGTTCTTTTTTATATATTGTAATTGTAGCCTTCAACACATTGACTGCAGAGAAGAATACTGCAGACAAGAATAACCATCAAATCCTAAAAAACTGATTAAATATCAAGACTCAAAATAGTTGCCTTCACTAATATGAAATAATTATAATATTAGAATGATTTGTCAATGAATGCTATTAAAGTTTTGCAGAAAGAGAGTTGTTCGCGTATCTTAACAAAAGTACCTTCTAATACAGGCATGTTTTAAACTATCATAATGTCAATAAAAATAATTGTACCTAGAATTCTAATATTCAATTAAAATTATCCTATATCTTATTACATAATATATTAAAAGTAATAGATGAAATTCAAATTGTATATCATAATATCAAATCAAAGCAAAAATTACTTTGTCAATGTAGGTCAAATAATAATAATAAATACAGATTTATGAATTTTAAATGCTTTTACGAGAAGGAGTGGCTAGAAACATCTTACTATTCTTTTTAATTAATTTTTTAAAAAGATTCACAGGTCCATTGTCTTTCAAATTATATTAATTACAATGCTTAGTGACGTAACAAAAAATACGCAAACGTCATGAATTACACGAATAAGTTGAAAAATAAATATGAACTACAAAAAATCGCAAGAGTTATTTAGTACAGTTATAAATAAAGGTTTTATGATAACGTTATAATGCAAATATGAAAATATATATCTGTAAATGTAAAGTTAAAATCTAACAACATTCTCGATTAATTATCTTAGACATAAATTATTTTCAATATTGATATGGTCACTATAAGTTGTTAGGTTAGCTAATTATGTAATAACTTAAGACAGAAGGACACTTAAGTAGGAACTAAATAAATTGAGCGCTTGGAGTTACTGGATCTCACAACTTTTTACGGTAGAAGAACTGAGTTGCGAGACATGATTTTAAAAAATTTCGGTTTTATTACATCTCAATAAAGAATCGTAAATAAGTACACATTTCCTTAGGTTTCTTACCGTGAGCTTTTTTTATGAAAATAAGGAACGAGACGAGCAGGACGTTAAGCTGATGGTAACTGATACTCCCTGCCCATTACAATACAGAGCCACTCAGGATTCTTGAAAAACCGAAAAATTCTGAGCGGCACCATAATTGCGCTCGACACCTTGAGTCATAAGATGTTAAGTCTGATTTGCGCAGTAATTTCACTAGCTACGGCGCCCTTCAAACCAAAACACAGTAATGCTTACAAATTACTGCTTCAGGGCAGAAATAGGCGCCGTTGTGCTACCCATAATCTAGCCGGCATCCTGTGCAAAGAAGCCTCCCACTGGTAAATTCACCCAAATATCGAATTTTTGTTCTTTACCTCGCTTGTTTCAAATGGGTCAAAATTGTTTTTTATTTATTTATTAATAGAGACTGGATTATATGCTACAAAAAATGCCCAAAATATGCATGCAAATATGCAAGTAAACTATCTAAAATATGCACAAAAATCCATTAAAGGGCCAAAATATGCATACAACTACAGGAAAAAATTATCTAATTATTTTTATTTTATAAAGGCTTGTACTGACAATCGTATTTGTGAAAAAGCTGTAACAAGATATACCTACTTACGTAACAATGAAATTTAAGATTTACCTTTAAAAATATGTATGTGTTCTAAAAGTTAAAAAAAGTGTTGACAAATTGTGTCTACGATCGCTTAGTAAATTTTTGTAAGCGGAAAAGGAGCGTTCTACGTCTACTGAGGTTACTGGGCAGAATTTAATGTTTGGACTTACTGTGCCGGGCAAAATTTCGCACAAGGGTTCAAACCCTGGGTTGTTGCTCAATATATTTTCAAATGGTTTGGACTGAAGTCCAAAGTCCTATCAATTTGTTAGATTCTTTGATGTTGACTATACCAAACGCTAATTATAGTTCTAATATTTTTAAGATAGGTGTATCTAAATTTACGAATTATTATTTAAAACAAACCTATTTATAATACCAGGCAATGTCAAGTTAATTTAGAGAATTGTCTAACAAGTTCAAGTATTACAGTATCAAATCGGAATAGTTTATTGTGAATCATCAGGAACAAGTCCACACATGTCGTCCACGTATTAAAATGTTAGCATTGATATACAAAGGTTTTAGACGGATTCACTCAATCGCAAGTAACAGCCATAAAGATTATTAATGAAGGTCAATATAATATTATGTCAGTTTTATTATAACTAAATAAGATATAGACCTTTTTTGATGTTCAATACATGATTTGGTAATGTTTCATTGGATTATATACTTCATGCAAAAATTTGATAAATAATGCGGTAAATTATAACCTACCGCATAATATTACATCTATATAAAAATATTTTTAATTGTAGGTACTTGTAATTACAGGAGATGAACGTGCTCTATGATAATTGTATCAGACAGCAAATAAATAATGTTCTTTAAAAAAAATTCTCCATACAGCGATATAAACTTGTTTGGCTTACCAACATTTTCTTTTGTGTTAGGTAGGTATATTCTGTGAATACATCCAAAAGTTTGTTGTAAAATATCATTAACCATTCTTCTAATTAATTAAATATACCAATTACACTAGATTTATGCGATTTGACTCATAATACGTTCGGTAATAAATAAACTATGAATCGATCAAAGATCAAATAGTTGTGCAACTAATTAATTAATGAATTAACGAAATATGGCTATTAGGTATATCTGTGGGTATTTATTATCGCAGTAAAAAATCATTTTAAGATGCATTTACTAGTGGGAGGCTTGTTAGTATAGAATGCCGGTTAGATGGGTTACACTAATCCAATTTTTCTGAGTGAGCTAGTGAATTTACTGGCCTAATAACACTACACATCCTATGTGTCAAGGGATCAAGCAAAATGGAGATACCACTTAGGACTTTGTGTTTCTTGATAAATCTGTGCTGCAGGGCATTTCAATGGGCTGGGCGTATCACTTACCATTAACATCATGCTCATCCCGTTACTTATTCTCAAAATATAAATTGTGCTCCGTCTAATTATTCTTACAGTCATTAAGCAAAAAATGATGCAATGTTTTCATTATACCCATAGTAAATTATTTATATGTATAATGTGACAATGGATACGACAGTGAGTTATCATAAATTACCAGATATACAATTTGATAATAATATCAGCTGTGGGAAGTTTATATTAATAATTAATACGATCAATTATCAAAATGTTTTCTTTAATTAAATATAAAATATTATTACCTAACAAAAGGATTGTTATAGCTTTATATAATAGCCATCTTTTTAATGTAAGTATGTAGAAATACTTTGTGAGCATTATTCGGATTCGACATTGGGCCTTATGCACGAACAAAGAACGACGACAGTTCCCATTTAAAGATCTCTCTTCTCTTTTACAAACCTATCCACAAACTTTTTTGTTTTTAATTTCACAACTTCATTTATTCTTTAAAATCTTCTTTTTTAATTTCTTGTTAAGGCGTTGTGAAGCAGATCCCATTCTGGCAAGCCATAATAAAACTTCTTATAAGAACGTAAAAGTCATTTATTTTGTCAAAGTAATTTCACACGGAATTCTCCATGACGTTTGCAATGATTTATTATTCATTATTATAATATCATTTGCCATCAGTAAACATCCTGTCATTGAAAGCACCCAACAAATTATTCAATAATGTATTAAACGCGGATGATAATTTTATATTTTAAATGCTCTTGAGTTTTTTCTTACGTTAATTGTTGTATTGCATCACCAAGCAAATATTTTGCATAATACTAAAGCAGTGAATAAAATTTAAACATTTAAAATGGGATGAATTAGTATCTTGCCACTTCTTCTTCAAGAAGAGCTCAATTCTTCTTCAAGTGTTGATAACTATTGTTAGTTTTGCATCACCTACTTTGCGCTGACTGATTTAATGTGTTTGTATTTTTGACGTCAATTTACGTGATTGATAAATCAGTGTCATGAAAGTTAAGATTTTTTTTCTATATTTGTGAAGTATTTTACATTTACAAACGTTATGAGTAATTCTTGTCTTGGTGGCTACTGCGCCAGTAGGATGTCTCTTGAGTCTGCCCCTTTTGTAATATAAATACGTACTGGTTGGCCAAGCTCTGTTTGTTGTTGGTTTATGGGCTTGCTGCTACATTAAAGAAAGTTAAACATAAAATAGGCAAAGAGATGAAGTTTCATTTTAAGAAAGAAAGAGAGATACTTAAAAGAGGAAAACTCAGCAAAAAGTAACATTTCATAAAAAACTTTAGAACTATTTTTAAATATACGGATACTATCTTAAAAAAGTTGCTCGATCGATAGTCAAATAAGATACTTCACACTTATTGATTTAAAGCGATTGCCCTCGACTTTGTGGCATTTGTTTTAATTCTATTTACAATTCCACGAGTTTCCAATTTTTCATTGTAATCAAAACCTATTTTGTAAATAAAATAGCCTTAGTTTTTCATCATATTCTTTCTTTATTCTTTATCACTCTTAAGTCACAGTTCTCTCCTAATAAGTCCTGTTCATCCGGAAGAGACAAAAAGATTGAGAAGTCTGTTATTTTGACACAAACAGACACTTAATTAAATTGATTTTCATGCAGAGGTCTTTCATTCTTCTATGTGTGTCACCTGTGCAGGGCTTGCATCGTTCGGGAGTGATGGACTGTACCCGAAGTCACGGGTGACATCAGAGGTTTGAGGAACTACATCGAGGGAATTATGATGGCAATATTAGCCACCCACTCCACCGATCAAAATAGGCACACAGTATTCATCGAGATGCGGAAAAGTGCCTCTGATTACCTATAGCTATTCTTATCATTCATTCATTGTCACGAAATTTTGCTGAAACAATTCATTGCACGGCAAATTGTCTTAGCACAAAACATACTGACGACACATTTTCTCACAATTGTATCTCTGAATCATCGTTGCCCGTTACCGATGACTCGATAATTAAACTCCAATAATCACAAACGATCTTATTTCTTTGTAACAAAGATCATTTGCATTATAATGTACCGTTAAAGGCAACTTGATAATTTAATGTGTCGTTTTGTTGCGTTATATTAATCGCAAGGTGCCTAATAAGGATTTTGGATACGATAAAAAGTTAAGTGATTCAGGTATTATGTTTAAGTAGGTTTCTACTTGAGCACCTGCAGTCTGTAGGCCTCACTTGTAAACAGGTGATCACTTCGTCAATTACGACTTTGTATTTATAATAATTTTTGGCTGTTTAATCAAAATTTTACTGTTACGAAATATAAATCTCTTTTTTAATTTTTAAAAGTGCAATAGTTCTTGTCAGGTTTGAGGCATATATTTTCGAATGGATGATAAATATTGCGTTTGATATTATTGAAATTTTATTTTGAATAAAACTAAATTAATCTGAATTTAAATTTATTATTTCTGTTTACACACATTACATGAGATTGTTTCATTTATAGTGAACTACATTCCATTTCTATGTTTAATGGCCAGCCCTAACTGATAATCCAAGATTAAGATTTAAATCTTTTTACTACTTTGGCATTTCAATAACCGATATACCGAAGGACGTTTAGATGGTTGGGATGAACGTGAAAGATAAGTATATTTATTCTGTATATATGAATTGGAATTGAAAAGTGACAAATTGAAATGCAGATTTGGGGTGATAACTGGGGCTCTTCTTGTCTCCTTTTAAAGTGATTTTTTGTGCTACAGCAATGTAACATAGTAAGATTTCTTCATTATACTAATATATATAATATATGCTTAAGTCAAAGTCAAAAGTCAAAGTCAAAAAATCTTTATTCACTGTAAAACTTTATAAGTTATTTAGTGCAAGTCAGGATGAAGTACAAAAGTTACAATAGCATTCAAATGAGTATAACAATATTCATTAACAAAATTTAGAACATTAATTCCAACTATCTTTATCATTCAAATAATCTTTCACATTATAATAGGCCTTAGATTTTAATTTATTTATTACGACACATTTAAATTTTTTAATAGGTAATATTTTAATTTCATTTGGGAGTTTATTATAATATATAACACAATCCACTTTAAAAGATTTAGCAATCTTACGGAGCCAGTAGATGGAATTGCGAGTTTATGTTTGTTTCGAGTATTGACACTGTGTACATCACTATTCTTTTTAAATTGGCTAATATTTTTATGAGCGTATAGGAGGTTCTCGTATATGTACTGGCAGTGTACTGTCATAATATTTATTTCACTAAACTTTTCTCTCAACGAATCCCTTGAACGCATTTTATAGACTGCTCGAATTGCTCTTTTCTGCAGCATAAATATGTTTTCAATATCTGCAGCCCTACCCCACAATATAATTCCGTAAGACATGACACTATTAAAGTAGCTGAAATATACAAGTCTAGCCGTTTCAACAACTGTCAGCTGCCTAATTTTTTTTATCGCAAATACTGCAGAGCTAAATCGATTACATAAGTTTTTTATATGAGCACCCCATTGTAGCTTAAAGTCTAATGTAATGCCTAGGAATGTTGTCGTTTCTACTACATCAAGTTTGTCATTCTTAATTTTTATAGGTGTTGGTTGGTGCTTTATATTTGGAAGTGTAAACCTTACAGATTTTGTTTTCCTTTCGTTTAAAAGTAAGTTATTAAAATTAAACCAATTTACTACTTCAGCAATGTCGTCATCAACCTGACAGAAATTTTTTTGCTGGTGTTTTATTTTAAATAACAAAGATGTATCGTCCGCAAACAGTATAATATCATGTTTATTTTGTATAAGGTATGGTAAATCATTGACGTAATTCAGGAACAAAAAAGGACCTAAGATTGAGCCCTGCGGTACACCCATCGATATGATAGAGCTAGTTGATCTTTTTCCATTAATGTCTACTCTTTGAATCGTATTACGCAAGTACGATTTTATTAAATCTAGTGAAACATTTCTAACCCCATAGTGGTGAAATTTTTGAAGTAAGGTTTCATGATGGACGCAGTCAAATGCCTTGGATAGATCGCAAAACACTCCTAACGCATCACATGAATCCTCCCATGCATCCAAAATATTTCTTATTAACTCGATACTAGCATCTGTGGTTGAAAGACCTTGAGTAAAACCATATTGTTTATTATGCATGAGGTTATTATTGTAAAAATGGTTAATTAATTGCGTTAACATAATTTTTTCGAAAATCTTGCTTAAGGTTGGTAGTACTGATATGGGTCTAAAATTGGTGGGGTCAGCTTTATCTCCCGATTTAAATAGAGGAGTGATCTTGCTCTGTTTCATTAGGTTTGGAAATATACCGCAATCTACACACTTATTGAAAATAAAAGCTAAGTCTGTGGCTACAATTTCTATTACAGATTTCACTACGTTAACAGAGATTGCCCAGAGATCTTTAGTTTTCTTAACGATAATTAGTCTAACCGTTTTAATAATCTCTATGCGATCAACATGCTTAAATTTAAAGTTTGTATTACATAAAGATACGTTTTTCTGTAGCAGTTTCATTGCAGATATCGGTGAGGAATTTAGATATTTTGTCGTAGAGACTGGTATATCAGTAAAAAACTTTTCAAATGTATCTGCAATTTCAGAATCTGTTTGTTTGTTTCTGTTACCAATATTTAATTTGAATTCAATATTTCTCTTATTAGTTTTACCGATCTCCTCACTTATAATTTTCCAAGTTGTGTTTATTTTGTCATTGCTATTTTTAATCTTTAAACTTATGTTGTGAGACTTAGCTAATTTACAATCGTTCTTGAATTCTTTAGAATATAACCTTACATAATTTTTAAATTTTGCACTTGTATTAAATCTCCTCTCTTCATATAAGTTATACAATGTTTGTCTACGTTTGTGTAAATCGACGGAAGCCCAGTCATTAAAAGATAAAGTATTTTTTGGAATAAATGATTTTGAAATGAAAATAGAGTTAAACAGTTTAGTAAATGATTCAAAAAATATGTTGTACATTGCATTGGCATCTAAGTTAAGTTGAGGTAGGAATAGAGAATTAGAACTGAGACAATTTTTCAGTTGATTTAAACGATAATTTGTTACAGGAGTACATTTAACTTGTTTTTTCAGAATAGATCTGATGTCTTTAATTTTTATTAGTTGACCAAAATGGTCCGAGTCTAATTAACTAATAATACATTTGTTACTTATTGCGTACTACTTTGTTTACTTATTGCGTACATAATATCGAACTTATTATATATAAACTACAACAGCTCGTAGATGAAAGTGTTACACAAAAACACAAAAAAGTGTTACAGTAGTACATATTTATTTATATAGTCATTGTAGAATATGATATAATGTTGATGCAAAATCTATTTGTCTTTTTCATTTAGGGGTCCGATGTGTAGCCATCGGGTTCATCACTAGATTAGTTTGTTTCATATTTTTATTGGAGTTCTTAAAATTTTCTTGGTTATAGTCAACCAAAAACCCATTTGTGTTCCTCTTCGTGAGTTTCATTTAATTGATTGATATTTTTCCTTTTAGAATTCTTAATTTTATTATTGAAAATACCTTTACCTATATATATATACCTATGCCTTTAAAATTTTAGGATTCCCTCTTAATCGCTTATAGATAGCTACTTATTAGTAGATTGAAAATTTTCTAATTAATCTTTGAACAGAGAAATTCTGAGCAAATAAACATACAAAATAATATATACACGACATTAATTGCTTACCGGAGGACACTAGCCCAAATTATGTTAATGTTTGTTTTAAATTAGGTAAATAAATATATTTTTGATTATTATTATTATTTTGAATTTGATTAGAAACACTGATTCTTTATTTAGTAATTAGTCAGCACATTTATCACAAATATTCAGCATGACAAATGATGCAGGATGGAAGAAATAGCGATGTATCATGCGGGCGTCCTTACTGATAGTGGGGCGGAACAGACAACTCTTCAATATTCATACTTAAGTGATAACTGGCCAAGGTTAAAAAACTGATTATCAAAGAACTCACGCACTCATTGGTTCTCTACGTTCTCTCAACTCAGCAAGTGATACACCAAAGTGCCATTTATACATTATCTTGGTATATTTGGTCAAATCTGTAGCTATGGCTATGTCAATAATTGAAGTACTAGTAGTATCACTTGGCGTTGCGTAGAGACGTCGCTTTATTGTGTGTCTTCTACCGCATTTTTCACGGGGAGTGGTCTGAAGAGCTGTTTCACCTGATTCTTGCCGCCAAATTCCACCTTCGCACGACTCGCCACAAATTAGGATATCATCCCCACTATCTGGATCTGTGGCGGTCCTTCACAGTGCGGTTTTCAAGGAGCTTTCTTCCGCGTACTACAACGCTGTGGAATGAACTTCCTTTGGCGGTGTTTCCGGGACGATGCGACATGGGTCCCTTCAAAAAAAGCGTGTACACCTTCCTTAAAGGCCGGCAACGCCCCTGTGATTCCTCTAGTATAGCAAGAGAATGTGGACGGCGGCAATAACTTAAAACCAAAAGACCCGTACGTTCGTTTATCCTCGTTTTCCAAAAAAAAGTACAATCTAAACTTGGAAAACAAATAGTAGTCTAACAAAAAACAGTGTCTCCTATTATTTGTTTTTCTATTTAAAAAAGGCTTCTTAGCCTTTAGATAATTTGCTAGACTTGAAAGTGGAAACTGATGACTAGGATTAGCAGACAAAGAAAGACACCAGAGATCAAGAGATGCTTTGCCGAGCTCATAACACGCCGTTGAGTGGGAATACACTCTAAGCTTCAAGATCCCTATGTAGTATTGTTTAGGGTTACTGTAGCCAGTTGATGATTCCTAAGGTTATTTTGAGGCAAAGGTTTCTTCCGTTGTTGTAGAATGCCAGACGTTCATGTCAATTACATATTGAGATGTTTATAAATTTGGCTGTTTTTTAGCTTAAATCAACTTTATTCTAATTAAGACATATTGTCAGTTACATGAAAATTACAAATTAGCAATTGAAATGCTTAGAAAGTAATGATTAGATTTTTGTGTAGGTAAAAAAATAAAGACATAAAATACTGATGTTACTGAAATATTTTGTTATTCAGCATGTTATTCAATAATCGCTTTAAACGAAGTTAGTGTTACGAGAGCTCTTATTTCTAAGGGTAGGGTGCTGTATATTTGAGCAAATAATACTTTTTTTATTTTAAGTTGTTTAATTGGAGGGTCTATACTCTATATATAACTCTACTATAAGAATTATTATACCTGACTCCTGATGAAGACGCCCTAGAAGAATTTTTATTGTTAACTTAATAAAACAGAGTTCATAATGCGTACTTCTTCTATAGTATCAATATAAGTTAAAAGTAATTGTGCCATCTGCACCTTTACCACGGGTTACAATACATTGTGATAGTATGATGTATGTCAGTATATTTTATTGTGTCTGTAAGGCAGATATTAAAATAATTTTTAAATGATCTAATACGATGAGCAAAGATATCAAGATAAATAAAATTGTTAGTATAAGTTGCCTATCAGTCGATGTATCGATCGCTTCCAGCATTAGTACCTTAGAACTTGGTAGAAAACAGCGGGACCAATCGGCGAGGATGTGTGCCAGGTGAAACACAGTAGCACAAGTGGGCCCATTTTATATGTGGCTTGGACAGCCCTCTCCTACCCAATAACTGGGCATAAAACATGATGCTATGAAAATAACTAAAGTAAACGAGACGTGCGGCTTAGGGTGACCATATTGCATTTACCTAGAAGATTGAGCCCCTGTACACATTTTATAATTTTAAAGCTAAAAATGTTGGTATTTAGGGCCAATATGGCCACCTGTCTAACAGCTCGGTAATAAAAAATGATAAAATAGCCTGGTAAAATAAAATATTGGTAAACACATTATGCCCTCTAAACTATTTTGAACTGTAAAATGGCCATATTTGAAAGAGAAAATAGAACTGCAAGTCTATAGAAAGCGCCACATCGATCGTATTGTAACAGGCGTTCTGTAAAATATAATTCGTACGCAATCTAAGCATCAACGTGTGCGTCCAGGGTTGCCACGCATACAAATTTACATCTATAGATTTCTATTACGGTCAAAAATAAGACCGGATAACAACAACCTGGTAATTGATATTTATGGTGCTAAGAAATTAATTAGAAATTCTATATGTTATGTATTCTTTAATGCTGTCTGTCGAATACTGTCTATTTATTAATTAAAGTTATTATATTTATTGTCTTATTAAAATTGCATAAAAATGTTAATTATTTCGAATAATATATAGATATTATTTATTTTTCCCGATTTTCCTCATTATATTAATGGTATCTTAGTTTTGCAACATAATACATCCTATATAGGGACGGCTTTACGCAATGCCGAGTTACTGAGCCATTCACCGAGTGAATTAATGATAATTCAAGCAGCTCTACAATAAATGGTTGAAGCTGATAGTGGAGCACCTTCGCCTTATATATAATATATAAAATGTAGTCCAGTTTCAAGTTTTGTCTCACTCTCTCGAAGCCTAAGTAGTCCAAATGACCGTGAAATTTGTAGCCAAATGAAATTTCGAGACCCAATATTCCAATACGTACCACACAAATTAGGTATCTAAATTAATATTTTGGAGAATATCTTAAATTTTAGGAAGCAATTTTATGAGGTAAACAAAATAATTGTAATAAAAAATATTTATTTATCCTTACAAAAGATCATTAACGAATACAATTGATACATATTAAACGGTTAGTGCAAGACCACGTGACAGAAGTGAAAAAAGCGCAATTATAGTGCCGCTCAGAATTTTTGGTTTTTACAAGAATTCTGAGCGGTATTGCATTGTAGGGCGTATCAATTACCATCAGCTGAACATCCTGCTCGTCTCGTCCCTTATTTTCATATTGAAAAATCAAATTGTTCTTTCATAAAGTCAAAAACATCAACAACCAATCTCGTAGATTTTTGTGAAACTATAACCGATGCACAAAAACAGGTTGACGTTGTATATACTGACTTCAGTAAGGCTTTTCACCTAGTGTGTCATAGTGTCTTGATTATCAACTAATGGGATATCCAACATATTTTTGGAATTGTTTAGATCATATTTGTCTAGTCGCTACTTGTTTGTGGTGGTGAATGGTTTCAATTCCTCTCCTCAATTTATTACATCTGGCGTACCGCAGGGCTCTGATTTAGGGCCCCTTCTTTTCATTTTTTATAACGATAAATCACTTTCGTTCCCCATACAAAATGTTAGGACTTATAATAGGAAACATGAAAGTACTTAGTAACAACAATTTAAAAATTTCACTTTACGACTCAACGGTAGTTTGGAGACCTAACTATGCGACACACATGCTAAGGATCGAGCGAATTCACAAAAGATTCATTTGGCATTTAGTGTATTCGAATGGACTTTCAAGAAGAAGTCTGTGTTCCTATGATAACAGACTCGTATTTTTCAAAAAGACTTCCTCCAAGAGTACCAGCGAACTTTAATTATTAAAAATATTAATTAATGTGATTGATTGCCACTCAACATCTGAATAAAATTGATATTCCTGTCCCTAGTAGGTATCCTCGGAAGTTGTTCCGCTAGTTCCACCAGTTCAAAGATTTATGTTTGAAGCGAACTCTCCTATTCCTAGGCTGTGCAAGAAGGTAAACACATATAATGATATAATCGATATTAATCTCACGTCTTCTCTCCATACAGTTCGTAAATTATTTGTATGTTCGTAAGTTTAGCGAACATAATGTTGGCTACATTATATTTCTTAGTCGTAATAATAACTTAATATATAATCATTTAACCATTAATACTTAAGCAGATTTGTTTTATTTTCTCTTACTTATTTACTTTGTGAAAATTATTGAAGCATATGGTAGATACCTGTAATTATTTGTTTCATTAAGTACAATATATTTTGTCTGTTTGAAATATATAATGCATTAATGTAAACAAATGTTGGTATTTCTAAATAAATACATAAATATGCTCACCGTTCCTATTCCCTTAGCCGACTGGAGCCGAGTCTACCCGAACGAGAAGTGATGAAGTTACTTAAAAAGTTTTCACTTCAAAAAAAATATATCAGCCAGTGACAACCCTTGACCAAGCCGACAATTACAAGCCAATTACAGAACCATTTGTGTTCACCAGATTATTGAACAGACTCTACCATAACGACACAAACATACGCCTTGTTTATTCAACGATTTGCTATTTTTATTATTCACGTAATCACCTAACTGGACTGCACCCACTGGATTGAAAGCCCGACAGGAAAATGAGGTTTATTAACATTATAAAACTCACAGAGCCGAATAAATAAACTTCTAGAAAATCTCGCCGTCCTTTTTGAATTATCTCATAAAAGAGAAAAATTGTTAACAGAAGATAATTTTCGTTGATAAGTTATCCTTATAACACACACACACAGCACAAAACACAGCCTAAAGTAGAAGTTATTAAAAAGGTTTTTTTTTTCCATCAGGTAAGCCGCTTGCCTCTTTGCCCCTCTTTTACAAGAAATTTTAAATGAGATATTGGTATCGGAAGTAGACATAAACAGACCCAGAGGAGGTTATTTAACTAAATAATGCGGTATAGGTACTACTATTTTCATTGATTGTATTTAATTATTCTTTATTACAATATTGTTCTTTCTTAAATCGTCAAATAGCACGAGGAATATTTTTTTCAAGATTTTAAGTGCATATTATATCTATTGTTTTGGAATAGTGTTATTGAAGTCGGTTGTTTTTTGGTAATATTTTTTTATCTTTTGAATTTTAGTGAATCTGAAGTATAATAATTAATAATTTGTCTAAAAATGTGTAGATCTACTAAATTTTGCAATGCAGCAATGAATGTAAGCGCATAGCAATTTGATTACAGACCGATAGAAATTCTGCCACAGATCGCACCCTTACTGTAAGACGTTAAGGAGTTCCATTGATCATCATATTCGACTATGACAATAACTTGAACATGTTACGATAGGTGACTCAAATACCAGGATAGCATAAAATTGATTCGGCCGAGTATCGTAAATTTGCTCCTAAGAATTGAAGACGTTACTTTCGTTACTTTGTCATGGATCCCATCATCAGAACCCAACCAAACTCTCACCAAACTACTTTTGATGTTGATACATCAAATACCAATAAAAAAAAGAATAATCGAAATCAGTTGGCGCGATATTGAGTTATTCATAAATTTGTCGCGCACATACTTATAACTAATATAAGAACTTTATGGTTTTCTCATGGATGTCAGTGTAAGATCTGGACCAATTTGCAATAGGTGGTCCTATTGCAATTTGGTCCATATCTGGAACTGAACACGGGAAGCACCAGCTTTCAAATAAAATAATAATAATTATAAACGGTTCACCCAGTAGAAAGTTCAGAGGTAAGAGACATAAAAAAAAACATACCAACGAATTGAGAACCTCCTCCTTTTTTAAGTCGGTTACAAATACACCATATTTACGGGTTGTTTCACGTCCGCCGTTCCAAGTAATACTAAATCACTACTTACTTTCTGGTTACCTGAGTCAGGTCTGTGAGGTGACTAGTTCAAAGCAACTATGTTACTTCACCTTCTTATTTATGTAACTATGGAAAGGAATGTCCATAATCTCTGCTTATTCCTCTGGAAGATAAACGTGATTGTATGTATGTATTTATTATTGTATAAGATGGTAACTGAATTTAGGATCATATTAAATCTCCTGAGTATACCCTAATCTACCTAGATCTCAGAAACTTATTTGGTTAAAGTGTGTTTAATGTAGTAAGCTAACAATTTACGTTTTGAGAGTATCTTGTCTTAAACGTCATTGTCAGAAGGAAAGTCTGGGTTAGATTCTTGCCTTTAGCAATATAGTAAGCTTTAACTTCATAATTTAAAAGCTCAATTTCGTATCGTCCTGAAGTTTATTCGAAGTATTATACAATTCCCATTAGATTTTCCTTAAAAAATACCATGCAATGAAGTTGATTCCATAGTTCGGTTGTACGTAGAAGAAAATTTCTTGCCAACCGAACTGAAACGGAATGCCACACATCATGTCATCGTCCTATCTGCACCTAGATCTTTCTCTTTTCCGTCGGCTATATAAGGAGCTTGACTTCTTCTACTTCTTCTTCATCAGCCGGAAGACGGTCACTGCTGGACAAAGGCCTCCCCTAAAGATTTCCACGACGATCGGTCCTGCGCTGCCCTCATCCAACGTATTCCGACGATCTTGACCAGATCTCCGGTCCATCTTGTGGGCCAACTTCATCATCTTGTGCCTACCAACACTGCGTCTTCCGGTACGTGGTCGCTTTTTGAGGACTTTACTGCCCCCACGGCCATCTGTCCGTCGAACCATGTGCTGCCTTGCCCACTGCCACTTCAGTTTTGCAATCATATGGACATATTTTGGTTCTCCTACGGATCTCCTCATTTTTGATTCGATCTCACAGGGAAACTCCAGAAATCAAAACTTAGCAATATAATAAGCAGTAAAGTAAAGTCTTGTCAGTACTAAAAATGTATATCAGATACAAGGCAGCCGCGTATCTACAAAATTAATTTGTTGCCTTTTATACAGACAGACATATTTAATTAAATATGCTATAACATTCGTTTTGCAAATATAATAGTATGTAGTTCAATATAGAACCCTAAAAGTTGCATAAACCGTTAAGCGCTCTTAATTGCGAGGCAATCTGAAGTAGGAAAGTACTTAGTCGTCCTCTTAAGAATTATTAAGTAGATATTATATTTCATCTTATATGTTTTCCTTATAATATTTTTTACTATTTTTATGGAAGAGGAGGACAAACGGGCGTACGGGTCACCTGTTGTTAAGTTTACATTTATAACACCCAGCTTCAGGCCTCTGGAGTGCAAGAGACCTGAGCAGCACAAGATTGCCTTGCATAACATCAGGTAAACGATCCCTGTCTCATCAGTTTTTCTCATAAAACATAATACTATTTAGCTTGTGACGTAGGAATTCGAGCTATTTTATCGTTAACATACAATTCACTTATTTTTTACTTGTATACCCCAATTGACCTTGGTTGGTTCTAAGCTTGAAACATAATATAATTATGTATAAAGTCACAATAATCCAACAATCTAAGCGTCACTACACTTGGTCACGACGGCATTGCCGAGTTCATTGCGACATTGCGTCTAACCCATATGCCCTTGGCATTCTCCTTCTAAGGAAGACTGCGTTATTTTATACCATAATTACGAACTGGCATAGATCCATGATTGTTCCAATATGAGTCGGCGCATTACTGTCATTATATAAATTGCTATGTAACTGTTCATTTAGATTTGTATCGGGCTATACCAGTTAGTTTTTATGTTGGATTCAGACCATCCAGAACTTGTTGCGAAGCTCACCTCATCAGTTATGTATCTCGGATCTGTTGACTAATTCAAGTGTTTTATTATCTTAGTCCCTAATTATTTTAGAGATTAAAATTTAGAAGTAGTTAAAAATATCGCCTTAAAACATTTCATTGCTTGTATAAACACAAATAGTAAAAAAAAAGTGTGCGCGTGTAATACATGAGGCACACTAAACGTTTTGCACTTCTAGCTAATCGGAATTATTTGAATTTCGAATGTTATATTTTTTGAAACTTTGGCACCTTCTTAGTAATAAAAAAAAACAATTGGCGGGAAATCATTTGTCAATTGTTTTTATCATACATCAAAGTTCTACGTACGCAACGAAAATGGAATTAAGTCGAAAAGATTTTAGAGCTATAATTTTTTATGATTTTAAAAGTTCTCTCTCTCCGCAAGACTGTATCGCTCGTCTTCAAAATTATTTTGGGAGAGAAGCAAATGAAGTACGCCCACGGACATTCTAATGCTGTTTATGACATTGTCACAGGAGACGAAATACGGATTTATTGTTTTGAACCCGAAAAAAACAGCAATCTCGTGAATGGATGTTCGAAAAAGACAACAGGCCAACAAAAGTGAGGCAGGCGAGAAACGATGGTAAAAAAATTATCGCATTTTTTTTTCAGCTACGGGTCCCATCTCCACAATTCCACTTGAAGATCAAAAGAGTGTTAATGCCGAGTGGTATTGTACCATTTGTTTACCCAGGGTGTTAAAAATAGTTCGCGAAAGACGAGCAAAAAGCTGCATTCTCCTACATCATGACAACGCGTACACCTTCCTTAAAGGCCGGCAACGCTCTTGTGATTCCTCTGGTGTTGCAAGAGAATGTGGGCGGCGGTGATCACTTAACACCAAGTGACCCGTACGCTCGTTTGTCCTCCTATTCCAAAAAAAAAACGCTTCTTCATCCACGGCCAACAAAACTAAGTCATTTTTAGCCGCCTAAAAAGTACAATTCATCACCCATCCTGCACATAGCCTCGACCTAGCACCCTGTGATTTCTGTATTTTCCCCAAAATCAAATATTTGATGAGGGGTTTCAATTTACCAATTCCGAAGAGGCAGTGATAGCGTTAAACCAGCACGTAGAAAACATGCCGCAAAATACCAGCATTGACAAGAGCTTCAAGAAGAAGAGAGCTGGAATGAAAGAAGAAATATGAGTGGAAAAAGCCAGGAACATACGCCTTAATAATGTTATATTCAATTGTATGTTTCCATTATAGTGAAATCAGTGGAAATCAGAAGAAAATTGTCACATTAAATTCTTAAACCGTTATTTGTTTTTTCTGCAAATATCGAATGTTACTAGGGATATATTTTGATAATCAAAATACAGAATAAGACAGCATACAAAATAAATATTCTTGAGTTAAGGTGAATAATCATTTTTTTCAACTCATCCGTAGAATGTGACGAATGCGCCAATATGTGCATTTTTACTGGCTTTCAACGGTGCTGAATCTATTTAGGGATCTTACCAAAGGGAAGAATTGAAACCCTAATACCAAGGGTCCATCCATCAATCTGTCAGCAGTCTGTATGTCTGAAATCGCCATAGTAAGACAGGTCAACTTTTTGAGAAGTGTATGTTTCTATTGCCCTTGTAAAAATAAACAGAAACAGATCGAAACGAAATCCAAAATTTCCATCCAAAAAATTTAAAAAAAAAAGTTTTACCTAGAAAAGTATTTACGGAAGACGGAATGTAATGGAATATGGTACAGGGTTCCGTTGCTTAGTGCCATCTAGAAAATAAGAATGGCTTTATAACAATGCGTAAAAAGTATTGAAAGGGCACTTTGTGTTTACTTGTACTATGGTACGAAATCCTTCACTTGGGATATTGCCAATGACCTGACTTTGGCACTTCTGTTGTTAGCAGATGATTATATGCTTTATGTCAACTTATTCCATATTCTGTTGCACTGCTGTTATTGACGTGAGCAGTCACCGTCATATTCTGTACATAAGTACCTACAGTGACTGGACATATCTACTGATACTTCGTATCGCAATGATGTACAGCGGCTGGATGTGACAAACAATATAATAATTATGACTCAATTAATTGAAAAAGGCATTAATTTGTGGAAATCGGTAATTATCTAAATCTTATGAGTTTTCTTGAGTCAGCCTCGTGCCAGAGTTTGGCGAGTCAACGTCTCCTGAGGATGTCTGTTGTAGAGACGAAATACGTGTCGAATTGTTTGAAGAATTGGCAGAAAAAACACTCTAGCGTAACTCTAAACATTTGGATAATTATTATAACTCATGTATTTTCTTGTATGATTGCATTTTTACACGAAGAGTACACTTGAAATAATTTTTATATGATTGTCTTTATCAACGGGCCTTACTACCCTTTCAAAAACATTAAATGTCCTCATTGCTTTGTCATTCTGGTCAGTTCTTGTTTTACATTACTTGTAGTTGATATACTGTTTGTGCTATCGTATCTGTGTCCATATTTGTGTCTGTGGATGGTATTATTTTTATTAACGATTAACAAAACCAGTGCACCTTTCTCCTCCTCCTCCTTTGCACCGGATGCCGGCTAGATTATGGGAAACACAACGGCGCCTATTTCTGCCGTGAAGCGGTAATATGTAAGCATTACGTACTGTGTTTTGGTCTGAAGGGTGCCGTAGCTAGTGAAATTACTGGGAAAATAAGACTGGACATCTTATCTCTCCAGGTAACGATCGCAGATGTAGTGCCGCTCAGAGTTTTGTTTTTTTCAATTATCTTGAGCGGCACTGCATTGTAATGGGCTGGGCGTATCAATTACCATCAGCTGAACGTCCTGCTCGTCTCGTCCCTTATTTTCATTAAAAAGAAAAAAAATAAACACAATGAACAGCATTTTCGGAGCAGAATTAGCCACATACATATATATACATACTGTAAAAAAAAGTAAAATTTTGAACTCTCTTTCTATTGCGGCGACACAAAAAAAAACATTTTGTTTGGCACCGCTGTATCGATTCCAGTGTTACAAGAATATAAAACGCCGTGACCTTTGGGTTATCAACACAGTCGCATCTAGTACGCTCGGCTCCGCGTCGCAGCAATATATATATATTTAGGGGCCGGGGTTGTCGCCCGTGCGCAACCTTCAACTGGCTACAAGGCCTCTGCTGCTTCCTGATGCAAATATATCACACAGAAGACTTATTTATTGTATATTTGGATATTATATCAAGAATAATTAATTTATATTGTTGTTTTTTAATGTACCTATTTAAAAATATTTCATTTCATTTAAGTTCATTTATTGCTTCATGATGCCCAAAATATATTGTTTTTCTTATAAGTAAAGGAAAGATGCAACTTTAATTAATAGAAAACCTTGTGCCCAGCCTGGAATATCCTTCTAACTTGTAATTAAATTTTTTTCTTTAAATTTGATTAACGTAATTTAATGTAATAAAACTATACAATATAAATAATCGAAACAATTTGTTATTTTTTTTAAAGTGATAATCCTCATTTCTGAGATTAATTACCCAAATTAAATTTGAAAACAAAATTTATGAACGATGCGAGACTCAAACCCACGACCTCACGCGTTCCGTGCCAGCGCTCTTTCACTGAGCCAACTGTTCGAGTGACGTAAACTACCACAGATCCCAGAAGTGAGGGTTATCATTTTAAAAACATAACAATTTGTTTAGATTAGCAAGAGCGACATCTCAAGTCAATTTCCTAATATGCAAATATTGAGGTTGAGCAGGCTATCAACTGTAAAGTAGATCCTGAAGATGAAGCCACAACCTGAGAGTTGAACAAAGATATACCGTTACCCAAAGATATATTTCGTCACTCGAACGGTTGGCTCAGTGGAAGAGCGCACGCACGGAACGCGAGAGGTTCTTAATTTTGTTTTCAAATATAATTTGTGTAATTAATAATCATTATAAAACTATATGAGTAACAAATAAAGCAATTTATCTGTTTTATGATCGCTTATTTGTAAAAGCCACTCTTTTACTGAATGAAGATCTTACTTTGTAATGAGAGACATGATACATGATATTATAATCACGCTTGTGTCTCTAAACGGTAGACAGAGATAAGTGACGTCAATCTGCTAAGTCGAAATATTACAGCATTAAAAATTAACGGGCTTACAAATAAACTTGATATAACCTGAGAACAAACCAAAAATATGCAAAATTTTAACTATATCGCTGACAACACTGTCAATACAATGATAATTCTGAAGTTTTCCAAATGTAAATCAGCCTTGTGAAACGGGAAACGTCCAAATAAAGCAACCATAGGAAAATTGTCTATTTGAAAACATTTTACATGTTCTTGGTTTATGCTCAGGTATTTTATGCCAGTTTTATTTGTAAGGCCGTCAATCGTTAAGATTTCTTAATATATTAATGTCAACTGTTACATTCGAATTATATGAGTATTTGTTTTTATTTTTTTTATCAAAATACACACTAAAATACAATAATTCATTTTACATTTTTATACCATAAATTTTATAACATATTATAAATAACGCTACTCTCCAGAATTCACCTTGAGTGCAACAAAACAGATCCGTCTGTGAGGCTATTTCGTTATTAAACGTAGCGCACGAGTCATCGCTGTCTGACTTAACAAGTTGGTGCGCACGGTCGGCATCATCAGCAACGGCGACCGACGTTGGCACCATACGTACCTATCCGGAACCATATACTGTCTGCTTAAGGCGAAGAATAAGCAGAAAACACGCAAACATGGTGTTTTTAGACAAGTTTTGTGGTGAAAGTATAGCATTTCGAGCTATGAACACTACTTAATCCTGTTACACATATTCTTAAATTTTATTTGTAGGTTGCTAATGCTTGCGGTTGGTTATAGTTAACACTGCCGAGCCTTTTTGAACTACCACTTTTCTTTGAAGTTAAACAAGTTTTATGGCATGGAGTGACGCATTTTTTGGTACTTCTCTCAGAAAAGTTATTCTTATAGCTTGTACTTTTTTGCGTAGGTTCATTTATTCAGATTAGTAGTGAATAACGAGGATTGTAAGCATTTAAACTGTTTTCCACGCAAGAATTTTTAAAATATTGGCTTTGTTACATAGATGGCGGGCCGACAGCCGTGAACTCATATCGCTCAACGTCGCTGGCATTTAGTGTCGCCTTAATATATCCGCATTATCTACCTTTTTTTTTATGGAATAGGAGGACAAACGAGCGTACGGGTCACCTGTTGTTAAGTGATCACCGCCGCCCACAATCTCTTGCAACACCAGAGGAATCACAGGAGCGTTGCGGGCCTTTAAGGAAGGTGTACACGCTGTTTTTGAAGGTACCCATGTCGTATCGTCCCTGAAACACCGCACAAGGAAGCTCATTCCACAGCTTTGTAGTACGTGGAAGAAAGCTCCTTGAAAACAGCACTGTGGAGGACCGCCACACATCCAGATGGTGAGGATGATATCCTAACTTGTGGCGTGTCGTGCGAAGGTGGAATTCGGCGGCAGGAATCAGGTTAAACAGCTCTTCGGAATACTCCCCGTGATAAATGCGGTAGAAGACACACAATGAAGCGACGTCTCTACGCAACGCCAAGTGATCCAGCCGTTCACAGAGCTCTGGGTCCCCGACAATTCGAGCTGCTCTAAGTTGCACGCGGTCAAATGGATCGAGCTGATACTGGGGTGCGCCAGACCAGAGATGACAGCAATACTCCATGTGTGGCCGGACCTGCGCTTTGTAGAGCGCTAGTATGTGGGCCGGCCTGAAGTATTACCGTGCTCCATTAATGACGCCCAGTTTCTTTGAAGCCAATTTAGCTTTGCCTTCCAGATGACCACGAAATTGGCAATCGCTCGAGATTTCGAGACCCAGTATTCCGATACTAGGCGAGGCTTTGAGGGAAGTGTTGTCGAAGAGCGGTGATACGACAAATGGGGTTATTTTAGTGGTATACGCGCAAACTTGAGTCTTCTGGGGGTTAAATTGGACAAGGTTCAATTTACCCCATTCCGCGACCTTCTCAAGAGAGGACTCGATAGAAGACACAAGTTTCTCCCGGCACTGGTCGACGATTTCCCGAGAGAGACCTGCATGGCCCGTGTATATGGCATCACCAGTGCTGTCGTCTGCATAGCAATGAATGTTGGAGGTGTCCAACATATCATTGATATGCAGAAGAAACAGCGTGGGAGACAGCACACAGCCTTGGGGCACTCCAGCATTCACGGGCTTCGGGTTCGAGCAATATCCGTCGACAACGACCTGTATGCTACGCCCAGTGAGGAAGCTGGAGGTCCACTTGCACAAGCTCTCGGGAAGCCCAAATGATGGAAGTTTGGAGAGGAGCGCCTTGTGCCATACACGATCAAAGGCCTTCGCTATATCCAGGCTAACTGCCAGGCCTTCCCCTTGCTTTCAATAGCCGCAGCCCATCTATGTGTCAGGTATACCAGAAGATCACCTGCCGACCGACCATGGCGAAACCCGTATTGTCGGTCGTTGATCAACTGGTGACCCTCTAGGTATACCAAGAGCTGACGGCTAATTATGCTCTCCATGATTTTGGAGAGCAGGGAGGTAATAGCAATAGGCCTGTAGTTTGCCGGATCCGAACTGTCTCCTTTTTTTTTGGATCGGATGGACAAGGGCAGACTTCCATGAGTCAGGGACTACGCCTTTAGAATAAGAGTGCCGGAATAAACGCGTTAGCACCGGCGTCAACTCAAGGGCACACGTTCTAAGCACGATTGGAGAAATGCCATCCGGCCCGCTCGACTTCCTGACGTCCAACGAAAACAGAGCTCGCCTAACAGTTTTCTGTCTGAACTGTACTTCAGGCATAGAGCTCTGACACCGCGGGATGGTCGGCGGTGTTTTTCCGTTGTCGTCAAGAGTCGAGTTGGAGGCGAAAAGAGTGCACAAGAGATCGGCTTTCTCTTTTGCCGTATGGGCCAGGGTGTCATTCCTCATGTGCAACGGCGGCATGGACGGCTGGCTGAAGTTACCAAGAGCAGCTTTCGACAACGACCAAAACTTGCGTGTTCCGGTCGGGTAACTGGAAAGCTGCTCGCCGATTTTGACGACGTGTTTTGATTTTGCACGGGCGATTTGCCGCTTAAAAAATCTGGAGGCACGGTTGTATTTCCTCTTAAGAACTATGCAGTTTGGATCCTTTGAGCCCAGCGCCGCAACCCAAGCTCGATACGCCTGTTTTTTGCAATCAGATGCTGCTTTAACTGACGCATCGAACCAGGGCTGTGATCTGCCACCGATGGGTACTACAGAGTTTGGTATAAAAACATCCATACCCTGCAGTATCACATCGGCTACTGCAACGGCGCAGGCACTAGGATCATCCGAAGGGAAACAAACCCTGCCCCTTGGGTAGGATGCAAAAAAGGAACGCATCCTATCCCAATCTGCTGACTTGTTGTGCCAAACGCGGCGGGTCGCTGGTGGTCTGCGACGTTGGCGTCGGATAGGCACTACACTCCTGACCAGGCCATGGTCGGACGTTCCGAGAGGGGCGTCGACAAAAACCTGGTAACCATCGGGTTGTGTAGTCAGCAGAAGATCCAATAAGGACGGCATGTGGCTATCCACATCCGTGAGCCGCGTTGGCGACTCAACCAATTGGGACAGACGCCAATGCAAAATTATGCACAGATCGCCCTGCGTAGTCTGTGGTACGTGATCCAAGCCATTCGGCATTGTGCCCGTTGAAATCACCCAAGACTACGATTTCAGCGGAGGGGATCTGTGCAAGTACGTCGTCAATTGCCGCTTGAACGCAGCCCATGAGATGATCGGTTTCTGCGTTACCACTATGGGACCTGTAGACACACGCATAGATGCGGACGCGGTCCTCTAAATCTACGCGGAGCCAGAGAGTGGACAGGTCCCCACCCTCAAAATTGCCGAGACGGCGACAGCAGATATTTTCCCCTTACGTACACACATACCCCGGCATGAGGCAAAAATTGTGCTCAATTTTGTAGCCGGGGTACGTTAAATATGACGTATCGCTAGGTCGAGATATCTGCGTCTCAGTAAGGAAACACAAGGCCGGCTGCGCCGTCTCAAGGTGGTGGTGGACGGCGTTTAAATTGGAGTGAATTCCCCTGATATTGCAAAAGTCCACGTTGAGTGTGGAGCGGGGTGCCGTGGTGATACTGCCTCGTTTGTCCTTGGTCATGCGCGGTTCTGTGCCCTCCCCAGAATACGAAGGGCAGCCCGAGCTAGAGTGCCCGGGGAGGGATTCTCCAACTCTGGTAGAGCCGGTACCCTCCTGGGGTAAAATCTTTTTGAGTACCGCTTTCATATTCGGGTGGAGAGGGGGGGGAATGGCCACCGGTCCTCGACACTAACCTATGCGAAACATAGCGGCACTAGGCCGCTACTTCACGCCGGTATTCTGTGCGAGTGTGGTAATTAACGCGGACGAGTCTGCCCCAAAAGTACCTTCTGGAGGCGAATCCTATGCTAGGACTTTTTTACTGGTCCTTATTCTTAGCAATGTCGCGAAGATGATTAGATTGCTACTGTGTGTGTCAAGGTTGAAGTTTTATCGATCTAACTTCGGTAGGAATTAAGTTGACATTTTCTGATATAATTTGACACTTCTAGTGAGAGGTTTCTTTTCACTGCTCTTTTTGCTTTCAAGCAGTAATGTGGAAGCACTATAATTATGTTTAGGTTTTAAGGGCGCGTAGCTAGTGTAAATTCTGGGCTTATGAGAAGTAACATATTATTATGTAGGTGTCAAAGTGACGATCACAATTACGATTAAAAGGGCACGACGTATCAGTTCATATCCATTGAACTTGTTAAACGTATCGTCACTTTTATATATATCTCAAAAAGAAATCTGGCACTCTATGTAACATTTGTCTATTTTGATATATGATTTTGGACTTTATTGTTTAAGAAAATAATACAACATTCGTGTATTAATAATACCAGTAATAATGTATTAATAATAGTACTAATGGTACGCTTCACCGTAATGATAGTTTTAATTTAATGTTATAATAGTATTGTAAATATAGTTATTTGGTACATTATATTATAATGTATACATAAGATTATATCATATATTATATCAAATCACTTAGAATTTTTTATAAGTACTGGATTTAACTGTGAATCATTATTATTGAAAAAAAATAGACTTTAAGAACTTTTTTTGAAGAGAAAATTAATTAAATTTAATGCAGTTAGGACTAGATTTGAAAGCAGTGAGAAATTAACAGAAAAAAGGAAAAATAAAAATGATGTGGATAAAGTTGTGACATAAAGTATAGTAAGATGGTATTCGCTGGCACGGCTGGTGACCTTGGGCATTGGGTAATAGAACCCAATAGCTGTCACCTTCACCTTGACAAGGTCAGTGTCACTTGGCTACCGATACATCGTAGGGCCATTAAACTAATGAGCGACAGTCTTAAAATTTCTATAGCTTGTCTATGAAGTTAAAGAAAACTTAATATAGTTAATGAAGCTTTAAACTAAATAATAGAGTTATAATTAAAATAAAGTTTTGTTTCAAATTCATTACTTATGCGACCAAAAGAAACGACGAGAACGACTCCACCTAAAGTAGGTTAATTCGTAACTCGCTATTCGCGTTTATATTCAAAATTTTTTTAGCTTTATAGAAAATAATATGTTATATATTTTGGAAATCTATAATTAAGTCAAGTCAAGAAGATTTTATATTATATTTAATAATAATAAGTGAAGTATATCTTGCTATTAAATTTTCAAATAATTCCACTCAATTGGGAATGTTTCAGGGAAGGTAAAAAGGCCTAGTCATAATATATCTCAAATTGCTTCATTTGTAATTAATTCTTCACAACCTAATGCCATTTTAAGCCAGTTGTTTTATTTTACTAAAAATCATATAATTGTCATATTTATTAAACCAACATAATATATTAAATATGGGATAAATATAACAAATATAATATTATAAATTTGAAATGACAAATAATATATTTGCTCATTGCACTATTTAAACTCAAGTTTCGTGGCCCCGCGCATAGTTCTCAAATTATCAACGTTTACGCGTTCGCGTTTTTGCGAAACCACGAGCGATGACAAATTACAGCTTTGAAGCGTTCCCTTTGATGTCAATTCTTAAGAAATCTTATGAACATTCGGGAATTCTTTCCCCATTCCGCGTCGTTTCTCCCCATTTCATGTCATTTTCCCTGTTTCACCTGTCAGCAGTCAGACTTGCTTGATCTCTTTATATTTGGAAGGCTTTTTGATGGAAGGTCGGACGTGAAAGGCTTTATTCGTGAGGCTTATCGAAACAAGTGTGTTTCTTTTTATATAAAAAACAACGTGAATATACTTACACAAATAAAATGAAGCCAAACAAGAGAGTAGGGTGAGCAGAGATTATGTCCCTCCATTTACACAGTCGTAACAGCTCAGATTCTTTAACTCTTACCCTGCAATTAATCAGCCACTCCAAGATCTATCATGGTTGGTAGGTACTCTTGATGTACCCATTTTTCAGCACATCCCAGTTCTGAGCACTTGCATGGAACTTTTCTCTGTAAACTTGTGCATAAAAGGCATTTATTTTCTCAAACTTGATTCCTTTAAAATTCTTTTTGATGTCATTTCTATAGTCAAACAAATCAAATCAAATCCACATCTCTGTATTCGTTAAGGTTACAGTGACACTTATTAATATCAAGGATTATAATATTTATACCATTTAACACCACTTTGTGAAGGCTTTAATTATAAAAAGTGACTAGAAACTCATAGGCACTCTAAAATAAACATTAACAGCTTCGTCGTTTCAAAAATTATTATAATTACAAGCTATATGACAAGTGATGCAATAAAAATACTCATACGTCAAATACTCAATGACACGAGTAAGTTAAAAAAATATATGAGACGTACATATTTAAAAAAAATCAACAAGAATATAGTATATGTATCAACACACACATACTCCAAATAAATAAAGGCATTATGCGAGCATTATATTATCGATTATACAGACACATAAGTATAAATATTAAAAATAATTTTAATTTCAACAACTTGATGCTGAGTTTACGATGTCAGGATCATCCAGACACCACAGCTAGTGCGGGTCACAAACATGACGCAAGGACCAGCCATCATCTTCCTCCATCATATTATAGGGAAAGACCACCCGCCTTACGAATATGCTGCTTTTCATTCATCTTTTTATATAAGCAACTCACCTCGTGACAGTAATATTTCTATAAAAAACATTTTCTTCATTATCCCTATCTTAGCTCTAGTTGAACTCACTAGATGATGTGGATAATTAGTGCTGTATTGCTAAAGTCTAAACTTTCTGACAAATTGTGTTTTAATTTTGACGTACGCGATAATAGAATATTGCCTACTTTGAAATTATTCAAATCACAGTTTGAATATTTTATTATATAGATTGCTGGTTTACGGAGAGAAGAAATAACCTTATTGTAGGCTTACCTTAACAGATGATACATACTCAAGTTCAGAAAAGTGTGCACAATAGACAAAAAGATTCATTAAAATTTAACACAAGACACAAAATCTACATTCGTTTAATAAAAGCAAATATTGAATTACTAACAATATATCCTTGAATTTTAACCGCATGCTAAATATCAAGGATTATTACAAAATAACACGTTAACTTACAAGTTTCCATACTTTTGACAAGTTAACGCGACAAGCACGACTTGAATATCAGATTAGGTTTGAAACGTAATTTATATGAACGTCGATGTACTCACGCCGTACTCAGACACAATACTCGAGGGGGCTTCAATATTTACGACTGCCAATTAGTGTAGAACTTCTTGTTTGTGGTCCCTTGATGCAAGAAGCAGCTTGTGATCAATAGTGCAAAACAGAACCTCACATCGAAGCTAGGACTCGTTTTAGACTCAAAGCTTAAGAAACCATTAGTTCCACAAATTACTTTAGTAACCTATTCGTAGCGAATGAATTTTAGTGTAGTTATTAGAAATCCAAAAAAATTTAAAACTGGATTAATCTGGAGGAGGCCATAATCAAATAGGTGTTCCTATCCAAAAAAACATGATATTATTTGAATGAAATAATTAGCAACGACTAAGAATCCGACTATATGTAAACAATGTAGAATGGAATAACTATAGTTCAAATTGAAATATTTTTATTCAAAATAGGATTTAAAATCATATACTGAACGTCAAAAATTACCATATATTATATATATACTAACTACCATCTCTCCGAATACAATCATGGTGTTTTACTGTGTTGATTGCATAAAAATTCGGGCCTTTAAAATGTTAATCCTCTTTTGGCTGTCTGATCATATTTATTATTTATATACATATAACTATGTATTATTTGAATATTTTTAAGGGCTATATATAGCTGAATTATGTAGAAATAATAAAAAGCATATAAACATTAAACATATCGTAGTAAACCTATCTCAAACCACATATAATATTATAATATCACCGCTGTCTAATATAACTTACAACATAAAAACCGCAAGTTCAAATGCCTAGAATAATGATCACTAAACACAGACATATAAATTACACATAAGTTCGTCATGCTCATAAAATATTCTAAGAATTGCAAGCAAAAATGCATGCAATAAATCCGACGGCCGGTGAACGACCGCGCTCGTCAGGAAATGATTTTTAAAACGACGAGATGAGTTTGTGGTCGTGTCGTGATCCACGGAAGGTCGTAGGTCAATACACTTGGGCTATGCTAATACTTTCGTACTTTCATTTAACTCATTTATATGTATTTAAAAGTTATTGAAAACTTTAACTAATTATTCGTATTTTCCCGATATATTCATGTTCCAATTTCTGCTTTTAGCAATTCCGGAGATTTTAGGATGCCGGCTAGATTATGGGTACCACAACGGCGCCTATTTCTACCATTAAGCATTAATGTGTAAGCATTGTTGTTTCGGTCTGTCGGGCGCCGTAGCTAGTGAAATTACTGGGCAAATGAGACTTATAACTTCTGTCTCAAAGTGACAACTGCAATTGTAGTGCTTTTGGGTTTTTTAACAATCCCGAGCGGCACTTCATTGTAATGGGCAGTCTCGTCCCTTATCGTCAAAAAAAAATTTAATAACCGATCTATGGAAAATTTATGTAATCATTATACAATATTAAATCCATGAGATTTTTGGCTTACTATTTTTATGAATGCGACAGATAAGCGTGTTTTATTTATAATGTTAGCTTGAGTATTTTGGTACTAAAATAAAGGTGGCCATTTAAAAAAAAGATTCAGGATCGATTGACCTATTACATAAAAATCTACATTCTATGTAAAAAATATTTTGTGTTTCTGGATTCCCCAATGCTGCAATTATTATTGATTTTTAAGTCATTTACTTTCCCACAATAGATACCAATGCTTGGATACAAATGGCACTCTGGAAGACATGAAACGGCGCAAGAATCTCTCCAAAAATTTTTTTGCGCGTTTTCTTAAATATTATATTCATTTAAATAATTATGATGTACACTAGTAATTCCTCATTACAATCACTATCCAATCCCAACTGGCATCCTTAATTGATATACGTATTTCAGAGATATTTTTTTTATGGAATAGGAGGACAAACGAGCGGGTCACCTGGTGTGAAGTGATCACCGCCGCCCACATTCTCTTGCAACACCAGAGGAATCACAAGAGCGTTGCCGGCCTTTAAGTAAGGTGTACGCGCTTTTTTTGAAGGTACCCATGTCGTATCGTCCCGGAAACACCGCACAAGCAAACTCATTCCACAGCTTTGTAGTACGAGGGAGAAAGCTCCTTGAAAACCGCACTGTGGAGGACCGCCACACATCCAGATGGTGGGGATGATATCCTAACTTGTGGCGTGTCGTGCGAATCGGCTTAAATGGAATTCGGCGGCAGGAATCAGGTTAAACAGCTCTTCGGAACACTCCTCGTGATAAATGCGGTAGAAGATAGTGGACAAATAATCGAATGCAGTGATTTTGATAAATATTATAGTGTTATTTATACCTTATCATTTGTATATTTGAATCTATTTGTTATATTTTGCTGTGTTATTTATAATATTAATATAACAAATAATTTCATCAGAATTTCATTTAACTTATATAGAGAGATAATCACATGGCCTATTAAGTATATCTTAAATTTATACTATTTTATTAAACACCTTTCTGTATTCCTGGGTCTTGTATTATCATGAGCGAGAATCAGAATAACAACCGAACTGGATACAATACAAACATTGTTTTACAAACAATTCAGTCAAATTTTATTAGATTTCAACCCTTTTAACGTTCGTGAAGCCACATAGCCCGAAGCGTCAATCTGGACGCATATAAACAAATATATTACGGGAATATCTCCAGGCGGTGCTGGCTTCTTAGAGCGCAGCTTGAACACAGAGCATATATAACAGCTATCGATTATATTCATAAATTAATTAAGGATAAAACTCATTCTGATGATATAAACATTGGTAAAATAGAAAATCAAGAATCTTTATTAGATTTAATACAAAACTAAACTTATTATTATGGCCAGTCATGAGTTTGTAAAATTGGCAGGGTTTTTGTGCGCAACAATTACTAGTTTAATAGTTATTTCCAGCATTGATACTAATAACGATACCTTTATCTATGTAATAGGCCTTATTTTGTGAAAATTCATTCATACTAAAAAAGGTTATGAACCTTGAAATTAACACAAAAAATTATATTTGGTCTTAAAAGGCATAATAGGCATTAATTTCTCTAAATTGATTCATTTACAATTCTTTTTGATGTCATTTCTCTGAAAGAGAAGAAGCGACGCAAGAAATTCTCACAACATTCCTTTTTTTGCGCTCTGTTATTTCGATAATAAAGATCTTAACTCTCGTTACAGTGTTTGGCGAATTAACAAGTCGAGAAGATGCTTTTGTGTTTTTTATGAGAAAAATTAAGTATTCAGTCTGCCCATTACAAATTCAACCATTCAGGATTATTGACAAAACTCTGTATTTTGTGCAGCATCAAGCTTGATCTGGTCACTGGAAGACATAAGATCACAAGCCCAGTTATTTCACTACACTAGCTAGGGTGTCCTTTAGACCAAAATACATTAATGGTTGCACATTAATGCGTCACTGTTGACGCTGAGATACGCTCTTAGCTGGTATACTGTGCAAAGAAGCCTATAACTGGGAAAGTGAAGAATCGAAACATGTTTTTAAGTGATTTCGTGTAGTTTCGCAGAATATACAAAAAAGTTTTCCATTTATTTAATTTTGAATAATCTTGAACTGTTATGTCATTCCAAACAGGTGCAAATATAAAGAGACTGTTGAAATATGTATTTGCCATTGCTTGTATATAAACCAATAACACATACGTGGGTTTGCACATAAAATTATTGCATTGAAAAATACATACAACTTCAAATTTTCGCCCTTCTACGATCTACAACTATTTTCGTATTGCGATTTTTATGTTGTTCTGTTCCATCCACAAATCCGCTATAGAGTTGCAAGATAGCAATCGATTACAGTAATTGTAGTACAACAGTATATTTGGTAGGTCTGAGAATCGGTTGCATCTATTTTTTATACCCCAATTTTATTTTTAATTACTTTATATGGCAATACAACGTTTGCTGGGTCAGCTAGTAAAACATAAAAATAATATATTTTTATATTTATTTTGACGAGATACATACCTACGCAAGAAACACTAGCTTGTGTCAATAAAACTAGTAACGCAATGGTTCATACAATTTCAATAAAATAGTTGTACTGTTACATTTAATCTGTGGTGGTATGCAGATGCAATGTACGAATCTGTATATCGTAAACACATGGTGTTTATTTTGTTACTGTTAACGTTAACCGAATGTGGTTTCGAAGCCGTTTGCCCGCAAATATGTTTTGTACTACTTAGTATTCAACTTACATATAATATTATGATAATTCACATATATTATATGCCTGACCCTTATTGTACCTGATGACCCACTGGGGATTGAGTGAGCATCATAAACGTTATATAAAAAAAGTGTGTGTACTTATGTATGCACGCAAGAAGTTATACTTCTTTGGCGTAACAAAGCAAAAATCCTTAAAATTATTTATTCCTCCTGCTATTCTACGTTTGTAGAAAGAACAATATTATAAAATTTTTGCAAAGATTGCTTTGACAATGAATTATTAAATAACGAATGCTGTATGGGCTTGAAACCTTTGCCTGTCCTAATAATGGACGAAGAAACCAAAAATAAAATAACGAATGTCGCAAACGTCAGAAAATTTTAGGAACCAACTCAACCTGTTACTTTTGTGTTACAGTGATACGCGCGCATCTTAAAATGTGACTCACATCATTTTTTCATAACGCGCCTAAAGAAATATAACTTTAATAATAAGATTTAAGAAGTGACATAGTAGATTTGAACATGTCGCTTCACAGGTGACGTATAGCCCACCAGCGAATAAGTAGTTAAGTATTAATTGGAACGACGGACTTGGAACATCACGTAAATATGGTGTATTTCAGTATATCTAACTGTTGAAACTCTTACACAACCGGAACTATACGAATTAAATTATTTTATTTTCATTAGTAACTTACCCCCTTATTCATAATAGTCTGCTAACTTAAAGCATTGCTAATTATCACTCTGTCTTCTTCTACTGACCTAAGTCAGAATGAGAAAAAACACTCCTAAGTGGCTGTTTAAAGTTCGCGGACCATTATGAATAAGGGGGTTAGTATTTATCTAAACTGGTATTATTTTTAAATAGAATATAATATGGCGATCATATTTAAATATGAAATTGCTAATTTATTCCAACTAACACATTGTTTGGAGCTAGACCGCCTTTGTGTGAACTTATGTATGAATACAAAAGGTTACTCTTTTTGCGTAAGAAAACAACAATCATAAATAAAACATAAATCCAATACAGAAAAATATTCCTCCCGCTTCTTTACGTTTCTAGAAAGAACAATATTTAATAAAGAAGGTGCTAAATACATCCAATAAACATTTATTTACTAATCAAAAAATTAACTTCTTTTCTACAATTAGAATGAAATGTTTTTTTTGAACATTTATTAATTATCGTCCATTACTTATAGTTCATATGAGTTACAAAGGGTTTATGGTGGCTGAAGTTACGATAGGAATGATCTAAGGACGTCTTCAATAACCTATCTATCCTTTACTTTAACTTATGGATACATTGCTGTCACTGTTTAATAACAAGAACTTATCTATCCATAGTAATGACCAATATAGTTATAATCCAATGCTATCTGTCAAAAGGTTATGGAAATGTAAGTAAGCGTAAAAGGATAGATTTGTCTACCTCTAGTAAGTTAAACTTAGGATAGATAGGTTATTGGAAACGGCCGCTAGTTAATAGTTAACCAGCTAACGTCAGGATGTCGTATTTGGAAATCGAATGTGCATCATCGTCAGGCATGCAATCTGTTAAATAAAACACTTTTTAAAAGATTAAAAGGCGTGTAATAATAACTATGTTTTTACATTATATTTTGCGTAAAAGTTACATTTTTATTAATATTTTAGATATCCCGACGTTTCAAGACTAATCTGTTATTTTTTCCTTTTTTTATGAAAATTAGGGACAAGACGAGCAGGAAGTTCAGCTGATGGTAATTGATATTTCCTGCCCATTACAATGCAGTGCCGCTCAAGATTATTGATAAACCCAAAAGTTCTCAGCGGCACTACAACTGCGCTCGTCACCTCAAGAGACATAAGATGTTAAGTCTGATTTACCAAGTAATTTCACTAGCTACGGCGCTCTTCATACCGAAACACAGTAATGTTTACATAATGAAAATTGAAATAGGCGCCGTTGTGGTACCCATAATCTAGCCGGCATCCGGTGCACAGGAGCCTCCCACTAGTAATTCTTTAATGCGCCGAAAGAAGTAAAACTTCAAAATAAACCAAACTGATGTAATAAACGTCCAGTATTGGTTCACTTGACATTAACAAACAATAACATCATTGAATTATATCTGGAATGCTAAAAATAGACAATTGTAAGATTGTCCATTTAAGTACTGAGACAACAGATATAGGTACAGGATGAGTTAAGAGTAAGTAATTATAATTGTTTACTGCACACATTGAAACAAACGATTTATTCATCAAATAAGTTTTCAATGGTAAGGCAGAAGCACTATGTATCTTAAGCGATACCAAGGTCTTCTGAGAGAATCTGAAATAATATGCTACAGAAAATGAGGAACAGAAATGAAAATCCGAACGACCGACCGATAACTCACGTTGAGGTCACGAGCGGTTTTGGTCCTCATATTACTTCGCTGGAATCTGTGGTTCTGTTGTATTGGTGTTTCTATCGCATTTCCAATGGTGATGCAGTCATCGTAGTCGAACTTGCCCAGGTCGCATAATGTGGTAATGCAAAGCCGCATGCCTTCCTTACAAAAGTTAAGTGTCCGCTTATAGTAGAATAGAAGAATGTCCGGCTCGTCTCGTCCCTTATTTTTATAAAGATGGGATGAGACGAGCCGGACGTTCAACTGATGGTAATTGATACGCGCTGCCCATTACAATGCAGTGCCGCTCAGGATTCTTGAATGACCCAAAAATTCGGAGCGGCACTACAACTGCACTCGTCAACTTGAGACATAAGATGTTAAGTCTCATTTGCTCAGTAATTTCACTAGCTACAGCGTCCTTCAGACTGAACGCAGTAATGCTTGAGATAGGCGCCGTTGTGGTACCCATAATCTAGCCGGCATCCTGGGCAAAGGATCGACTGGTAACACGGTCACACGTTTAAGCTCTTTAAAATGTTGAGTGATGGTGGGTAGCTTACAATATTGATACGGAGGCAAAAATGGATACTTTGGACAGTGGTAATATCACCTTAAATGGCATCAACATTGGGATTCCGCTGTTACTACAAGTTAACTATCTGTTCACTTGCATGCACCGCGTAAGTATGCTTAGATCGAGAATTACAGAAGAATCTCCAATTTGAGGGCACAAATTAGGGCGTATTTGTGAACGGCTCGCTAATTGCAATATTCTTAATACCTATTTGAATGGCAATATAGACCCGAGATAAAACAGAGCACGTCTTTCATAATACGCACGGATAATCTAGAACATTAAACAACCATATATTTATTATATCCATAAATCAGTCTGCGTGCTGTTAGGTGCATCACACAAAGTGCACTGCACTTAAATACTACGTACATAATAATTTAAACTATATCGTATGCTATTAAAGTTTAATATTCGTTGAGCTTGTTTCGTGATATAAGTCTCTGGTATATTAAAACAAGCATCGCAGATAATATGCTACTTTGTACTTTAACGCGTTCGAATAAATCACATTTTGCGAGTTGCAAACTGATCCATCTCGATTTCATAGTTGTTTTTAATCATAGGAAAGCATGCCAAATCTCTGAGTGTTAAAGGCGATATTCTCATACAGGTAACTGTGGAGTTAAGTTGTCTGGGTTATGTGGTAGAGGAAAATTGACCTCAGCTGTGGTGTCCCCGTAAATATTTGTGTGAGACTCAGTTCACGCCACCAGTAAAGGATTAGAGATGAAATGTTTGAATTTTAAGGACAGGTTTATTTGGAGCTGGTATTAACCAAACTATCGGCCAGTATTAAATGCGTTATCATACGATATCTATAATTCATGATCCATTTTACCAATAATGCTCCACAAAAATACCAAAGTTATTAAATTTAATGTATATTTGCTATAAGATTGTCAACCTCTTTTTTTCAACATTCAAACAGGGTTCCCTAAAAGTAGTATGATTTATTTTAACAGCATCATCAATAAAATCTCTTTTGTTGAGAAGAAATGGCGCATGAAACAATCCCAGTAGTATATTTATGCTGTGTTAGAAATACAATTTTGACAATGTTGTGGGTATATTAGATACTGCTAAGATAATTAAAATCAGTCTCAAGGCAGTCTGATCGTTAAGATGATCTGCAACTAAGAATAAAAAATACAAGCTGCATTTTTATGTATATAATATCTATTAGCTTATTAATGTGAATATTGGTTGGGACTTAATTATAAACTAGCTGTTACCCGTGACTTCATTCAAATTTATCTGTGTACCCATATTACTTGGAGTTCCAATGCCACATGCATATATTATACAAGACAATCATAATATATCTCTCATCCTTAAGGTATCGTTCGTAAGGATCATCAACACAATTACAAAGAACAATTTTCATTTTTCGGATTAATAAATAGCCTATGACACTCACTAATAATGTGGCTTTGTATTGGTAAAATAATTTTCAAAATTAGTTAGTATATCCTTTTCCTCTTTATAATATAAGTAAACATTTTCGCTTCGATTTCTCTTAAGGTTTTTGATTTTATCTTTTACAAAATACATTTCTTTTACACGAAATTTATACCTTTTACTATCCCAGATACACTGTAATTCCATTGATATGAAATATTTATTTTTTCACCTTATTTTGACTCAAATATCGATAATAAACCCTTACTTGTAATCAAAAATTCTCATGTTAAAATATCAGCTTTTTCAAAAAAGTCTGGGGGGTTTTTGTTCGATGAAATCTCTTGTTTTTGATTGTGTGGAAAAAAATATAAATTACTTTGGTAAGTGTTCGGAAAATTTAAGCTCACCAAAAGGTAATTCATACCCGTTATTTCGTAGCAGCAAAAATATGGATTACAATTAATCAATTCTATTTATAAATGAAAAAGCGTATAATATAACACTGAATCATTATCCTTTTCAGATTTATAAACTTTAAATTTATCCAGAGCCCTATAGATTTTTTTAAGTCAGAGTGATATTAAGATTCAATTAATTTCTTTTCAGTGAAAAAATGGTTATTTAAGATCCACCTTGTGTCAAATATATCTTTGCCACTCCACTGACCAAGGTTGATTGAATGATCGAAGCATTCGGTTGGAAACTCTTTCATGAAATTCACAATTAATTTATATTGTTATTTTAACAATAGGCGGCCATTGCACTCTGTTCTGAAGTTTCTAGAACTGATAATATCCACCGATTCGCTGTAATCATTAATTTACATTAGAATGGACTCATTAAAAATACTGGAAAATCTCAGTTTTTATATTATTTATAACAATATTGTATCCAGTTGTGTACTGGCAAAAGTCAACTGAATGCCTACTATATATAAGACTACCATCAAATTACTTCAAGGGATATTTATTACTTGCACCAATGTCAAAATATGAGCAAAAATCTTCTAATCGTGATATCCTGTTAAATCACTCATCAATTTCAATTTTTTTTTTATGGAATAGGAGGACAAACGAGCGTACGGGTCACCTGGTGTTAAGTGATCACCGCCGCCCACATTCTCTTGCAACACCAGAGGAATCACAAGAGTGTTGCCGGCCTTTAAGGAGGGTGTACGCGCTTTTTTTGAAGGTACCCATGTCGTATTGTGCCGGAAACACCGTACAAGGAAGCCCATTCCATAGCTTTGTAGTACGAGGGAGAAAGCTCCTTGAAAACCGCACTGTAGAGGACCGCCCCACATCCAGATGGTGGGGATGAAATCCTAACTTGTGGCGTGTCGTGCGAAGGTGGAATTCGGCGGCAGGAATCAGGTTAAACAGTTATTCGGAACACTCCCCGTGATAAATGCGGTAGAAGACACACAATGAAGCGACGTCTCTACGCAACGCCAAGTGATCCAGCCGTTCACAGAGCACTGAGTCCCCGACAAATCAAATGGATGAAATGTTCCTTATATCCAATTAAACATATTCAAACAGATTGTCTTGAATGTTTCTGTAGAGAATATATATATATATAATATTTGAATTAAAATTTCAACCGAAATACAAAACATATTTCGTAGACACTACCTTATGTTGTTAAAACTATCTTATGTAACTGTATTCTTAAGCCGATACTTTTTTTTATTATTTTGATACCTATTAGATTATTATATAGATGAGGTTATGTGTTTTGACTTACCTGTTTTTATACCTGCCAATCAATAGTTATCCTTAGGCACGAGACGAGCAGGACGTTCAGCTGATCGTAATTGATACGCCCTGCCCATTACAATGCAGTGCCGCTCAGGATTCTTGACTAGCCCCATAAATTCTGAGCGGCACTACAACTGTGCTCGTCACCTGGAGACATAAGATGTTAAGTCTCATTTGCCCAGTAATTTCACTAGCTACGGCGCCCTTCACACCGAAACACAGTATTGCTTACACATTACTACTTCACGGCAGAAATAGGCACCGTTGTTGTACCCATAATCTAGCCGGCATCCTGTCATAGATTTTTTTCAACAATCAAAGTGTGATTTTTACAATCCTTGCGGAACGACTGGCCCTGTACACAAATAATTTACATTACCAAGTACGCTTGCTATGCTTCGGATATTGAGGGACCTTTGTAGCGATTGTGTGTAGACTAACTACGTCAATAAATTAAGAATGTGCTAGTAAAACTGATCACAAATCTTTTATTAAACTAGAAAACCAACTTATTTAAATTCTTATCTGTATGTCTATTCAAAGGTCATCAAATTCAATTTTTTATTCAAATATTATTTATAACCACTTAATTAACGTCAAACCCCTGAGAAAAGCGGGCGCGAGAATCTCATCGGGCTAATTTTTAATATTGAAATTTGGCTTCAATAAAAATTGTTCTTTAACGAAGCTAAAGGCAGTTGTTCTATCCCCAAGCTGTGCTACGTTTTGAAAGTTATTTATGTTATTTTTTTTACCTTTCCCACATAAACGTTTTTAACAATTCTTTTGAATTTCGTAACACATTTTCTGGGATCTTGCTGCAAAAGCATTTAAATCATCCAACGAATCAATCGACATCGATATCAACTTGACTTAGCCATGTAGTAGGCATAACAAGCTTATGTTTGTTGCTGGTGCAAATATTTTGCTTATGACAGTTTTAAGGAAATTCCCAACAAGCAACAGTTAAACAGATTATTTCTTAAAATTTTCGTCTTAGGTATTGTTTACGAGCTTTTATTTTTATAAAAATAAGAGACGAGACGAGCAGGACGTTCAGCTGATGGTAATTGATACGCCCTACCCATTACAATGCAGTGCCACTCCGGATTCTTGAAAAACCCAAAAATTCTTAGCGGCACTACATCTAATTTACCCAGTAATTTCACTAGCTACGGCGCCCTTCAGACCGAAACACAGTAATGTTAACACATTACTGCTTCACGGCAGAAATAGGCGCCGTTTTGGTACCCATAATCTAGCCGGCATCCTGTGCAAAGGAGCCTCCCACTGGTAAAAAGCCTAAGCTATAAGCAGCAGTTGCCAACGAAATCTTCTCGTGGTCCACATAATATCAAAATAGTTATTGAATTTAAATGTTATAGATGTACAATATGTACCCAATTACTAACCGGAAGTGTCTCAAAGGCCACATTCCTCGTGCGTTGGTCTGCAGCCAAGTTCAGGGCTATCTAGGAAGCATGACTCGACATATTACACACAATTTATTTGAGGAAGTTGTGAAAACTGCGCGAATTGAACATTTTGTTTCGTTTGTGTTAATGAATTATTATGACATGTATTTAAAAGTTACTTTAGTGTTTGTTTTCACTCGACTGAAGTTTAAGTTTTATGGAAATGTCTCTTACTTTTGTAATTCTTATGGGTTTAAAAGGCTTTTTATTGATTACGATGATAACGCACAGGTTTATGTGTGTAATAATTTTAATATGCTTTGAAAACTTATGGGTCTCGTTATCTCTTATTTTTATTACATTATTTTAACTTATGTCATGGAGTATTTGTCGTTTGAGTACGTTTTTTTTAAATATGAGTTAAAAAATTAAGTATTAAATTTAAACTTTTGAAAAAGCCATGAAATATTTCTGAAATGTACATATAAAGCAATTCATTTGTAGGTCTACGTTTTTACAATACTCTACAGAATGATATTATTCAAATACAGTTAGATAATAGATTTAAATGTTATGTTTAAATTAAAGTGAGCTACAAGGTCTAATAACAGTTTAGATTTTTGATGTTATTATGTTAAATTATAAAAAAAATGAGTTTCTCACTGAGTCTGTCTGCCTGATGTTTCAAAATTATTACATGGATCCTATTGAATAAAGAAAACTTTGGAGAGGTGGTAAAACCAGTGGAATCTGCTATATTTCTTGGCATTACTCTTGATTCCAAATTGCAGTGGGGCCCCCATATTGAAGGATTGGCTTAGTTCTGCAGTATATGCGGTTAAGAAAATTAGACGGTTATCTGACATAGATACGGCGAGATTAGTATACTTTAGTTATTTTCATAGTATTATGTCCTATGGTATATTGTAATGGGGCAGTGCGGCCGATATTAATACTATCTTTGTGCTGCAGAAGAGGGCTATTCGCGCGATTTATAACCTAGGTCCTAAAGAATCATTAAGAGAAAAACTTAAAGAAATAAACATTTTGACTGTTGCTTCTCAATACATTTTTGATAATGTTTTGTATGTTCATAAGCACATTGAGGAATTTTCTAGAAACTGTGACATTCATAATGTTAACACGAGGAACAAACATAAACTTGTTATGCCTACTACTCGGTTGGGTCGAGTTAGTAAGTCTTTTGTTGGGCGATGTATATGCTTCTACAATATGATCCCAGAAAATGTACAAAACAAATGTGTTACGAAATTTAAAAGAATTGTTAAAAAACGTTTGTGTGGGAAAGGTTATTATACCATAAACGATTTTCTTAATGACACCACGTACTGGGAATATAGCGAACACCCTCAGGCTCTTTAATTATAAATGTTTATTGTACGATATTACATTGTAATCCATATTTTATATAAAAAAAAAGCCCGCTGAGTTTCTTGCGCCCATTCTTCTCAGGTCTGAGGCAGTCTCTTTTAAATGGGTGGTAGATTTTGACGTTCAATAAGTGATTTTGAATCCTATTTTGAATAAAAATATTTAAATTTGAATTTGAATTTGGTTTTGTCTTCACCAGTGTCAGCTAATATATAATAGAATAAATACTGAACGACATTAATATCTCTGTCATCGAATTGTCTCAAGTATCCTTGACCGAGTGCTCGGGTCGTTCACTCGTGCACGCCGCAGCTGCCGGTACGCATTTGATAGCAATATTAATGTAGTATTTATTTGATAAAGAGCTCAATTTAATTATTTTCTACTATATATCCTTAGTGGTTTTTGCTTCTATATTATCGTGTGGCACAATATATTAATTCAGCAATAGACAGGAACAGATAACATACATACAAAAACACAAACAGGTCTGGACATAATATGGAGTAATGTTTAATGTTAACACCAGGAACAGATATAAACTTATAATGCCTACTACTCGGCTAAGTCGAGTTAGTAAGTCTTTGTATATGCTTTTACAACAAGATCCCAAAAAATGTTACGTTATTCAGAATAATTGTTAAAAAACGTTTGTGTGATAAAGGTTACTATAACTTAAATGACTTTCTTAATGATACCACAGATTGGGAATGGAGCGACCGCCCTCAGACTATTAAATAATAAGTTTCATTGTTCTTTATTACTATATATATATTTTTTTGATGAAAAAAAAAGCCCGCTGAGTTTGTTGCGCCCGTTCTTCTCAGGTCAGATGCATTCATTTTGGAATGGGTGGTAGTTTTTGACTTTCATTAAGTGATGTCACATCCTATTTTGATCATCCTTAATAAAAATATTTAATAAGATAAGATAGAAGGATAATAAGAATTTTAATTTGAAAGTTCTCATCTCTTGTACCCCATTACCAGCCTTAACAATTTGACCGCGCGCAACGTAGAGAAGTGCTTTGTGAATGGCTAGATCACTATGCATTGCATTTGTTCCAAAGAGCTGTTTGACCTGATTCCTTCCGCCGAATTCTACCTTCAAATAACTCGTCACAAACTTGGATGTAATCTCCATCTTCTGGATGTCCAGCGTTCCCTTATTGTACGTATAAACTTTCTTCCACGTATAACCAAATTATGGAATGAGCTTTCTATATATTTCCAGGATATTGAAATTGGGTACCTTTAAAAAAAGCGCGCAAACTTCTCTTAGACGCCGGCAACGATCCTGTAGCTCTGGTTTTGTATTAGAATGTGGGAGCCGGTGATCGATTTATATCAGGTATCAGCATGTACGCTCGTCCCATTCCATAAAATAATCTACGATATATAATAGTGACATCTTCCTCTCATACTAGATACTAATTTTCTTCATGAAGCTAGGACTTTTGTCTTCAGGGGTTATAGGAGTATGCACAATATGTAAGATTTTTGCACGTGATTCATACCAAATCGTATCATGTGTAGTTTTGATATTATCGTCAGTTGTCGCCATTGCAGATCGTCTCTCACGCAGATCATCAGAAACACGCTTAAACTCATTGAACTAGCTGTAAACAGTTGCACGTGATGGAGCCTCATCATGAGAGGTAGTCGAAGTTTATCAATACTGTTTTGGTTGACTAGTACTATAAAAAATCATAAAAAATCAAGCAGTGCATTATTCAAATTTCAAATTGCTGGCAATTTATATGAATATATTATGATAATTGTTTTCAACATACATCATCGTGTTACTAAAGAGTTTTATTGGATTTATTTCTAACCAGCCAGTTTAAAGAAAATGGCATGCCGAACCTGCTTAGTATAGTGTTGAGTCACTGTTAATGTTCTTCGGGATTTCTCATTTACCTTAAGCGATTTTATGTGGATAATAACATGTCATTAATTTCTATAGCAGTACCCTAATTCAACTAGGTATATTATTTCTGTTCTTCTTCAACATCAATTGCCATATTGGCATGCCTGAACTCAATGGAGACAAATCCCGTTGTCACCCGTTAAATTTTGAGACATGAAGATATTTTAATGTTATATATGTCTATAACAGGTGGCAAGAATCTGTAAGATTGAATAGCGAATTTCTGAATGTACGCAAAATAGTCGATAAAATAATAAAGTTTATTAAAAGTATGATAAAGGTTTTTAGACAGAAGTAATTTACTAAAAACTATAAATAATATTTAAATTGCTCTGAAGTTGCAATGTCATATGGATAGCAATGAATAGTGAGTTATTTGAATATTATATAGATCATTAAACAATAAATTAATTAATATCTATTGGCAGTAGGTATATACGATATTGCCATCGGTGGGCGTTATCGTTCGTTGACCTCGACCCAAATAACCAGCTGTATTGTATTTAACATAAATATTCATATCACTGTATTGTAATTGTTTACAAATCGCGAAACACTTTGACATTAAATCTTCATTGTTTAGTAACTAAATCGAAATGGATTTAGCCATTCCGAATAATTGCAATGCATTTTATTACGTTAATTTATTTACTTATTGGTTTAATTTATTCAAGTTCGCTTTAGTGTCTTCCTAATAGACCTTCATACTATACAATAAAGAATGGGTTTAAATGCAACCCGAAAAATATCGTTCTGCCTATATAAATATTACTAATGAACTTAATTGGTTAACTAGAACTTGTTCACGGGTTTTGGGTTCGAGCAATAACTATCGACAACGACTTGTATGCTGCGCCCAGTGAAAAAGCTGGAGGTCCACTTGCATAAGCTCTAGGGAAGCCCGAATGATGGAAGTTTTGAAAGTTATTCTTTTTTTTTATCAAAATTGTAAGAAAATATAATCCATGCATGTACGATCATGGTAAAAAAAATATGTAATATGGCAATTAACATATCGTGCAATCTGAAAATGTCAGTATTTCTATTACAACATTAGTTTTCTTGAAAGTATTGTGACATAATATGACAAAAATGCTAGGATTCGTGATTCGTATTTATTAGGCTGCGTAATATCGAGTTATATTCGGGACACTGGGGTCCGTCGCAATTACTCGAAAATTATTCTTGCACGCAGTACAGTTGTCGACAAAAGTGTCAAAAGAGTAAAGTCTAAATTTTTATTCTAAGACTAGCTGACCCGACAGACGTTGTTCTGTATATAATAAACTAGCTGACCCGGCAAACGTTGTTTTGCCATATAAAGTATAATTCACGCGATAGTTTTATAAGTAATAAAATATTGCCTATATTATAGCCTGTACATCATTTTGTTCTATTGTCAATAGTTTTTGCAGCGCACGCAAAAATAGGTTATCGATTTTACACCTTGTGTTACAAAATAGCAATTTTATTACGGATCCCTAATTTTGGAAAAAAAACATAGCCTATAGCCTTCCTCGATAAATGGACTACCCAACACTGAAAGAATCATTCAAATCGGACCAGTAGTACCAGAGATTAGCGCGTTCAAACAAACAAACAAACACTGCAGCTTTATAATATTATTAGTATAGATAAAATAATGTTTTTATATGAATTTGTCAATAATATATCATAACATCAAAAATTATTTCGTAAAATATGCAGCCTGCTGTCGTAATGAATTTGTTTCACAGCAGAACTGTCAAACCGTGCGTCCATAAATTCTCTCATAGAAATTATGTATGGACACATCAAAGGAAAAACAAATTTGTTGTTTTTATTTAATTTAGCAGCATTTTCCTATTTATTCACTCTACTGTAATTCAAAACCAAAATTAGCCAAATCGGTCCGGCCGTTCTCGAGTTTTAGCGAGACTAACGAACAGCAATTCATTTTTATATATATAGATTAAAGATTGATATTCACATAAGTATTTATATGGCACTACCAGGCCAATATATATCATAGTACATAATAAATGTTTTACTTTTGCCTTCTTAGCCTGGCTTCATTCATTCAAACCAATTCATGTCTATTAATCATCAATCAAATATATATTAGATTAAAATTAACGCTGTTAAAAATGGTAAAATAAATATACGTGCGACAAGTTTTCTCTTTAGTATAATGGAAGAACAGCCATCGATGCTTCGGCGCCGTTTAAAATAATCCGTATTTTTTTTGTAGGTAATACTTAGATTTATTTTCATGTATTCCAAAACATCTTTAATGCTACAAAATACTTTTTGAAGAATTAATCGAAAAAATAGTACTTGTGTAACTGTAATTTTTACATAAGTTATTTAATCCTTTAAAAAGTGATTTATTTAAATGTCTAACACTCGCGTTAATCAAAGAAAATCTAATCTATTCTTTGTAAAAAAGACTAAATGTAATTTGAATTTGGAATGTAGATATTTTTAAGTTCTAAACATTTGGAATTCATTCCGTTTTCGTTAGCAATTTTTACTCAATTTTGATTTTTACTTAGTCTGCAAAATAAGTTTGTCATTCTTAAGTAGTGGAAATGAAAGTATTATATTAATGTTGTATTATGAGCAACTCGAATCAAAAACGATTTAGTCGTATCGGCTTGATTTTACCGCATATTTTATTGCGGGGTGCACTCTTATGAGTTGTTCAGATTGATAATAGCAGCCTAATATTCCTTTGGACATTAAAATGCGAAATTTGTTTTGCGAGAAACTTTTTGAAAAGTACAACCTCGAAACGCACAAAATTTAGCTCTTCATAATATTTAGGGAAATCTTTGGGGGAGGCCTTTGCTTTCCGGCTGATTATGATTATTTATAGCGTATTGGAATGCATGGTCTCGTAATAGAAGCCGAAGTAATTTTATATTTATAAATAAAATAGATAAACTTAATGCATTTTAAACGCGACTGTACGACATAAATCGTCCATACATCAAATAGCATATTTAAATTAAGTATAATGACCGTCATCAACCTCCCCACAGCAGATTGATTCGAGAACAAATATATACAAATTGTACGGAACATATCGATGCATAAATAAATAGAAGGAGCATCACATAAATAGATAATTATAACTACATTAAGGCGAGTTTAGAAGGAATGATTGTATAATTAACTTAGACCTTCTCTAGGGTTATAACTGATTAATATAAGTATAATATTTTATTATATAAAGAGTTTCAAACATTTTTATAATAATAACTTTGAACACTGGAAAGAATAAAAAATGAGGCATTTAATTGACATATCGCTTACATTCATTGCAAAAGGTGATTTGCCACACGAATAAATAATGTAATGGATTATTACTACCAGAAAAATAATTTATAAACATTCAGACGTGGAAAGTACGTAGCTTTTCGGGGACCAAAATCAAAATCTACTATTGGAAAAGCATACATAGAGGAGACTTTTTTTGTGCCCACTGGATATGGTGATGTTATTAGTCGTATTATGCTAGTAAAAATGTAACTGATTTATTACTGCTGACAGACCATATTATATTGTAAAGTCTAACAGGGTAACCTGTACAGCTACACTATGAGGTAATGAATAGAACAGAATTAATTTCTTATAACTTTAGGAATAAATTGTAGATTAGGTGCGGCTGCTGCTGCCGAAGACAGCAAGCATCGCAAATATTGTGTCGGTCTCATCTTTGTCCGTTTGGTATCACACTTGGCTCGTGGGGTCCAGAGGCGAAGAAAGTACAAAGGACTATCTTCGCGCCTCAATAAGGCTACTGGAAACCCAAGCTCTGCACAGAGTCGTATTTGCACGATCTACGCGGTCAAAAATATTTTTATGCGGAATTGGTATCTGAACAATGTAAATAAATAAAAAAATAATTGACCGGAACGGATCAGCCTAGCTATCCAACGTGGAAATGCTGCCAGTATATTTTTTTTATAATAATAAGGGACGAGACGAGCAGGACGTTCAGCTGATGGTAATTGAAACGCCCTGCCCATTACAATCCAGTACCGCTCAGTATTCTTGAAAAACCCCAAAAATTCTGAGTGGCACTACAACTGCGCTCATCACCTTGAGGCATAAGATGTTAGGTCTCATTTTCCCAGTAATTTCACTAGCTACAGTGCCCTTCAGACCAAAACACAGTTATGCTTACTCATTACTGCTTCACGACTGAAATAGGCGCCGTTGTGGTACCCATAATCTAGCCGGCATCCTGTGCAAAGGAGCTTCCTACTGGTAATGTAATCATAGTATTGTAAATATAGATAGATTTATTTTGTTTCAATTAATATTATTAATTATAGGTACTATAAGTCATATATTATATTTTAATATACTGTTTTATCCGTTCAAGGTTATTTAGTAAACAAGCTGATAAAAGCTGATAAAAAAAATTTATTGAATAATTCAATCAACTTATAGTAAATAAAAAAATAAATAGTCATTTACTGGCATCAGTGCTGAAATGTTAAGAGCTTACCAAAGGCTAACGTCATGGATGATAATTTGTAAGTTGCTAATTACGTGTTTCTTATTAATAAATGTTTTGATGATTTTGCTGGACCAAAATGGGTGAAAATATATTGATAAGCTGATGAGAAATCAGTCCATCAACAAACCATCAACGAATCATTATTATTCATATTACTGCCGAACAGAATTGTTAATAATGATTTATTTATTTCATTATGTGATCATTTGTAAAGATGATTTTTTTATTAAAAAAATGGAAAAAGTTGCTTAGGAAATGAAATATAATTAAGAACAACGCCCAAGAAGGCTTGCATATAAATGAGTCCAAACCAATTTAGAACCGCCCACCACCCAGACAGCATTCGGCGCTCCGTCTAAGAGTTATTATACACAGTGAAAAATATTTGATACATACAATTATTATGCCCTGGATTTCACATATAATTAGTTGGTTTCATGTTTAAGACTAATTAGTTATTATGAAGCTTTTACGTGTTTAATGTATTAACTTGCTTAACATGAAATCCGAAATTCATATAAATATTTTTTTTGTTAAATAAGATCGTACGATAACGCGGCTGCTATCAAAGTTGAACGTTTGATTTAAGTCACCGCTGTGGATCGAATATTTTAAAACTGATAGTTTTTTTAATAATATAATAATAACCAAATTGGATGTTTGAATTGAGTATAACTTGTCTTTTGCATATATTTTTTTAAATAAGGGAAGTCCCTGTCCATTACTATGCAGTGCCGCTCAGGATTTTTAAAAACCCCAAAAATTCTGAGCGGCACGTATACAACTGCACTCGTCACCTAGAGACATAAGATTTTAAGTCGAATTTGCCCAATAATTTCCCTACCTACGGCGCCCTTCAGACCGAAACATGGTAATGCTCACACATTACTGCTTCACGGCAGAATAGGCGCCGTTGTGGTACCCTACCTACTCTACCCTGTGGTATCTAGCCGGCATCCTGTGCAAAGGAACCTCCCACTGCTAAGGTATAAGGTCGGCAACGCTCTTGTGATTCATCTAGTTTTATAAGAGACTATGGTCCGTGGTATCCAATAAGGTGACTTGTGTCTGTATGTTTGTTCGTTTGTCCTTCTATTTCATAAAAAATTCAAGACAAAGTCTGAGATTACTTGAATATTTCTGAAATTGAGCGGAAGACACTTTCGTTAAATTATTCATTTTGTAGGATGGCAGTTTTTTCGAGTATTTTAAATTCCCTATTAGAAATAATATTAAAGTTAATGAAGAGCGCCGTAGTTAGTGAAACTACTCACAAAAATCGTCACCTTTTTGCTCTTAATAGTGATTTTCATTATTTTAACACTAGAAATAAGGGATTGCTTGTAACTAATTCTAGTAGGCTTCATAAGATACAAAATATCTTTAAGGGTAAATGTAAACACTTCTATAATAAAGTCCCAGCCACTGTTCAGGCATTATCTATAAATAAATTAAAATGTTTTATAAAAATATGGCTCTGTCGTAAATCCTATTACTGCACTGCTGAATATCTAAATGATCGGGCAGCCTGGGACTAGATTGTGATTATTTTATAGCGATAGAAATCACTGTACAATATTTTATATTTTTATTGAAAAGAGCGCAAAAAAGAATTCTGGGAGAGTTTCTTGCGTCGCTTCTTCTCTCTCAGCGCGCCATTTGTTTCCGAAGCGGTAGTAGTATCTAGTAGTTATTAGAAATGACATCAAAAAGAATTCTAAAGGAAACAATTTTGAGAAAATAAATGCCTTTTATGCCTTTACTGGGCGTTGTCTCAAACGCGAGCGCAGTTTTGCTCAGTGTATGTTCTCAGCAGGCACAAGCTCCTGTCTAAATTGGTAGTAAAACAATAACTTTTTCTACAGCAGTTTGCAAGGGCTTTGTGCTGTGAATCTCAATCTCGCATAGCTCAGAAAATTTAGTTTTTCAAGAATTTAAACTCGCTTCTACCGTTAAATTTTATAATAAAACACTTTTTTGAATTATGTATATTGGACTGATGTGGATTGGAAAACCTTTCAAGTTTTCAACACAGTTGCAGCATTAGAATTGGAAGGCGAGCTTAGTTTTTATGCATCAGTCAAACCAAGCTTACGATGGTCGACCCGTACGTGACTAGATTTATGACATGGGCCAAAGATTAAACATTATGTGTGATACACAGATATGACAATCTCTTTATGATGCACAATACCAGTTATCGAGGAATAAACTATCGTTAGTAAATATTGCTGAAACTTAAAATGTGAAGTCGATTTAATTTGAGGCTAATCCAATACAATAATTTAATAAAGTTATTTATGCATTAAGTATTAAATTTTGACAAAGAAAATGATTTTTGATTTTGTGGGTATTCAATGAGACCGAAATGTCACGCTTGGCTATGTAATTATCGTTACTAAAACTTACTCGATTAATTGCTACCAATTATATTATTAAATAAATTTTAAATATTGGAAATTGGTGTTTTGTATGGGAGGAATATAAAGTAAGTTTTCTTTTTAAAATTTGTTTAATTAATCAAAGTACCATTGTCGTCTATGCTTTTTCTCTTCACCTCTACTTTTGCCATCTCATAGGCATCTCAGTGATCCGTTTCCTAAACATCATAGGGAAAGAATCAATAAACTCTCTAAAGGCAGTTTTGACTGCCACATTGGAGTTGAATATACTCCTTCCAAGAAGTTATTAAAACTCATTGTCAACCAAAATGGCGTTTCGTTTGTTTTTTTCCACCGTCTATATACGGGCGACAGTCATTCCGCACAACATTTCAATTATCTTCTTATTTAGATTTCTACAGTACATACTAATTAAAATAAACACGATACTAAGAATATTTACTCAATCAGTGAAGCTTTAAAGTAGTAAAATAGTTGTTATTTAGTTTTAGTAATACCACAGTCATCCATTAGCATCCATCAGTGAAGGTTTACGATTCTAGCGAGTTGCAGTTGATTTATGCAATAAAAAGTACTTTTGGTTGGAATTTAAACATTAACGTAGGTATAAATAAATGTGTTCATTATCGTATCTGGGTCAGTATTATCTTGATCTTTGCCAAACGGACTCATATCTTCCACAAGTCGCGCACACTCTCCATTCTAAACAAAAATAATATTGTACCTTTAGTAAATATTTATTTTGTTCATTTCGTATGACTTTTTCGTATAGTAAATCAATTTTAAGGGATATAGTACAAACAAAAGTGTTCAAAGTTAATTTAGTTTTTACACTGTTTTGTATTTTTAAACTCACTGGCTGTGGTACTAATTATTATTAGACGTGTGTCTAGGAAAAGGCTAGATTGCAACGTCAAATGAGTTATGACAAGGAAATTCGTTAGCTAAAAGATATTCGTTTGTAAGTACTTTAAAATAATAAAATAATAATAATATCGACACACTTTTGACAAATGACATAAGAGAAACTATTGAGGAAAGTGTAAAGTTAATAATCCCTGTTTTTATATTTAAGTTGTAGCTTCGATTATTTAGTTTAAAAAAATATATATTAATTTACAGAAAACTTAAAGTGCTCTTTGTAGCTTTGAGGCAATAGCCAGTCATTAGATTCAGGCCGACAAATCTTACGAGTACTTTATAATATATTATTATCTCTTTTTACAATTTAACACATAGACTTACAATATACTAGCGTATAGACAAACAAATCGCGCGAGAGAGAGAAGAACATATCTATCGGAGATATTGATGTTTTTATTTTATATTTATTAATAACCTGTTTCTTTTATCGAAGTCTCACTTAAATTTACTCAAAGCTTCATCCACTTGAACTAGTGCAATATTATGTTATTATTTTATAACAATTCAATAGCAATTCATGCACGAAGAGAAATAAAAGAAAATACCTTGGTATAAAATGATTAATTTGAATGTTGCAGATTTCAATGCATAAAACATTTTTTTTCCCTATTTCCTTATCCCACACTTCTCCCAACCACCTGCACAATGTCATTTGCCCATCGCTGCTTTGGTCTACCAGTGCTTCTTTTACTTGGTCGTCCTTTAAATTTGGTGGTCTCTATTGTCCACCTTCTGTCTGTGTAGCGTGCGATGTGGCCAGCTCATTGCCATTTCAATGTTAGCGCGTGTCTTAGTGCATCGGTAATCTTGGTTTTCTTTCTAATGTCATTGCTTAGTACTTTTTGTTATTTCCTGATCCGCATTATGCTTCTTTTCAATGATTTTTATGTCCAGGTTTGATAGCCGTATAGCAGGCATGGCATAATACCACTGTCCATCACTATTTTTTTCATAATCAGACTATAGTTGCCTTTTAATATTTCTTAAAGGGACCATAATTTTATCCACGATTATTTTATTAAAACTTAATATTACCAAGATAAATAAAAAAGTCCCAGTATTGACGTTTTGACTTTAGTGAACCATAAGCGGCACCCGTTGACGAGCATGACGCATAGAACAGCCATCGCTTCCCTCACACGCCTCTCACGCCCTCTTTATATATTTTTTATTATAACTACCTGAACTGACAGACCTTGTTTTGTACATAATAGAAAAAATACTGTTCTTTATGATTTTGTCAATAATATTTCATAACAGCAATAATTATTTCGTAAAATATGCTTGCTATGTTGTAATAATGAAATTTTTTTACAGCAGAACTGTCAAACTATGCGCCAGTAAATTCTATCATGGATAATATGTCAATACAAAACAAATATTGGCAAGAAAAATAACAAAATTATCGGTGCCAAATCAAAATAAAAACCATCCCATCTCTCAAGTTGGACTAAGCTGCACTCCATGAAGTAATCCCCATTGAAATCCGTTCATTAGTCTAGGAGTTCACTGGAAATGAACATCAGGGCTCTGGATTTATATATATTGAGATATGATTGTTAATCAATCGAATGTTGACGATACAGTAGGCAGTGGATACGTTGTCAAAGAGTTTAGTCCACAATAGAATCCTAATACCTCAGATATTCGATCTAATAATCTATCAGATATTCTCTTCCATAAGAAATAATGCCTTCTACTGTATGACAGATATAGAACAAACACACAGAAATAACAAAATAAGTAACCTTAGTCCTCATTTCGGTTTTGGGAAGGTAAAGTGTCATCAGAATGAGAATAATGGATATTCATCACGTCTTGTTCAACACACTAGGCTCGCCACAATATACTTTTACATACAATTTCTGTAAAATTAAGGAGATATTTTATGAATTCAAATAAAATGTTATGTAATTTATGGTTTCATTATTAACTACGTATTACAATTATATCATTCTCTTACCATCCAAGGATTTTTGTTGATTGTTGGCATTCTGTAAGTGCTGGCATTATGTTGTATTTAATAGATTATTATAGGCAATGAAGCATAATTATCTTTTGTCAATTCAACACAAAATTATCTGTACTGTTTTCGAATTTTCATATTATACCAATTATTTGACATGCGAGGGCCAATGAAAAACATTTATAAGATAATTCTCATAGCTAATGCCATGTAGGTCTAATACCTATTATTTGTAGGGGATAAAAATGTATTGAAACTGTTTTGAGTAATTATAGTATAAGTTAAATAGTAGTTGTTTTGCTTTTATTTATTTCAATTGGATGACAAAGCTCGGCGTGTAGATTTTTTATTAAAAGAAGCAATTGAAATAACTCTCTGAAGACGTTTATTGATCGAGATAATAGCAAGATGTTTTTTAGTTTTGTTGCTAATAGAAAAAATAGTCCAAAACTCTTGCAATGCATGGCCACTGCATGCAAGACTATTTCGCACGGCAACGCAATGTCAATGTCGAACAAAATGGGACGCGGGTGAAAAATAGCCACGTTTTTCGGTGTGATATGTTTTTTTAATTAATGTTTCGGTTGCATGTCATGCATCGGTGAGTTATTTGCTTTTTATAACTCTGGCAATCGTTAGTAGTGCGGCCACGGCGGCGGGAATTAAAATGTTTGATAAATATTGAAAATAGTTTGCGAAAGAGACGAGTTAATAAAGCCAAAATGATACACAAAAGTCGTATTTTATTTTTGGCTTACAACCTCAATATTGCTTTGAATTTAATTTGATTTAAATATAAAATCACTTTTTTGATAAAAGTGGAAGATTTTCTAGATCTTTTACGTATCCACCTTCTTCTCATACTAAGATTACTATTTTCTGACATTGCGTTCTTCTTAAATCATCTCTTTCAAAATAATACTTTCTGGGCAAAAAAGTCTTGAGATTTTAACATTTCGATTCTCACTAGGAAGATTTGTTTCACGATCAATATTTTCCGTAGACTATATGAATTTGAATTAAGCTTACAAATAGCTTTGCATTAACATGTGTATTACCCCCTGGACCACCAGGTGGAAGGAAGATTTCAGAGCTGAGCCTTATTTGATCATGATCGCAAAATTTTTTGTCAGTTCAGATTTACTCTGGATTTCAGGAGGGAGAAGAGAAGACGGAGGGCCTTTTAATTGCTCAGTCTTTTAATTGGTGGCCTCTACTGGTTTGGTAACCCACTCGTTGGGGTTGGGGCCTCAGTGTCGTCAACGCTGTCTCTTTGGAGCTCTGCTAACTATTGCCGATATCACCAGTCTGGATTTTAACAGATTATTTAGAAATATAATGGATGTAACATCGTGACACAACAACGCATTCATAAAAATATTTATTATGTAAATACTTACACAAGATTCATAAGAGAAGTGGTAAATGATTTTCGAACTTTTGAAAAAAGTGGAAGATTTTCTAGATCTTCAGACTAAGATTTTCTAACATTGACTTTCTGAGTACAAACATTTATTAGAATTTCGTATCAGTAATACGTTTACAAGAACAACGTTTCAAGATAATTCTAGCCATATTGTTGTTATTTACCCCAAAATCCTCGTCGCCAGTAAATTCTTGTTTACTGAGACACCTTATTTCGGACTACGCTTAAATATATTATTACAATGGCTAATTGAGATAAATTTGGGACCGCGGAAATAAGAGCGGTTCTGTAAACTGAGCGAGTATAATATCTGAAGGTCTAAAACGAAATACAAACTTTTAGCTTTTGGTTTATTTATTTCTATTGCACGTATTTGTGATCAATTACAAATAAGAATACTTATTCTTAGTAAGTAGTAGTAGTAAGTAGCAGCTTAAACATGACACTCATGAATGTCAAAATTTTTCAAAACAAAAAAAATGCATCACTTACGAGTAAATTAAAGAAATATAAATTAATTTAAAACGACAAAAGATCACCAGTGGGGGGCTCCTTTGCACAGAATGCCGGCTAGTTTATGAGTATCACAACGGCGCCTATTTCTGCCGTGAAGCACTAATGTGTAAGCAATACTGTGTTTCGGTCTGAAGGGCGCCGTATCTAGTGAAATTACTGGGCAAATGAGTCTTAACATCTTATGTCTCAAGGTGACGAGCGCTGTGATGAGCGGCACTACATTGCAATGGCCAGGGCGTATCAATTACCACCAACTGAACGTCCTGCTCGTCTCGTCCCTTATTTTCATAAAAAAATGCATGTGTCTTCACGATAGAAAAAGGCGTTACTGTGGTACCCACCTAGCCGACATCCTATGCAAAGAAGCTTCCGATACGTAAAATTTGTAATGCATGATTTAATAATGCATGTCTAATTTGTATCTATAGCACTTTATGACACAAATTTAACATCAGCACTTTGAAAACCCTGGGAAATACTGCACTTGCTACGTACAAGCAATTATCTATGGTTAGTCACATTCGAATTCGGCAAAACAAAATATACCTTACTACAATACAATAAGGTCGCACTAAAGTACTTTACAACGTTTACTGCCAGGTCTATGACTATTTCAAAAGGTTTCAGTTGCCATGCGAAATTTGTGTTGCATTTTTAATTACGAGTCGGTTGTATAACGTTTAAAAATTAATTGTACGTTTGATCCCAAATTTTAATGATCTGTATGTTCAAGACAACAGCGACTAAATTCTTTTTGAAACATTTGAAATAACGGAATTTTTAATATGAGCTAAGTAGAAAATTTATCTTAAATTAGGCTTAAAGAATACATGACCAGCAGTGGTGGTGTCGGAAATGTACAAGCCTGTGTATACTTCATACAGACGAATTTCTTGTACTGTCAACGAGGATAAGGGGAATAAGTGGAACCCCTGCCGGTTGCAAAGTTAACCTATTATTGTTATTTAGATTGGTATCCCTTTTAATTATTAATTCATTAGAACTCTTTTATTAAAGGTACTGTTTTTGTTTGAATTCTTACTAAATGTATAGATGTGTGTTAGAATAGGATATACAACACTTTATTATCAATAAAAAAACACACACACAAAAACACAAGATTTTACAATATTAATTAAAATCCTTAAATAGTAAATTAAAAATAAATAACAAAAATAACCGTGTGCGGGTGATTCCCTGCTAAAAGGAGCTGACTCAGTATATTGTTGGTCAGTGCAGAAGACACCAACACAAGACTAGTTTTCAGCAGCCCCTCGTGACATTTAGAGTATACAGTTGCTATAGTCTTCCCATTGTAATTAATTTGTGGTGGGAATCATAGGGAATGACTGAATATTATATGTTGTTGATCTTGTCTTTTTTTAATTTATAGTGTAATTAAATCAAAAAGTAATTGTAATAATAATAAATATTAAATCATAATTTAATCTGTACGTAACTGTATATAGTTTAATAAAGGAGGCATTAAGTCGTTAGGTTGGGTCTATAAATGAGATATAAATATATTGGTAAACATTAAATGTTAGTAGTCTTTATTGATTTTATTTATTTCAATTTCACATCTGGTCCCTAAGAATAAGATAGCTACACTGGCCTTCAAAAGTAAGTATCACACTTTTAAAATTAGGATAACGTTTTAAGTTCACAAGATATACTTACGAAATAAAAAGGACTCCAAAGAGAATTTAATTTTGTACATAAAAACTTTATAGTCGGTAACCTTCTTTTAAGAATTGGCTGAAAAAAAACTTCAAAAACAAAACCATTCCTTTTTCAAAGTGGACGTTTCCGAATTACAATTTTACCATTCACATTTTTCTTTCTGTTTTAAATTTTTTTCAAGATCGATGGGTCTTGTTTTAAAAATTTATGCTAAAAAGCACATAACATTTATTTAACATGCCTCTTTCATGGAACTAGGCATCAGTATGCGTCGCACTGCAAGAATGGTGGGTGTGACGGTACGAACGGTCCAGAAGGTAAAGCGAAGGTACGAAGAGACTGGACACCATCTGAGGAGACCTTGTAATGGCAGACCCAGGTGTACCAGTGCCCGAGATGATCGTTATATTATTTCCACTGTGTTAAGAAATCGCGACCAAAATGCAGTTGAAGTCCAGCAACAGCTACTTCAGACCCGGAGGGACTACACTTAGTGACAGTACAGTGAGAAGAAGACTTGCTGAAGCAAATTTGAAACCCCGAAGACCAGTGAGTGGCCCAAAACTCGAGAGACAGCATCGAGTAGCGAGACTGCGCTACGCCCGTGAACACATGCAGTGGGATGAAGAAGAATGGTCAAGAATTTTGTTTGCAGATGAGTCTCGATTCTCCCTTTACACTTCTGATGGAAGGCGAAGTGTTTACAGGTGACCTGGTGAGTGATACCTTCAAGCCTGTATCTCAGAAAGAGTCCAATACGGTGGAGGCAGTGTACATGTATGGGCTGGCATATCTTCAGGAGGTCGCACAGAGCTAGTAGCCATAGAAAATGGCACCCTCACTGGGCAAAGATATGCTCAAGAGATTCACAATGAGTATGCAGGGCCGTATTTAGCAAATATGGGTGATGGATCGATGCTGATGCATGATAATGCCCGGCCACACACGGCTCATATCGTACAAGAGTATATTCAGGAGGTCGGTATCAGCGTGATGGCTTGGCCATCAAGAAGTCCTGATCTCAACCCGATTGAACACGCCTGGGATGAGCTTGGGAGGCTAGTCAGAAATCGCAGACCACCACCTACTACCCTCAGGGCACTAAAGCAGGCCCTGGTAGAATAATGGGAGAATATTCCCCAACATCGGCTCCGAAACCTAGTGTTCAGTATGCCGAATCGGCTCGAAGCTGTAATCAGAGCTCGAGGAGGAAATACCAGTTATTAAAAATTAAATAACATGTAATACATTTTAGTTGAATTTTTTTACACTAAACTAAAAATGTCTATTTTCATTGTTTTATCTTTTTTAAGATAAAAATGTTACTAATGTATAATTTTAGTTTCTAAGAATTAAAGCCTATAAAATTTGCAACAAAACGTTTTTAATTTAAATCTCTACCTTCTATAGTTAAGAAAAAAAATTAATTTGATAAGTGTGATACTTACTTTTGCAGGCCAGTGTAGTAAAGGCATTGTAAGAGAAGAAGTGAACACCCATACGAATGAGCACAAGCCCACAAACATAAATACCGCTCAAGTTCATAAGCCTTCCTTCAGTTTCACCCTAGTCTATGTAAAACCTCACTAGCTGTACATACTGAACGCGAGAATAATTCTTAAGAAACTATTATACAGAACACGTTTTCGAATATATTTTGTATATTTTTGCGCAATTATTTCATTTAGCGGAAAGTGGATAATTATTTTAATCAACTATTCAATATAATCGTTCTCTGTTACGGCTAAGTATTTTGATGTGCTTAAAGAAATAATAGATATCTGTTTATGGTCTAAGTTAAAGCAATTTAGCGATCAAGAACAATATTGTGCCTCACACAGTGAGGATATTATCTGCTGTCGTCTCAGGTGCCTTCACTGTATAGATTAAAGAAGAGATATAATCGGTCTGATAAAAGGTTCGAATGAAAAGTACTGAATTTTTTTTTTAAACATAATATTATTTAATCATGTGGTTTCGTTTAAGTGTTTGTTATAGACTGGTTCTCCTTCTGATTTGGAAATAATCACATTAAATAAGTGAAGCGTGGATATATCACTCTTTTGCGTGATTCTTTGGTTAGGGAAGCGCAAGCGCCGACAGATTCGCCTTCCTGCTTTCTACTTCCACACCCCGCCTTTAACGTTATGTTAAGAAGTTAGTTAATATTATTTGCATGTAATTTTTTCTTAGATAGCCAAATGTGATGTCTTGATAGGTACTTGTACCTATCACTTGTGTGTCACCCATACATTTATTTATTATACATATTACCATACACCCATAATTATTTTTATCACTTACATACTTACATTTAGATAAATAAAACAATCATCTGTAACCATGATACATGAAGATAGAAAAGGTATGCGAACTGTAATCCTTATTTAGATTGACAAGTCGTAAACAGTCACGCTTGAAATTGCCTCCATAGTTTTTGAATATAAAACCACTAACGCACACATTAAGAAATCAAAAAGTAGTCACGCATTATTGTGTTGTTAGGCCGTCTATACGATAGTATTCACAATCTATAGTCTCACCAAACATGTACAAGGAAAAAATCAAGAAAAAATAATCAATATACTGTAGTATTTTAAATAATTGATTAAATATTTGAACGCCATTTTTTATATCCAGAATTTATTACCTTCCGATTAGCCAATTCCTTAAATAACAAATGAACTGCTTTATTATTATTACATTGTGTTTATTATTACGGGTACTCTCTATATATATTTTATTAAATTGATGCCGATATTTTGATCCAATTGCATGAATCGTGTTTGCGGCGGAACTGTGGAGGCGGCGGGAAACGCCTAACACAAGAATTAATTACATACTACCGAACTTTAATTATGAGCTATCTTTAAACTGATTTCAATCGAAAATAATATGTTGTTTTCATTCAAATTCGCATACTTTTTTTAATTACGAAATAAAAGATGCATAGCCTAAATTGCTTAAACCAGTGGGAGGCTCCTTTGCACAGGATTCTGGCTAGATCATGGGTACACAGATCACAACGGCGCCTATTTCTGCCGTGAACCAGTCATGTGTAAGTATTACTGTGTTTCGGTCTGAAGGGCGCCAATGAGACATATAATGTCTCAAGGTGACGAGCAATTGTAGTACCGCTCAGAGTTTTTGGGTTTTTCAATAATCCTGAGCGATACTGCATTGTAATTGATACACCCTGCCCGGTGTATCAATTACCATCAACTCAACGTCTTGCTCGTCCCTTATTTTCATAAAAAAAATCGCTCCATGTGAACGTATTAATATATTATATAAAACTTATCAAATCGCTTCATCCTATGCTTTGACCCATGCACCATGTACACATAGCGTGTTTAGCGAGTAGGTGTTCCAGAGCGCGCCTTATTTATTTATCAATTGTCCTTCTACTGCGAACAGCTAATGGACCTTTTTATTTCTACTTAAATCATTTAATAGATGTTTAATGTAATTGCTGTTTGTTTAAACAGTCGACGGACCAACAAAGCTTAAGTAAATCATTTTATTTGTTTTGTGTTGAATTTTCCCGTAGATATTTATAGAGATTCGGTTTTCGTTGCCTGTGGCGGTCATTCGAAGGGCCTCGGGACTCAGCAAAAGCTTTCTGATTTGGTAAAGCTTCTTCAACTTAACTCAAATATTATTAATTCAAGTAGTGCTCTTCAAGGGTTTGGATTCTGTTAATAAAAATTATGACAGCGCTTTTTGTTTTGAAAAAAGCTAGCTCTTTGTTAAATAATATAAACAATAGATACTGCATAATCTAAACATGTTTCATCTAAAGTAGGGTAGTCACACATAAGTAGCGATTTTTTTATCTTTACCTTCATATTACATATCGATTATTACTAATGATTTTTTTATTACTAAAACATATTTAAAAGTTACTAATTACTAATGTAATGGGTACTAAAACACCGTAGATAATACAAAAAAGAATTTTTAAATCGACTGCTACGCATACTTTATATGGGCTCATGTGTTTTGACGTTGTATGAAGTTCATTTTACTTTTTTAGCTTGTGAAATGAACTTTCCTTTAGTTCTTTTTGCATTTTTAACTAAAAATATAAATATGCTTGTCACCTCAGGGGCAACAGACAAACAAAAAGACAGATGGATGTAGAAGGATGGAGAAAGAGGAGGACCGTGTAATTCCTTATTCGTAATTCTTTGTTGCTAAAGCTTGGTAATATGGATGTAGTGAAATTACAATATCAAGATAAAGGACATCTGCTATTTTTTAACCGACTTCAAAACTGGAGGAGGTTGTCAATTGGTTGGTATGTTTTTTTATGTTTGTTACCTCAAGACGAATGGGTGAACCAATTTTGATGATTATTTGTTTAATTTGAAAGCTGACCATAAGTCTTTAATTTGTTATAAGTATGTACGCGACAAATTTACAAATAACTCAATATCGCGCCAACCGATTTGGATATTTTTTTTTATTGGAAAGGATATACTTTAAAGGAAGTTTCGCGAGAGGAGAACACAGATTCCAAAAATAATAATAATCGTCACTAGAATTACATAAATTAATTAGATTTTATAAAAATACGCAATTTCAATTCTCGTCTAATGCAACTTTTACAATACATTTAATCAATAAATTTCTACATTTTAAGCTAAATTTCAATAAAAAGTTAAAATAACATGAAAGAAAACAACTTTTCAAGATCAATATTTGAAGCGTATTCATATAAATATTCAAATTCAAATATTTTTATACAAAAAAGAATGTGACATCATTTATTGAAAGTCAAAAACTACCACCCATTCCAAAACGAATGCCTCAGACCTGAGAAGAATGACCGCTACAAACTCTTAAACTATAAATATAAATATATATATATATATATAATAAAAACTATAGCCTGAGGGCGGTCGCTCCATTCCCAATCTGTGGTATCATTAAGAACATTTATGTTATAGTAACCATTACGACACAAACGTTTTTTAATAATTCTTTTGAATAACGTAGTGCTTTTGTTTTGAACATTTTCTGGGATCTTGTTGTAAAAGCTTAAACATCATAACATTATAAATTATCTCTGTTCCTGGTGTTAACATTATGGTTATGACAGTTTCTAGTAAATCCACTTATGTGCCTATAAACATACATTACATTATCAATAATATATTAAGAAGCAACAGTCAAGATATTAGATATCAAATGTATTAGATATTAAAAATAACAACCTATCCATCAAACGCAGAATTGCTGCCAGTATTCTTGGTAGAATTCCCCGTAATGATAGTTTTAATTTGATCAAATTAAGTAACTGGTAAGTATGGTTAATATAATTTTAATCATTGAAAAAAAAATTATCTTAGGTGTAGCGTATTAAGAATAATATATGCAGGTGCCTTAAATACTACTAAGTGCACCATAGTATGAAATATTTTGCCAGCAACTACGCATAAGTTCACAGGCATTATTGTCTTCCGGTTTGATGGACTCAGCTACTAAAATATTCAACATAGAGCTATAAACATTTCCCTACATTGGCATGCTTTCATGTTACAACCAATTATGCGCATATATTATCTTTAACAATAATATGTCTCCTCGTGAATGTGTCTGCGAGCACTCAATGTAACCTTGAATGAGTACCTACATCTGTTGCTGCAACGAAATATTGGATAAGGAAATTTATTGAAGCAGGCGTTACTTTGCGGAAATCCATAATTATCCAAATGTTTTGAGTTTTCTTTAGTGTTAATTCCGCCAATATTTGTCTTTAAACAATTCGAGCCGAGTTTAACCTTCGACGCGAGGCAGACCTTAACACGAGGCATCCACAGGAGATGTTGACTCGCCAAACTCTGGCACGAGAATCAATGTGAGTGTGAGACAAATATTAGTGGAATCAACACTTTAGTTTTCTTTAGAAAACTCAAATCATTTGGATAATATGGATAAGATAGGATAGTTGTGGCAACTATATCTTGGGCTAATTAACGGTTAAATAGATATATAATGATGTTTAAGAAAACTTATTTGCTTAAATGGTAATAAAATGAGGATATTATTTTACGCAGGAAATAATTTTGTGAAGAAAATACAGTTTTAAATCTATAACTCTGTAAAGTCAGTAGAACCATAAAGCACACCTCATCTCAGAAAGAAAATGTTTATAATATTTTTTTACTGAATATGAATTATTTATTTATTTTTAATTTTGAAGGGACCTGGTGACTTATATTTCACTTCTGTTAATATGTTATCCCTTGCTACATTTAATTATATATGGGAATATTAATTATGCTCTGCAGAGACATATATAGAAGTTGTCTATATGCATATTTCATGGTAGTCAATTTTTCACTTAGAAAACAAAAATCTTGACTTTGACTTGGCTTTTTTCTAAAGAATAAGTAAGTACACAAATTAAATTTGAAAACAAAATTTTATGAACGATGCGGGACTCGAACCCACGATCTCTCGCGTTCCGTGCGAGTGGTCTTCCAATTTAACTAACCGTTCGAGTGACGTATCGTCATAAAATCTTGTATGCTTTGTTCAACTCTCAGGTTGCGGCTTCATCTACAGGATCTACTTTACAGTTGATAACCTGCTCAACCCCAGTATATATATTAGGAAAGTTACTTGAGATGTCGCTCTTGCAAATCTAAAGAAAAAATTATGTTTTTAAATTGAATAATTAAGTAAATTGTGCTAAAGCTGGTATTAGTTTACATTTCAGACATGCAAGATATATTAAATTAACGAATTGGGCAGTAAGCATACAGTCGTATAAATTGGCTTTGATTATTATTAAGTTTCATCGTGTCTCTGTGGTCATGCTGCTATTGTAAAAACATCAAATACTTGTACGAAATGAACGCTTCTCATTGTCAATGCTGCAAGCCATGCGGGTATTAAACCACGTGTGACAATAGAAAAAAATCCGGAAACATTTGCCGGAGGTAGTGGTGCGTGTATTATGGTAATTTCATTGGGTGGCAGAAAGCATTCCTTTGTTCGACATGTCGCCGACGAGGTTATATTTTCTCATCAATGCCATGTGGAGCTCGAGCGCGCTGTTTGTAACCCACGGACCACTTAGGGAACAGCATAGGAAGTCCCTTTACTGGGGCGATTTCACGGTACAGCTATAAACATTTAGCAAAAACATTTTCAATACAGTTAAGATACGTGCTAAAAAGTTTTTACTCCAACCACGTGACTTAACATAAATATTTATAATATAAATTACTATTAGGAGATTTTGTTCTAAAATTAAAATCTCAATTTATATCACAAACTAATTAATGTATTATGAAATTCAAAAGAATTGTTAAAAACGTTTGTGTGGTAAAAGTTATTATAACATAAATGACTTTGTTAATGATTATTCAGGATATTAAATAATAAATTTAATTGTACGATAAAGCTTTGTAACCATATTTATAAAAAAAAAGGAAACCCGCTGAGTTTGTTGGGTCCGTTCTTCTCAGGTCTGAGGCATACTTTTTGGAATGAGTTTTTGACTTTCAATTAGTGATATCACATCCTATTGTGAATAGAAATATTTAAATTTGAATTTAATGGATTGAACCCTACTGGATTCCAACCCGTGCCTCTCGAGATACGCCCCAGTGTATTGACGATTTCGCTTACCATCCGTATTGATTAAGTTTGTTTGTTTTGATGTTGGAAAACGGCTGAAAGGATCTCTATGAAATTTGCAATACACTTGCTTATTTAGCTGGCTGAAAAAATGAGGCAAGACGAGCAGTACCTTTACCCAATGGTAAGTAATACTTACCGTACGTATTGTACCGTTGTTGTTACCATCAGAAATTACCATCAGTAACAGTATTTTACTAGCATTAGCTATTGTACATGACTGCTTCACGGCAGAAAAATATCCACTTAGCCGTCTTGTTATATCAATGTGCTGTCAACGTAGACAATGTCATGTAATAGCTACTACTAGAAAAACATATTGTAATTTGTAGCAGTATTATGATATCTCTTAAGCTCAGCACAAGGAAAAATCAGAAAACATCCGCAATACATCGAAAGTGATAGATTCCCGTCAGCATATGAAAATACTGAAGTGGAAATGGGCTGGTGATGTGGCCAGATCAACAGATGGACGGTGGATAAAGCTGGTCACCAATTTGTCTGGACCACGAGGCAAGAGAGCCAGAGGACGCCCTAAGGAACGATGGGTTGATGAGATAAAAAAATTGCTGGAGAAAACTGGACTCAGAAAGCAAAGTCAAAAACAACCTGGAAATGGTTGGAGGAAGCCTATATCATGGGCCTTAACTATGAAAATATTATTTAAATCTATTATTTCTTATTTTTTATATTATTACGAGCTGATCCAGCAAACGTTGTATTGCCGATATTAAAATCGCGATACAAAAGAAACTGTTGATCGTAGATGGGTGAAAATTTGAAGTTGTATGTGTTTTTTAATACTGACTCATAATCAAACATATTTAAAAAAAAATGTCAAAAATATTAAAAAAAAATTTGGCGTGGACCACCCTTAACATTTAGGGGGATTAAAAATATATATTGTCCGATTCTCAAACCTATCCAATATGCACTCAAAATTTCATGAGAATCGGTCAAGCTGTTTCGAAGGAGTTTAACAACAAACACCGCGACATGAGAATTTTATATATTAGATGTTAGTTACGTAAAAAAAAGGCTTTATTATTATTATTATAACGATATCTCTTATAAAGCCATAATTATATCCAAAACTCATAATAATAATATGCGACCCAAATAAATTAATTTTGAAGTAATATTTAGTTTAAGCCGCTTATACCGATAACCCAAATATAATGTTATAAAAGTATAATTTTGCCCTCAAACCTGTTTTGTCATTATATGTAATAAATGAATAACAATGTATTTATTATAATTGTAACCTACAAACCCAAGTAAGTCACAAGATCCTCAAGATTGATTGTTTGCTTGACTTGAATAATCTTGTAGTGTAAGAGCTTTTAAACTGTTTTAAATCATATATTACTAGCTGACCCAGCAAACGTTGTATTGCTGATATTAAAATCGCGATACAAAAGTAACTGTTGATCGTAGATGGGTGAAAATTTGAAGCTGTATGTATTTTTTAATGTTGACTCATAATCAAATAAATTTAAAAGAAATGTCAGAAAAAATTAAAAAAAAAATTTCGTGTGGACCACCCTTAACATTTAGGGGTATTAAAAATAGATGTTGGCCGATTCTCAGACCTACACAATATGCTCACAAAATTTCATGAGAATCGGTCAAGCCCTTTCGGAGGAGTACGGGAACGAACATTGTAACACGAGAATTTTATATATAAGATATAACGAAAGATGATATACATGGTTATAATGACTTGTATATGAAATCTTATCAGATATTTTTTTTAACTTAGATACAGCCTTTATATTCACTAATAATAAAAGATGATTTAAATTTTTAAATTGCTTATGATATTCTTGATCTTATCATTTACAAATTATAACAAAAACATTAAATATTTCTCATCACACTATTCATTATTTTAAAATTAGGATAAAAACATGACAATATTTATTTTTAGAAATCAAAGGGAATTTTGAGCTATATTTTAGAAAACAAATACAGCTGTTATGAAAAGAAGCATCCTAAAAGGTCAACGTAGAGACATACTTCAAGGTCAGGAGTCGGAAATACCCGTAAGAACTTGTGTGAAATAGTGGATTCGTGTGAAAAGCCGGGACCATACCTATTTCAGGAACGTGAGAAATTTTCAATAGTATCCTTTATTTCTGCCTACCACTCGGTAGTCAAGAGTACGTAGAGCTCTTAATAGTGATTTTCATTAATACAACACCAGATATAAGGGATTGCTTGTAACTAATTCTAGTAGGCTTCATAAGATACATAATAGCTTTAAGGGTAAATGTATACACTTCTATAATAAATTCCCAGCCACTGTTCAGGCGTTATCTATAAATAAATTTAAATGTTTTATAAAAAAATTGCTCTGTCGTAAATCCTATTACTCCAAAGCTGAATATCTAAATGATCGGACAGCCTGGGACTAGATTGTGATTATTTTATAGCGATAGAAAAGACTGTACACTTTTGTATATTTTGAAAAGAATGCTGGGAGAGTTTCTTGCGCCGCTTCTTCTCTCTCAGAACGTCATTTGTTTCCGAATCGGTAGTAGTATCTAGTATATTAGAAATGACATCAAAAAGAATTCTAAAGGAATCAATTTTGAGAAAATAAATACCTTTTCGGCCTTTTTACTTTATGTACGTATATCAGAAACATTTAGTTCACTATCTCTTGGTCTATGCGCACACGCACATCAAAAGGAAGTGCATCGTGTTAAATTTGGAACGTAACGTAAACTGTGATCGCTGCCAAGGTTTCTACAAATGGCCATTTCGTTCAGAATGTTTTGCACTTTGTTTAATTTATCTTATTATACAAATGCATCGCTTGTTGGTTCAACATAATATTTATTCTAAGAAGAATTTGATCAATAAAAACCAGTTGTGCTAACTGATAAATTATAAATTTTAATTAAAAATTGCGATTAATAAAATATTTTAAACATTATTAAATTATGTTAGTGCATTGCTAAGTTTAAATTGCAAATGCATTCTAGTATCTATATATTATAATATATATGATTTTTTTAAATTATTACGTATTAATAAGGCAGAAAAGGACATAAATACATTTTTTTTTGATTTTGCTTAATTTAAGCTGCATTACGAAGCTGTTGCAGTCAGTGATTTATAAAAACCTGAGGTACATTATTCCATAGTGGCTTGAACTAAAAACTATCCGCGTTATGATAATAAATATCTATTTATTTATGCAAATTAATCTTTATTGTCCTGATGTAAGATCCAATTGTCAAAGTTGTCTAAAAAAACAGCGAGAAATCAATATTGAGATAACACCCGTCATTGCATTTGCAATCGTTCGTTACGAATTAATGAAAAAAAAAATACTGTAAGTATCGCTTCTTGTAATATCAAGCAGTGGTGAGAAAAACGTATTTGAAATAAGATTTACGAGTAAATTACTACTATGCATAGTTCATACTATGAACACATTTAGTCAAGACGGAGTTAAAAATTTTCTTATTTAATTAATTAGTTTTACTTTAAGTAATTATTGTTTTATTTTTTTTAATTACTTGTAATCTAAGGGGTGCTTAGCAGAAACCTCCACGTGTGGGCGGTGGTGTCGATCCACGATGAAACCTCTCTTAGGCGTTCTGAATAGAGTGACACCTACCTCTCCGGTGCACCCTGGAAACATTGCGCCTGTGACTGATTTGTTATTGCGCTCGATTTTCACTAATCGCTGCGTAATGGCAGTCCTTTGCTGGCCAGTGGCTAATATCTGCTCCACTCTTCTGGAGGTTAGTGGGTGCCAACCGGAAGATTTTACAGCATCCACCTGCGTCTTTGGCCTGCGCAGTTGATCGCCGTACGCGGGGATGACGGAGTCCTGGGAGGTTGAGCGGGACAGGGGTCGGGGATTAGTTACCCCTGTAACGTAATACGCTTCCTTCGGTCCTGATTTCAAGCTAAACGGTAGCCCCGTGAGTAGCCGCCACGACGGTAATGGTCAAGTGTCCCCGCCTTGGCGGGGCCACAGGCGAGGTTCGGCTGGTCCCCGCAAGGGGAGGTGCTCAGCCATGCTGACGGGGTAAGAATGGGTGGAGGAACTGATGGATAGGATCGAATCCATCAGCCGCTCATCTCGAGCTCCCGATGTCGCGCAAGAGGCCAACCAGCTGGACCTATATTCCCCTTGCAGCCCTGATGGTTAAGTTAACCATCCCCAGTTGCGGGCTCGGCGGAGGGTGGGGAGCAAGGGGAACGAAGTTTTTACCCGGTAAAGTATGGACAACCCAAGATCCAAAAAAACCCCAAAACAAACTAATTAATTAATAAACAAAATAATTAATTCAAGGAGCCTAATAGGGAACCGTCTATGGGCACAGACGCCGCATCAGCAGTGTCTGCCCAATCAGTCAGCAGACTGGAGGCAGGTTGGACCCTCGTATCTTACAAGGGCCGAAACCAAAACAAACCCCGAATAGGGGAGAGTCACTCGGCACATGACAACACAGATCACCATCGACCCAACAGGAGGCAAAGGCGCATAGCAGCTCGCCTTCGCAAGGCCAACGCTCAGAAAGCTAGCGCCTCAATGCCCTCCTCTGAACCCGAACCGCAACCCAGCACCTCACGAGGTTCGGATATGCCGGTCAAGCAAGCCCGGTATGATCCTAGGAAGGCCCCAGACAACCGAGGGCCTCCTTCCAACAAAGCAGGCAGAGTAGCCCAACCCTCGACATCCACCAAACGCACTCGCTTGGATGACACCAACTCTCGGAGGGGTGACCACAAGAGGGCCAAATTGTTAAATCGGCCCAAACCGACATCATACGCCAACGCTGCGAAAACCGACCCTGTTGTGGCCATAACATCTACCACTACAGGGCATATTGACACGAATATGGCACAGCTTATACAAAGCAAGCTTGAAGATAAGCTCATGACAGCCATGATGGCCGCTATGAGTGAAGACAGAGAAGGGCCTGCGTTTCTGGGCAAACCCGTCTATGATGGGGGCATCCTAAAACTGTGGTGCTCTAATCTTAAAACATTGGAGTGGCTGAAAACAGCTGTCCCGGAAATCCAACTCCCTAACGGTGACACCCTGGCAGTAAAAAACATCTGGGAAATTCCCAACCGCGTCAGGTGTGGCATTCTACTACCAGGTGAATGGAAGGACACCAAAGCAATCGGCGGGATGCTACGGTTCCAAAACTCTTGGGCCAAAGTAGACAGCTGGTTGTTACACGCCCTTTATCACCACAACGACCACAGCTTCATCGTGGTAAGCATCCCGGAGGACCAAATCCCCAAAATCTTGGAGCATGAGCGCCGGCTTTCATTCATGCTGGGCTCAGTATATCTGAAGTTCCAGGGGCCAGGAGGTAAATACACCGAGACCCCCTCCTCTAAGGATACAAACGGTGAGGCATTGACAACAACAGGGAATAATATAGACGACAGTGATGCACTGCCGGAACCCATGGACGCTCAAACAATTGACCCAGCAGACGGCAACTGCGCCACTAGCTCTCCCTCGGAGCAAGTGCTCGACAGCCTAAAGGAGCTCGAAGAGCTTCTGGTGGCGGGCACCAAAGGCGATGCTGACTGCACCAAGGGCATTGAAGAGCTCTGCATCGGGGATGGCGAGGAGGGTGTGCTATCCAAAGATGGCATCCCCTTCTAAGTGCAGCACCATCCAAATAAACCTCCACCATAGCGAAACCGCAACGGCCCAACTTCGGAAATGGTTGGAGTTTAACCCTACAGCTCTCGCCCTAATCCAGGAGCCGTGGATTAGGCGGGGCCGGATATGCCATCTCTCCAATATCGGAGGTAAGCTTATACATTACTCAGGACCAGAACACCCTAGAGCCTGTATCTACATTTCTAATAATCTACATGTGCAACCCCTAACAGATTTTTGTTACAGAGACTTATGCGCAATAAAAATACTGGACAAACACATCCTTCCAACTCAGCAGAGAGCGATAGTGGTCGCCTCCGTCTATATGCCTGACGGGGAAGACCCACCGCCGGAAGAACTTGTCAAACTGGTGAACTACTGCGAGACAACCAAGAGCGAGCTTATTGTGGCTGCAGACTGCAATGCACATCACCCGCTCTGGGGCATGCAAACAACCAACAAAAGGGGTAAGCAACTTACTGAATACCTTTTTTCTACTAACCTTAATATTTTGAATGTAGGTTCAGAACCCACCTTTGTAAATAGGAGGAGCAAAACAATTATAGACATCACCTTAGCAACAGAGGGAATGTCTGATTATGTATCCAATTGGCATGTGTCGAAAGAAGCATCCTGCTCAGACCACAGATGGATACTTTTTAACCTGGAGGTAAACATCACTACACCACCTCCCAAGAGGAAACCCCGCAGAACGAATCTTACTCAGTACAAGTTGCTGATGGAATCGCGTCTAAAGGACGAAACACTCCCAGCCAGGATAATCGGAGTAGATAACATCGAAAACCAAATAGCACAAATATACGAATTCATGACTGCCAGTTATCATGCTACATGTCCCCTCACCAGCCCTCAATCAGACAGACCAAGACCCCAGACCTGGTGGGGACCTGAATTAGAAAGGCTCAGGAAAAAAGTGAGGAGACATCTGAACCGCGCAATGAACACAGGCGATCAATACGACTGGGACATCTACAAAGAGTGTAAGTCTGAATATAAGAAACGCATCAGATACAGAAGATCAGAAGGCTGGCGTAAATTTTGCAGCGATCCAATGCCATAACCAGGCCAACAGGGCAAGGAAATTAATCTCTAACCAACTCAGGCAAATCCTCGGATCCCTGCTGAAACCTGACGGTACATTTACCAACTCACCAGAGGAAACAGAGCGAGTCCTGACGGAAACTCACTTTCCAGGATGCAAAATAAATCAGCATATCGAGTGGGTAAATGAAAACATAACCGCTGAGGAAGCTGACTGGCAACAAGCACACAAGTTGGTGACAACCAATAAAATAAAGTGGGCTATAAATTCCTTTCACCCCTTTAAGTCAGCAGGACCTGATGGGATCTTTCCCGCCTTGTTGCAATGGGGAGGAGAAGGTCTCCACAACCGGCTGATCAACATTTTCAGGGCGTGTCTAGCGATACATCCCTAGGATATGGAGGGAAGTTAAAGTGATCTTCATACCTAAACCAGGTAAAAGTGACTATTCTAACGCTAAATCTTACAGACCCATAAGTCTTACCTCTTTTACCCTGAAGACCCTAGAAAGGCTGTGTGAAAGAGAACTGAGGGAGAATTACCTTAAGAACATACCCCTACACCCCAACCAACACGCATACAGTCAGGGTAAAAGCACCGAATCTGCACTTCACGCTGTAGTGAACGTTATAGAGGGCGCACTTTCGGAAAAAACCTTTTGTCTAGGAACCTTCGTGGACATTGAAGGAGCCTTCGATAAGACAAAATTTACAAAAATAAAAGAAGTAATGCTTCTTTTACCGCCATGGAGTATGTACAACTCTGTCATCTTGGATTGAAAACATGCTCAAACACAGAGTGATATTACTATTTAGTAGTACTTTCATTTGAAAGTGAGACACAGAAAGCATTTGTAGCTAAAGGCTGCCCCCAAGGAGGAGTTATCTCACCTCTTTTATGGAACTTGGTAGTAAATGATCTAATTACCACTCTAAACGAAAATCACTACTTTACGGTAGGCTGCGCAGACGACCTAACTATATTAATAAGCGGAAAGTTTGCCAGTACTATATGTGAAGTAACAAATGCAGCATTGAAAATCGTGGAAAGATGGTGCATAGATAACAACCTATCAGTCAACCCACATAAAACGGAATTGGTAATGTTCACAAACAAAAGAGTTCTGGGTAACTATAAACTGCCAAAACTGTTTAACACCGAACTCCAACTAAACAGCGAAGTGAAATACTTAGGAGTTATACTTGACAGCAAGTTAAACTGGGCGGCCCACTTGGAATCAAAAATAAATACAGCTACCGTAACCTTCTGGCAATGCCGTAGAATGTTAGGAAAGACATGGGGACTTGCCCCGAACATCGTACTATGGCTCTACACAGCTGTGATACGACCTATGATATGTTACGGCGCAGTTGTATGGTGGCCACGCACCAAGCTGAACACTACTTGTAACAAACTGCAACGATTCCAAAGACTAGCGTGTATGGCTATCACAGGATGTATGCGAACCACACCTACCGCGGCTGTAGAAGCTATGCTGAACCTTCCGGCTCTACACCTCTATATAAAACAAGAGGCGGCCTGCGCCGCACTAAGGTTGAAGACATTAAATCTTTGGAAAATCACTCAATCCCCACACCTAGAGGTTCTAAATGAGGTGATTGAAAAGGAGCCTCTGCTGTTGGCAGTAAGTGATAGATCTCCAAAGGAATACATATTCGATAAGAGATACAAAATACAGCTGTATGAAGAACTGAAAGAGGACCTCAGTACAAAAGACCTCAGGATTTTCACAGATGGCTCAAAGAGAAGGTCGGGCACGGGATACGGAGTGTTCTCGGATGACCTAAATATAAGAATAGCTGCATCACTAGGAGCTCATAACACTGTCTTCTGACTGTCTTCATAAATCTGCTTGGGCAGAATGTATGGGTATCATAGAAGCAGTCACTGCTACTTTGACTCGAAAGGTAAAAGGTAAAAGACTACTCCATCCGCATCCTTTCAGATAGCAAATCAGTACTACAAGCCCTACAAAGCCACACTATCACCTCTAAGCTAATATACAACTGTCACCAATGTCTGAGGGAGTTATGCGAAAATAACAACCAAGTAACTCTTCAATGGATAAAGGGTCACAGTAACTCACGAGGGAATGATGCCGCTGATGAATTGGCCAGGAGAGGCTCAGCGATGACAGCAAAAGGACCAGAACCAACTATCCCTCTCCCGCCTAGCTGGCCTACGAAGGTATACTGGATGGAAGTAAGTGGGTGTAGACAAGCAAAAGAAGCTCTACCTCAAATAGACCCCAAGCTCTCTCGCAAGCTAGTAAAACTTCCACGACCTAGGTTACGGAAAATAACTCATGTACTAACGGGTCACGGCCCTTTTAACAAGCATCTGTTCAATATAGGTGTCACCGACAGCCCACTGTGCAGAGCCTGCACGGAGGCGGACGAAACGGCCGCACACGTCATTTTGGAGTGTAGGAGTGTGGCCTCATACCGGGCCAAACACCTGGGGTCTCCGAGGACTCTCCCCGAGGTCATGGGTGACATCAGAGGTTTGATACATTACCTTGAGGAACTGGGGTGGCAGGATTAGCCGCCCTCCTCACCACGCAAAATAGGCGCGCTGTAGTCGTCGAGTTGCGGATAATAGCCCGTGATAACCTATTACCTTACTTGTAATCTTCTGGCTGAATCACTTGGCATTGCGTAGAGATGTCGCTTCATTTTGTGTCTTCTACCGCATGTATCACGGGGAGTGTTCCGAAGAGCTGTTTAACCTGATTCCTGCCGCCGAATTACACCTTCACACGACACGCCACAAGTTAGGATATCATCCCCACCATCTGGATGTGTGGCGGTCCTCCTCAGTGCGGTTTTTAAGGAGCTTTCTTCCACGTACTACAAAGTTGTGTAATTAACTTCCTTGTGCGATGTTTCCGGGACGATACGACATGGGTACCTTCAAAAAAAGCGCGTACACCTTCCTTAAAGGCCGGCAACGCTCCTGTTGTTACTCTGGTGTTGCAAGAGATTGTGGGGGGTGGTGACCCGTACCCTCGTTTGTCCTCCTATTCAATATAAAAAAGATCTTCTTTTAGTCAGTAGTAGTTAGTAAAACATTTACCTTACAGCTATAAAAAAAACAACGTAATTTTTTGTTTGGGCCAAATCTCATACCGCTGAGAAAAGTTAAATATTTTTGGCGTAACGTCAACCTAACCATTCCTTTTTTACCCGACTTCAAAAAGGAGGAGGTTATCATTTCGATCGGTTTTTTTTATGCATGTAGACCGATTACTCTGAGATTTATGACCTAGATCAATTGAAATTGAAATATAACTTAATATTATAAACAGCTTACTTACTGTAATAATTATTAAGGTTGTCTGGCTACGCGTGTCTGTCCGCTTGGGATGTTTTGTTCTCAACGAAGCTATCCCGCCCAAAGTCACGCGTGGCGAGTGTAGGTACTTACTATTAGATTTGGCTTGTCACCAACTTAAAACCTATCAATAGGTAGCACATATAAATAATAGCATTTTATCAATATTAAAGGTAAAGGTGTATTTAATTAAATTTTTAGTTATTTGATACTTATCAGTTTTTGAAGTCGTTTTTTTAAACGTAGTTTTTTTTCGTGTTTATGTTCCTCATACCAACGTGCCAAAAAATCTTTTACCAAGGACACGTGTAGCGTCCTCCTAAGATATATTTAATGCCAAAATTGCCGAAAACCGAAAGCGGAGAAATTATGCATCTATCGGTGATGGATATTTGTTCCCTTTTTTGGTAAGACGATGGTGTCCTTGGGGTTCATCGGCACAATAACCCACTAAGGAGCTATCCAGGTATCATACCCATTTGAGAGGTGACCCAAGGTTCAGTACGTACAACTTATCCTCTGTCAGAGGATAAGTTGGATCATACAGAGAGGTAATGACACCAGCTTCATGGTCAGCTTACCTGCTATCTTTTTCTAAGGCATTTAGTAATTGATGTTTGTGTATTTTGTTGCATCACTTTGCTTTTGTAATTGAAATGATTTGTAAAATTAAATTTAAAATAAGAACCTGTAATACTATTCTGTTTTGAAAAGAGCAACCTTAGAATGTCTTGCTCGTTCTTCTTAAAGGAAATCTGCCTTCCGAACGAGCTGTAAGAAAAAAATTACATATTTTAATGCAATTTACCTACGAAATAAAAATATTTTTGTTTGTTCACTATTTGTAATAATTTTTTTTTATAGTTAAATACATTATTTAAGTATTATTTTATATAAAGAGTATGATTTATTAGGTCATGTGTACACAAAAGTAATTAAAAAAGTACCAGAGTGTGTGTGTGCAAGATTGATATCGTATTCGATCGATTTTTACCACAAACCAAATAACATATTGTAATTGTCAGACTACTCATCGTTCACTGAAGTGTCAAATAGCTTGAGTATATATACTCGATTACGCTACTCAGGCAATTAGCTCAAATGACACATAAACAATAAGGACGAACATGACGAACCGACAATTAAACATTATCTATGTATGTATATACGCTGTTGATCGATGGCCCGCCGGAAATACTGCAGACGATGTAAAAAGACCTTGACAATTTTCCGTTTTACGCAGTTCCGTAGATTATTCACTGAAAGGGCGGTGTGAGTTGCGAGTATATCTCTACAGGGTTCAGCTGACAGTGGTACTATACTAAAACTCTAGTGGGTCCAATTTAGGTGTTAAAGTTATTTTTTTTACGGAAACTGGTGACCTGATGGTTATGTGGTCATCGCTGCCCATCTCTTGTGACACCAGAGGAATCACATATGAATTCAAAAGCCGAAGGAAAAGACGACTACATTGGTACGAAGATTATGGGTTCCAAAACGGCGCTTATTTCTGCCCTGAGGCAGTAGTGTGTAAGCATTAGTGTTTCGGTCTGAAGGACGATGTAGCAAGTGAAATTACTGGGCAAATGAGACTTAACATCTTATGTTTCATGTTGACGAGCGCAATTGTAGTGCCGCTCAGAAGTTTTGGGTTTTACAAGAATCCTGAGCGGTACTACATTGTAATGGGCAGGGCGTATCAGTTATCATCAGCTGAACGTTCTGCTCGTCTCATCCCTTAGTGTCATCAAAAAAAATCGTGGCGAGCGAGGATCGAACCGGGGTTTCGTGGTGAGAGTCAACATTTCCAAAAAAGTAATTAATAGGTCTGTAAATAAATAAAGGTATTATTCTTTAATTAAACTTATTAGTTATACGCCATATTTATAAAAATATTTGTGATACAATTTAATGACGTCTAGCGTCTTAACCGAACGGATAAATATAAATAAGAAGGTTAAATAAATGTTGTACGTCCGTTAGATATGTTCTTCTCTCTCTCACACTTTGTTCCTCTATACGTTAGTATATTGTAGCTATGATCATAACAGTTATAATAGTTAACAACTATAAAGTCATTTATGTTATAAACTTATCACAATTCTTATGAATTACGATAAAATAGAATTGAAGGTAATATATTTTTGATTAAAATTTTATTTTATTCCCAGACCAGCAGTAAAATATTCACAACATTAAGGAGCTTTGTAACGTACAGATCTCTGTTTTGAACGTCATTAACATAACAGCGTGAATTGCTGCAAGTAAAGTGACCTTGAGACAGACCGACTAACGCACAAGCAGAGTTTATTAGCAAAGGGTGCCCGACCTTAATCAGGGCTGGACTGTGCTACTTCTTTTCACAAGGGCTATATATTATTATTTGAATATATGATATGTATAATTATTATTAATTTTGATAGCTCTTTTTTTTGTTTATTATTGAACCAACGGTACACGAAAAGTATACAAATTCCAAAAATATACTCCCATGACCGACTACCAATTATAGCTTACACTATTTGAGGCACAACATTTAATGCCCTAATTACATATAAATGAAAACATAAATAAAAAAATTAAACTTATAAAGATTTTTTTATTGACGAAATAATATAATTATAAATATAAGGTGAAATATTAATAATATAATATATAATATTATATCATAAAGATTTTGTGTTGTGTTTGTGCGTGTATGAGTGTATAATATGTGTAATTGCTATGTTGACTTTATTATAAGTTGGACGACTCCTGTGCTGTATTCTTATCAAAATACGTGTTAGTTTAACAAATGATATTTTTTTTTTTTTATATTTCCGAACTAGAGAGCAGGAGCATATATATAGGGCAGCTAATAACACCCTTCCTTAGATACAGAAGGGAATGATTTTATGGGAAAGATATTTGCATTTCCGTGCGAGTGCTCTCCCAACTGAGCTAACCGTTCGAGTGACGTATCCTCATAAAATCTTGATTGCTTTGTTCAATTCTCAGGTACAAATCGAATCAGGTACAAATCTTTAGCTCAGTTGGGAGAGCACTCGCTCTCGCGAGATGTCGTGGTTTCGAGTCCCTCTACGGTCATATTTTTTTTTTCAAATTTTACTAATGTATAAAGTTGTTTATTGGTAAACTATGTTAATTTGGATTTGACCAACCAATAATTTAAATAAAAACCAGTAAAGGATATATGATATAGATGTGATTTGGAATGTATTTATTGTGGTGAGTATTGGGTAAGTGTAAAAATCGACGTAAGGTACTAGAATTATTGTTGTTTATCATGTCACCTGACAGGTGACTTATAGACCTCCTGCAAGTAACTATTAAATTAGTATTAATTTGAATGGCGGACGTGAAGCAACGCGTTAATATGGTGTATTTCATTATATTATCTAACTGTGGAACTCTTTACAAACTCCAATTTTTTTAAGAGACATTACGGGATGAGACGAGCAGGACGTTCAGCTGATGGTAATTAAGACGCCCTGCCCATTACAATACAGTGCCGCTCAGTAATCTAGAAAAACTCAAAAACTCTAAGCGGCACTGCAATTACGCTCGTCGCATGTGGATGGTTGGTAGAGCGCTGGGATGTAGCTCTTCGTCGGGTTCGAGTCCCGTAACGCTCATAAATTTTGGTAACAAATTTAATTTGTGCCATTAATTCCAGAAGTTACCTCTCTAGTTCCGTGCGAGGGCTCTTCCACTGAGCCAACCATTTGAGTGACGTACCATTAATACATCTTGTAAAAGCTTGTTGGGCCACAACCTTAGTACTGAGTACCTTCATTAGATTGCTTTTTATTGCGATCAAAGTTCAACGTTAATAAAGAAAACTGTTATTAAAAGCACACGACATAAATGAGAGTTTCACCCAGGCGAGGTTCAGACGAAATAAAATAATTTGTTGTATAAAAAATAAAAAAAGCAATTATTTTTATTATAAAACCTTGACGCAAGTGATATATTTTTCACGAAATATCATATTAATATTATTATAATAATGGAAAGAAAAAATAACTTATATTTTATTTATTACCATTATCAGGCCTCATTTTTATATTACATCGCCTCAAATTTTTTCGTCCACCTAGTGCATGTCGCATTATAGCCGGAAGCGGAGTAGAGGTGAAGATAAATAATAAATTTCAGCTACTGCTTTCAAGTCAGGTTGGCCAAGTAGTCTTAGGCGCCAGAACAAAACTCTGGTACCAGCGAGGGAGAGTAGATTCGAACCCCGCACCAGAACTGTTTTGTTGTATGAATAAGTACAAACATTTTCCTAATATGCAAATGTTGGGGTTGAGCAGGTTATCAACTGTAAAGTAGATCCTGTAGATGAAGACACAACCTGAGAGTTGAACAAGATTTATCAACGATACGTCACTCTAATGGTTGATTCAGTGGAAGAGCGCTCGCACGGAACGCCAGAGGTCGCAGGTTCGAGTTCATAAAATTTTGTTTTTCAAATTTTATTTACGCTGATATAATTTTTCTGTGAATGTGCTCCCTTACTCGAGCTGACTTTTGGGTAATGTTACATAACCGAGCGTGACAGCATATTATAGTCACGCAAATTAACATGATCAACGTGCCGAGCAGTTTTCACTTCAACAATCAGCATTGCATTTATAAAAACAATCAAACCACACAACAAACAATATTATTATATTTCAATTAATATTAAGCACGATATAATGACACACACGTATCAATTCCACGAACAAGATTTAATTTAAAAATTATCATTCGCAAAAACGACAATCTCTTGTACATCATACAATACCTACCGTTATTTGTCGAGGATAAATAATATTACATTTATACACAATGCTTACGGTACAATGACATACATTATTTTGAAGTGCATCGCACCGTGCTGAACGCTGCTTACGACTCAACTAATATATCAAATTCAAATTCAAATATTTTTATTCAAAATAGGATGTGACATCACTTATTGAAAGTCAAAAAACTACCACCCATTCCAAAATGAATGCCTCAGACCTGAGCAGAATGGGCGCAACAAACTCAGCGGGCTTTTTTTTTTCATCGAATATATGTTTACAAAGTAATATTGTACAATTAAACTTATTATTTAATAGCCTGAGGGCGGTCACTCCATTCCCAATCTGTGGTATCATTACGAAAGTCATTTATGTTGTAGTAACCTTTACCACACAAACGTTTTTTAACAATTCGTTTGAATAACGTTATACTTTTGTTTTGAACATTTTCTGGGATCTTGTTGTAAAATCATATACATCGCCCCACAAAAGACTTACTAACTCGACTTAGCCGAGTAGTAGGCATCATAAGTTTATGTCTGTTCCTGGTGTTAACATTATGGTTATGACAGTTTCTGGCAAATTCACTTATGTGCCTATGAACATACATAACATTATCTAGAATATATTGAGAAGCAATAGTCAAGATGTTAATTTCTTTGAATATTGCTCTCAATGATTCTTTAGGACCTAGGTATCATTAATTTAAGTTGTACCAATATTTCGACGATTGGCGGGATTGGAATCCACGCCTATACGCCCCAGCGCTCTTACCAGTTGGGTACGAATAAAATTTTTCAGAACAGTAGGAGATGTCGGCTAGATTATGGGTATGGGCCTATTTCTGCCGTGAAGCAGTAATGTGTAAGAATTATTGTGTTTCAGTCTGAAGGGCGCCGTAGCTAGTGAAATTACTAGGCAAATGAGAATTAAATTCTTATGTCTCAAGGTAACGAGCGCAGATCTGCCTCTCAGGCATATATAATATAAAGGCATTTCTCATCTCAAAATTGATTCCTTTAGAATTCTTTTTGATGTAATTTCTAACACTACCACCGCTTCGGAATCAAATGGCGCTCTGAGAGAGACGAAGCGGCACAAGTAACTCTCCCAGCATTCTTTTTTTGGGCACTTTTTAATAGAATTTACGATGTTGTACTGTAACTTTTATTGCTATAAAATAATCATAATCTAGTAGCTAGCTGTCCGATCACTTAGATATTCAGCTGGGGGGTAGTAGGATTTACGACAGAGCCATTATTTAAAAAAAAAAAATATTTATTTATAGATCATGCCTCAACCACGGCTGGGACTTTATTATAAAATTGTATACATTTACCCTTAAAGCTATTATTATGAAGCCTACTAGAATTAGTTACAAGCAATCTCTTACTTCTAGTGTTATAAATTAGAAAATCGCTGTGTAGAGCAAAAATGATTTTTGTGAACGTATATTAAATTTTCATAAATGTACTGACAATGAACAGTTATAATAATATTTATTTCTTTGAGTGACTTTAAACAAGCTGATATATAGCAACAGTTTTCATTTCATTTTTCATATCTTACCACTAAGTTCAGTTTCTTGCGTTACGATCTAGCATTGCATTGGTATACATCGGTGTAGGTATTATATTATGTGCGTCGGTGGTGGGTTGTGGGTGGGGAAATGATTGTCTGTGACCCGTCTAGCGTCTAGTCTAGACTGCAGCAGTACTAACTTTAATCTCTTAGCTTTTATAATACTGTGCTTGTCTTTGCTTAACATGGTTAGGAAATTAGGTAACGATTCAAACAGAATTATAGCGAAGTAATAAGCTTCTGTTGTAGGAGATTTATATTGAAATATTTATTTGAGATGATATTTTTTCTATTCTCTTACAAATATATACAAAATATAATCTTATACATTTAACAATATGTATAAATTTGAGAGGTAGACCTGGTACTAGGTGGAGAGACGATATAGTAAATTAAGAAAGAGTGATAGAGTCCCGCTCTGAAAATAATAAGGACGAATGGAAGAAGAAGGAGGGGGGGGGGGGCTTTGCCCAGCAGTGGGGTGATATATAAAATATTGTAAATTAATTAGTTATAGTTTTAATATTGTAATAGACTTTAATAAATAAATAAATTTTGTATTAAACTCAATGAGTTAAGGTTTTGTTTGTGGTTTTAGTGATTATTTATAGAATGTATTATATATAGGCCATATATTTTCATTCGAAAACTACTATCTACGGTGTTGATGGTTTGTTGGTTGGGTGTTTTAAGAGAGTCTGAACAGCCTTTCTTACTTGCCAAAATGACAAGTAATTCTATTAGGAATTACTACAATAACCAAAGGTATGATCTACAGAAAAAAAATCTAAGCGTATGTAGTCTTGAATATCCTTTTAAACAAAAATGACAGTGAACTGGACATAATCTGCAGAATAAAGGACCAATGATAAAGTCCCCAACAGGACGATGACATACATAGTGGGAAAGAAATGAATGAAAATAGGGCAGGATAGAGAAAGATAGAAAAAGATGGAGGACAGTAAAAATCGGCTTCGTATTAAAACAACAAGAATTTATTGTTCTAACTTTATGATTAGCAGCAAATTTAAAATCGAATTTATACTACCAGTGGTTCCTTTGCACAGGATGCCGGCTAGATTATGGGTACCACAACGGCGCCTATTTCTCCGTGAAGCAGTAATGTATAAGCATTATTGTGTTTCGGTCTGAACGGCGCCGTAGCTATCGAAATTACTGGGCAAATGAGAATTAACATCTTATGTCTCAAGGTGACAAGGGCTATTGTATTGCCGCTCAGAATTTTTGTGTCTTTCATTAATCCTGAGCGACATTGCATTTTAATGGGCAGGGCGTATCAAATACCATCAACTGAACGTCCTGCTCGTCTCGTGCTTTAATTTCATAAAAAAAACTTATATAGGTACAATTGAGATAATAGCAAACAGTAGTTTAATTAGTCACATTATTTCAAATATCTGCGTGTTTGCTCATTAAGCTAAGATAATAGATAATGGTATTGGTGTCTCTATAGACGTAAGCAAATTGTGTTAGAACAGTGTAGGTATAAGACACCGACATTAATGATTTACTCAAGCTAAGGTGAACTAAGTAAATTAGCGGATTATGTCACACTTCATATAGACGGAGCGTGGAAAGTTTATTTATCTATACTAATATTATAAAGCTGCAGTGTTTGTTTGTTTGTTTGAACGCGCTAATCTCTGGTACTACTGGTCCGATTTGAATGATTCTTTCAGTGTTGGGTAGTCCATTTATCGAGGAAGGCTATAGGCTATGTTTTTTTTTTCAAAATTAGGGATCCGTAATAAAATTGCTATTTTGTAACACAAGGTGTAAATTCAAAAACCTATTTTTGCGTGCGCTGCAAAAACTATTGACAATAGAACAAAATGATGTACAGGCTATAATATAGGCAATATTTTATTACTTATAAAACTATCGCGTGAATTATACTTTATATGGCAAAACAACGTTTGCCGGGTCAGCTAGTATTAAATATATTGGAAGTAAAATTATCTCGTAAAAAAATAACGTACTACAAAGCTGTGAAATGAACATCCTTGTCCACGACGATATGACATGGAAAGCGCATACACCTTTCTTAAATGCCGGCAATGCTGTGATTCCTCTGGTATTGCAAGTGAATATGGCGGTGATCATAAGTGACCCGTACGCTAGTGTGTCCTCCTTTTCCATAAAAAAAATTACATTTACGTTTAATAAAACTATAACTATACAAAGTATTCCAAGTCATATAATATATTTAGACTTAAGCCTTCGTTTGTTAATGCTCGGAAGAGTAGAAAAGAGGTCGATGTTATATTTATAGTATAAACCTTGTTATCAATTTTCCAATCTGCATTGTATATCTGGTATTAGTATCTAGTATATTAGAAATGACATCAAAAAGAATTCTAGAGGAATCAATTTTGAGAAAATAAATGCATTTTATGCCTTATATATTAATTCTATGAACATTATTTCATTAAGAAGAAATCATATATGAAATAAGTGCTGCGTACCTCCTGATACTAGAATTCAATATTTAAATATACTCTTAATTTTTAATCTTAAATAAAAAAAATTACTTATACGTTCATCTAATATTTCTATTTTTATAACAATAACGTATATCTTCGACTGATCTAAATTTGGCAGTCAAATATTTTTAAAATGTTGATAACAATATTTGAAAGGGGTGTCAATTCAATTTCAATTTTAACAATTTTAGTCAATGTGTAATATGGTAATATGATTATTAACTTTGTGAATCTATATTACATGTCTAAGAGTACTGAATTATTGTGAAAAGCTGTAGTAACGTGCATAGATAATAAAATAAAACAAATATTTATGACAAACATGCATAGAGCTCTGTCTATGAGAGTAAGCGCTCATAGTCAAAGATTATTTAATAGTGGATAATAAACTCTGTTACATTATTCGTTGCAAAATCGTTTGGAATTAATACAATAATGGGAGATAAACCTAATATTAATTACTTTTTTAGTATTAAAAAACACTTATAAGCCTTAAGAAATGAAGGCATGTTTTCTATACTGTATTAAAAAGGAAAAACAGTGAAAGATTGTGCTAAAGATCTACGTAGAATATGTTGAAAGAAATTGTAATATTTTTTTCACTCCGAGAATAAAGTTAGAAACATGTCCTAAGCTACTCAAATTGGGTCACGGCCTATATTTTAATTGGGTTCCGTAGTAAAGGAACTGTTATCATTTCATAATATTATGTCTTAGAAAGCTGTATTTGGGTATTTATATATATCGCAAGTATATTGTCAGAGCCGTCAAAGTCACTAGTGATATTATAATTATTTTTCAGTAGATTGTTAATCATTTCTTACAATTTAACGGCCTGGTTTTACTGACATTGTAATATCACTGGTACACTATAGTGGTATTGTAAGGCAATATTTGTCAATTTTACTGATCGATAGTTGACGAGGCCGCCTCTGATTGTTCTGTTTCTTGTATTTATTATAATATGGTCATTATTTTGTAGTTATGCATTAGTGTAATCAATTCATTGTTATCGCGAATCGGCCTGTGTTCAATAGTAGGTCTCAAAAATAAATTTAAGACTGTTGACAGAACTGGTCATTACTATTTAAGCAATAATTTCAGGTGGAAAATTGTATACACGCTCTAAAGTTTACTATCATTACTTGACCAATTGACAGATTAACCAATCAGAACGCTCGACGTCTCACACTGCTAACTTCAATTGTAATATACCTAGATTTATTATAATATCACTATAGTGTACCTGTGACATTACGATGTCACTAAAACCAGGGCGTTAAATTGTAAGAAATAAATTCGAGTGACAGACGTTGTCCTGTACACACGCCTTAAATTTGAAAAATCGGTCCGGCCGTTAGGAGGAGTTCACTAACATACACATGAGCAGGAGAATAATATTATATGAATTGAGAATCTAAACCAATGTCAAATTCACTGGAACACACAAAAAAAATCATCAAAATCGGTTTAGGAGGTAGTTCAGTTACAACAGACGCACAAAAGATGTATATATATATTAAGATTATTGAAATTAATTGATAATATCACGGCTTTGACAATATAACTACGACATATACATGATCAAGCTAAGCCAAAAGGAAACATTTAATCTGAAACCTTAACCTAACCTAACCTTCTTTTATGCTTGCCGTCAGTGTTCCTCGTAAGGATTGTTATTGGATAGGTCTTCAAAAATCTACAAGTGTGTGACAATGATATTTTCATTTCGGAATTCCATTACGAAATAATAAAAAGAGATTGGCAATAAGCAGAACAGTCTAGAAATTCAATTCACGCTACCCACTTTAGCAAAATGCAAAAACTTCTTAACAAATTACCCACAATACTTTATAATTGGATACAGATAATTCAAATTCATTTACTATTCAAAGGCTGCAATTATGTATTTAAAGCATTAGTACCTACACCGCTTAAAGCACGTTGACATTGAGCAAATAAATAGCAGTGATTGTTGGAATCATAACAGACTCCTTACCATATTACATTTACTATAATTTACTGTTTTATTGAACAGAAAAAATATTTGTGATAATGACCAACATTGATTAATTAAAACTACGTTTTATATTATTATTCTGTTATTGCAGGGCTCACGGTCGGTCGAGTTACTTATCAAGTTATCAATCACCAATTGACCCAAACACATGTTTGCTCCCATATTATTTATATCGTAAATTGATATATAACTACATTTTTAATTGTAATCAATTATTATTAATAAGAATAATATGATTATATACAATTTGTAATGTTTTTAAAGTGATAACCTTCATTTCTAGGATTAATACACAAATAAAATTTGAAAACAAAATTTTATGAACGATGCGGAACTCGAACCCACCACGACCTCTCGTGTTCCGTGCGAGTACTCTTCCAACTGAGCTAACCGTTCGAGTGACGTATCGTCATAAAATCTGGTAAGCTTTGTTCAACTCTCAGGTTGTGGCTTCATTGTGTATTAATCCTAGAAGTGAGGTTTATCACTTAAAAAACATAACATTTTTTTTAGATTTGCAAGTGCGCCATCTCAAGTCAATTTCCTAATATGCAAATATTGGGGTTGAGCAGGTTATCAACTGTAAAGTAGATCCTGTAGATGAAGCTCAGTTGGAAGAGCACTCTCACGGAACGCGAGAGGTCGTGGTTCGAGTCCCGATTATTTGTGTATTTCTCAGAATGTCAGTTTTAACGTATGCATTCATCAAATCCAAATAAGAATTCACTCAAATTTTTTCTCACCTGGTCGAAGAGTTTCTTGCACTCACAGAGATCCATTACTTACCAAAACGGTTGTGGTCATTGGTATTGAAGAGAAATCAGTGGATATATTGAGAAATTAAATAACTTTTGACTTTACTTGACGTTTGCCTTTGAATGTTTCATGACAATGAATAATTTTAAAGGTCTGTTACCTTACGCAATAATATTAAATAGGTGTGACATAGATACCTTAAAAATGTATGAACAATGAACATATCCTAAAAGCCGGTTATGGTCTTCTAATTCGTCTGGAGTTGCAACAGAGTATGGTGGCAAGTGGTGGCTACTTGCCATTTGATTATCCTACAAACCGCTTATTATTTTATTCAATGCAAGAGTATAAACGGCATAAAAAGTATTTATTTTCTCAAAATTTATTCCTGTAGAATTCTTTTTAATGTCATTTCTAATATACTAGACACTACTACCGCTTCGGAAACTAATGGTACTCTGAGAGAGAAGAAGCGGCGGAAGAAACCCTCCCAGCATTTTTTTTGCGCTCTTTTTAATCAAATATACGATATTGTACTGTCGTTGCTATTGCTATAAAATAATCATAATCTAGTCCCAGCTGTGGAGTAGTAGGATTTACGACAGAGCCATTTTTTAATAAAACATTTAAATTTATTTATAGATAATGCCTGAACAGTGGCTGGGTTCTTTATTATAAAAGTGTATACATTTACTCTTAAAGCCATAATGTATCGACGCATACTAGAATTTGTAACAAGCATTCCCTTATTTCTAGTATTATAGTAATGACAGTCACTATTAAGAGCAAAAATGTGACGATTTTATATAAAGTGGAACACAAAAGTAACACAGATGGCTGGCACACAAGTGAGAGTTATGAGCCACATGTTATTATCATCAACTACGCACCAGGCTGATTGCTTATTATTAGATAATTCCCAGCAATAGGTGTTGGAGGTCTCTGAACCGCTTATTGTACTAACAATTGTGCTCGTACACGCTATTTTGATGCTAATTTCCGCTGTATCACATGGCAATCGGGTCTCCTGACTGTGATATTACGCAATGACATAAGTAACAATATACCAAATGCAAAGTTTAAGAGTTGGAAGCCAAGAAAATATGCCAATGAAAATATTATTTAAGTAAATATGATTTACATTACGGATCTCGTTGGGAAGCTGTTGATGAACAAAACTTTTGTTTTATGAAAATAAGGGACGAGGCGAGCAGGACGTTCAGCTGATGGTAAGTACAATGCAGTGCCACTCATAATTCTTGAAAAACCCGAAAATTCTAAGCGGCACTACAATTGCGTTCGTCGAGTTGAGACATAAGATGTTAAGTTTCATTTGCTCAGTAATTTCACTACGGCGCGCTTTAGACCGAAACATAATAATACTTACACAATACTGCTTTAAAAAAATGCGGCAAAAATAGGAGGTTACATTATGGTAACATAATCAAAACAAATCCATATCTATGAGAGATATCGATCAGCATTCCATGATGAAAAGTTTACATGATTTATGACTTTGTGTCGAATACAAGCGCAGGCAAAGGGAAGCTCACTAGACCAATAGTGATGAAACAACTGCCCATGAACATCAGTAATACCAGATGCAGAGAGATGCATTACCGGCATTTAAGGTAGGAATTTTTATGAAGTAGTATGGGAGTAGAAGGCCCCTTGCTCGTATAGGTTCGGGAATACTGCAGGCGGTAACTGATTCGTTCTAATGGATTCTGTGAAGAACATACTTCTGCAACGATCACTGAAGGTTATATGAGTGATGTATGGTTTATGAATGGAGGTGATATAGGATTCGCATATCTGCAGATTTTGGCAAATTTGTACATTGGAATCAGTCAAACACCAGACTCTTTACCCAAACGTAAGAATCAGAAAGCTTTTCACAAGTTGGGTACTTCATGATTAAATACTGCGGAGCCCAGAAATAATAGTAATACACCAAGTTCAACTTCAAAAATATTCTTATCTGCACGCGTACCAATGCGTCATACATCTCATTCGAGACGGCCTATCCATCTTAGCCTTTGCGACACATAAATCAGTGATTCCAATTCATGATTCATCCTTGAACGATACGAGAAGTCGACTTCGTACGTTATTTTGAAGATTTCTCAATATAATCTTACTCAATAGCTTTCTTTCTTACAGTGTCTGTTATACCATAGGGTAGGGATGGATAAGGTAATACTTTTTTGGGAACGGCACTCATCGTGCGGAAGTTCGTCAGTCTGTCGCCCTAACCACCGGCAGAATTGTAGTAAACCTACGCCGGCGGGATTATATTTTGTATATTTATATATGTAATATTGTTTTTTTATAAGTTTGTTATGTTTATAAATGTAGAAAATAAGATAATATTATAATAAATAGTAGGATAATAATAATAATAAGGGTTGATTTCCATCTATATACAATTCAGTCTTCAGAGCTCAGAAATGATCTATACTATCAAAATACACAGCAGACAATCAATCGCTTAATGCATATAAATAGGAATGCACTACTTATTTCTGTAATCTAAAAGTCTCATAGTTTGAAGCTTTGTATGTTCGTAATTATAAAACATTATATATTGTTTCTATTTTAATGTTAACGTATAAAGAAATACAAAATACCACGTATCGGAAGACGCAGTGTTGGTAGGCATCCCACAAGATGGAGTGACGATCTGGTCAAGATCGCCGGAATACGTTGGATGAGGGCAGAAATCTTTGGAGGAGGCCTTTGTTCAGCAGTGGACGTCTTCCGGCTGATGATAATGATGATGATACCATAAAAAAAAACAATTTGTACTTATTTGAAAATTAATTAAGGAAACTAAACGTAGTATCGTATCGTAGTAGTAAGTATCGTATATTATGATCCTAAACGAAATTAAATGTTTAAGACTGCAAAAGGAATATTATAACGATAAAAATATGTTCAAAAGCAGTTTCCATTAAACAATAGAACCTGCACAGCGGGATTAACGAGTTTAATTAATATCAGTCAGTAGTGAGCTATTGTTATTTTATTTTTAGCTGTTTGCCTGCATTCGGCTTACAGGAATTTAATTTCGACTAACTGGATTCAGATACTCCCAGACACTATTTCTAAAACTTTTGTTTAAATTAATAGATACATATCTAGTTTTTCGGTAATTATAAATTCTGTGTGATTCTATTATTGGACATGGCCTGGATTTTAGTCATATACATCTGTTAATACATACATAGAGATACTAAATTTATACAAGACAGGTTCTGTAAAAACATTTTAATGCGTTTGTTTCATAGAAAATTTTAAGAATATTATTTTAAATTTATATATTAAGTTTAAGTTAAGTCTTAAAATTCAAATGATAAGTTCAAGTTGAACATAGTTTTTGGGACTTTTCATTATACCAAAATATTTTACCAATTACCAATGGTAGCCTTCTTTGTACAGTTAATATGGCTTAGTGACGTGTGCAAATTTGAAGCTGGTCAGAGTTTTGTGCATTCCAAGAATTCGGATCAGAACTGCATTGTTATAAGCAGTTGTTTTGATTTACATTCAGGTGATTGGCCTGCTGGTATACCCACTTTTTCTCAAATGTCCAATAAGTCCTAGATGTAAACTGTGGGTAAAGTTTTCTATTTCTAGACTTCTCGACCTTTATCAACATGATATCCAATCAATACTGTAGCATTATTTAAAAATAATAATAATTACGCCCATACTTTCAACATGAAAATAAAAACGAACAAAACGGCCAAACGGCTACTCACTAAACAAACTGTATTGCTGAGCTTTAACAAAATTTGTATATTAACATTTTTAACCTTTTTTATACTCGTAGTGAAATTTTCACTTTGACACATGAAGTGTAATAGAGAGATTCGAAACTTTGAGTGGCGCTGCCCGATTCTAATGAGATTTGAGCTGGAATTGCGAAGGTCATTTTGTTTGTTAAAATTACTTCTTTGACAGAGCAAGTTGATTTTGATACTAGAAAAAGTTTATTAGAATTCCATTCAGTGGTATATGAATATGTAGAAAGAGCATGTGATACAGCGTTGTTAATTAACTTATAAAGTAAGTTTATCATTGATGAGGAGAGCAAATGATTAATGAGTGCTTATATAAATATGTATATGTAGTTTATTCGAATATTCAATCTATTTTCGGTTTTCCAATTCATTTGAATTGGTAGATAGCCGATAGCGGATCGAAAGGGTTGAACCGTGGTGAGGGTCTAAAATTCTTATTATTAGACCTATATTATATGTTTAACTGCAAAATAACGAGGGAGGCTCTTTTGCATAGGATGCCGGCTAGATAATGGGTACCACAACGGCGCCTATTTCTGCCGTGAAATAGTAATGTGTAAGCATTACTGTATTTCGGTATGTAGGGCGCCGTAGCTAGTGCAATAACTGGACAAATGAGACTTGGCATCTTATGTCTCAAGGTGACAAGAGCAATTATTGTAGTACCGCTCAGATTTTTTGGGTTCTTCATGTATCCTGATCGGCACTGCATTATTATGGGCAGGGCGTATCAATTACCATCAGATGAACGCCTAGCTCGTCTCGTAGAAAAAAACGACGATTTCTTTGTTGTAGCATTAATAAGAAATGTTTTGCGGTAAATATTGAAAAGAATAAACAGTAGTACAATAAAATACGTACGTTCGCTCGTTTGTCCTCCTATTCCATAAAAAAAAATGTAAAATATAAGCTATACGTTAGTTTTGATTATTGAAATACACATAATTTGATTCTCCTCTTTCAAATCTCTTATATATCCTGCTATGTATGCATGAAAATAGTTATTTTCCAGTGACATTGTTACTTTTTCATTTAATTGTTACTTTTTCTTTTTATCTCGTATTAATCAGTCATTTCATTTAAAAATATACTGATAACCTTTTTATCATAGTATAATAAAATAATTATTAAGTAGTAAATTAATTAGATGTGATTTCCTTGACATGACCAATACGACAAACACAGTTATGTTAGTGCCGGCTAGGTGGCGCTGTTGGCAGAGATTTTTATCTGAAAAGGTTATTGATTATTATTATATTATTGATATTAAATTTTGTATATATGCATATGGCAACATTGGAACACATTGGTCCATGTTTTTAAGTGTAACTTAGCGCATCGGACACCAGTAAGTTTTATATAAAAATAAATATTAAAAATTCGCGAGCAATACGTCAATCCTAACCAAAGCTATCGAGTGCTCTCTTGAGAAGGTCGCGGAATGCGGTAAATTGAACCTTTTCAAATTTAACCCCCAGAAGACTCAAGTTTGCGCATTCACCATTATAAAAACCCCACTTGTCGTATCACCGCTCTTCGCCAATAGTTCCCTTACAGCCTTGCCAAGTATCGGAATACTGTGTCTCGAAATTTCGAGCGCTTGCTACTTCTGCGGTCACCTGGCGGGCAAAGCCAAATTGGCTTCGAAAAAACTGGGCAGCCTGCCCACATTCTAGCGCTCTACAAAGCGAAGGTCCGGCCACACATGGAGTATTGCTGTCATCTCTGGTCTGGCGCAACCCAGTATCAGCTAAATCCATTTGACCGCGTGAAACGTAGAGCAGCTTGAATTGTCGAGGACCCAGTGCTCTGTGAACGGCTGGATCACTTAAAACCAATTGAATCGTTTGTCCTCCTTTATCATAAAAAAAGCTGCCATGTTTCCCCCTTCCCGAATTTGTCTTGCTTTCGCCAAAAGCCGGTGCCCCCTTAATCATTATGAAAAATATTGAAAAGTTTATATTGAACCATGATATTACTACTAATATACAATAGTTCAGTAGTGTATTAAAATTCATGTATTTATCCCAATTACAGCTCCATCTATCTGTCAATAGGAGTTAGCTTTGGTAGTTTACGTTTATATAAATTCATTTGTTTGTATCAAGAATACTTGAGTCAAGAGGTCTCCCGGACTAGCTCCATTGAAACGTAACCGTTCTATGGGGACTTTTTAATTAAAGGATGTATGACTCTTTTATTTAGATAACGTCAGATGATTGATACTTTTGATATATGTCGAGGGGTTAAATACTTTGAATGTGTTTATAGTTTTATACGAATAACTAACAGATGGCTCTCCTTACCAAAGATTTAGGGCCTGATTCACAATGTACAAGTTACTCGTAGCAAATGGTGATAGGCTAGAAAATATGAATGGATAAAAGTGAAATAAAAATATAAAAGTTCCGAGTAACACAGCCTGCGTTTCACAATCACTTCACCAATATGTTTATTTACTAGAGGACTTATAAGCGGTGAGGTTTAGCAATCTCGTATTCTATAGTTCCGTTTGACGGTGTGATGATCTACCACTATTTTTACGATAAAATCAATATAATTTCAATTCGTAATATAATTGTTTTGCACTTTCGTGTAACGTAATTTGAGAATTTCAAATATCAATATAATCTATTGAGCCTTTCATAATTGTTCATAAGTCATAACATAAACGTACCATGTACCAAACATTATAGCAGGGGAACCCGAACTTCCATTTTGGGATTTATTCGAGCGCTTCAGAAAAATATAAGGGGAGCAAACTTCTTGTGAAGTACATACCTGAGCCTTGTACATAGGGTCGAAATATATGGCAGCCGATCATATTATTAAAAAAACGATCGCTAGAAAAGCTCAGATTGAGGCAAGGTAAGGTAACATGCAAATGGGACAGTCACAAAGTTTCAAACCGTCTGATCAAGGGAATATCTCCACATAATTATCAGATTATGGGTCAGGATGACAAGGACATCAAAATCAACCGTCTGTATAATAATCTGACGCGCTTGAATATTTCATGGTATTTCATTCAAAAATCGGTCATGACTTTTGTTCACGTAAAGATTGTCAGTCAAAATAATGTATACATATATATAAAATTGGAGTGTCTGTTTATAATATTAAAAAAACCGTTTTTTACCACATGTATATGAATATATATACGGTACATACACCAAATTACCATTTTTTACTTTTTTTGTCTCGGTCTGTCTGTCGGTTTGTTCCGGCTAATCTCTGAAATGGCCGGACCGATTTTGACGGGACTTTTATTGGCAGGTAGCTGTTGTAATGAGAAGTTACTGTTGCAATATCCAAGAAACGTTCTAACTCTAAAAGAGGATTCACTTAACAACCCCATTCTCATTATGTGACGCGCTTGAAAATATTTTTTTCCTATTTATTAGTAACTCCTAAAAACGTTACCAGCAACAATCTAATCCTTTCCACTCCTTAAATGTCCAATACATAATTCAATCCAACAATCGTCAGTACAACATTCAGTAATCCCCCTTTATTTGTAATGTCTAAAATAACAATAATAATTAATCCACATATGCAACGTAGATTACCGAACCGTCCGCCATTTTGCTCGAAAAATATTAAATGGTGATTGTAAAGCAATCAGGGTTGAACGATATATTACCTCTAAATCTGGACAAATGTTGCTCAAATCCCGTATGCTCTGACTTGTTTAGGTTTGTTTCGTTATTTGCGATATAAGGGTGTTCGTCCACTGGTAAACAATATAAACTACAAAACTATAGTATGAAGCTGTTTTCTCATAAGTTTTATTGAAGACTAGGTGACCCGACAAACGTTGTTTTGCCATATAAATTATTTTTATAGTTAAACTGTTTCGTGGACATTGTAACATTACTTTATTTTTTTAAAATGAAAGAATTTTTCTTTAATAAACGCTACCAAAGTTATTCCCTATTACATAGCTACCTGCCAAAAGATCCCGTCAAAATCGGTCCAGCCATTTCACAGACAGACAGACAAAAATTATAAAAAATGTTATTTTGGTGTATGTACCGTATAAAATATATTCATACACATTATAATAATAAAAAACGGTTATTTCAATATTACAAACAGACACTCCCATTTTATTTATATGTTTAGAAGAAGAGAATAAATAACATTCACGTGATGAACATTTATTGAAGTAGGTGTTATTTTGGGGAAATTCATAATTATCCAAATGTTGTGACTTTTCTTAAGTGTTAATTCCGCTTATACTTGTCTTCAATCAATTAGACACGTGTTTTGCCTCTACACGAGGCATCCTCAGAGGATGATGACTCACCAAATGCTGGTTTGTTTACTTGGCTTACTTGGTAAGAGCGCTCGGACGGAACCTGAGAGGTCACGGGCTCGAGGCCCGCATGGTTCATATATTTTGGTTACAAAAATTTGTATAATTTATCCTTGAAGTGAAGGATAACACTTTAAAAGTAACAAATTGTTTATAATTACATTTACGGTTCAATAGTTCAATGTTGGAAATCTCACGTGATATTAATTTATAGTTTACTGATATATTTAAAAAATCTGATAAAACTTCGCGCAAAAGAAGATAGTTTTATATTATAATTTTCCAAACAATTTTTTTTTCAAATTAAAAAGCCTCTTTTAATGTTTTACAAAATAAAATTTGAATGATATTTTTTATTTGCTTATGCCATTTTACGATCTATCCCTAATAAATTAGGAGGAGTAATTGCCTTAATTATATCAATTCTTATTCTAATTATTTTACCATTTTCATTTAATAAAAATATTCAAAGTATTCAATTTAAGTCACCATATTTTAAATAGTAATATAAAAGAATGAAGAAGTCAATCACTTGCTAGCTTTTTTTTTATATCTAATTTAATCATATTATTAGTAGTAAAACTAACTAAATTGAAGCATTCATCTAGGGCTCTTCTGAAGCTACAACTATTTCCACAGTGTTGCACTCGTATTAAGAGACATTACATCTTTTTTTTATGAAAATAAGGGAAGAAACGAGCAGGACGTTCAGCTGATGATAATTTCCCTGCCCATTACAATACAGTGCTGCTCAGGATTATTGAAAAACCCAAAAATTCTGAGTAGCACTACAACTACGCTCTCCACCTTGAGAGTCTCATTTCACTACTATACTGCGTATGTGTACTATGTGCAGATAACTCACTGCATATCAATTTTCATGCACTTACAACCAAACTTTATAAAAAAAAAGTGGGAACACCTGCGTTAAAATCAAGCTAAAATATTTATTCTAGTATTGCAAGTTGGTAACTGGAACAGCTGATGGTGACAGGCAAGGTAGATGGCAGGCGTCCCAGAGGACGCAGTCCCACGAGATGGTCGGACCAAATACGATCTGCTCTAAACATCAACTTCCATGATGCCCTTCATAAGGCTAAGGATCGCAGCAGATGGAGGGGAATCGTACGGGAGAAACTGATGCAGCGGGGTAGTCAGTAATGAGGAAAACGACGCGAGGAGGAGGATTGCAAGTTGGTAAGCGCAGTGGTGACCACTCACCATCAAGTGACTTGTACGTTAGTTTGTTCTTTTACTTATATAAATAAATAAATCAATAGTAAAGAAATCCACTCGTTCCATTACTTACAATCATAAAGAAAACTTAAGTTACTAGATATGAACTTAATCTATTTTAAGAAATAGCCATATTGTGTTTGGATGAACATGATCAGTTCTTAAATGTATGTATGTTTTTGGCCAGCTGACGTCAACCAAAACTGAACGACAAAGTGGTACTTTAATATTATAATTTCAATAAAGATATCAGTGTACCATCACCCTTACATTGTGATCATCACAGTTATGATTATTTATCACTTACTCATATGTTCGTATATTGGATAATACGCGAATCGAATACCAGATGCAGTGGAAATAGCATCTAACCTACTTTGGCTTCAAATTATGCTGATAATACAGCATTTGAAAGTTTAAAGATATTGAAATGGGTAATAAAATAGCGAACGAACGAATCACACGACACGCCACAAGTTAAGATATCATCCCCACCATCTGGATGGGTGGCGGTCCTCCACAGTCCGGTTTTCAAGGAGCTTTCTTCCACGTACTACAAAGCTGTGGAATGAGCTTTCTTGTGCGGTGTTTCCAGGACGATACGACATGGGTACCTTCAAAGAAGCGCGTACACCTTCCTTAAAAGCCGGCAACGCTCTTGTGATTCCTCTGGTGTTGCAAGAGAATGTGGGCGGCGGTGATCACTTAACAACAGGTGACCCGTACGCTCGTTTGTACTAACTGTATCTAATAAGCTTATATAAAATCATCCCCTTCTGATTTCCAGTTCAAGTAGTATAGTGTTACCTGTGTAATAGTAGGTCTCACCTGATGGTAGATCATCACCACCATTGCACGTACTTTGCAAAAGCTGAGTGTTTCAATAAACAGTATCTTTACACTTTGCTGGTATGAATTGCTTAACAGTTTATTTATCTATTGTAATTTAATAATCTAATAGTTTATATATCTATTGTAAGTAACCCAATATTACTGACTTAATATTTCTAATGTTTTTAATTTATAATATTTCATTTATTTACGCATTAGAATAATTCTATTTTAGTTTGCAGTGTAAAAGAAAAGAGTCATTATTAAAAAGGTTAATAACATAAACAACACAATGCCATAAATATACTCGTACGTTTGAATATTAATCAATAATAGTTCTAATAATTGTAAAGTAGATTGTTAACCGAGCGTCGAAAGAATCAATTTCCGAGGTATTTAGACGCCCGAGCGCAGCGGGGTCGGCTATAGTCCGAGTAAGAATTGATACTTTTACCCGTGTTAAACACTCTACTTTTCATTTCGAATATGAGGAAAATAAAACTAGTTGTTTATCTAAGCACAGATTAGTATCCCGCCAATTTATGTCGACTTTTTAAATTTCAAATATGGAACTTACCGCGTAATTGTTGCGGTTTATTCCGATCAAAGAAGATTGCGCTAAGTTCACACTGGCTGTTTAGAAAGTCACATGGCCGCAGCATTTTTTTAATTAGTTCTTTTTACATAAAACTGCTATGAATAGTTCTATTTTTAAAGTTCATTCTGGCCCTTAGGTGGGAAGTAATTTGTATGAGTTTTTCCCTCTCTATGGAGGGAAGCAGCATTTTCCACCCAATAATCAGATCAAAACAACATTACTTTCCGAGTATGAGTAATGAAAAATATATTTCGTAATTGTAAAATAATTATTATTCAACAAGAGAGTGAACTTCGTTTTAGTTGCGAGTGCCAAAATTGAATCCCGAGCAAGCGAAGAATTCTATAAATAACTAGTGGACCCAACAGACGTTGTCCTGTACACACGTCTTAAATTTGAAAAATCTGTCCAGCCGTTAGGAGGATTTCACTAACATACACATGAGCAGGAGAATTATATTATATGGACGTAATTGAGAATCTAAACCAATCACAAAATTCACTGAAACAAAGAAAAAGTCATCAAAATCGGTCAAGCCGTTTAGGAGGTAGTTTAATTGGAATCTAAACCATTCTCGAATCCACCTGAAGACACACACCAATCTCAAATACACTGGAACACACAAAAATATCATCAAAATCGGTCTAGCCGTTTTGGAGGTAGTTCAATTGTGAATGTAAACCATTCTTGAATCCACCCGAAGACACACATCAATCTCAAATTCACTGGAACACACAAAAATCTCATCAAAATCGGTCCAGCCGTTCAGGAGGTAGTTCAATTGTGAATCTAAACTCTTTCGCGAATCCATCTGAAGACACACAGAAAGTTTCAATAAAATCGGTCCAGCCGTCCAGGAGGAGTTCAGTGACATACACACGCACACAAGAATTATATATATAAAGATTGGGCATATCGATTGATTATAAGTTAGAATCCGAAGCTTAGCGAGGGATTCAAATGCATAAGAAACATAATACTTTGCCCTCAAATCAAATCAAAATTACTTTATTCATGGTGGTCACGGAAATGACACTTATGAATGTCAAAAAAAAAAATTTTTTTTATTGAATCTATCGCTACTTCGTAAAGGGTTGAGCTAATGAGAAGAAGTAGCAAGAAACTCATTGCCACTCTTTTATATCAAGATTTACAGATCATTTCAATTACAATTTAATATGTAAAATGTAAAATAAATGTAACAAACATACTCAAACGTCAAATAGTCAATGTCATGTGAAATGTACAATTTTTCATCGCATCAGTGAAAACTAGAACTAAGAATAATACTTATTTTAAAATATTATTATTTTATATTTTTATCCTCCTTCGTGCCTCCTCCAAACGACTCGGCATCGAGGAATTGCATGGCGCTAGTTTAACATTATGAAAGGTCAAAAATAAAAAACGCTGCAATTTTTCTCACTGAGATCTTTGCAGCAAAGACAGTTTCTGAGCTAGATAGATAAAAATATATCTGTGAACACTTAAAATTGCCATTATTAATAATTAAATATAATATTTTATAAATTTCTTATAATAAATTACAATACCTAATATACAATTCTGTAAGAACTGTAGGTTATAACAAATATACAATTAAAATTACAAAAAATGTCAAATTATAAATGTTTATAATTATATTCGTATATCTCATTTGTAAGCCTTTCAATATTAATACGAAAAATGGTAATTCAACTGTCATAATCTGGCGCGATACTTTAGGTTCTCGGAAAGGTCTTGAAACGTCGGGTTAACTAAAATGAAAATGTAACTTTTACGCAGACATCTATTGTAAAACCGTTAAAATTACACGCGTTTTAACCTTTTAAAAGTGTTTTATTTAAATGTGTAACACTCGTGTTAATCAAAGAAAATACTAAATACAAATAAAGTAAAATTTCGTTTGTTCCCGTAGGATACGTGTGAATTTATGTATCTTGATATCCGTTGCTTTTGAATATCAAAATTATTCATTTTATCATCACTACTGAGTTGTAATGATAAGAACGGCAAGAAGCTCATTGCCACTATTTAAAAAAAATATTTTTTTATAAAACATAGTCCAAACTATGTTATGTAATAACTCTTAGTAGGATATTCTTGCAAAATCCAAGTTATGCTGATCAGCTCTCATGCTTCTCTTACGACAATGTTTTTCCATTTTTGTCGTCGTAACAAGTTATTTCATAATGTATATATTCAACACGTCTTATTTATTTTTATCTCCAGTTTTCGATGTATTCATAGCAGCCTGTTCGTGTTATGGAAATAAGTTGTTTTTCCAGATTTCACTGGTTCACTATACCTTAAGACATAAGCATAATACAAATGTATGTTGGGATTGATAAAAAGATGCGTCGAATTTTCAACATGATGAAAATTAGAATGGAACATTTCGTAGTAATTGTTGCTGTTACTTATTGTTTAAGAAGGTTGAGTAATTAAGTTTAAGTATTTTTTGAGTAAAAAACTATTCTTTTTATCTTATATATTATATAATCTGAACCTCGGTAACGGCTCCAACGATTTTAATGAAATTTAGTATACAGGTAGTTTCGGGGGCGAGAAATCGATCTAGCTAGGTTACAATTTAAAAAAATGTAGTTTTATCCGTGTTTTAATGGGAAACTGCAGTAACATTAGAATACAAAGGTAAATTTCGCCGCTATATACAAGACTATAATAGCTTAAGACATATTTTCTATAAGAGAATTTACTGACGCACGGTTTGACAGTTCTGATGTGAAACAATTTCATTATAACAACAGGGATGCTCCCTGTTTTACGGAATAATTATTGATGTTATGAAATATTATTCACAAATTCATAAAAAAACAGTATTTTATTTATTATGCACAGAACAACGTCGATATTTATAGTTATTCGACGACCCTATACCTACCGGTAGAGGTCCCAGGTTGGATTGGAATCTCGGTTTTTTAAGATGATATACATGAACATTTATAATATGATAAATAGCTTTGTTTGTTTCCAAGTCATGGATGTTTATTTGTATTTTTAAACTTTTTGTTGTGTTCCTTTCACAGCTCAGGCTATGCCCAGTTAGAGGAGAGATATATTGTATAAAAGTATATCAATATTATATTTTATATTGTTAAATTATTCTATTTGTAAGTTTGACTTCCAAATTGAGAAAGTTACATTACCTACATAATATCACAAACAACAAATAAATGTAACTAACAATTAATTAAAGACTAACTTAATTTTCTATACTGTACCAAAACTATAAAGTTCATAAGTTTATAATTAATGTAAAATAACATAGCTCAATAACTCAATAATATATTTCTAGCTTCAAACTATCCTACATTTTCTATATTCATATCTAAAAAATAAGAATAGTTATAATATAGCTCTAAAAATAATCCATTTGACTTCAATTGTAATTAAGTATATATTGAGTAAAATCCGAGCAAAACTTGACCAACACATATTCAATTCAATAAGTCAAAGCTTTATTGAACTTTCAATTTCAAATCCAAATCAAAAGTAAAATATGAACTAGACAGTATTCATTAGTGTGCAGAAGTCAAAAGGACGTAATAGTCGAAGTCTTCATTCATATCGAACCTACAGGATGTAAGCTTAGCGCGCATGCGCGGGATACAGGCCCCTCCCGCCAACAGGTGGCGTATTATGCAAATTCATAAAAAAATGTTTATAACAAAATATATTTGTATTAAGATAGATTGTCCATAATATTCAGTTTTACTTATACGAAATTCGTATATCGTATACTAAATATTAAATATGGATTTGCCTCAAATTTATAAAAAAAAAAAACATTTTTAACATTAAAAAATCGTAGCAAACTCGTAACCTTGCTACGAAATTTTCTAACAAATTTTTGGTATTATTTTATTATATGGTACAAAAGAAAATAAGATAACGCACAACTAACTTGCTTTTCTACTTGTAAATTTAAAGAATAATATCTTTTTAAAGCTTGAAATATGTGTGAAAATAAAAAAAAACATCAAAAGGTTTCGACGAGGATGGGATTCGAACCCACGCGTGCAGAGCACATAGGATTAGCAGTCCAACGCCTTAACCACTCGGCCACCCCGTCATGTCCTTTAAAGTGAAATTCAGGAAGGGATGAAAAATTTTCTTCTCAGGACAATAGAATTCATTACACGCCTTCTATGTGTACTAACTTAACGGATTATATTAATGAAATGTTGAAGCGTATAACACTCGTTCACAATAAGCTCATAATATTTTCATAGTACGTTAAGTTATTCCATAATAAATAAACTAAATTAATTTGTAATAGATAATAAAGTACATCGAGTGCTTATATACATCCGCATCTTGAGGATTGTTAGGGGTTCGATTCCAGCTGGGAGCAATGCATATATTTCTACGACTGAATGTATGAATGAATTATGCATGTGAATAAGGTGTGAATATTTAGTTAACAATAAATGGAAGGACAATGTATGGCTCATAGAGGGAAGATTGCACATTTTGGCCTTAGTTTGTAGATCTCCTTACGCAGTACGTAAGCTATAATTGAATTTCTATCCGTAGCTTATACATGAATAAATATATGTATTTCAATGTATACTCTGGACGGGGATTGTTACCTGCCATCAAGTCAGCTAAATACTCAACCGTTAATAAGTGACATTAATTTGTTAGAAATACATATTGAAAAGTTAATATATATTTAAATGAAAATAAAACAAGAAAGCCTAAAAAGTATCTATTATCAATATATTCAATTCAACATATGATTTGATTAATTTAAGAAAACTATCTTGATATTATATTTTATCCTCATGTTTTCATTTTTGTCTATTTATATACTGGGAGAGCGTCGAACCTTTACATTAATTACGTTCAACGGTTCTTGCGTAGCGTTCTGTTCGTAGCCCTACCTACGCGTCAAATCAAGTTATGAAATATGAAAAACAATGTACTCAGACCCAATTACTACTACTAAAACTTACCACAAAAAAAAACAAAGATAACACTTTTTTACTTTCCAGTTTAAACATAAGACTTATGAAAAAATTATGTATGTATGTTTGTATGTATCTGTGTTGGTTGTTCGACTATGTTTAAAGAATATTTATGTTAAAAAATATTACTTACACACTACTACTTACTACCTTAAAGATCGGCAACGCTCCAGTGATTCCTCTGGTGTTGCAGGATATGTGGGCGACGGTGATCACTTATCATGTGTATCAGGTGACTCATACGTTCATTTATCCTCTTCCATAAAAAAATATAAATTCAAGAAAAATTGTGATTTCTACTCATTAAATTCATAAAGAAAGAATAAATTGTATATGTTGTGTAATAGGTTAGCTAGAGTTAAGGGCTCCACCATAGGTCTTGGTATTCAATTTTAACTTTTTGGAACCAGATTATAAATAATCTAGCTGTCCCAGCAAACGCTGTATTGATTATTAAAGTAATGAAAAAAAAAATCAATAATTAAAATTTTTGGGATATAATAAATAGGTGACGACCGATTCTCAGACCTACTAAATATATCGTATATAAAATTTATTGTACTACAATACAATAATCTTTACACATATAGATAAAATTTGAGCGTCTTTATGTAATATTGAAATAACCGTTTAATACTACATCTATATGAATACGGTACTTACAGCAAAATATTTTTTTTTTACAATTTTTGTCTGTCTGTTTGTTCCGACTAATCTCTGAAATGGCTGGACCGATTTTGACAGGACTTTTATTGGCAGGTAGCTGCTGTGACAAGGAGTAACTAAGGCTACTTTGTTTATTAAAAAATGTTTTATTTTAGAAAAAATAACTAATGTTGCAATGTCCAAGAAACATTTCAATTTCAAACATTTTCCGGGTCAGCTAGTTCGATTGTCATCTTGCAACCCTATTGCGGATCTGTGAATGGAACAGAATAATATAAAATTCATGGTTAAAAAACAGGGGTTGATCGTAGAAGGGTGGAAAATTGTAGTTGTATGTATTTCATACATATCGGTTAGGCTGTTTCGAAGGAGTTTGGTAACAAACACCGCGACACGCGAATTTTATATAGTAGACAGTTTAGACCACCTAAATGGTATGGTATATACATTAAATAGGCTAATCAGGTTTGTTATATATAATTTAAAAGATGGACTGGGATGATCTTATCACTTCTTCTCCCTATGTTAAAGCGTCTTTGCGAACTAATGTAGCTTAATGAAACTAACCGAGCGTTGTTATTTCTATAAACTGATATTCTCTTATAGCGGGACTCAAACAGATGATCGTTGAGAAGGTACATATTGAAACCTCTACACAACATTTCTTGTCACAAAGCTCACTGGAATGTAATTTATATTATTAAAAGAACATAAATCTCACATTTCCACGGAACGCATTTTAATTTATAACCTTTTAGCATAGCGACAGTTCCCGAATAATACTTAATGTAAAAATATTCTCAACACAAGATAAAGAAGAAACTGACAAACGGATGGCAGTTCGGATATATGTCTCGTAAATATCTCGTATTTTATAATGATTGAAATAACAAAATGTGGATTTGAAACTGTTCTTTACATTGGCCTCTACTCTATACCACTGGACTGGCGGGTGTCAAAGTGCTTTTGTGCCTGTTTAATATTCGCCATTTTGGCGCTGTTGGCCGGAATGTAACGAGAGTCTGTGGTACTAAGACTAGTGATGACAACCTCTGCGAACATCGATAGATGGTGATAACTATTTACAAAAAAAAAGTGTGTACTTTATAACGTTGATTATTTAAGTATAAATAACACGAAAAACGAACGAAATTAATTCAAAATGTAAAATTCTTCAGATTATTGTACGTTCCTTCGCAGACCTTTGTATTATACGTCAAAATTAGTTTATTCTTCAAAAAACGAGCGTACGGGTCACCTGGTGTTAAGTGATCACCGCCACACACATTCTCTTGCAACACCAGAGGAATCACAAGAGCGTTGCCGGCCTTTAAGGAAGGTGTACGCGCTTTTTTTGAAGGTATCGGTAATGTCGTATCGTCCCGGAAACACCGCACAAGGAAGCTCATTCCACAGCTTTGTAATACGTGGAAGAAAGGTCTTTGAAAACCGCACTATGGAGGACCGCCACACATCCAGATGGTGGGGATAATATCCTAACTTCTGGCGTGTCGTGCGAAGGTGGAATTCGGCGGCAGGAATCAGGTTAAACAGCTCTTCGGAACACTCCCCGTGATAAATGCGGTAGAAGACACACAATGAATCGACGTCTCTACGCAACGCAAAGTGATCCAGACGTTCACAGAGCACTCTGGACGCTCGCGAATGGCGCTTCAATTACGCACAAAAAAGAATCTGTCAAACATATCGAACAACCTGTCCAGTGGTACTCATATAGGTCAGTGGTCCTTTACGATAACAGAATGGCGTTGACGATATTATGTATAAAAAAAAACTATTGTCCATAGGTCCATGGTTCGTATATCTATGATTTAGTATGAACCTCTCCATTCCGGGAAACTCTGATAGCGCGGTACTGCCTAAGATAGGCGTGATTATGGAACTCGCAGAGCGTTCTGTTAATGCGGATTATTTAAGGTTTATTAATAGACTGCTTATAATTTGGGTGAATGTATCAGAAAATTATTTAAACAAGCTATAAGAGCATGCAAAATAAACCATCTTATGAACAAGATAAGGGTCAGAACGTGGTGAGGGAATAGTGTGCCGAACGGCACTCTCGGTTTTAGTGTATCTGAAAAATCTAGTGCCGATTTCGGAAGGTTAATATAAAACAAGCTTAGGCTTTTTTATGGAAGATGTATGGTTTTCGAATACATATGTAGGTATTAGTCGCTTTATAAGGTCCACAACGCTCTTGCAAATTCTACTGGCGTAAAAAGGGAGTATGGGACACGAAGATCACCTACCATCAGTTAGCCCTTATGCATGCATAGTTCTCCTCCTCTTCAATAAAAATAAAATACCCCAAAAGTAAGGATAATAACTTCATAGATTTTGTTATTAAGATATAGAATGTCACCAGACTTTTTTATATAAGGTTCAGCTTAGTCTTTCTAGTGTTAGTATTTTTTTAAAACTAGATAATATCAGGTACTTAATGTTGAAGCAGGATTTTTAAATTTATAGTATTTATTATATATATTATTTTCATTATTATAACACTAGAAATAAGGGATTGCTTGTAACTAATTCTAGTAGGCTTCATAAGATACATAATAGCTTTAAGGGTAAATGTATACACTTCTACAATAAAGTCCCAGCCACTGTTCAGGCATTATCTATAAATAAATTTAAATGTTTTATAAAAAAATGGCTCTGTCGTAAATCCTATTACTCCACTGCTGAATATCTAAATGATCGGACAGCCTGGGACTAGATTGTAATTATTTTATAGCGACTGTACAATATTGTATATTTTTATTGAAAAGAGCGCATAAAAAAAGAATGCTGGGAGAGTTTCTGGCGCCGCTTCTTCTCTCTCAGAGCGCCATTTGTTTCCGAAGCGGTAGTAGTATCTAGTACTATAAGAAATGACATCAAAAAGAATTCTAAAGGAATCAATTTTGAGAAAATAAATGCCTTTTATGCCTTTTATTCATGAGCAAAAAAATCCGAATGTGACTCTATTATAATTTTCTATGTCAAGCCAGCTCCATAATGGATCATTATTTCGGTTTAATATTTACGTAATTTTCTAGATAAAAAATAAGCATTCTTTGAAACAAAAATTATAACAATTTTTAAACAAGCAAAAAAAAACAACAACACAACTTCTATACGAAACTTAATCCCCTATGTTATTCTGCTTGATCGTGATTACCTGAATGCATTTCTATATAAAAACTTATTTTTTGTCAAGATCCGGACTATGTTCAGAATGAATGGGCTTGCTACCCTTTGAAATTCTTACAAATTGGGACATTATGGTATAATTTTGCATGGAATGTATCTATGGTAGATACATCGCAATGAATACTTCAACCATTACTTCTATTACAAATTATTACTTCCAAAGCTGAGTTACATACATATTATAAGTTGTATTAAGATAACATGACGCCTCAAAACATAAAATGCATTATAATTTTAATTATTTAATTATATTGTAGGTATTTTTTGAGAAAGATTAACTTGAATCAAAATTGACTTCGGTTACGTACATAAAGTTGTTCAACTTCTTAATTAAATTCTGCCACAAAAATGTAAAAGTTAATCTTAAGTTTGATTGGCTATCCTACCTCAATAACGTATAAAGGAAGATTAAGAATTTGGCAGATCATTAATTAAATTGTACGGAAAGTTGAGTAAAGGATTAGACTTCGAATGGGGAGAAGCTGTAAAATTACAATTTCAGGAAGGAGAAATTGAATTATTATCATATTATTCGTAGTAAATTAAAAGTAAGAAATTTTTAGAGTATTTTTAGCTTTAGGAAGATTCAGTCCAGAGCTGAATATATATTTTAATTATCTTTTAAAAGAGTGGCAATTAGTTACCAATATTTCTAATTTGAACTCGAACTATTCAGCGTTTTAATTAGAAAACTTAAATTAGAACAAACCATAATCTACAAACCAGTAAAGTATCAATATGTTTCAAACGTCTCATTTGTAAAAATATGATACAAAGTATATGAGAAAGTACTACAACAATCAAAGCTTTTCCTGATTCTTTCTGCTCAATTCTAACTTCGCATGACACGCCACAAATTAGGATATATTATCATCAGGATGAGTGGCGTTCCTCCACAGTGCGGTTTTCGAGGAACTTACAATTCCACAGCTTAAGCTTCCTTGGGCGCCCGGGATACGACATGGGTACTTTTAAAAAGCACGTACACCTTGCTTAGAGGCCGGCAATGCTCCTGTGATTCCTCTGATGTTGCAAGAGAATGTAAGCGGTGGGATCACTTAACACCAGGCGCTTCACTTGAGGCTCGTTTGTCCTCCTTTTTAACCGATTCGATGATTCTTTTTTGATTGGAAAAGATATACTTCAAAGATAGTTTGGTTAGGTTCTGATCACGGAATCCATGACAAAGTAACGGAACTCTTCAATTCTTAGGAGCAAATTAAGGATACTCGGCCGAATCTTTTTTATGGTATCCGGATACTTAAGTCATCTGCCATAACATAGTTATGGCCAAGTAATTGTCGTAGTCGAATATGATGATCAATTGTGGCAGAATTTCTTACTGTCTGTAATCAAATTGCGAAGCGCTTACGTTTATTGCTGCCTTGAAAATTTTAGTATATCTACAAATATTTACCCAAATTGTTTTTTAGTATACTTCAAATTCACTAAAAATCATAAAACAAAAAAAAATTAACAAAAAAAACAACCGACTTCAAAAATATAAATATAAATTTGGGGACGACATACATAAATCCGAGAAACTATTTTAACTTAATATATAAGAAACAATTCTAATAAAATATGAGAAATAATTGTAAAGGCATGTTAATATTCTTGTTAATTAATTTAAACTTATTAAGGATTTTAATAAACTAAATTTCAATTTAAACAGAGTTGTAAATCATATTGATGATATTACTTATAAAGGGCAATGGATCTTCGAGGGTTCAGGTGGGGTGTGTCCCCTTCTCTTAGTATAATAATTCGTTTAAAGCTCGAATCATCGGTTTGATTATTGAGCGTTGCATATATGTGAGTTCTCTGCATCTTCTACTGCATTTATCACGGGGAGTATTCAGAGGAGCGGTTGATACCACCAGCTGAATATCACTACCACACATTTCGTTAAAATGCGAAATTCCACCGGTATCATGTTGACGTCTGGCCAGCGCGCGTCTGGCTTTCTACAACCGTGCGTTTTACAAAAAATTCTCGCCCTACACGTCTGTGTACTTAATGGAAAAGAAGGGATGTGAGGTACTGTGAAGATACCCAAAAGTCATTATATTGATTCTTGCCACGCCTTATGTAAAAGTTGCCCAGAAGCAGTTTGGCTTACGAGAGGCCTGGTAGTCTAGATACTGTCCGCTTGAGAGTTTACTTGGCTCTTTTTGATAGGAACTTATGATCTCTAGCTCAAGCTTCTACAATCAGAGTCACGAATGCGAAACTGTGAAATGTGAAACTGCGTTAAGAGATCGGCAAAGCAATAACTACAATTAACCTGAAAGGTCACTCAGTTAACTAAATGAATAAAAGAAAAGAAAATAATAAACATCTCATCTCATTATTAACGAATCCAGACTGTATTCAAAGCATTTCTTAAAAGCTTTATTCTCAAACAATAAATATAAAATCCATTTTAGTTTTAATTTGAAAATGTTGCTATTAATTATAAGAAATGTTCTAAGAATGTAACGGCGAACTCAAAGCTAAATCTCGATATTACTAAGGCTTTGATAATTCAGATAGAGTGTGCTTGAAGCAAGATTATACAATTTATATTATCAATAATTTTCCCAAATTTATTTGATTTCTATGATGTCCTTTTGTGTATATATTTATTTAATATTAAGTTCTTAACTTTTTACTGTTAGCTATAAGTTTCCAATTATAATAAATATAAGTTTATTTTGTGGAATATTCAAACAAAATCAATTGGTGAATCATTCATTGAGTACTATATTACTCATTGATAGTCATTCTCATACCTACGAGTGATATCCTTAAGATCTGAGAAGAACGTTCTTTTCAGAGTTCCGCATTTGAACGGGAACCACCGAAACCATATTAATGACTCCGGTGTGCTTTAGTTATCTTGTACAATGGTACCTTTCGTCTGCCAATGTTTAATGAAATAGTATGTTGGAATCACCCCATCCCAAGGTATGGCATCATTTATAAAATCACTTATGTTATAGAAACCTTTATCACGCAAGCTTTGCTTAGTTTAATAATTGAATACTTTTACACTTATTAGCGGATAAATAAATAATCTTACGAAAAATACACAAATTTATTCAATCAACTAAATTATATCTATATTTGCAATACTATGATTACATTAAATTAAAACTATCATGACGGCGAGGTGTACCAACAAATCTGGCAGCATTTCCGCGTTGGATAGCTAGGCTGATCCGTTGACCAAAACAGCTGCCAACGCTTGGGTTGCCAGTACCCCTATTGAGGCGCGTAGATAGTACTTTGTATATTCTCCGCACCTCTGGGCCAAGTGTCTCGACACTAACGGCACAAAGATGTATGACTCACTGAGACCGACATATTTGCGACGCTTGCTGTCTTCGGCAGTCGAAGCAGCAGCCGCAGCGCCAACTGAAGTTATTTGGACATGAGAAGGAGCCAGAGTGTCGATGCAAGTGGCATCCCACACCAGGGCACTGTCCCGTGCCATATTAATTAATAGAATAAAATATAACAGTATCATAATTCATGAAATTCAAACTTTCAAATTCTTATTGCTAGTATTAGTTATTTAGAAAAAGTATGTGTGAATTATTGTTTGCAAGAACCCTCCTACATTTAAAATCCTCCTGAAATAAATGACAGTCTTCTCTGGATTGAGCTGGCTGGAACCACTTACTACCAGTCGTGAGAACCACCAGGGGTCTGCCTTCATTACGTACCTTTTTAATTCCTATCCATGCGGTCACCTTTTAGGTCTATTTTTGGTCTTGAACACATGTATCGTGTCCCGCTCATTTCTGCTTCCAGGACTGTGCGTATATGAATTATACGTTTATTTTGTGTGAAGTAGTTTTTAAATTAACGCATTTTAACCATACTGCATTCCAATCCTCAAAAACACTTTTTTATTGTTGAAAATGAAGGATAGTGTTTTTTGGAGAGGGTACTAATTAATCACGACAAACATTGTCTCTGAATTCCGCAATTATAGTGAAATTAGTTCAAAAATATGTAAGTACCTTTTTTTATTTCATAATTAGATCAAGAGTCGAGTCTAGTACTCTACTTAAATAAATCCATCCATACTCCGGTCATACTGTATGAGCAGACAAGTTTGTGGCTCTGTCTATGTTTTCTTGTTCCCTGAGTACTAACTTACATTGTCTAAAGGAGGCGGTGGTGAGTAGCGACCTCTAGCGGACATTAAAATGCCGTTGGTCTCATAATTTTTTAACTAATGCGGCGCTTTTGATGTTTCAAATGCTCTTTTGTTTTATTACCCGTAAACACAAGTGAGTGGGAAATAGTGGTTTGTTCCACTTGGTACTGATAAACTAATTTTTCGTTAAATATTCTGTGCGATATCAAAGCTCAGTAATATGGTAATTAACAGACAGGAAAAATTTCTGAAATAGAATAAAAAAATCAATACAAAAATAAAAAAAATACTGTAGAAAACATTCAGACACTTTGAATTTGTTTGATTACAAGATAAAGGCATGTTTCATAAATAATGTTAGTTAGTTAGTTAGACAACAAGTTGTCTTCTTCGTACTTATTTGTACTATAAAAATAATTTTTATTTTGGATATATTTTGAAAGAGGACAAGTGGAACGTACCTTCCGCACGATTATTTGGTACTACCTCCGAGTTTATTTGTTGTTAAAGAAATTGTTGGCTTCTGTGGAACTCGTTTATAGTGATCATAACTTTGGTGATTTCTTTGGTGCAACGCACTTGAGGTTTTTATACATCATGATTTGGTTTATTATGGTTTTGGAAAAGTTACGTCACTTCCTCTTTTAAACTGCATAAATTCATTTCAATACGTTCATGTTTTTTATTTAATATAAAATTAACGCACTTATGGCATTAATTAACTCACATTATCGCATTAAATGTGCGCACATTATCATACCCATAATTAAACATCAAATAAATTTTTGCTCCTTCTAACTAACTTTTTGATAGTTTAATACTGATTTTTGTCATTTACATTTTGACATACGGCCGTTTTCAAAAACCTATCTATCCTTAGGTTAACTTACTAGACGTAGACAAATCTATCCTTTTACGCTTACTTACATTTCAATAACCTATTGACAGAATATAGCATTGGACTATAACTGTATTGGACATAACTATGGATAGATAAGATCTTGTCATTAAACGGTGACAGCTATGTATCCGTTAGTAAAACTAAGGGTAGATAGGTTATTGAAAGCGGCCGTTAATCAATTTTTCGATTTTATCGACAAAGAGAAGATATTATCTTGCGACGAAAAGACACTTTGTACAATCTAGTACCGGATGCTGTTTTTCCGAACATCTACATCTTAGGGACTTACAAGATTAGAGCACACTTACACCTTAAAGGCATCTCTTGACCCCTGTGGATGTCCATTGGCATATCTTCATCACTCTACATCGCTTGAGCCCTTTTGTACTCTCATCTTAATATATATATTTATTTTGTGCGTCTGTTGTAACTGAACTCCTCCAAAACGGCTGGACCGATTCAAAAGAAACTTTCTGTGTATGTCTTCAGGTGGATTCGAGAATGGCTTAGATTCACAATTGAACTCCCTCCTAAACGGCTGGATCAATATTGATGATTTTTTTGGGTGTTCCAGTGAATTTGAGATTGTTGTGTGTCTTCAGATGGATTCGGAAATGGTTTATATCACAATTGACCTATCTACTAAATGGCTGGACTGATTTTGATGATTTTTTTGCGTGTTCCAGTGAATTTGAGATTGGTTTAGATACTCAATTCCGTCCATATAATATAATTCTCCTGCTCATGTGTATTTCAGTGAACTCTTCCTAACGGCTGGACCGATTTTTCAAATTTAAGACGTGTGTACAGGACAACATCTGTCAGGTCTACTAGATTAAGATGCTTTTATATTATATACATATTATATATTTAATGTTAATGATTTATCATGTGACTATAATGTAATTCACATTAGCTTTTTGCACTTTTTCTCTATATAAAATTTAACAATGCCAAATCCCATAGCCCTCCATGCGTGCAAAATACTTAAAAAGTTGATCCAACAATTCACATATTAACATAATATAACACAGTGTTCTAACAAGTAATTTTCTCCATTACAGTTACATAAAATTTCCACATTTCCCTGCGAGTGAACTATCATTATGTGTGATCACAAATTACAAACAATTATATGATTCAACGCAGGGTTTTCCTAGATTTTCATTAAACAGGAAAATCTAGTTCATTTCACAACAATATAACAATGCTTTTACGTAAGAAAATTAATGATTTCATAAGTAACGAATAAAAAATAATTTACTTGAATACCTAGGCTTTAGTAGGTCGAATTTTATGGTCAAAAATATATTTTATAACAACTTATGGGGCCGTCATATATTTAGGAATAGCTTGGATTTCAATATTTCTTTTTGGAATGTGTAGCGTCTTGAGAGCCTTATATATTGATAACTCATATGCCTGTTATTAAATTAGAATCACTGGTGCTTTACGATAAAAATGGACGCGAATATTTTCCAGGAAATCCCTTAAACTATAAGGAAACTGTATTATCATCACTTTCCTTGAGTGAAAAATATTATTAAATAATTTTGATTTCAGTAAATTAATTATAAAAATAAATTTTACAAATGGATTAATATATAATTATTTGTAAGTCTTCTCGACAGCCATCTGAAATAATTGTTACACATACTTTGCATGTGAATCGTATTTAAGGTCAATATCGCATTATTTAAAAAATACAATTTTTTTTTATGGAATACAAACCTCATCTGTTGTTAAGTGATCACTGCCGCCCACATTCTCTTGCAACACCAGAGGAATTACAAGAGCGTTGCCGGCCTTTAAGGAAGGTGTACGTGCTTTTTTTGAAGGTACCCATGTCGTATCGTCCCGGAAACACCGAACTAGGAAGCTCATTCCACAGCTTAGTAGTTCGAGGTAGAAAGCTCTTTGAAAACCGCACTGTGGAGGACCACCACACATCCAGATGGTGGGGATGATATCCTAATTTGTGGTGTGTCGTGCGAAGGTGGAATTCGGCGGTAGGAATCAGGTTAAACAGCTCTTCGGAACACTCCCCGTGATAAATGCGGCATATTCGTAGTTGGATCATGATTTTTAATGTTAAATCAAAAGTAGCCTTCGTTTTAATTGATTACCTTATTTATAAAACTCTTATAATAAATATCACCCTAAAACAAAAATATAATTGCTCATTCATAAAAAACTTTTATTAAATCTTGTTATTTTATTAGGAGCAGCAAAAGTTTTTAATATACTTGTTATAAGATTTTATTCTTTTTCCTTGTAATCATATTACAGCTCAGTTATGCAAGAAACGTTTTTCCGAACAGACTGGAGATGGCATTTCTTAGATCCTTTGATAAAATAATAACATTCTTTAACATTTTGTATACATTTAAGTTTTCTGTAAATGAATAATTCTCACTTACTTTTAGAATACTTACGCAGATAATATATTCATACAATTTATTCTTTATTACTTTTTAGAAATATTTTATGTTTAAAACGCTTTTAATTTTGAACACGATACATATATTGTATGCAACACCTTTCAAACTATTTTTTTTTAAAAGCCATTGTCAAACAGTCTATTGATTGAAATCAGTGAACGTTGAGTTTCTTGTATGTTCTTCTCACGAGCGCTACTTTTTCCGAACATTTGGTAGATTCAGTAATTTCAAAGAAATATTTATAGTGACGAATAAAAAGCGCTTATTTTAAACCTAATTGAATAAAGTTTATTGGACTTTGATTTTAAATTTATACATTATAGATACAAAGTTACAATAACCATAAAAAACTATTTATACAACACTGCTCGGAAAGTAATTCGGTTAGATGTGACAACTGTGCCGAAATTGCATCATTTATTTCGTTCAAATACGTGTCTACTTTATAAAATGTAGGAATAACAAGAGTGCTTAAGGCATGCACATTCGCACTTATCAACATTTTAAATATATTTGCTAACTGCCGGTTATAATTGTTAAAAACAATACGGGTTGCACTGAAAACTGAAAACTTGAACATTATCGTTGTGCATTATTCAAATGATATATTACCATTTTATTTTATTAGAGATTCGTTGTGTGGTAGATAGTTTTTGATATTCAGTAATTTAAAAATCCTATTTTGAATAAAAAAAATATTAATTCTAGTTAAAATATAATATAGTCACTGTGAATCTAAAATAACGCCTTCGAGAAACAAAATATCCCTTCAACTCGTTGTAAAACGATTATCTATTATATTTGGAACTTATTACTATATTATTATTATATGTTACAGATCTGTTAATTTACTTAATACTTCAAATTATAAAACAAATTTGCTGATAACTTTGATTCTCAATATTACTCTCCGTATTCACATAGGACTCTCACTAGCTTCTGAGCTAGCACTGTTTCGATTACTATACATATGTTGTGACTACAGTTTTATTTAAAATATCGAATGTACCAAATCTTGTCAGAAAGTTAAAATACCCATCGTATATTTTTGTTTAATTCATATTAAATTATTCAAGTCTTGAGACATATATTATGTTCTAAGTCATTTAAGATAGTGGCAGTGAGCTGCAAACTGCTTCTAATTTAAGCTCAATTGTTTTACGGTGGTGCTAAGTAGATGGTAAATTTATTACTTTTTCATACTCAAGTTTCACAATAGGATTATTTTACCTGTGGGAGGATTTTAATTATTATATCCTGAGCTACTGCTATGTGCAAATATTAATGTGTGGCGGTTGAAGGCCTTTGTAGGTCTTGAAGTTACTGGGCTTTTGATTCTTAACATCTTATATTATTTCAATCAAGAATCTTGGACGGCACTGCATTGTAGTAGCCAGGGCGTAACACCATCAGGTCAACGTTATGATCGTCTCGTCGCTTCTCAGGAACAAGAATAAAGTTTTTACTCTGACGTTTGATTTGATTTTAAGCAAAGGATAGAATTTGAAATACGTGCAGTAATCTTTGCACAGGAAGCTGGCTAGATTATGGGTACCACAACGGCGCCTATTTCTGCCGTGAAGTAGTAATGTGTAAACATTACTGGGTTTCGGTCTGAAGGGCGCCGTAGCTAGTGAAATCTCTGGGCAAATGAGACTTAATATCTTATGTCTCAAGGTGACCAGCGCAATTGTGGTGCCGCTCATAATCTTTGGGATTTTCAAAAATCCTGAGCGGCACTGCATTGTAATGGGTATCAATTACAATGAGCTGAACGTCCTGCTTGGCTAGTCCCTTATTTTAATTAAAAAAAATCTTATATATTAAGCCTTAGAATGCAAATAATTGCTAGACGCTGACAATATTAGGACGTCGGTTCCGGCTCCATCAAAAGATAAGAAATCTTGACTACGAGCAGGCTAATTACATAAATACAGATAAAGTTATGTGAGTACTAGACAAGGAATAATAAAATTATTATAATTTAATATAATGTTTAACTAGGGTATTAAAACGCTAGAAGCGGCAGCGCCATAAAGTCTTACTTGGAAACTGTTATCACATATATTTCCTTACTGTGTTGAATTGTTATTACTTTGCTTAGACACTAATTAAGTTCAGTATAACCATTTAAGTAAACTTAGTATTTATAATATGTGTTCATTTATAGACTTTATTATTTGTCTGCTTCTTCTGTCGCTTATTCGATTCCGTATCAGCTAAACATATTTGTTCCTACATTCTTATATCCTGCTTTTTGATTACAGTGCTCTGTTGGGTGGCTATAACGGCTGGATCTTTTGGCGTTGCGTAGAGACATCACTTAATTGTGTGTCTACTGCCGCATTTGTCACGGGGAGTGATCCGAAGACCTGTTTCAGCTGATTCCTGCCACCTAATTCCACCTTCGAACGACATGCCACAAGTTAGGATATCATCCCCACCATCTGGATGTGTGGCGGTCCTACACAACGCGGTTTTCAAGGAGTTTTCTTCCACGTACCACAAAGCTGTGGAATGAACTTCCTTGTGCTGTGTTTCTGGGACGATACGATATTCCTAAAAGGGTACCTTCAAAAAAAGCGCTCACGCCTTCCTTACAGGCCGGCAATCATCCTCTGTTTCCTCTAGTGTAGCAAGAGATTGTGAGCGGTAGTTAACACCAGGTGACCCGTATTTGATCTGTTGGTCGATTTTTTTATAGAAGAGGAGGACAAACGAGCGTACGGGTCATCTGATGGTAATTAGTGATCACCGCCACCCACATTCTCTTGCAACACTAGAGGAAACAGAGGATGATTGCCGGCCTTTAAGGAAGGCGTAAACAGCGTCTCCAAAGAGAAAAGTTTTGTCGGGAGAGTTTTTATACTATTTTCGATTGTGTTGTTTATTTATCATATTATTGAAATTAAAATTCCAAACTAAAGCGACAAAATAATATGTGACATTTAAAATTCTCATAATTCGCAAAGATTAATTCCGCTGCTTCCATGGCTTACGGCATGATTTTACAAAGCTTGTTTGAAAATGAACATTTAAAATTTCATATATTTTTGATATTTAAGTACTTTACTATAAGATCCAGTAATGGATTTTTTCAATGGATCTTAGTGGACAAAGCGAGGGCGCCGTAGCTAGTGAAATTATTGGGCAAATGAGACTTGACATCTTATGTCTCAAGGTGAAGAGCGTAGTTGTAGTGCCGCTCAGAAATTTTAATACTTCAAGAATCGTGAGCGGCACTGCATTGTAATGCAGGGCGTGTCAATTACCATCAGCTGAACGTGCTGTTAGTCTCGTGCCTTATTTTCATAAAAAAAACTCAGCACGTATTCTACAAAATATATTTAATGTAAATTAATAAGTTGGTTTTGATATAAGTTCTATGTACCTATAGATATTTTTTCAAGTATCTTCCAGCACACAAATAAAAATTATATAAAAGACGTTATTTGATATAAAAATACATGAAAGAAAATAAGAAAACAAACTATTCAAAGCGAATTGCCATTACGAAAGCTTTATTGGTAGCAATTCATTTATAAACATGATTGTAATTTGAATTCGTGACAAACACCTATAACCCGGTCACAATATCTTCGCACCTGGCATCGATGACGTCATACCGCCATCCAGTACAATGTGAAAAAATGAGATGATATTATATTATGATGTGTTGGTTTGATTTGCAGGGCGATGCTAGAAATCCGTGGCAGGAATCAAGTAACAGGTGAGAACGTTCAGCCATAGAGCCTCTGTGGCTTTTAATGAGGCTGAATCGACGCTTAAATGGTATTGCTCGTGGCGATGACGCGGGGCGGGTCGTTACCCCCCCTATGGTATTATGTGCGACCATTTTGTCCATAATTTTGGTAATCAGATATTTATAAGTATGTATTTGACGTACATTACAGTATAATTAATTAACAGTGAATGCGGATTGATAAACCTACTGTACTCGTAACTGTCTTGAGATTTTTTTTAATATATAAATTTTATAATTTTATTTTCTCACACAATGTCGAATCGTTTGAGGTTTTTTTTGGGACATCACTTTATATACATTGTATAAATATAATATAAATAATGAAATTGTCAATATTAATTATTGGTTGGTTTTAAGAGTGCCAATGAGTATCCTGCGAATTATGTTCATAAAGTTTGTTTTATGTACAACCTGTAACTAAAGGCAAGGAACTGAGACCAAAAATATACTCATAATAATCATAATAATAATGACACACTCATACACAAATTATCTTGCCCGAAAGAAGGCAAAGCCTGTACTATGGGTACTAGACAACGATATATTAAATAATATTATTATTTAATTAAACATATACCCTCTTATTCATAATAGTCTGCTAACTTAAAGCATTGCTAATTCTCACTCTGTCTTCTTCTATTGACCTGAGTCAGAAGGAGAAAAAACACTCCTTAGCGGCTTTTAAAAGTTAGCGGACCATTATGAATAAGGGGGTTATAATATAAACATCCATGACTCGGAAACAAACATTCATATTCATCATGATATGGGCGTTTTTATATTTTTGTGTACCAAAGTCTATATTTGACGAAAAAGAATTATTGACAGCTAATTGATATTTGTGGGTTTTCTTGTAATCTTAGTTATGTGATCATTATATTCTTTTGAAAGTTCTCATAAAAAGCAAACTGATTATTGCTAAATGTTATTAATTTGTCTCATCTTGAGCATCTTAATGTTCCACTGAGTTACAATATAATTCCTTTTAATTTCATAATATTTTTTCTACTGGGTTACGTTTTAGCCATGCGTCTCTAATATCTTTTACATTAAAATGTCGTCACGCAAATGCAGTTTAGAAATAGAACTAAAAATCAATGTAATGAGATCAGATTAATAATAGCCTCAAAAAAAAAATCAGTGCTCCTTAAGGACACATAACGAGTTTTTATGTTTTCTGAATGCCGCCGCTTGTCGTGAGACACCCTTAAAAATTTAATTGTTTTCAATTAAAATTACTAATTATTTCTATATAAATGTTCGCACCCTTAATATAACACTTATATGGAATACACAAGCTAGAATCTATAAATAAATATTTTAATCTCTGATGGTGAAATATTTTTATCTGTATATGATCAGATTCTCAAGAACTATCCGCGTACTTCTTACTAAAAGGCCGGCTATTAATCTTACAACTCCTACGCTCGCCTGTTCTCCGACAAATAAAGCGACTGATAAACACAGCCAAAGTCGGAGAGAAAAAGCGGTTAATAAAATGAAAATAAAATCATATAAACAGTTGAAACTCGTTGCACACATCCTCGCGACTCGTACACATTGTGCGTCACTCACACAAGCGCGGCGTGTTGTTAACGTTGTAGCATTGAGAGAGGTCATGGCACTTGCGTCTGCGCAAATTATTTACAACACCAGCGATATTGGCTCCAATATTTGTTTAACTGCACTTATAAGTAATAATTATTAATTATTGCCTTGTTTATAATGATAATATATACTTAATGTTTTTATAATGTTAAATTCAGGGTTGACCCACAGCTACAACCAAACTATAATAAACAATTTTTTATGTTTTAAAGTTTAAGTGATAACCCTCACTTCTGGGATTAATACACAAATAAAATTTGAAAACAAAATCTTATGATCGATGCGGAACTCGAACCTACGACCTCTCGCTTTCCGTGCGAGTGATCTCTCAACTGAGCTAACCGTTCGAGTGACGTATCCTCATAAAATCTTGTATGCTTTGTCCATCTCTCAGGTTGTGGCTTCATCTACAGGATCTACTTTACTGTTGATAACCTGCTCAACTCCAATATTTGCATATTAGGAATATTGAGGTTGAGCAGGTTATCAACTGTAAAGTAGATCCTGTAGATGAAACCACAACCTGAGAATTGAACAAGGCATACAAGATTTATCAACGATACATCACTCGAACAGTGGGCTCTGTTGGAAGAGCGCTCGCACGGAACGCGGGAGGTCGCGGGTTCGAGTCACACATCGTTCATAAATTTTGTTTTCAAATTTATTTGTGTAATTAATCCCAGAAGTGGGGGGTTATCACTTCAAAAACATAACAAATTGTTTATATTCTCCATATACAGACAAAAATCTATGAAGTACTTTTTTGGATTCCGTGTTGTTTATAAGCAAATTTTCTAATGTCCAGTAGGTACATTGTGACGATATTATTATATTGGATACAACTAAATTAAATATTATAAAACAAATAAATCCACGTGATAGTGCTTGTCTAAGAGATGAAAGTAAAGAAATCTTTGAAGATTGAGTTTATCCAAACAATGTAACCTTTCTTAATCTTCCTCTTCACAAATTGAATCAAGGATCTTCCTTGTACGTAGCAGACGCTTTGTACATTGTCGTATATTAGTTGCTAAGTGGCGTGTTTATAATTCACTTTATTTTGCATATTATATCCATGTGAATTGTCATTTCCTTGTTTAAAAATATAAATTGAGAATCTTTTAAGCTTTATGGTACATATGACATGACTCTTTTTACTTTTAAAATGTCTTTACTGTAAAAAGTTGTTCAGAGACCAATAAAACGTTTATTAATTGTATATTTTTCTCATTCAACGAAATCGATGTTGATGTTATCAATGTTTAATATATTAATTAATTGATAATTGCAGCACATTATTCATGACTATTACTGTTTTATATAATGTGTGTTAGAATATCTATAATAATGGAATATGAAATTCTTTTATTAAAAAATATTACTATTGCAAGTTTAAGAAGCTATTGAGAAATAAGGATATGTTTAATTAAAATATATAATTAAATAAGTTCAATAATTCAACATTTTGAAGATGCTAGCACAAAATTATTAACTAGGCTTTATTTAGGGTTTAACCAAGGCTATTAACATACATATCAAAGAACTGAAAAGCTAACATAATAACAGCATTTTTATCCGGCTTCAGGATCAGAATTAGATTGCTTGGAATATTAATAATACATTTTATATTTCAACCTAGTAATTATTATGACGGGTACTCACGATAAATACGTATTTTATTTATTTGGTGCCAAATGACGACACCTTGGCACCGAATTAATAAAATATACATCGTAAGTACCCGTCATAATTATAACAATGTTAAAGTTACGCGATGATAAAAGTTTAAAAACATATATTTCAACCTACACATAATTACACAGTACCAAGTGTTGTTGCAATATGTTATGTTACTGTCACTCCCATGTTCAATAAATATTCTATTTTCTATTCATGACCTTCGTTCTACATAATATCATCTCAGGGATTAAAGGTTACGTGGTCTCTGTCACCACCCATTGCTTGCAGGTTGCAGTGACCAATGTGATACAGGGCCTAGATATTTTCATAGATAATTTGTACGCCTAGATAGAGCCTCTTGCTGCTAAACAAACGATGGAAACAGGCCAGGTTTATTACTTTAGTGTGCGTGACAAGCTACGTCTTACACTCGCGATTTGTATGTCACTTTGTGTAAGACTGCGTGCATTGCTCAAAATAGAAGCTCAACTGTCAACCTCAATTTTTACGACATTTTCAGAGCTGTCATAATGTATCTATATATGTAAATGATCTAAGGATTTTTTTAGACTTTTATAGTATCAGTGGCAGGTTACAATCCTGGTTGCAGCAACCGTTAGATATGTTTTAAGTATTATAATTAGTAAAAAACAGGCCACAAGTCCTAACTTATTACTACAATTTAGTTTGTTCTTTTGATTGTATTTCAACTGGTTTTGATATTTGACATTGTGTGACTAATAGATATTAGTAACAATAAGTAGATACTTATTATTATTATTGTACTCGAATTTCTTTTATTTTTATTTTGTACTAAGATAGGGGAAGGGACTGGACCTCACGACATAGAGAATCCTAGTGTGAGGCCAGAATACTTGTAAAATTAAAATTACTTACTTTGTACCAATGTATACTTTGTAACAGATATTTTTGTAACAACTATGTAACTAATATTGTACCCCAATAAATTATTCTTATTCTTATTCCATTCTTATTGTGTGACTAGTACCTATAATCTATAAGACTAAGCTTTTAAATTGTATCTATTATTATATTCTTTTTATGGACAACTACACTAGCGCATTAGGTTTACCCTGTTATGTTAGTGTAAAATTGAAATTATAATAAATAAATAAATAAATGAACTTGAACTCCTAATTATCAAATATTTTCTAGAAAAAACGAATGTTTAGTATAACAATATTATTTTATCTTACCCTCAAGTATTTACTGTTTATTTAAAGCCTATCTTAATTGATATAAATCATGAAAATCCCACGACAAATAGGTTGGAGTGCTTCGTAAATACGTTAATCTCATGCTCGAATATAAATATCACTTGAATGTATCAATATACAAAAACAAATCACATATTTGTTAAATAATATTTGTATATTTGTAAGCATCTGTCTTATATGGCCTAATTAGTTCGATTCCTGCTACCATAAAGTATGTATTTTCAAAATTAATTGCCATGAAATATTTGTAATAATAAAACCTTATCCTGCCATAAATATGTAAACAAAGAAAAAATTGCAAATAAAATTTATTACTCTTACAGTGTGTTAGTTTAACTGATAAATATAAAACAATTTAAAATATAAAAAGTTTATTCGAAGTGGTCTCCATTGACTGCAATACAGTCCTTTTAACGTTGAGGCCAGTTATCAATAGAAGCACGCACTCTTTCAATGGGAAAATTCTTCACTTTCAATCGTACGGATTGTTTTAGAGACTCCACATTATCATGGCGTACTCTCTTTAACTAACCATAAATCATAATCTAGCGTGTTAAGATCTGGACTAGATGACGGCCAGTACGGCAGTAGTTATTTCGATTTTACCAATGCAGTGCCGCACAAAATTCTTGAAAAACACAAAAATTCTCAGCGGCACTACAATTACGCTCGTCACCTAGAGATATAAGATGCTAAGTTTCATTTGCCCATTAATTTCATTAGATACGGCGCCCTTCAGACCGAAACACAATACTGCTTACACATTACTGCTTCACGGTAGAAATAGGCACCCGCGTTGTGGCAAGCCTCAAACTGGTAAAAAACCTACCTTTCCTACTAATCTTTAAAGCATTATAAGTAAGTGCCAAATATCAAGATGAAAATATGCTGAGCCAATTTTCAACTTTCAACATTATTGATCAAATTAAAAAAAGTTTAATCACTTTATGACTTACTCGTATTATAAAATATATGCCCCAGACCTCAGAATAACGGGCGCAAGAAACTCGGCGGGTTTCTCCTTTTATAAATAAAATTTTGAGAAAATACTATTTATTACTTACATAACCTGAGAACTGTCGTTCCATTCTCAATTTGTTATAGAAACTTTGACAACACAAATATATTTTTGTTTGTTTCCGGTGTTAATATTATATGTTTTTTTTACCTACTAGACTTAGCTTTATAATATGAATCTGTCTACCTTTCGTCTTCATCATGAGAACAGAGCAACTAATTTATCAGAACTCTTAATTATTATTACATATAGTCATCAAACGTCGTCGTTAAAAAAAAATATTATAAACACAATACAACGATAAAAAATCCGATGCCCTCAAGATGATATTAATTATTGACAATTCAACTTTTATACTGATTATCTTATGATCGGGGAAATTCATAATTGTCACATAACTAACCACTACTAATTATCACTACTTAAACCGGAAAAACTGGCCATTTCCGAGATCACGTAAACAAAGTTTCCACGTGTTTCCGTTTTCGACGAGATGACGCGTTCACATCATAGTTCCACGACAAACGGAAAAAATCAGGCAATGAACGATCTTGCCAGAATTTCACCCTGGACCCTTATGTGGTGTCCCAAAGAGTCTTGTTGAATCAACCCTTGATACATCATGTATATAAATACATGAAAAAAAATGAGTATACAAATATATAATACATGAGTATTTATATAAATACCTTGGCATTTTCTTTGGTAAACGCGAATGTTACACATTTAAATAAAACACTATAAAAGTATTTAAAACGCGTGTAATTGTAACTGTGTTTTTATATTAGATTTTTGCATAAAAGTTATATTTTATTATTATCCCCCTGAAAACGAGATCTGGAAAGGTCGTAAAACGTAAGTTTATTTAAAATAATAATAAAAATGTAAGTTTTAGGCAAAAATCTAGTGTAAAAACACAGTTACAATAACACGAGTTTTAATCCTTTAAAGTGTTTTATATAAATACCTTGGTAGGGACCCATATCGCGTATTGCTGTCATCTCTGGTCTGGCGCACCGTGTATCAGCTCCATCCATTTGACCACCTACAACGCAGAGCAGATCGAATTGTCCCAGTGCTCTGTGAACGGCTGGATCACTTGGCGTTGCGTAGCGACGGCGCTTCATTGCGTGTCTTCTAACGCATTTATCACTTGAAGTGTTCCGAAGAGCTGTTCAACCTGATTACTGTCGCTGAATTCCACCTTAAAGGAAACGCCACATAAAAGGATATCAACCCACCATCTGGATGTGTGGCAGTCCTCCACAGTGCGGATTCAAGGAGCTTTCTTCCACGTAAAGGTGTGAAACTTGTGCACTCTTTCCGAGACGATACGACATCCCGGTACCGACATCCGATACAAAAAAGCAAAAAAGGGCTGCAGGCCTTAAAGGCTGGCAACGTTCATGTGATTTCTCAGGTGTTCCAAGAGAATGTGGGCGGCCGTCACCAATTAATACTAGTTGATCCTTACGATCGTCTGTCGTAAAAAAAATTAATGTTAAAAACTCCAAATAGCTGAGCAATTCGAGTAGGTTTCAAACCGAAACGGAATAATGCTTGCATATTACTTCTCCATTCTGAACCCACTCAGTCAACATTAGATTAAAAAAATAGCTATATTAATATACATAATACACTAAAAGTTAACAAAGTTGTGAACCTTTACTGTATTACGGTAGCAGTTAATATTTCGCTTTTCATACGAGTATCTTTATGGCTTTAGACGAAAACCTGTTTGTTCAATTATCTTTATTGTATGGCAATCGTTGTACTTCCTTATACATGATCATTAAGAGTCGTAGTTAAGAACTAGATACTCGAGTCATTATTACTTCGTTCTGTCTGTCTGTTTTACTTAAAGAAATATTATTTTTAAACCATACTTGGTCTTCAGATATTAAGACGGTAACTTATTCTTCACTGCTACCGAACACTGCGACCACAATCAACAAACTATGATATCGACTTTCACATTCAGATGTTTGGTGATCCTCTAAAATTCGGTTTTCAAGAAGTTTTCTTTCACCTACAAATAGATTGTGAAAAGATCTTTATGTGCTGGTGTTTCCATCATGTGTATCTTCTAAAAAAAGGTGTACGCTCACCTAAGAAACCGGTATCTCATGTAATTCCTCTCATGCTTTAATTTGTATGGCAATCGAACGATTGCTGGGTCACCTAGTTATGATATATAAAGCGAAATAGCTCATACATACAGGTGATTACACCCTACTGAAATATGTTTCAGAGAATATTTATTTTTAAATTTTTAGTTACCTACATTTTTATGTTAGAGTATGACAAACGTGCTTCAAGTCTCCTGATATTAAGTGATCACCGTCACCCACATTCTCCTACAACACCAGCGGTATCTCAAAATAGGTGTTATCTTTTTAGAAAAGTGCGTGCGCTATTTTTTAAGGTATACTTTCTAATATTTTCTCTCATTTTCGCTCATTGCATAGTTTCAGTCGAAGAAAGTTTCTTAACAACCGTACTGTAGAGGAATTACTTGAATATGTTTATTATTGGGTACGGAAATTTTTTTGTTAACAAATTTTTTTTTTCACTTTTAGTTGGGTAGTTGTTTTCCACGAGTATGGGCAACGTATCTCATGACAATTCGAATAAGGTAAGGCATGGCTAGACCATTTCAATCAGGAGTTGGAGACAGTAACCACTGGGATGCTCCTTTGCACAGGATGCCGGCTAGATTATGAGTACCACAACGGCGCCTATTTCTGTCATGAAGCAGTAACGTGTAAGCATTACTCTGTTTCGGTCTGAAGAGCGCCGTAGCTAGTGAACTGGGCAAATGAGATTTGACATCATATGTCGACAAATTATGTGGTGACGATCGCAGTTGTAGTACCGCTCAGAATTTTTGAGTTTTTCAATAATCCTGAGCGGCACTGCATTGTAATGGTCAGGGCGTATCAATTCTCATCAGCTGAACGTCCTGCTCGACTCGTCCCTAATTTTCATAAAATAAAAAAAAAATAGTTGTGATGCCAACCTTACGCATTCATCACCAGATCATATCCATTGTACTGGTATCATTATAAGACTTTGAATTTAGTAAGAGACTTACGACTGAATGGTATTTTTCATCTGCTCCACTTCATAAAATTGAAGAAAGTATTACTGTAAGTCTTTCAGACGTCATCAGTCGACCAGACGTCTTAACACACGTCTTAACGAAAACAATACGCACTTTGAAATGAAGATGGGTAGGCCACTTTATGAGGGATGAAACACCAAAATGGACTAGAGCAATAACTGAATGGTACCCCAGAGGAGATAAAAGGAATAGAGGAAGACAGTTCATACGATGGGGAATGAACTAAAACAGATAGGAGGACCACTATGGACTAGAATAACAAGGAACCGTAAAGAATGGAAGACCTTGGAGGAGGCCTTTGTCGAAGGACAAACAGTTAACAGAAAGAGGACACAGACTGTTCAAAAGTTACTGCAAATAATTAAGGCGATGGTAATAATAACTTTTTATTTCTCACCAACAACCAAAATTACAATATAGCGAAAACTTAAAAATACAGGGGATACATAAGTTTTGGTCGTGGATCGCTGGTGCCTGTGGTAGGTAATAAAATACCTGTATTACTGGTCACCAGGATTCCACTTTTACACAGTGACTAAAAGCTTCAAATTCCAAAGGATAGAGGTAAATGTGTGTGTGTGTGTAAAGAAGTCCAGAAGTCTCTCTGTATGACAGTAATCTTGCAAAAGGAGCCATTCGTGTGCAGTTGACCGACATGTGTCCATACCATTAGACCATACAAACATAACACCTTGTGTAGCTTATTATAAAGGTACAGTCCCAGAAACAGAAAGAATCTGCGGCTAAATGATGTCCTTACCTTCGTAGATACTGCCACAAGATGATTGCGGCGAGTAGACTCTGGCTTAAACTCTGTTAAAGGGTGCTGTTTGATAACAATCGTCAATATGAAGAGTTGCCTGACTTTCAGAACTTGGCAGTATTCATAAAGTTCTGTTGTGGGATACAGGCGAGGCTTAAAACAACATACCTTCAAGACAGCCCTCTGTGCACGCTCCACCAAGAGAAAGTGAGATTTTGCAGCACCACCCCATGTCGTAATGCAATAATTCAAAATAGTTTGGCATATCGCTAAATATACCATTTTCATAATGTTATCATCGGCAGAGTGACGTAATCGCCGGAACATAAAAATAAGCTTACGTACTCGGCCTGACAAGTATTCTACATGGGGCGTGAAAGTCAAGTTTTGGTCAAGAACTACCCCCAGATATTTGATGGATGTTACTTTTTCAATGGAGCGAATACCAGCTGAAATTTGACCGTCATTTGGTAAAACAGGGATTTGTAAGGAGTCTTCGTCTTTATGGATGAAATGGATCATTTTAGTTTTAGCTACGTTTAAGGTCAGGAGATTTTCTTTAAGCCATTTATTTGCTGCGTTAAATCCATCTTGAGCAACACTCTACGTCCCGGACAGCGTTCCGGAAGGAAATACCAATGCTGTATCATCTGCGTAAGAAAATACTTTTCCATTATATAATTTAAAATTGCATAGGTTGTTTACGTATACCAAGAACAAGCTCGGGCCAAGACTATATATATATTATATATGGGCAATAATATAGTTATGTAAGATAAGTTAATTAAGTAAAATGTTTTATAGTATGTGTATTAGTTAGTAAATTTTTATGTTTTGCTAACTGTAATAAAGGCTTTATTATTATTATTATTATGCACATATAGAAAATCAACTTGTACACAATAACTCTTAAGTTTTTAGTTATTAATTACATTTCCTTTTTTTTGGCGTAGGTACTCGTGTAAGATATTGAGTATTTGACGTTTAAGTATTATTGTTGCATCACTTTGCATATATTGTAATTGAAATTATTTGCTAAACGATGAAGCTTTAAATGTTGAATTAAAAGATTGGCAATGAATTTCTTACCACTTCTTCTCATTAAAGATATTTGTTGTTATTTCCTTGACCTACATTAAAATTGATTTTGATTTGATTTGATTTGAACGGTAAGATAAAACACAACATTGATATCATATTCAGCATATGAACGTAACAAACTCTTCCACCTATAAGTCAACTCTCTCAGTACAATGAGCTTCATCATATAACCATGAACACTGCATGGTAGTACCCACATGCTACTTTAAGTAATATCTACCGCATTTTCAACAAGATTTCTCCAGGGAGCCTGACTGGCTGAGTGTGTGATCTTTTACTCCCCTTAATGTGACCGAATGAGAGTGCATTTAATGTTAAATGTAGATGTAGCTTGTATTAGTTATGGTTCAAATATATTTTAACATCTTGACTATTGCTTCTCAATACATTCTTGATAATGTAATGTATGTTCATAGGATTCAATGAATTTGCTAGAAATTGTCATAACCATAATGTTAACACCAGGAACAGACATAAACTTATAATGCCTACTACTCTAATGCTAAGTCGAGTTAGTAAGTCTTTTGTGAGGCGATGTATATGCTTTTACAACAAGATCCCAGATAATGTTTAAAACAAAAGTATTACAATATTCAAAAGAATTGTTCAAAAACTTTTGTGTGGTAAAGGTTACTATAACACAAATGACTTTCTTAATGAAGCCACGGATTGGGAATGGAGCGACCGCCCTCAGGCTATTTAATAATAAGTTTAAGTGTACAATATTACTTTGTAAAAATATTTTTTGAAGAAAAAAAAAAGCCCGCTGAGTTCTTCTCAGGTCTGAGGCATTATTTTTGGAATGTGTGGTAGTTTTTGACTTTCAATAAGCGATGTCACATCCTATTTTGAATCAACTCCCACCGGGAGTTTCGACGTTTTCACAGCTGTCATAGTCTGTCTAGACACAAAATGATCTAAAGAAAATTGTTTTAAAATCATAGGAACAGATTTACATTTTAACGAAAAAACAATGTTTAACCATTGGTGAACTATCATTGTCTAACTGCCGTTGCCAATATACTATCTACAGATAGAGATAAATTACTACCTTCTACTGTCAGTAATAAGCTGTCCCAATATACCCGATAAGTCATTCTTATCGCCTTATATTGGGACGCGTGAATTGCAATTTCCATACAAACTTATACCGCTGGTAAGCTATACGTCGTCCCATTGTCAGACAGCGTGCACGGATGAGGTGAATTACCGTCGATAAGTTTATTGGGACAGAAAAGTCAACGAGAGTTACGGTTTTTATCTCAAGTAAGAGATAGACTGAATATTGTGTACGGCCGTAATAAAATCACAGAACAGATTAAAGAGATGTAATGTTTTTTATCTGTTCTGTGAATAAAATGATAACAGTTACTTAGAAAATGTATGTTCAATCAAATTTCGACCTACTTGTTTATAATGACTGTAGGAAAATAACATTATGGTGGGTCACGATTCAATTTTGTCATTATTACTTGTAATCAATGAACGCATTGTTTTAAATGCGTTCACTGCTTGTCATGCCAACATGTCGCCTTGAAGGTGACCTATAGACCGCCAGCGAGTAAGTAGTGATGCAGTATTTATCGGCACGGTGAACGTAAAACAAAACAGTGGATGAGTTACCACAACCTGCAATATAAAATGAAAATATCGCTAAATGAGAAATCATTTATATTAAAACCAGATTCTACACAGGACAGAAGACGAACTGAATTTAATTTTGAGTTGTTTGTGGGATTAACAGACATGATCGTATTTGAAGTTCAATTATTATTATTGGACCTATCATTTGAAGGCTCTCTTCGTCGGTATCGTCATAAAATAAGCCCGGGGCAATTTGCGTCTAATAACTTAAACTATAAGCAACAGCTATATTTAAATGTTGCCTAGTCCTTTAGTAGTTACAAGATCCCTAACGATGTAATTCAGCCCTTTTCTGCCGTGAAACAATAATATGTAAATATTATTGTCTTTCGGTCAGAAGGGCGCCGCAGCTTGTGAAATTACTGGGCAAATGAGACTTAACTTCTTATACCTCAAGAAGACGAGCGCGATTGTAGTCCCGCTCAGAATTTTTGAGGTTTTTCAAGAATCCTGAGTGGCACTGCGTTGTGATGGACAGGGCGTATCAATTACCATCAGCTGAACGTCCTACTCGTCTCGTTCCTTATTTTCATAAAAAAATGTAATTCAGACTGTATAAACATCTGTCAATGCTTGGGCCTGAGAGAGTCGAGAGTGTGTAGATTATGCAAAGGTGCCGATTGAACCCGTTGCACATTTAATGCAAATGTGGTCCTAAAATGCGTTACTGTGTTTCAATTCTTCAGCCGTTTGAGAAACGTCATCACACAAATAACAATCAAAGGAATCAATCTTAACAGTGAAAAACTGTAGAAGAAAAGGAAAGGGGTCTACATCAAATATTGAAACACCAACAGTTTCTAATGATGATTATATCTTGTCTTGTTATTGTTACTGTCTAAACTCTAAACAGTCAAGATTCTGATTTATGGCCGTTTTCAATAACGTATCTCTAGTTACGGATACATTGCTGTCACCGTTTAATGACAAGATCTTATTTATCAATAGTTATGTCTAATAATATAGTTATAGTCCAATGCTTTATGTCGATAGGTTATTGAAATGTAAGTAAGCGCAAAAGGATAGATTTGTCTACCTCTAGTAACTGAAACTAAAGATAGATAGGTTATTGAAAACGGCCGTAAATCAATCATAGTAAGTCACCATTACAAACACATAAGCTCTAAAATTTATAACAAAATAAGCAAAAGCTTATACATCTACACACTGACCTGAAACTTGACTCCTGATTAAAATCACTAGATTATGAAAATACAGAGAAACTTGTTGAAGCCTTAAATATACATCACTCCCTGACACACCTTAAATTTTTTTATACACACCTTTATTTGCATAATGTGTGTATAAAATTTAACAAAAAAATTCTATACGAATCAACACATTATCCAAAAAGGGCATGCAAATTACATTATCTCCACCTCATTATATAATAAAAAAATTCTCAGATTACAGCACATAATATTTCATTGTTACATTATATTAGCATCTACACAAAATATACGTGTTATATACATATTATGTAGTCAAAGTTAAACATAAGATTATAAAAAAGAAAATCAAAAATATAAAAAGTCTGATGCAGCATAAAAAAGTTAATTAACTAGCCATTAATATAATTGAATTTTAAAAGGACCGATATTTAAGATTTTAATAGCATCGGGAAGTTTATATAATATTTGAATACACATGACATGACACAGATGCAACTAACTTCACAATCACTATGTACATATCATTAACACTCACCGACACACCCAAAACTAAATATATTAATATATAAATTCCAAATCACATGTCCTGTACTATTGTTACTGTTTGTTATTAATTAGCTAACTCTGTTTACTATTTAGATCTTTGTGCATGGAACATCATTCCTTATTGTATTCGGACAAGGGCGTTGCTAGCTGCACTACAGTTTATACTTTTGCAGCGATCAGCAAATTTTATTTATTTATTTTCATAAATTAGAGCATTGCCTGGTTCCATTACTTCATATGTATTAAAAAAGGGTGTTTGTAAGAAGTTATACTTCGGTCTAACGGAGCAAAAATCATTAAAATGATTTATTCCTCGTGATTCTACATTTTTAGAAAGAACAATTTTGTTAAATCTTGCAAAAAGGCTTTGACAATTTATTATTAAATAATGAATACGGCTGTATGGGCTAAACCCTTTGCCTGTCTTAATAATGGTCGAAAAAACCAAAAAAAACGAATGACGCAAACGTCAGAAAAATTTTGGAACCAACTTCAACCTGTTACTTTTGTGTTACAGTGATGCGCGCGCATCTTAAAATTTCACTCTCATCATTTTTTCATAACGCGCCTAAAGAAGTATAACTTCAAAAATATTATCATTAAAGAGCGGGTAGCGACAGTATTAATTCACCGTGTTTGCGCATCAAACTATTAACAATGCCCTCTATTAAATCGATCACTTTTTATCTGTCTTAATGCATTAGCGACGCAGCATCTGCTCAATGTAATGGTAATGATGTCCATTGCTAATACATGATACATAATCGATACGTTACACTCGATGTATCGATTGGTCGGCCGCGGGCGTCTTGCTGTCTGGAGTCACGTATCTACGTGTAAAGGTATCTGTTCACGCGCTTTGTGTAATGCGACTTGGAACACTGCGAATTTTGATTGACGTCTGAGAATTTAAATTGAGACACACACCTTCATACATTACATTCATGAGGCAGATAATAGAAACCACCACTTGCGACGGTTTTGAAATATTTCCTGGCGTTACCATCCGAATTATTTACGGTGAGTGTGGAAGACGCGACTACGGTAGTTAATAACTTTTGTTTTTTATTAATTTACATTTATTTTTTGACTTACTCGTGTAAGGCATTGACTATTTGACGTTTTATAATGTTTGATTTCTAAAACGATGAAAATGTAAATCTTGATTTAAGAGTGTGGCAATGAGTTTCTTCTACTTCTTCTCATTAGCTCAACCCTTTACGAAGTAGCAGTAGATTTAAAAAAAATAACATTCATAAGTGTCTTTTCCGTGACCTACATGAATAAAGTGATCTTGATTTGATTTTGATTTGAATTGACCCTTTCATACAATGTATCTTTTCAGCTCAAGTAATTAATAGTGGGATACACGCCCAGAATATACTCTCAACACTTATACACGGAAAATTGAAGAACTCTAAGGATGTAGCGTCAGAGGTGATAAAAGTGCAATCATCATTCCTTTAATTTTGAGTTATTTTAGAGCCATCTAGCAATCAATTAAAGTTACAAACAATGCTTAAGAATTGACTTCAAATAGATAAAAACTTTTTTGAAGTTATACTTCTTTAGGCGCGTTATGAAAAAATTATGAAAGTGAAATTTTAAGATGCGCGCGCATCACTGTATCACAAAAGTAACAGGTTGAAGTAGTTTCTAAAATTTTCTGACAATTGCGTCATTCGTTTTTTTTTTTTGGTTTCTTCGACCATTATTAAGACAGGCAAAGGGTACAAACCCATACAGCCGTATTCATTATTTAGTAATTAATTGTCAAAGCCATCATGCAAAAATTTTACAAAATTGTTCTTTCTTAAAACTTAGAATAAATCATTTTAATGACTTTTGCTTCGTTAGGCCAAAGAAGTATAACTTCTTGCGTGCATACATACTTATGTATGCACGCAACACACACACACTTTTATATATTTTTTTATAATCCAAAAAATTCTCAGTTAAGTATATGGAACTAAATTGATGCGAATTTCAGAATAGGTAATTGCAAAGTCGATTGTTTGAGGCAAGTTCAAAGATCACTTATCATTTTTCCGATGAACAAGTCATCCATTGGTACGAGGAAAACTGATGTTAAAATATGTTATTATAAACTTTACCCTCTAATACTTGGAATTGATTGTACTTCTTCTTATCAATGCAACCTTCCTGTGTCACGTTTATTCAAATATTGAAAGTGATTTTAAGTATGTTTTATGCAATATTGAATAATATCTTATTTATGAGATAATAATATATTCATCGTTGTTCGAAATAAGACTCGTACAGTTACGTAGTTGATGGCTGTTTTAAATGAATATTTGAAATTTGATTTTTGACATTCAACATAAACTTTGGTATTTTTTATTTTGATAATATGCAATTGTATAAAATTATCTTAAATAATATATACGTCTAGATACAGCCTTTTGATGCTAGACAACTGATGAAAACAGGTCAGTTTTATTACTTTAGTGTGCTTGACAAGCTGCGTCTAACACTCCCGATTTAAGTATGTCACGTTGTGTTTGTATGCGTGCATTACTCAAAATAGAGAACAGTTAACCTCAATTTTTTGGGTGTTTTCACAGCTGACAGAGTCTATCTAGACGTATAAATGATCTAAGATGATGATACTAATTGTTGAGAGAACCACACTTGTTGTAAAATTTGCTTGTATTAATTATTATTATATATATATTATATATATTAATTTGAAATATGGCCGCTTATTAAAAAACCAGTGGGAGGCTCCTTTGTACAGGAAGCCGGCTAGATTATGGGTACCACAACGGTGCCTATTTCTACCATGAAGCAGTAATGTGTAAGCATTACTGTCTTTTGGTCTGAAGGGCGCCGTAGCTAGTAAAATTACTAGGCAAATGAGACTTAACATGTTATGTCTCAAGGTGACGAGCGCAATGGTTGTGCCGCTCAGAATTTTTGGGTTTTTCAAGAATCCTGAGCGGTTCTGTATTGTAATGGATAGGGCGAATCAATTACCAAAAGCTGAATGGCCTGCTCGTCTCGTACCTTATTTGTTGTATTTGACGATAAATTTGTAATATTGTGTCATATTGGAATTTTGAAAGCATAAATTTATAATATAATATGTCGTAACACGGAACGCCAGCACCATTTGAAACATATAGATCGTCTAATTTTACTCCTAAATGCCGAGTTATAGTGACAGGAAACATTGTTATAAAATGACTCTAAAAAACCTAAGTCTGTTATTGAGTTAATTTCATTGACGTACAATGTAGTGTTATAATCACGACCAAAAATTTTCCGAAGCAAAACTATTTGACTAGGCAATTAGGAGTCTAGTTGATTAGTATAAGTTCGTCAATTGTTACTTTTAAAATTGAAATGTTATCGTTTATATTCAACTAAATTTAATATCACTTGGCGTTGCGTAGAGACGTTGCTTCATTGTGTCTACTACCGCATTAATCACGGGGAGTGTTCCGAAGAGCTGTTTCTGCTGCCGAATTCCACCATCGCACGACACGCCACAAGTTAGTATATCATCCCCATCATCTGGATGTGTGGCGGTCCTCCACAGTACAGTTTTCAAGGAGCTTTCTTCCACGTACTACAAAGCTGTGGAATGAGTTTCTTTGAGCGGTGTTTCCGGGACGATACGACATGGGTACCTTCAAATAAAGCGCGTACACCTTCTTTAAAGGCCGGCAACGCTCATGGACTCTTCTGGTCTTGCAATAGAATGTGGGCAGCGGTGATCACTTAACACCAGGTGACCCGTACGCTCGTTTGTCTTCCTTTTCCGTAAAAAAAATAGCACATATCTTGCTTATAATTGTAGGAACATATACATGCCAATAAGCTTCATTATATATTGATAGTTGTTGCTAAATACCTGAGGTACTGATTCACTACAAGTCTCTCAATTCCTAGAACATTATTCGTAGAAGCAACTCAACTGCACAATTACCAATTCTATCAGCATTACGTTATAGTATTAAGTTTTGTTAGACAATACTCCATTGCGAACTAACTACTGAATATATTTCAATATTCGTGCGTTTCTTGCGCAGATTACTATCATACAGAGGCAGTGAGAATTTTTACTCAATACTTAAAAAGTCTTTCATCCTAAAGGACCATACTAAACTTAATAAAAAAAAGTTGAAACATTCACGTAAAGAAAGTAAAAATACTTACTTTATTCTTATTTATTATTTATCATGTGCAACAAAAAAGAGTTTATTTTACGAATCATATTACAAAATATAAAAATAATCTGAATTCGAAAGAGTTAATAGTGGATGTAAACAGCTTTTTAATTTCATTATATTGCAACTTGCTTGCAAATTGGTATATTCAGAGCTCTAACTCCTAAGTTACGATGATTTGTATGCATGTTCAAATATAACTTGTCAAAGTCAAATATTATTAAAATAAAATACCTACAGAATAGAACCACTTTTGAATTGTCAATAAAAATATTTCCACTTAAGATTCCTAAAACTGTTAGCATTTTTAGGAATCTTAACTTATCTTTTTTAAGGGAAGGCAACAAGGAACAACCATCTATAATAATCGCTCGTACACGTAGTGTATCCTCTATCGTTGATCTACTCTGTGCAAGTATAAAGCCGCTCTAGCAAAGCCGGAGCACGTCGCATGTCAAATTAGCGTCGCGCGATGCGAGGCTGCTATATCGCTTATTACAACGCTTCTACGATGACGGGAACATCCACCCTTATAACAGACGCTTGTATACCAAGTAGTTCTGCGAACTGTTTGGTTTGCTGCGTTCCATATTATATTATTACAAGACAAAAGTCAGTGCTTTCTTTTTGCTCTTAATAGTGATTTTCATTATTATAACACTAGAAATAAGCTATTGCTTGTAACTTATTCTAGTAGGCTTCATAAGATACATAGTAGCATTAAGAGTAAATGTATACACTTTTATAATAAAGTCCCAGCCACTGTTCAGGGATTATCTATGAATAAATTTAAATGTTTTATTAAAAATGGATTTGTCGAAAATACTACTATTGCACAGCTGAATATCTAAGTGATCCGACAGCCTGGGACTAGATTATGATTATTTTATAGCAATAGCAATGACAGTACAATATTGTATATTTCATAAAAAGAGCTAAAAAAAAGAATGCTGGGAGAGTTTCTTGCACCCTTCTTCTCTCTCAGAGCGACATTTGTTCCGAAGCGGTAGTATCTAGTATATTAGAAATGACACCAAATAGAATTCTAAAGGAATCAATTTTGAGAAAATAAATCCCTTTTATGCCTTAAATATTAAAAAATTATGTGTGTACTTATGTATGCACGCAAGAAGTTACATTTCTTTGGCCTAACGAAGTAAAAATCGTTAAAATAATTTATTCCTCGTGCTACGTTTTTAGAAAGAACAATTTTGTAAAATTCTTACAAAGATGGCTTTGACAATTAATTATTAAATAATTAATGCGGCTGTATGGGCTTGAACCCTTTGCCTGTCTTAATAATGGTCGAAGAAACCAAAAAAAATAACGAATGACGCAAACGTTAGAAAATTTTATGAACCAACTTCAACCTGTTACTTTTGTGCTACAGTGATACGCGCGAATCTTACGATTTCCCTCTCAACATTTTTTCACAACGCGCCTGAAGCAGTATAACTTCAAAAACATTTTAGTCCTGTGCCACGATTATCGAAGTAAATGTATATTTTAATAATAAGTGGGTGATTCAATAAGTTTTCAGATAAATAAAAAGTATTCAACATATAAGGACGATTTATATAAAATTATTTATTGAATACTCCTAATATCACATTTCGAACGCTTTTCTTGATCCGCCATGTTAGAAACATTCATGTAGTTACTTCATGGACAATCACCTCCACGCATGAACCAAATTTACTTTTATTTTAGATCACGGCTATAAATAAACTCAAACACAGCCAAGTTAGAGTTTCAAAACCACATTCCTCAACAGATTTTGTTCTGAAGGAAGAACGGGAATATGTGTTACAATAACGTAACATAATTCCCCGAAGCCTTTCCTTGAGTTTTCTCGCCCGGAGAGCTTGAATAGCTTTTCATTTCATCATTTATTTGCAGTCATGGGTAAACATAAGATGTTACCAACCACAATTTAAGTAGATTCCTTGACTGCATGCTGTAGCGTACAAATAATGTTTTTAGTTATGCAGTTTTCTGGTTGACATCCCGTTGCTCCGTTTTCATAAACAGATCTGATCGGGGGATCCCCCGACAATAAAGCCTAAAGTACAGTTCAGACAGAACAGACTGTTTGGCGAGCTTTGTTTTCGTTGGACGTAAAGAAGTCGAGTTGAATAGATTTTTTCCATCATGCTCAGACCACTTACCCCAGAGATTAGTTTATTCCAGCATTCATATTCAAAAGGCTTAGTTGCGGACTCATGGAAATCAGCCCTTGTTCATCCAAAAAAAGACTGTTTGAATTTGGCTTACTAGAGGCCTCCAATTATGGAAGTCATCATTAACCACCAGTTCATGGTATACCTAGAGGGTCACCAAGTGATCAACGACGGACAGTACAGAGTTCTTCATGGTCGGTCGGTCTTTGGTCGGCGGGCGATCTAAACTAACACATAAATGGGCTATCAAAAGCTGGCAACGCTCCTGTGTTGCAGGAGAATGTGGGCGGCGATGATCATTTAACATCAGGTGACCCGAACGCTACCTTGTTCTCCTCTTCCATAAAAAAAAAAAAACAACATTTCACTTCTCATCCACGTCTGTCTGTTTGTACGCGATAAATTAAACTACTGAACTAATTTAAACATGTTTTTCACTAAAAGATGGATTAATGTGTAAGGTGCAGTTATGTACCGCTTCCCAAGTGAGGGTAAATAGTAAAATTTATAATTTTTGAAATTCAAAATCTCTTTTGATATTCCAGTTTTTGTCTGATGAACTAACTGTTCGAATAGGAAATATGCATAATTTCATTTATAAATTAATTTTGAAAAGTATTAAAAGCAGAAAAATTATTTAAAAAACGTGTTAAATTTAGCCAACTAACGTGGACGTTTTAAGCCCTTAAAATTCTGATGCTTAAATAAATATAGATAAACCTCACTTAATATATTTATACATTCTAATGAAAAATACCATAATATTCATATAAATATTATTTTAATATAAATAAAATTCATATAAATATTTTATGAATTTTCTTTTGTGAGTCAGTATTACGCATGAAATGAACAATTAGTGGTTCTCGTAATTCTAACAAAGAGCTGTAATTAATGTTTAAGAACGTGTTACATTTAAAGCTTATTTAAATGCAATGAAGATATAAAAATGCAATTTGTATGCGCAATTAAATTTTATCAATGTGCAATTAAATATACGCAATTGTACAGCATGCGGGTTATTCTTTTTTAGAATTATTCTGTAGAGTAATGTTAAAGAATTGTTTTCAAGAGTTCCGTAACGATACGACATTGAGTATGTTTATATCTGAAAATTTATTGAATTAGGCGTTACTTTGCGGAAATCCATAATTATACAAATGATTTAAGTTTTCTTTAGTGTTAATTCCGTCAATATTTGTTTTTAAAACAATCACAAAAAAAATAACAAAACAAACAAAGTCTCTTGCCAGATTTTGGCGAGACAACACGTCCTGAGGATGCCTCGTGTAGAGGCGAAACACGTGTCGAATTGTTTTAAAAACAAATATTGGCGGAATTAACACTAAAGAAAACTTAAATCATTTATATGTTTATATCTATCATTTTGTACATAATGTTTGGTTTAGCGGGTGACTTAGGCCAAATTATTTTTTAATTATAATTATTTTTTTTTTGTTTATTTTCAATTCTATTTTCTGTTCTATTTTTATAACGTCCATTGCGCATTGGCCATTACCCTCGATTATGGAAGCGCTGAAATGATCCACCCACATACAAATGTGTTCTAGTCGGTTCGATTTCATAATTTGTACAATATGTAATGTTAATTCGACCCTCTTATACACACCTACGAAGATATTTAAAGGTTGTGTTGTGAATTTAACCAACTCGGACTGAGCCAGCTTGGTCGACTTGGGATCCTCCGACAACAAAGCCTAAAGTACAGTTCAGACAGAAAACAGTTTGGCGAGCTCTGTTTTCGTTGGACGTAAAGAAGTCGAGCTGAATGGATTTTTCCCATCATGCTCAGAACGTTTACCCCAGAGATAATGCTCGTGTTAACTCGTTTATTCCAGCATTCATATTCAAAAGGCGTAGTTGCGGAACAAGGCGTACTCATGGAAATCAGCCCATGTTCCTGCCTCATTTTATTTGGGGTCGGCCCTCCGTATCATGTGTCTCCAAGTGGCTCGGTCCTGGGTCGCCTCTTAGTTTATTTGGGCTTCTTTCAGGTTCTTATTTACTATCACTCTTATCGTCGCTTGAGTCTTTTCCCTTTTCTTACCTGTACTTTTCATGATATGGAGGAATTTGATTGGCTATTTTTTTAGGGCCGGTTGCCACCTGACGCCAAGACTATGACCCGCTGTGAAGTGTGAGCGCCGCCTTGACCCCGAAGGGTTCGTCCGCCGCCATCTCTTCTGTGATCCTCAGCCTGCTGCGGCCTCTGCTCAAACTATTTATTTATTTATTTATTTTATTGGAAAAACACAAACAGAAATACAATTAAGTACATGTGTAGACAAAAAGTTATAAGAATTATAATACATGTATTCTAAACCACGTGTTCCGCTGATTTTTAACAATATTGCGTTATCTACGCTTAATACCACTAATGCTTAAAAATTAAGATTAAAAATAATATATACCTACACATATTATAGTAATACACTAAAATTTATATTATACCTACTATCTATATTATACACATTTACCTATATATATATATATATATATACATATATATATATATATATGTATATATATATACACATTTTAGGAGCCTGTATTCTATGTATAGTTCATATTTAAATTTTGTATTCGTCTTCTTGCTTCATTCTTAATATACTTATAACCTGGGATTTAAATGTGGACTGCTTGTCATGAAAAATATCTAAATTAGTGAAGTATTCATTATATCTATAACACATTCTACGAACGGGTGATCGTATTCCAGCATTTGTACGCGATGGTGGTACTTATATAAAAGAGTCTTTTAGTCGTGTCACGTGCGCGCTTCGTGGTTTTGTAATGTACTTTATTAATTAAGTCAGTGCAATTTATGTTATTATGAATGATTTTGTATAAATATAGTGATTCGAGTTGTATTCTACGGTGATGAAGTGATGTCATATTAAGTTGTTTTAGTATGCTTCTGTAATCAAAAACATTTTTCAGGCATCTAAAATTAATTATTTTTAACATTTTTCTCTGAATTTTTTCCAAAGTATCTGTGTAAATATTGTACACAGGATCCTAAACTATGACTGCGTATTCAATAGTTGACCTTATGCGAGTACAATAAAGATATATAAAAGTTTTTAGGTTACGGAAGTTTTTTCCTATTCGGGAAACGAAACCAAGCATCTTAAATGCTTTGTTTGCTATAATATCAATATGTTTATTCATTAACATTTTTGAATCGAAAATGACTCCTAAATCACGAATTTCGTCAACCTTACTAAGTTTGTTGTTGTTAATATTATATATAAAATTAATGGGTTTTTTCTTTTTTGTAAAAGTCATTGATTTGCATTTATTTATACTAAATTTTATTTTATTAGCTTCACAATATTTAGCCAGACTCTCTAAATCAGATTGCAAGAGACAACAGTCATTATTATTCTTAATAATTTTGTAAATTTTTAAGTCATCAGCATACACCAAGAATTCAGAATTTTTTATAATATTACGAATGTTATTAATATATACAACAAAGAGGAAAGGGCCTAAGATTGAGCTCTGTGGAACACCAGAAGATACACTACAGAGTTGCGATTGATAGCCGTTAACAACTACTCTTTGCGTTCTATTGTTGATGTAAGACATAAACCATCTCAATAATGTTCCCTTTAAGCCGTTGAATGCCAATTTTTCTAATAATTTTAAGTGGTTCACTTTATCAAAAGCTTTCATGAAATCTGTATAGACTGTGAACTTATATAGTGAACTTGTTCACCAGCGTCCATTTCTTCATATATAAAACCCGTGCAAACCGCCAGGTTGCTGACAGTTGAGCGGTCTCTGACAAAACCATGTTGTTACACGGTTCTATTACTGGGTAAACTCGATTATATACCAACTTTTCAAAGATCTTCGCTAATGTTGATAGTATAGATATGGGCCGATAGTGTTCAATGTTGTGGTTCTAGCCTGATCTTTATGAACAGGAGTAATGTTTGCTGTCTTCCATCTTGCAGGAAATGTACCACTAGTTAAACTTCTGTTGAAAATAAAATGAATAGGAACTGCTATGCTTTCAGCACATTTTTTTAGAAAAAAGGGATGCAAACCATCAGGCCCAGCGCCTTTTGTAATATCAAGAGACTTCAATTGGTTAATAACATCAGATCTCTTGAATCATATTCATATCAATATTCATTCAATCATCTTGATATCAGCATTTTCAGATGTAATTGTAGAAGATGTGTTAATATCCAGGTCACTAGACTCGTATACAGAGTTGAAGAATTCTGCAAACATATTTGCAATCTCTTGCGGATCGCTTGAGTCCCTGTTTATATAATTCATCTTTTTTGGATAACTGCTATTAGCCATTTTCATACCTTTCATATACTATGACCAAGAAGCAGGGGTTTTATATCGCAGTGTCCTTCTGCGACCTTTTGGTCTGCCTTCTACTTAAGCAGAACCAGTCGCGCACTTCCCTATCCGCCACCTTGGGCACGCGTTCCCATAGGTGTTAAAGGCACCCCTGGGAAGGGCTACTGATAACATCAATTCACGCGTTATCACAGAAATTTGTAGCCCCAAGATAGGAATAACCTGTACTATCGATCCCAAACAAAGAAACTACATTAGTAGGTACTAAAACATACATAAATATATATGAATATCCGTAACTCAGAAACAAATATTTATATATTCGTCGTATATTTCTGGGATTCAAATGCGGGACTTGTGCCGTAGGTCAGGGTCACTAAAGAGGCCAAGGTTACTTTAATTTCGTTGTGTTAAAAAATTATGACACTTTTTTGAGAAGGTAACAACACCAGAGAAATCACAGAAGCGTTGCCGGCCTTTCAGAATGGAGTACCCATGTCGTATCCTGGAAACACGATACCTACGAAAAAGTACCTTGAAAACAGTGGGAGGCTCCTTTGGACAGGATGCCGGCTAAATTATGGGTACCACAACGGCGCTATTTCTGCCGTGAAGCAGTTATCTGTAAATATTATTGTGTTTCGGTCAGAAGGGCGTTGTAGCTAGTGAAATTACTGAAAAAATGAGACTTAGCATCTTATGTCGCAAGGAGACGAGCGTAATTGTAGTGCCTCTCAGAATTTTTGAGGTTTTTGAAGAATCTTGAGTGGCACTGCATTGTAATGGGCAGGGCATATCAATTACCACCAACTAAAAGTCTTAAACTTATTTTCATAAAAAAAACTGAACTACTGCTAACAGTACTGCTGCTAATTGTATGTATTCACGTACTTATATATCAAATAATTGTTTACTCTGCAGTGTCATTAGGCTGTGGTAAGTGTGAAGAAGATTTCCGGTGTATAATTAAAAAGTAATTCGCTTACCATGTTTCTAACAAAAGCACATCAATAATACCAGTTTCAAGAACAATTAATTGAGACAAAGAACCATAATTATGTGTAAAGGAAAATGCAACGTAACAATACGAAATATGGTGTCATTTTGTTGAGCAGGTGACCAGGCTTATATTAGTTGTGTGTACTTTACATAAATAAATAAAATAAAAAGAGTCTTTATTGCTGTTCATAAAGATAATAAAATGATATTCTATTTAACATCATTTTAAAACTAATTTAAATTTATCGCTTTACAGTATGTATGTTTTTAATAGCTTGTCTTTCGGCAATGGTCACCAAGATTTCCTCGCCATGTATTGATATTTGAATCCATTTAGCCCAGCACCTCTTTTTACCTTTTCACCTCAACTTCCTAATGTTTCATTTACCACTATTTTTTTTTTGTTCATTCGACCCTTGGATTCCAAATTAATGAACGATGCGGGTATCGAACCCGCGACCGTGCTCATTCCGTGCCAGTGCTCCACGGAGCCAACCGTTTGAGCGGCGTTCGTTTATAAATCTTGTGATATCTTTGTTGAACTATCAGCTTGTGGCTTCATTGCATCAGTAATAAAAGGAATTTATTTTCTCAAAATTGATTCCTTTAGAATTCTTTTTGATATCATTTCTAATATACTAGACACTACTACCGCTTCGGAAACAAATGGCGCTCTGGGAGAGAAGAAGCGGCGCAAGAAGCTCTCTCAGCATTCAGTTTTCTTTGCGTTCTTTAATCAAATATACATAAATTTGGTTTTTAATTTGATTAATTACACAAATCCCAGAAGTGAGAGTTATCACTTTAAAAAAAAAACAAATTGTTAATGTAGATAGGGAGTATATTAGTCATTAAAGCGAGCAAACTTTTTGTATTGCTTGCCGCGAGCCCATATTGAATATTGCTAATTGCCACAAAACATAATCGAGATACGTCGAATGGTATGAGCCCATAAATCAATATACAGAGCGCTACAACTGAATTAGCATACGCAAATTGTACCACACACCTGCGATACTTGCAGTACTTAGGAAAGGAGCATACGAGAGCTCAAGACAATATCACGTCTTTAATTCTCGTGGAAGATGCTAATATTTGTAGCGAACAGACTTAAAGCTTGTTATGCCTATTACTCAGCTAGCTAAGACTTATTTTGGGTGTAATATAAATTGCTTTTTTTTATGAAAATAAGGGACGAGACGAGCAGAACGTTCAGCTGATGGTAATTGATACGCCCTGTCCATTACAATTAAGCGCCGCTCATGATTCTTGAAAATCCCAAAATTTCTGAGTGGCACTACCACTTTGCTCGTCATCTTGAGACATAAGATGTCAAGTCTCATTTGCCCTGTAATATCACTAGCTACGGCGCATCTCAAACCGAAACACAATAATGCTTACACATTACTGCTTCACGGCAGAAATAGGCGAAAGTTGTGGTACCCAGAATCAAGCCGGCATCCTGTGCAAATGAGCCTCCCACTGATAAATAAAAGTACTAAAAAACAATGATATAGTGTATCGCAGGCCTTATATCGGTCGGCACATATCGTATTTCCTTGAATATGATAGTAGAACATAACAATAGTCATTCTCATGTTCGTGTTCCGAAACGATTTTTCGTTATTTTTATTTCATATTCCGTATAATTGGACGCTTGTTAATCCTTCTTTACGGGAATGTTCAACCTTTTGCATGCTTTTCATAGTGTTTCCAATATTATTGTGTTATGATATTGTTTTTGTAATGCAAACAGATGAAAGAGAAACTCACATGGTCAACATTACGTAAAATAACTCATGTAATAGCGGGTAATGGTCCCTTTAACAGGCATGTGATATTACGAATTTCTTGCTCATTTAATAACTGAAGTGTAGCAAAATGTGGATAAAACACAACCTATTGACGACGAGTTGGACGTTCAGATGATGGTCATTGATACGCCCTACCCATTACAATACAGTACCGCTCAGGATTCTTGAAAAGCCCACAAATTCTGACCTTGAGACATAAGATCTTTAGTCTCATTTGCCCAGTTATTTTCACTAGCTACGGCACCCTTCAGACTGAAACACAGTAATTTTTACACATTACTGCTTCACGGCAGAAATAGGCGCCGTTGTGGTACCCATAATCTAGCCGGCATCCTGTGCATAGGAGCCGCCCACTGGTAATAAATTATAAAAATAACTAAGTGCTTCATCGAATATCTGTTATAGTATCATGTAAAGTATATTAAAATTCCCAACTCCCAACTAAGTGAAGTCAAAGGCGGCGTGTTTAAGTAAAGCGAGCTTGAAGTTAAGTTAGATATTTCTTATTACCATAAGTTGCCAACTTTACGTAAACTCTTTTAAGTTAGTTGAAATTGATCGCTCACAGCCGCCTTATAAGCCTTGATACAAACTTATTGGAATTTATTTGAAATATCGGTCGCTTGTTGTTATTTCATTACTTTTGATAAATTCAAGATAAATATTGCCTCTGTAAGTATCGTTCTATGCTTGAGTCGGCTTAAGTTTAGAAATACACGTAGATTAATTAAACTTAGAAGATCTCTTAAATATACCGATTTATTTTATATACCAATTTCCATTTGGAATAATGTTCTATGGAAATAAACGACGTAGCAGATGGCTCATTAGATGTTTGTTTATCAGTGCTATCTGCCCAAAACAATTTCAATATGAATCTGAGTTTTATCGTTATTAGCTTACTGTACAATCACATTATTCTGCTCTTGTCTCCCGTGAAAGATTGAATTATTGAGGCATTTTAATTATTTACTATTAATTAAGTTAAGAAACTAATTTACGGCTCGGAATGCAGGCCGCTCATAAAGCAGCAGGAACACAGGATGCATGTCGCCGACATGAAAATGCTCAGATGGCCTGGTGGCGTCACATGCTTGAACAAGTGAGGAATGAGCATATCCGCGGCACTTTTAGAGTCAGGCCAATCCCAGAAAAGCTGTTGGAGTTTAAATTGAGGGGGTATGGGCATGTCATGACGCGTCCAAAAGATCTTATGACCAAGAGAGTGCTTGATATTAACACCGGACCAAGAGGACGCGGAAGACCCCGATTAACATGGAAATCAGTAATAGACAATGATCTACAAAAAGCCCAAATAAATACACAGACGACCCAGGACAGAACATACTGGCGAAGACTCATTTGGAGAGCCAACCCCAACTAAAATGGGACAGTGCGAGAAGAATAAAGAAGAAAAATTAAGTTATGAAACTAAATCCTTTTTAATGGACATACAGTTAATTAAATAGCTTTAGTCACCCTTTTTAGCGTCTACCACCCTATTATTATAAGCAGTTTTCAATTGAATTTGACAAGTAAGAGAAATTACATAAATAAAGTAAGGCTAGTAGTAGTAATTAATATGTAGCTATAACATAACTTATTTCCAATTTAAAGATGGTAAAGTAATTCAATAATCAGTCTGTAGATTTTGTGCTCTTCATTTGCTGGGAAAGGAAGGCAATTTTACACAATTCTTTTTATTGAATTTGGTTCTAACACTGAAGTCTTTTCGAGTATTTCATCTATTATTGATTATAATATTGAATAACGATTATATTTAAAACTATCATTACGAGGGAGCGTACCAAGAATACTGGCAGCATTTCCGCGTTGGATAGCTAGGCTGATCCATTGACCGATATAACTATACAATAGACCGATATAATAGACAATACCGCTACTGGCAACCCAAGTGCTGACACACTTGGGTTGCCATATTGAGGCGGGAAAATAGTACTTTGTACATTCTCCGTAATGATAGTTTTAGTTTAATGTTATCATTGTATTGTAAACAATATACTTAAAAGATTTGTTTTGTTTGAATAAAAATATAATACTGAACAATGTTTTCAAACATAAACAATATTGTCAACAGCAAAAGCTAGCTATAAGCATATGTGTGATTGTAATTTACAGAACTACCAGTTTATTCTGTTCATTTAGGATTAGTATTAGTTAATTAAGTAAACACTGAAAAAAGAAGACGCGTGATTAAAAACGAATATGACCAAATAAGCTGCAAAATAGTATGAAGTGCTCCAACTTAACTTTTAATTCTAAAACAAAAGTTTCAGCTTGACTTTATTCCCATACGAATCTGTAAAAAATAAATCATTCGGAATATATTAGGAAAATTTTGCTACAAAAGTAAAAATTGAAATAAATTAGATATTATTGATTAGTGTGTGATTGCTCTCTTAAATTATATCAATTACGGAATTTACATATTTTTCGGATTTATATAAAACCTTTTCAAGGGTTCTAGTAATTGATTTCAAAGGTTGAATTATTCTAGTGGGAGGCTCTTCTGCACAGGTTGCCGGATTAGGGGTACCAGAACGACGCATATTTCTGCTGTGAAGCAGTAATGTGTAAACATTGTTGTGTTATGGTCTGAAATGTACCGTAGCTAGTGAAATTAATGCGCAAATGAGACTTAACACCTCATGTCTCAAGGTGTCGAACGCAATTGTAGTGCCGCTCAGAAATCGTGGGTTTTCAAGAATTCTGAGCGGCATCAATTAACATCAGCTAAACGGGCTGCTCGTCTCATCCCTTATTTTCATAAAAAAGAGTAGTTAACCCTATAATAACGGGTAATGTTTTTTTAAACATAAATGAAGATACCGTTACAAAAACTAACTATTTAAAAAATGTTTAGATATTAACTCTAAATATATAAATTATTACTTATTCTACACTTTCTATATTTTAATTATTATCAGTTATACATACAGAACAATATAATTAAGTCTACGAAGTTGATACGTTCGTTTCTACTCATACCATATTACTTAATTCCATCTTTCTCAAAGAAATTTCAGCTTACCAACTTCTATCCCACTTTTGAATCTGAATCCTCCAAAATCCAATAACCTGCAGCATACAACATACGGTATAAAACATCACAAAATTATACATAATTGGTTCAAACCTGTATAGATAAAGCTCCGTTGCAACGTAAAAAGCTTTTTATCGACGACCGTAGAGTATTTCAGAGATAGCGAAAGAGGTTTAAAGGGAAAAATAGGTAAATAAGTAAATGCAAACTGTGATGTAAGCTTTCGCCGCATTTACATGCAAATGAGCGCCGATGTGTTATTTGTGCTGCGCTGGAGCCCGGCTCAGGTTTTGGGGTTCTCTCCGTTCATATTTAATTTATAATCAAGCTTTCAACATGTACATTGTCCGTTATCAACAGCTGGTCATATATTTTCGTCACATTATTCTCAAATAGAGAGAAGAAATTGCAAGTTTAAGAATTTATCTCGTCTGAGTCAGTTAGGAATCACTGCAGAGGATCGTGAGTCATAAACAATCATTCAACGAGCTCTATCGGTTTCGCTCTAAGGTGCCACAAGGAAGGTAAACGGAAGTAAATAGATATAGTCGCAAATAAAAGACTGGGATGGAATAGGTAGGAAGAACATTTTGCCGACTAGCAAACAGATATGCAAAAAAATATAAATAAATTGAAATTATAGATTTTTTAATGCCAGTACGGGACGAGACGAGCAGTGCGTTGAGTTGATGGTAATTGAAACGCCCTGCCCATTACCGCTCAGGATTCTGGAAGAACCCAAAAACTCTGAGCGGCAATACAATTGCATTCGTCACCCTGAGACATAATAATAATAATCTTTATTTGCATTTGAATAAGGTCAGTTTTACAATATATAAGATGTTAAGTCTCATTTGCCCAGTAATTTCACACTAGCTGCGGCGCCCTTCAGACCGAAACACAGTAATTCTAACACATTACTGCTTCACAGCAGAAATAGGAATGTACCAGAACCCATAATCTAACGGGCATCCTGTGCAAAGGAGCCTCCCACTGGTAAACTTATACTACTAATATTGTTTATTTGGATTTATGATTATTACATTGTTAATTTAGAAAATTCTGAAAACTATCCGATGTTACACTGGCGTCGTTTGTAAGTCTGGTCTTGATAAGCCAGAAATCTGAATTCCTGCGGAACCTTATATCTCTGTCTCTTGTTCACAGGCTATTTGGCGCGGGACGGTCACTCGTCGCCTTTTTATTTGCACTCACTGTTTCGCCCCCAGCTTTTATACGTTTAAATAGAATTTAGATATATTTACATTTGAAAATGGAAAATTTATATCCTCTGTGAATGTTTGGGTTATTTAATGATGTTTTCACTATAGCTTCCGTCCGTATTCACTCGTTGAGAGTTCAGTGATTTGTAGTTATAAGATTGACAAAGAAAGATTTAGATTAAGATTTTCATAGATTGATACTCCAACTCGACACTAACTTATTTCATGACATATTCAAACTAAAATTGTATAAGAATCTGAATTAAATTAGGAAATTATATTAAACATTTTGCTCAAATGGAACGTCAAATGCATGAGTTAAATTTTATATTTATTGGAGTTCCATTTTACTTTTTTTTTTACAACAATTGACAAACCAGCAAGAGGCCAACGTGATGGGAAGTCTTGAAACAATCTTGTTCGTTTAGATAATAACCCAACGTTTTACTTGCACTTTGTATTTTGTAGTAAGATATAAGATGCAAACAAAAATAGAACTTATTTTCACCATTTAATAGTATATAATTCTTTTAAACCTGCTAGCTGTTGGGGCAAACTCATATATTATAAAAATACTAATACCGATAGATTGTGACTTTCAATGAATTTGGAGAGCATATGCTAGCAATAATTGGACGTAATTCCAGAAAAAATTTCAAAACCACAATCATGTCGAAATTGAGTTAAGAACACAAAACTGGTCACGTGATTCATATTAACGGACTGACATAAAAATGGCAGCCCTACTGTCACTGATTTTTAAATGACATCATGACTTAGTAGCCTAACCCACATATATGGAATACACTTATATTTATTAAACTTTGAACACAAATTCCTTAAAATCTGATATTTGTGGCTTGGGACGTTTTTCAGGAACTACGTCCAATTGATCCCGATATACGTATGGTGCTAGTCTATGACTATTAGGCACCGGGTTATGAGTTCGATTACCACCATGAATATAACATAATATGCTTTGTCTTGGCGTGTGTGTTGTCATTCGATATTCCGGGGGATTATTTAATTGTAACTTGATCAATCAATTTCATGTAATATGCAGGTGTGACCATCTACCATCATATTTTAAACCCCATGCTAGTTTGATAATAAATAAGGACATAACCATAGAACTTATGACGCCGATCATAGCTCATTATAAACTGATACAATTATCAACAATTTTACCTATAACACCTCTCATATTTAACCTGCTTGCTAAACCAATTTAAATATTTACTTGAATAATTAACAATATCAAGGGAGTACTTATAATTAATTTCCCCACGCTTACATGACTTTGTCCCCACCCTTCATTCTTTCTCCCTTTTTTCACCCCCTCGATATTAATGAGCAATTAATTTAATTTTCTCTTGTAACTCGACGTTATTGGAAAAATATCACCCTACAGCGATGAGGTTTAGGTTTTTATGTTAGGTCGGTGTTACAAGCAGCCATGTTGGCGTGAAATATTTAATAGGATCACGTGCATACCATGGATTCCTGACTGATGATGTTTTATCTGAAACTATATGATAAGCTCATAGAGCATTTTTATAATTATAGGCTAGAGCACTTGCCGATATGTAGAGACGTCCCTTCATTGTGTGTCTCTCACCACATTTATCACGGGGAGTGTTCCGGAGAGCTGTTTACCTTTCGAGACATTTTAAATTAGGATCATCTCTAATATCTGGAAGTTTAGCGATCTTTTACAGGTTTTCAGGGAACTTTCTGGCAAGTTCAGCCAAGATATGGGATGAGCTTCCTTGCGTGGTGTTTCCAGCACGATACGACGGACGTGGGTACCTTAATAAAAGCGCGTCAGCTTTTTTAATGCTCCTGTGATTCCACTGGTATTGCAGGAGAATGTGGACAGCAGTGATCACTTAATGTGAGGTGAGCTCGTCTGATCTCCTTTTTCATAAAAAAGCTTTTGACATTTCTTTGTACACAATACTAACGTTGTCTTTTCTCAATTACCATCCAGCTTCATTTACAGTACTATTATCAGCATACTATTCGTACAATCAAGCGTTAAATGTCCTTTAATCTTCAGATACCTTAAAAAGAAAAAATGCTGATGACCTATAAGATGTATTCGCTCCTATTTATATAAGAGTGAGCTAATGGTGCAAGTGCTCACCTGATGGGATTTTAAAATGGATTTTTAAAGTATGGTCTAATCTTTAAGGACCCTTAGTCGTATCGGGAACACTGCTGCCGCAGATGATTCCACAAAGTGGCTCTGCCAAGCACAAATTAAAGGCAACAATCATATTTTATTAGGTTCACAAGCGATAAATCAGATATTAGCGGACTTGCCTGATTTCGATCTATTCAATACGTCACCAAACGCGTTAAGAGGTACATTGACGAGGCGTTGGATGAGTGCGTGTTCTCTTGATTGCTGAATACTATAATTTCCATTTATTTGACTTTGTGTATTATATCTATATACATTTATTGTATTACTTCTTGTTTTTTGTTCATTATTTGTAGCTTATAGTTTCTTAGATGCGAAAACTGTCAATGGTAAATAGAAATATACTTTTTTAACCTCTTTGTGATACATATATAACTGTTTGTTTTCCTAATAAAATAAAATAATATTAGTCTGTATTTCTATTTTCTGCACTTCTCGCACTCTTTAAAACTTTCACCATGTCAATTGCAAATGTGCTTTAAAAAGTGCTTCACGTATCATAAAAGTCTCAAAATGCTATCGAATATTTCTAGATATTATGTTTTATATTTCTGTTTGCGGTGCGGTCTGTGTGGCCGGCCGGTGTGAAACATGCAATTATATAATCACAGGTTATAACTACGCTAAAAAATTGTAATGGCTTTGTTGATTGTCGAATATGTAAATGGATCTTTGTAATTAGATATTATAGTCTTTACTGGCATGTACTAATAGTTTGGTAAGAGTGGCATGAGAGATTTTATGTGACTGTATCCTTCCTGCGGGCCTACCATGTACTGTTATTGCGATTCAATTGACGACCTAAAATGAACTGTTTTGCTATTTCATATCACGATGTCATTAGAGCTATTCAATTTAGGTTGACGTCAAATCAAGTCGGAAATTGAATGAGCAAACTGTTTCTGTTTGTTCATTCATTCGTACCATGAGTAATATTTCAACCTAAACTGGATAGTTTATGTGTCAATGTGAGTAATTAAAAGTAGTTGCTACTTTTTTAGCGGAAAGTGAATCGTTTTGTTAATAACTTTTCAAAAATAGTGTAAGCATACAGAACAATATACTGAAAATAAATACCGAAAATGAAAATACTAAAGACAAAGCAGTAGTAACGCCCCTGGCTATAGCCTGTTAAACTTAAGAACTAATTTAAAAAAATGTACTCTGCGCTCCTGTCAAATCAAACATGAATGGAGGTGCGCCCACCTAACTAACACCTAAGCAAACCTTAAATTTGTAATCCAAAGAACTATACGGTACCTAAACTAAACTGCATCGGAATTGAATCGCTAATTTAAAGTTGGTGGTAGGCCTTCTGATAGGCGTACTGATAAACTTAGAAACTTATTAGCATATAGTCAACCTGACAGCCCGATAATGAGTGACCAATTTTCATTTATCAAAGTGTGCGCTGGCTAGTTTACATACTAAGGACTTAATTCCAAGGCTGACTGTTTATGACTAGTCATCAATATAGGTTACATTAGCTTTTCTTCTCTGTCTTACTCCGTTTATCTCTGTTATAGATGTTCTTCTCTCTTGCACGTTTTGTTTGTCTCATCATCATCATCAGCCGGAAGACGTCCAAAAATGCTGAATCGGTCATGCACTGCCCTCATTCAACGTTTTCTGGCGATCTTGACCAGGTCGTCGATCCATCTTGTCCTATCCTATCAACCGTACGTTTTGTTTGTCTATAAATAAATATTATTTATTAATCCTCCCCTATCGGTAAAAGGTTACAGGTTCAAACGCCACTGAGGACATCGTATAAAACTGTGTCATCACAGTTATAATAACTATTATTATTTATTTCCAATTTCAAAGCAACGTTCCTGCTATCACAAAATCATAACCGTCCAAGTGAAAAAACTAATTCCTATTTGAATACAATTTAGGGCATCGCCAAATCCCTGTCGTTGTGGCGCTGCATCGTAAAAAATAATGGCTCAAAAATAAAGCGTGACACACATTTGCGACTGCGACATGTCTAGGTATTTAATTGGGCGAATATGTAACATCTAAAAGTTAGGATTTAAATAGCTAGCAGTGGAAATGACAAGAATTTTGTATGTTTTGGCCTGAGAATTTAGGCGTCTCACGTGCCTGTTATAACATGGTCTTTCATTATTAAGGGTTCGTTAGGTTAGTCTATGAGTGATAAAGGACGATTTTTATGTCTCTGAAAACTTTTGGATTGCTACTGAATACTTTGGGTTAGGTTAGTTCAAATGACGATTTAATAATAATAAGTGTAATAGTGTAGATGTAACAATAATAAGTGTAATAAAATGTCTTGGTAAAGTCAAGAAACTGGGACTTAAGCAAGGCAAGTATAAAACAAAATGCATTTTTATTTTTATCACAGTTGCAAATCTGTTCACAGCCTTATTTGCATTCAATGGCATGACATGACCAACGCTGCAGTTTTAAGCTTAAGTCTACGATCGCAGATTTTCCGATGGAAATTTGAATTTTTAACGCCAACCTCTCTTTTATATGACTAAATCTATTTTATATATTGATTCAGACGCACTTGTATTTTGTTTTTCTATAATGGACTAAAGTGTAGTATTCTTAATTATTTTTGGATCCACACCTAAATCATATCTAGCGAGATATCTGTTACTAAGGCCAAGGCGTCTCAACGCGAAATCAGAGATCAATTGTTTTGTCACTATCTTTTTAACTGTGCATGGAATTTAGGCACAAATCTCCGCTGAAAATTCGAACGTATGTCTGCAGGCCTGTATATAATAACTATATTTAACTGGGCTGTTTATGCACTTAGCCTCTTGGTTTGGGTATTGTGCGTGTCCATTCTTCTTCTTAACTCCATGGTAGGAGAAGTCTAGCAGCCTCTTCATACTGCTAGAGGCATTTGGAAGCTATGTTGGAGACCAGAGGTTTTGTGCCCTAAGGCCACATTCGTGTATTCTCTAAGCATTCTGTTCTGGTGTTTTTCAGCTGGCTGGATTTCATAAACTGAAATTCAAACAGTTTGTTTAACAAATGCTACGACAACAAATTACCATAAAAATAAAGGTAGTGAACTCCAAATTATTACTTCTACAATTTCATTAACACAGTTATATATGTTGTATGGTTGTAAACCCTTCCTGTGTCTTAGATTTAAAAAAATATATACATTATACATAATATGTTCAAGACCTTATTTAACGTTTTTTGTAGCTGTTACTACTGTAAATTTTAATCTAATATAAATAAGGATCTTGTTATCAATTTTATTCCTTTAGTAAAAATATTATATTTGCCACACACTGATTTCCACTTCAGTGGGACACAAACAAGAAGACAAATAGTGACCTGAATTGAACCAAATGGAGACTTTACTGATCAGAATACTAGTGTCCGATAGACAAACAGTGATACCAAAGGTTCGCTATTTTTGTCGTAAGTGATAATATTTTTCTATCAGACGTTTGAAAGTTACGATGATTCCCTCATAAACATGGTAAGCTTTTGAGTGTAAAGTAAAATAGTGATAGTTTAAGTGTTAAAGTTTTATGGAGTAATTTCCAGTTCGCTTGGCCGGCGTAGTGTCCTGGAGGGGGCCGAAGGGAGGGAGTGTCGCTCGGTGAAATTGTCTTTAACGTAAAGAAGCTTGCTCACACTATTAACGAGTAGTGATGTAGTATAGTATCGATATTCGAGCAAGATAATTTATATTAACAGAAGTTGAAAGCTCCTGTAAATCTTATTTATAAAATACATTTTTTCTTTCTTGATCTTAGAAAATTTATTTTGTATGACAAATGGTTCGATTTAAAATTGGAACGCTGTATGTTTATCTAAAAAAATAAATTAAAATAAAAGAAACCAACTGATTTGTAGGTAGTCAAATAGAAATCTCCAACTATGTAGTGGATGATTTTCACACCTGTCACAATTTTAAGAAATTCCTTTTTTCGTTAAGCATTTTTATAACCCTGGGATGTTCAGAGAACATCTGGTATTTAGATGGGCAGCCTTTTTTACTAAGCTTCAGATGAGCTCTTAGAAGAGGAAGAGAGAACCCTCGGAGAACCCTGTTGTATATAATAACTTGACTATATCCCAATGGATTGAGACCTAAACCATTAATTGCATTGGTATATAACTTTTTAAAATACATGTCCAGTGGTACTTCACTTCCCCATGATAATTTTTTTTTTTCACATTTTCATTTTTCATGTGTACATAATCATCCATACAATAATCCTAGTAAAAATAAAAACCTATGACTCTAGCCACTATTAATAAAATCTTATTTATCGATATATTCACCACCTCACTATTCCCAAACACCCTCAAAACTTAACGCATTATAGCAACTGCATCTACCTCCGCTAAAACTTAACCTGTAACGCCATCTAGCGCGTATAATTACGTTCTTTTATACGTTTCTACTTAACTTTTATACTTCACTTCGTATGAAGCTATATCTCGACTTTGAAGCCAAGTAGACGGAGTATAAACTTTTTCTGTTGAAATCCTACGAATTATAAAGTGTGTGTCACTTAGAGAAAAAGTTGTATGTAAAAATTAAATTAAGGTCAAAAAAAAATATTTATTTCATATTTGCGATGTGCCATCATTAGCTACAAATATTCTCTTTGAAAAAAAAATATCTATGTCATAATAGCCTTTGTAAGGCTTATAACGGAAAAACTCAAAGACTATTTAACCTAACTTAAGAGTTTGGCACATTTAAAAGGTTATCAGTTAGTAACAAGGCATTTTATTTTCAAAGGAATAGAGAGCGCTTAGCAGATTTTAATTAAATTCTGTTTAAATAACGAGTTCTGTGGTCAGGTTGAGCTCGAAATTAAATAAGTGTTTTAGTGAACATAGCATAAGTAAAATAATTTTGAGAATAAATAAACAAATTACTTTTTATTTTGTATTTAATTGCAATAATAGGAGAGAGAGTTATAACAGGATCGACCAGATACTGCTTATTGACGAGCATGGCGCAATGACCAGCCAACGTTTCCCTCGGCATATTTATGAGAAGGAAACGACCGGTTCTAAGACGTTGCCACAAGCAATGGGAGTTACAATGGTAAACGTAGAAGTACCTCTACATAAAAACATCAGCTTACAATTCCTTAACTAGGTACAGATCTTTCTAAAATTTATTACTACTAAATAACAATTTTAATGCCACATTGATGTCTCCTATTTCCTTTTTTTACACCAACTAAAAATGTTTTGTAAGGGTGTTGACTTTTGCCGAGAGTACAAAAGAAGTCTTCTGTTTGTAGATATCAATAAAGTAGTTGACAAACATGATATAACTATGTAGTTTGTATGGAAATGGAATGTTCTGTCTATAAATTCTTTATGCTCTATTCGTGTCAGCCGTAAGTACAAATACATTTTAAGTTTCTTATTCGGGATTTCAGTCGGGACTTACAGTGAGACTAATTGGAAATAGTTATGAGAAAATGAGACAAAAATCTTAAGCTTAATCGAGTTTGTAGGTCATTTAAAATGGAGAGATATTATTTCCTTTCAAAACATATGTACGCAAATATTATATGACCTTTTCTTTTGTACGAGACATAGCCCTGCAGCCCAGGGTCAATAGGAAAGCCCGCACGAATCATCGTTCATGATAAAATCATCTTTTCGTTTCATGAAAATGTGTGGTTCCGAGCAAGACTTTCAACTGTTGGTGAGTATTACGCCCTGGCCATTACTATGTAGTGCCACTCAGGATTCTTAATGATATATTTTTTTAGTTGAAAATACACTGAATAAGACAAAACACATAAATAACCAAACGAAAGTTCATTGTGCAGACTACAAAAGTAAAAATATTATAAAACTTTATCTTTTTAAAATATTAATATTAAATATTGCTCTGTATCGCCTCTATTCTGTGTGTAATATTAATTTGAATTATTTTTGCCGTGAATGGTGATGATTACCTATAATCAAGTGAGCCATATTTGCGTCACTTGAATAATTTAGACATACGTGCATCGTAAAGTGTATATACGCCTTATGATGCACACTACTAATACTTTGAGGAATACTGGTCTTCGAAAAATATATGAAGAGTAAATATTATTTAATTAATGTAAGTAAAAGGTGAAGAGCAATTATGAAGAGTAAGAGTGCTTTCGTACTACTTCCGATAAGAGTCCGTTCTGAATCCGTGAAAACACGGTACGAAGTAGTCGTAGAACTATATAATATTATATATATATATATTTATTTATTTTTATTTTATTTATTTATGATTCGTTACAGCTAACAAAATGAAAAGAGTATATTAAAAATAATACAGAATAGATACGCCATTTAAAAGGAATACTATTAACAGTACAATAAGTATGTGACAAAGTAGTTTAAGACAAAAGCGAAAAATACTAAATGAAATTAAGAAAAACTTACAAGAAAACATTATTTAGAAAGAAAAGGAGAAATCATATCCATATTGAGTAACTGTAACGTTTAGTAGGTTGTGTGGTGTGAGTGAATGTGAGTGGTGTGAGTGAATGTGAGTGTTTGTTCGAATATAATGTTGAAATTACGGTGTGACGATTTATAAATTATCCTGAATATTATAAGAGTAATATATACATATATATATTATATACAGTTCTAAGAATAACAGATGATAGAAAGAAATGGGATGATGGAAGCCGGATCTAGTGCGTAAACTACCATAGAAATAGTTCTACGACTACTTCGGACTGTGTTTTCACGGGTACGGGTCGGACGTAGTGCGAAAGCATTCTTACAGTTAAATATTGAAAGCAATTAGTCAAATGTCAACGTACAAAGAGGTTATTTCTTATAAATTAGTTCTGAATAAAAAAATAAATAATTGGGAGTAAAACTAAAGGAGAGACCACCAGAAATGGAGCTGGAATGGACTCATGCTACGTAGCACATCAGACAAATTAGGAATTGATTATTAGGGAGTTATGATTTAATATACTTGAGAGAAAACCAGTAGGAAGGCGATATACGAGGGCAATATACTCTTGACTTTGAGAACCATATTCGGGAAGGATTGCTAAGGGAACTCAATGAAATCCTATTCCAAACGACACAACAATAGTGAGAGACATTTTGTAAAAGAAGTAAGTTTTTTTCAGTTCTTAATAATTTAGTTTTTTTTTGTATTTTCTTTGATAAACGCGTGTAATTGTAACTTGTTTGTAGCGTGTTTTTACATTTAATTTTTGCGTTAAAGTTACATTTTTATTTTAGGTAACCCGACGTTTCAAGACGTTTCCAGATCTCGTTTTCAGGGGGACTGCAGTTGAAATGAGTCAAAGATAATATTTGTCATAGTTGTCACTATGAAGTTTAGCGCCATTTATTGCCTCGGAAGTGGTATTTGCTGCAGACAAGTTTAGTTAACAAGTTTTTTTTTTTTCAGTATAACCAACACCCATCTTGCAAATTAAAGTCTTTATATTTCTAGTAAGCGTTGAACAGTGTAATATCACAGTAGACTGTCAAGCGGCGCGGGCGTGAACTTGTAGATAACAATCGTGTTATAATCACCAGCGCACAATGGCTTACTCGAAATATATTAGGGTTCCCTAATTACAGAGGAAAATAACGTACCTTGTACTTTACAAGTATAGAAAAAGGCATTAATACAGAATATTAGTTATAAACAGTAATCATTAATTATTAAACATATTATTAACATGAAAATATTACTTATAAATATACCTTTAGCTTTCGTTTTATGAAGTAGAATATCGTGTGAATGAGCATTCAAAACTGTAAATTCATTTCGCATCCAGATTTTTTTTTTAATTAATACTAGGCTGTGTAGATTTGTTAAACTTCGTAAAAATATGGTCAGTAATTTTTTACTGAAAAAAAAAAATTATTTAAAGTCCCGCTTAAACATATGAACTAATTTATGTACTATTAATTTAAACCAATTTATGAATAAAATTGTGACTTGCACGAAAATTATATGATTTGATATTACCTTGGGATAATTTATTAAATGCTTACTACAAAATTTTATGAACGATGCGGGACTCGAACCCGCGACCTCTCGCGTTTCGTGCGAGCGCTCTTACCAACTGAGCCAACCGTTCGTTGATAAAATTTTGTATGCTTTGTTCAATTCTCTTGTCATGAGAACTGAGTTGAACAAAGCAATTATATGTGTAATTAATCCCAGAAGTGAGGGTTATCACTTTAAAACATAACAAATTGTTTACTATATTCGGTTTACCGGATGATAGACCAGTTTGTTTGGATAATTTTGAAATAACTGTGTATTTATAATATTTTTTACGTCTATATTCCACTGAGCTCCTAAATCGCTGGACATTTTTAAGGCAAACTTTTTTGAAAGTTTGAGTCAGTTCCTGGATAGCTATTCTTACATTCAGCTCTGACATGTGGCGCTGCGATCGTAACTAATTAGGATCCCTAAGGAATTCCCTAAGGAATTTAAATATTATTTATTTATTATTAATTATTGACGAAAATTTGTACACTCTTATAAAATAACTGTATAATTTCACTAAATTTCAATTAGGGTAACTCATTTTATAAATGACTTTAAGTTAAAAACGATTAATCATTGGGAATACAGCGATCACCAATAAAGGCTATTCCATGAAAGATTATTTGAATAATTAATAAATTGGAATATATAAAAGAGAATAAGTGCCCAGAGTACCTTGCAAATTCTTCTCTAGCCTGACTTCTCTTCCATATCAGTACATTCTGATTTGTAATAGATTATAAATATTATTTTGTCGAAATTTTTACAGGACTATTAATTGAATTAAAAAGGTATGGTTTATAAAGAATATGAGGATTAATAAACGGTGTTATCGGTGATGGATGATGATAAATTATCACCGCTGGATGCGTTGGAGGACTGAGCGATTTCAAGAAACTTACTTCCACTTACTACAAAGCTGTGGAGAGAGCTTTAATGTGCAGTGTTTAGAGGACGATACGACATGGACACCTTCCAAAAAAGCGGGAACACTTTTTAAAGGGCCGGCAAAGCTCCAACGTCAGGTGACCAGTGCGCTCGTTTGTCCTACTCTTCCCTAAAAAAATATCTCCAAGCATCGCTAGAGGAATATTACTAGAGTTGGTGTTGAAGAAAGAATCCAAAAGATGTGTTTATCCACCTTATTTGAGACTGGAGAACCCATAGATATCTAAATAAGAAAGTACATAAGGTTAAATAAGGCGTTAAACATGTCGCCTCTCAGGTGACTTATGGACCATCAGCGAATAAGTAGTGAAGTGGGTATTTAGTAATCAGATCAGTAAACGTGTATCAATGTATAAATTAATATGTATTTTAGTTTATCAGCGGAAAGTCTTCCACAGCCTGCAGCTCTACCAGTCCAAACGTTACATTTCATCGGTAACTCTTTTTAACTATACTGCTGTTTATTTCATTACGGTAATCTTATTACACTTTGCAATTCTTAATAATTTGGTTCGTATTTCCATAACTTTGCATACTACAGTTGTAGAAGTCCCTCAATATCCGCAGCGTTGCAAGCATATCTAGCAAAGGCGGTATTGGTGACAGTCGTCGCGCAAGGTATCATAACATTTTTATTAACTTTTTATTTGGATTTAATTTCAAAACCCATATAATTTCCATTTTAGTTCGTTCTTTGTAATTTGTATTTCTTTGGTTACCGTTAGTTCGAGTTCCAATTTAGGATTACCAAGAATTATGTTATCCATCATGTTTAAAGTGACTGACGTAAGTCTGATGAGCAAATTGATATGATGACTGTTTGTGTATGATTCTTGTGAATTAATTAATCTTTGTGTTGCTTTAATAAGGCCAACATATTTAAATTAAGTTTAAATAATTATTGTTGTGATGAAAAATTTAAAACAAAAGTCTTGTTTAAGATAACACTTAATTGCCCTTTGATACAATGTTCAACGGATTATAATATTTTTACTCCAAACTTATCCTTGCTTTAATATGACCGCCGTCAATTATACCACAATGGCGCCTATATCTGACGTGAAGCAGTAATGTGTAAACATTACTGTGTTTCATTCTGAAGCGCGCCGTAGCTAGTGAATTGATGGTGACAGGTAGTGGACAGGTGATTCCTGGGAATAGCTCAAAATTTTGGGTTTTCCAAGAATCCTGAGCGGCACTGCATTGAACTTAGCAAGGCGTATCAATTACCATCAGCTGAACGTCTTGCTCGTCTCGTTCCTTATTTTTACACAAAAAGGTATCCATGTCGTATCGTCCTGGAAATACCGCACAAGAATGCTCAATCAGATGCTTTGTTGTACGCGGGAGAAAGTTCTTTGAAAACCGCACTGTCCTCCAATACATCCAGCATGGAGAGCGGTAAAAATTTATCATCATCCATCACGGATGACCATCAGCTGAATGTCTTGATCGTCTCGTCCCTTATTTTCATAAAAAAAATCTCTGACAGCTGTTATGATATTGCGTCTTTTACTTTACATAAATATGCGGAAAACAAACAACATTTCTAAAGAAGGTAGAATAAATTTATGTAAATTCATTTCTGACGTGTTAATTTATTTCGTTGGCTTTTCAAAATTTTCTCAGAAAACGGCTATGACCAGTTATAATTATTAAAGAAGTAAGTATTAAATATGAGATTGTATTAAATGTACCGTGGCCTACCGTCTTCCGGTACCTTGTCGCCATTCGAGTATATTCGCCATACTTTTAAGCCCCAACGGCCACCTGTCCGTTGAACTATGTTCCCTGCCCACTGCCACTTCAGTTTCGCAATAATTTGAGCTATGTCGGAGACTTTGGTTCTCCTGTGTATCTCCTCATTTCTGATTCGACCTCGCAGGGAAACTCAGAGCATAGCCCTCTCCATTGCCCTCTGAACGACAATTAGCTTCCTCTTAGGGCCCATAGTTAGCGACCACGTCTACGTACCGTAAGTCATCACAGTTAACACACGCTGGTTGAAAACCTTCGTCTTCAGACACTGCGGTATTTGGGACGAGAAGATTTTATAGAGCTTCCCGAACGCTGCCCATCCCAGATGGATTCAACGAGTGACCTCTTTCGCGAAATTGAACCTGCCTAACTATATTGTTTGTCCAAGGTAGACGTACTCGTCAACAATTTCGAGAGTACAGTTCCCAATTGTTACGATAGTAGGTGCGACATGGACATTTGACATACCATACAAGCTATAAATTAATGCAAATATGAAACTATTTCTAACTATTATAATATTTTCTCACAATTATTTCCTCTTCTAAACATGTACTGCCATGCCATCTAGTACGGCGCATGCGTCATATTTATAATCTTCCGCATTATTTTCCATTTTTGGATTTAATAACTTACAGAGTCACATATCGTATCGTGAACCTACTTTGTATTAATTTATTGCGTAACTATTTCGTCATATTTCCTAAGCTATCTCATATAAGGCATAAAAGGCTTTTTGATGTCATTTCTAATATACTAGTTACTACTACCGCTTCGGAAACAAATGGCGCTCTGATAGAGAGGAAGCGGCGCAAGAAACTCTCCCAGCATTCTTTTTTTGCGCTCATTTTAATGAATAAATATACAATTTTGTACTGTCATTATAGCAATGCTATAAAATAATCATAATCTAGTCCCAGGCTGTCCGATCATTTAGATATTCAGCTGTGGAAGAGTACTACTTACGATAAAAACATTTTTTAATAAAACATTTAAATTTGAATTTGAAAAGGAAGCCTACTAGAATTAGATACAAACAATTCCTTATTATTGTTATAATTAGTTATTAGTGATATTATAATGAAAATCACTATAAAGAGGTGACGATTTTTGGAAACGTTTATAAAATTTTAATAAATGTAAATGAAGAGTCATAATATTAATTTCTTTAAATTTTTCTTCGAGAGACTGTCTTGGACTGAAAACTCAGGTGTTGCTCACGATAATGTAGTATATATTTAAGGTTAACAAAATAATCATATTGCTCTACGACACAGTAATTTTCGTCTCCGGGGAACCAACTTAAGTTCTGTAGAAATTCTGAAATGAGTTGATCAGCATATTAAACGGCGGAAAAATACTGGCTGTGATCTTAAAATAAAAATGATCTAAATGTCACCTGGCCAACCTAAGCTACCCAAGTAAAAGAATACTAAATAGTACTCAGCAAGTAATATAATTCTAAAATACAAGTCAAGTTTCTACTTATTGTGTTCTTATCTGCACATAAATCAATATTGTGAACATACAAACATGTCGTAAATATAATTTGAAAGCTGCAAATGTTACAATAATAATTGCATAAAATGGGTTAAGTCATCTTATCAGCAACTACGCAGTTGGGTTTATCGTCTGCTCCTATGTCAATAGATAAGTTGGACAGTGTTCAGCAATAAGAACATTCGAATTAAATACTTCCTTACAAAGTACGGTTACCTAGCGACACGACGGTGTCAGACTCTATGTGTATATATTATAATATATTATGTATTTTTCCTACTGGTTTTTTTATTTGACAAATGATTCGAGTCCAGCTTGCACTTAACTTTAACAAAAGTCATGTTAAAATGGTTTTAGTGAACTAATAGATGATCTATCATTTATTTTATTTGACTAGCATTATAACCCTCAGAAGAATCAACTTTTCCATCATTTCAACGACTGTTTTATGAATTTTCGATCAGGTTTCGTATCCTGACGTGAGTTGAACATTTTATACCAATCCCAAGATAAGTGTTCAATGCCGCTAAAGACGTTTTTACTTTAAAAAAAACATGAGGCAATTTCTTATTACTACGATATTTATTTAAACTCTATCACATTATGGTAATACTGGGATATAAGAAATAGAGAGAATGAAAACAAAGCAAGATACTTATAGGTTAATATAAAAAAAGCTCCATGATTTAAATTAAAATCAACAAGTTAATACATAAAATATATAAATAAATAATATAATTGCTATAATATTGAATACATTCTTGCATAACACTTTCCACTGTGGCAGCCTCGCACGCTCGCTTTATCGCTGCTGTTCATTTAATTACTATTTTAAAACTAATTAATTATAATAAATGTGTTTTATTTGATAGTAAACACTTGCTACAAACTTATAATTACTACATATTGATTAGATAACACACAGCCAATAATAGTAATTAAGCGTATCTTAAGGGTAATTTATATTATTATTTTCTATACGATAAAATTGGCAATGCATGACCTAGGAATGCATTTCAAGGTCAGTTTAATGGTTACTAAAAAAAATATCAAAAGAGTATCAAAAATGCTTGAGCATGAAAGTGTCAATGGAATCAGGACAAATATCAGGGACGTTTGTAATAGCCGAGCCAAATGAAGGGCTCATTTGGGAGCGCCAATTATTTCCGAAGCGGTAGTAATATCTAGTGTATTAGAAATAACATCAAAAAGAATTCTAAAGTAAACAATTTTAAGAAAATTTAAGCCTTTTATGCTTTTTTTATGCCAAGTGAGTATAGGCCGTTACCAGATACCACCAGGCGAGCGTGTCGCCCTTTACCATAAGATAAATAATTGTGAATAGGTTTTATCATAAGACGCTACGCCTTGTGTTGTTTTGAGATGTGTAATGACTCAGATCGTAAAAATAATGAAACTGTTATGGTCAAATTATTTCACGGAATACCAGACGAGAGAAAGTTTTGAATAGAGTTCAGGGCAGGGTTATTTATGTTCGTTATTATGACAAAAATTATTTAAAAAAAAACCGCTGAGTTTCTTGCGCCCGTTTTTCTCAAGTCTGGGGCATACATTTTCGAATGGGTGGTAGGTTTTGATATGTGACTTAACATTCTATTATAAATATAAATATGTATTTGAATTAAAAACAGATTAAACATTGAAAGGTCCATGAGTCATGCCCTTGTAAGGCGTCATAACAATGCAATCATACAATTAAATGATGGAACTAATTAATAATTATTATAAATAATTTTAAATCAAGACGTAGTAATGGAGCGCAGATGCGGGGTCAACGAATGTACATTCGATGGTGGGTGATAAGCGACAGATAACCTCTGTGAGCTCAACACGAGGTAAATAACATAATACTAGCTAGTGTTGTGTATAATCTAAATTGAGTTAGGTAAACTAAATATCTATTTATCTATACAAATCAAAATTTTCAACTAAATGTCATTTATAAATTTGTAGAAGATTTTACTGCATCTTTGTCTGTTTATACTTCAATTTTATTTTTTGTAATAAATTATGTGAACAATTAATGTAATATAAATTAGGCTCTGAATATGATTTTGTTCCATTCAGTGTTAAGACCTTTGGTCGGTGGGGTCGCTATTAGGATTGTTAAGGAACTAGCAACATGGTTAGTCGACATCACAGGAGACTGAAGAGCTGGCAGCTATCTCGGACAAAGAATTAACTATTCAAAGGGGGAACGCTGCCAATATCTTCGGAATCTTTTAATAATATATTTTAGTTATTATATCATATTTTTTAAGGTTTTTAGTTTTAGGTTCATCGTTCTGGTAGATATTATATATAAATTTGAATTTTTTCATTGTAATACATGATGTTATATTTTTCGTTTTAAAATTTTGTATATGCAAGCGTTTGCTATGTCAAATCTTACACCCTTGCTTGCCTCTTGTGCAAAATGGTCATCTATTAAAATAAATAATTTAATTTAATTTGTTTTATTAACTAATACACAATATATTCATAGGATGTAAAAGATACTAGCTAGATGGATAACACAGTTTTGTCACATTCTTTTGTGGTGCAAGTAGTGTTTTTTTTATGACAGTAAGGGACGAGACGAGCAGGACATCAGTCAGTGATGTCATGTCAGCTGATGGCAATTGATACACCCTGTCCATAACAATGCAATGCCGCTCAGGATTCTTAAAAAACCTAACGAATCTGAACGGCACTACAATTGTGCTCGTCATCTTGAGACATAAGATGTTAAGTCTCATTTGCCCAGCAATTTCACTAGCTACGGCGCCTCGTGTGCAAGAACTATTTGTGTTATTTGTAACATTCGCTTACGGAATATTCGCTTCATTAGTTAAATAATCAAACTAAGTGGGTAACTCTGTCATGGATCAAGGGACACAGCAGTTAGTTGGTGAGCGATGCAGCCATGAACTAGTAAGGCGGGGCTCCCTGACCCAAGTGGCAGGCACTACAACTATTGCAGTGACAATAGTTGTAGTCCTACAGCCAAATACTTAAGTGCAGAATATGTCTGACTGATGACGACATGGTTATTCACGTAATCCTGGAATGTGCAGGAGTGGGCAACCAACTGGCAAAAGCCTTAGTTAATACAAGGTAACTCCGAGAAGTCTGCGAACATCTCAGGGGTATTCTGAACTTCTGTAAGGAGCTGGACTGGTTGGAGTAACTGGGCAAAAGGGACCTAACTCAGTGGTTTAATTGCCGAAATAGGAGTCCCGTCGTACTATACCGTAATCAAACTAAGGCAATTAATGGAAGCCTATACGTGGGTAACACTGAAAATGTTTAGGACTGGCCAGTTAGAAACTTTTTTCGAATTTCAATTTTAGAACTCTTTGGTAACCTTATGTAGTATTCATTTGTCATTTGTTTTTGTTAATTGGCGGCAAAACTAAAACTCTTGTTACACGCGAAAATGAATCTAACGCGAGAAAATTTTCGGTCATTGATTTATTATGACTTTCGTTGTGGTATTACTCAACAACAAAGCTATGATAGGCTGCGATTAGCATTTCTTAATGAACCCCCATCTCGTGCCACTATTTGGTTTAACGAATTTAAGCGTGGACGTAGCAATCTCAATGATGATCTGCGTGAGGGATATCCTTTAACATCGATTACAGAAGAAGGAAGATAAGAGAGTGACCTATCAGCAGAAACGGGCAAGTCTAGGCATTGGTATGAGTCAAGTTCAAAAAATATTACACGAACATTTAGACGTCGGGAAGCTTTGTACCAGATGGATTCCCTATACTTTAGCCGACGATCAGAAACACCTTCGCATGGACTGGTGTCCCCAAATGTTAGATAAATTCAACGGCGGTGACTCAAATGCTGTATTTGATATCGTTACAGGTGGTGTATTGCTACGAATCCGAAACCAAAAGACAATCAGCTCAGTGGGTGTTTCCTTTCGAGGATCGATCTTTACCTTAGGTGAAGAAAGGAAGAAGTCAAGGAAAAAAGATGGCCTCATTCTTTGGTCGGAAAGGTCATTTCGCGACAGTTGTGCTAGAAGATGAAAGAACTGCTACTGCAGACTGGTATTTCAATCGCTTTTTGCCTGTTGTCTCGGAAAATTCGACAGCAGCGCCCTCGAAGCAGGATCCTTCTTCACCACGACAATGCTTCAGCGCACTCCGCAAAACGCACTGTTGAATATTGGACTATGGCAGGTGTCGAGATAATGAGTCATCCGCCATACAGTCTCAACCTGGAGCCCTGCTACTTTTATTTATTCCCAAGAACTAAAGATAAAATCCAAGGTATACGCTTCGATTATACGAGCCCTGAAGATGCGGTGAAAGCGTACGAAAATGCTATAGAAGAGACCGCTAAGGAAGAATGGGGCCACAGCTTTTCACAGTGGTTCGTGGTGGAATGCGACGATGTGTAGAGATTGTTGTGTTACCTAGGTACAACGTGATAATTTTTTTGTCGAGTTAAATAAATTACATCTTTTATAGAATAATAAGAAACAAAAAATACAACCATTTTCATGTTTTTATTTTGACCGAATTGGCTTCGTATTCCTTTCTACATAACGCAAGAACCTTTTATCTAAGTCAAGAATAAATCTTGTTCATTTAAATTTATCTAAGTATTGTTATTATTAGCAGTTTATTTGACTTGATTCCAATTTTTTTGAATTTCCTCATATTGCCAGTAGTTATTAAAATAATTATTAATTAAATTGATCCACCCTCTTTCAATATTTTACTGCGTCATGAATGTTTCGTTTGAGATACGTTCCAAAAGTTGTTTAATCCTACTGAATATCCCACATCGAGCCAAAACTTTGATAAACGACGGAATTAAGTCCAGATGTGAGACGTTGAAGAGAACTCAAATAGAATAACATATCATCGTTTAATAGCCTTTAAAGGAGAATCAACAGGCCAATAAAAACTTTGTACAGCCGTAAGGGGATGTTATTATTTCTTTTGAAGTGTGATACTAAGGTTACAGTAAAAAACACAGCAAATATAAAATAAATTCAGTAAACGAAGAACGCTTTTTTAGACTTATTTATAGCCATTTTGTTAATACGCTCGAATGCATTAATTCGAAAAAATATCTTAATATTGTTTTTTTTTATGGACTAGGAGGACAGACGAGCGTACCTGTTGTTAAGTGATCACCGCCGCTCACAATCTCTTGCAAGACCAGAGGAATCACAGGAGCGTTGCCGGCCTTTAAGGAAGGTTTACGCGCTTTTTTTGAATTATAATTACGAATATATTGATAGAATCAACTGTACGTTTGAAACAAGTACAGCAAACTATAAAGCAACTAAATTATCTTATTTTCAATCCATATATTTATATTATGCAATTTACATATTGAAAATTGCTTCACTACATCGAATATTAGTGAGTGCTTTCTAAGTTTCAGAGTTTCGCTTTGAAAGTGAAGTCAATCGCACTGGATATATTTTGAAATATATTCATATTTCAGTTAAATTAGAATGATATTTATGCATTGACGCGGTAAACGAAATGTTTGTAATTTTAATGTGAAGTTGCAAATTAAATTCGATTGTAATGTAAATATCTTTTATAAGGAGAGCTCAAACTAATTTTTAAGTAGATTTAGAGAAACAAACAAACAAAAATCATGTTTTAACTAAGGTCAAAATAACACTTTAAATGTCAAATATACGTATCTAACCATGTTTTATCCATTTAGCTTTCTTAAATCAATGTTCATAGTTTAATATTTTAAGTTTCTTTTATTCATATATATCATGTATGCAAAGCGACGCACTAAACTTACTCAAACGCTTCGACTTACTCGTGTTATATATAAAAAAAGAAAAGTAAAATTATTAAAATTAAAATAAAAAACATAACAGTGAAGGTAAAAGTATCATGGGACTACTTTATTACAAAACCAATTTAAAAGAGAATTATTAGAATTAAAACAAGAAATAAAATCCGACGAAAAATATTTACGAAAATTTGTGATGCTTCACTTATAATGAAATTTATAATGAAGTAATCAAAAAACTAAAAAACGACCGAGAAAAAAGGCAACGAAAGGAACAAAGTGTATGAATATTTAAAATTGTGAAAAGTTCAAACTCCAACAAGAAACTACCGCTGCATTCTCATCGCGATCAAATATTCTAACAACATCAAAAAGTTTAAAATGGTTATAAGATATTTATACACAATTATAAACTAAATTTTGATGTAGTCTGTTATAAAGGAGCCGAACTTTGTTCTAAATAAAAATTATGATCGTTTGAGCCATGACTTTATCGAAACTATGAAGAGCAATTCATTTTTTTTCCAAGATGAAGATGGTATAGTTTGTCTCATTGATCTGCCATAAACAGGTGACATTTATGTATTTTACATACTTATTAACTTTACTTTCCCCATCTACATGGTACCAACAATACAGCTGGTGCGGCTTGTGAAGCGGATGAAAAAGCTAAATTAGAACGATGAAAATGTAAATCATGATTTAAAAGAATTTCTTGCTACTTCTTCTCATTAGCTCAACCCTTTACGAAGTAGCAGTAGATTCAATAAGAAAAAAAATATATATTGTTTTTTTACATTCAAAAGTGTTTATTTGAGTGACCTACGTGAATAAAGTGATTTTGATTTGAAAGCATGCAAATACAAGATGCAATACGTCGAGACCCTTGGTCCGTGAGTTCCTAGGGCTATAAGGCTTTTTAAGGAAATAGCCAAAAGGTTAGTCGACACCACAGGACACCGACGAGCTAGCAGCTACCTCGGACAAAGATTTTTTTTTTTTTTCAGTATCTTCGGAACCTTGCCTAAGTCCTTTTAATTATCATATTAGTATATTTTAATTATAATATATTTTTTAAGGTTTTTAGATTAAGATTCTGCTTAAATTTTTAATTATTAATATTGATGAAAGTAATGCAATTATAAATAATTTGTTAATTCTTTCTTCTTTGGCTACTTTGCACAGTATCCTGGCTATCACAGCGGCGCTTTTTTCTACCGTGAAGTAGTTCTGTGAAAGAATAATTGTGTTTTGATTTGAAGAGAGCCAAAACAAAATACTGGGCTAAAGAGGCTTAACATCTTATGTTTCAATATCAGGAGAGCAATAGCGGTACCACTCAGAATACTGAATTTTCCAAGAACCCTGAGTGGCACTGCCTTGTTACGTTCAGGGCGTGATATGGGCAATAAAATCACCCCATTGTTTGTTATAATGTGTGTGCAGCCTTTTACAAATAATATCACCAATAAATAAATATCAACATACATACTATCGTCGATAGGCACCTGAGAGTATGTCCGTTGTCAAGAAGTTTTGTAAACGGCAGATGTTATGCGCCTCACAATTTATGTATTGCCATTGGGCTGATACATGTATTAAATTTCTAAAATGAAAAATCTAAATAACCCTAATGTCTGGCAGTCCAAAACCGAGCATTTCCGAGAATCTTTTTAATTTGCACTTTGTGGAGTCGTTTTCCAGGTCCAGTATTCCTATAAGTTATAAGTTTAAGCTAAGAGTCTTTTGAATACGTGATGTTGATGAGTATGCTAATTTTCAAGCGAAATGGATGTCTAGTGTGGTAAAAATTATAATGAAAGATTAGTTATATCAGCTGTTATAGCCAAGCTGCTATAAAACGTATAAAAACTTACATATTTGTTTTTAAGGTTTATAAGAAAACTTACTTACCATAAAAATGGATTACTTACAATGTCTGGACATTATCTCATAATTTACGGCTCTTTTTAATTTACTTATTGTTCCCTCGAAACTGCTACGAAAACACAGTTTTTCTGAATAAAGGCTAAACGCTTCACCATATTTTAATAGCACTATAGTTGCGTCATAAACCCGTTTGATTTATTTTATTATAGCTACAAAATGTGCGGTGTCAGTGGTAGCGTTAAGGATACAATGTGTTACATTTACAGAAGATATTATATTTGAATATAATCAATCAAAATGAAGGCCTATTTAACTATCGTATTTTATGCCTTCATTTGTACTTCTTTCATCTTTTCGATTACATTACCAAACTCTTAAAAGGATTGTTTCTGATATTAAAAAACTGAACTACTAAACTAAAAATGATTGAACACTTTTCTTCTAGATTCTAGCTGCGCAGCTATCTTTTAACCCTGTTCAATTTCTCAAATTACTTAATACAATAATTCTACCAGTAGGCTCCATTGCACAGGATGCTGGCTAGATTATGGGTACAACAACGGCACCTATTTCTACCGTGAAGCAGTAAAGTGTAAGTGAAATTACTGGGCAAATAAGATTTAATATCTTATGTGTCAAGGTGACGAGTGCAATTGTAGTGCCGCTCAGAATTTTTTGAGTTTTACAAGAATCCTGAGCGTCACTGCATTGTAATGGACAGGGCGTATGAATGTCTCTTGGTAACGAGCGCAGTTGTAGTGCTGCTCAGAATTTATGGGTCTTTCAAGAATCCTGAGCCGCATTGCATTGTAATGGGCAGGGCGCTTCAATTACCATTACGTACTGCTCGTCTTGAAAAAAACCAATACTTACTGTTAGAAAACTGCGTATTCATATGTATAAACAATGAATCAAAATTAATAATGAGGAAAATAGATTTTTTCTCGTAAAAAAACAATGGACCGATCGTTATATAGCTTTAAACAGTTAGTTTAAATTGGAAAAGATAGTAACAAGAACAAACTCATTTCTTGCCCAGTATTTACATTTAAAAATATATTCCGTGATAGTTTTATTTACTTTTGATTTTAATTTATAAAATAATGCTAAAGGATGATGATAATATATTGCAATATAAGTCATATAAAGTGGCTCGCTTGTACTATGGCCCCACACTCTCACAAGGCGCTTGGCATGCCTGCTAGAGGATTAATAGCAAAGCTGAAGAAAATATTTCAATTGGGTAATGTACGAAATTTAAATGCAATAAGTATAGTGCTTAAATTTATGTTGAATTCATATAGCTTAACGCTATTTATGGGTTGGAATTTTACTTACCTATTTGTATAAAGAAAGAATAGGAATACATTTATTTGCTTACAGTTCCGCTGCTTAGTATCGGACTTGCTAGATGGTTGTTAATTCTCAATTAGCTAAATTTGGAAGTAAAGACACCTGGCTAAGATGATGATATTGTAATTAAAGAAACAGGTTGGCGGGAATCTTCTGATGGACCATACTTATAGATGTAACTAGGTACGCCGCGATGACACACAATTTTGACTTTTCCTGTAAATCCAAAATAATATAAAATACATTGGAGGACACTAATAAGAGAATATGAGTTTTTTTGTAAAGCCGCTAAAGGAATTTTGTTACATAACTTGCTTCAAAAAGCTAAAAGAGATAGGAAACCCATGTAATATGGCAATGGCGTTAAAAGAGATAGTAAGTAAAGCCATCTAATATGGGAATTATGCAGGGATTTGATGACAAGAATTTGACTTGATTCTTATATATTGTTTGCCATGGCCTCATAAATATCATAACATCATTATACATAATATGTATGTTATAGGTACTATCTTAGGCCGCAATGTTACATCAGACAGCAACTTTCGGGAGACTATTCCGGGCTTCTATCCCGGTAGGTGCAAACATTTATCCTATCCTCGCCTATCGACTGTCAACTTAAAATGAACTTAGAATTTAAGTAAGTACCCCAATTCACAAAGCTGAAACCGCACAGTGGGAAAGTTTAACAAACGGCTACTTATTATAGCGTTTAGAGATCCTTATGCAAATTGTTTGAACCCGTTAGTTCTTCTGAGTTATATCTGAAGTTCAATTGCTTGTATAAATTTATTGTTATTTTATTCATGTTAAGCAAAATAGGCAATATGGATATTAGCTTAATAGGAAGTTAAGAACTAAGTAAGTAAGTAAGTTACTTAAGGTTTATAATTTCATGCACCTGTCTGACATGACCTGCAATTTGTTTTAAGGTAAGCCTTTTTTTAAACTACTGTTTTATTTAATATAAAGTGTTAGTGTAAAAATATACCAGTGGGAGGCTCCTTTGCACAGGATGCCGGCTAGATTGTGGGTACCACAACGGCGCCTATTTCTGCCGTGAAGCAGTAATATGGCAACATTACTGTGTTTCGGTCTGAAGGGCGCCGTTGCTAGTGAAATTATGTATTATGTCAATGTCTTTTTCAAGAATCCTGAACGGCACTGAATTGTAATGGGCGGGGCGTATCAATTACCATCAGCTGAACATCCTGCTCGTCTCATCCCTTATTTTCATTACAAAAGTACTTATATATTGGACTTTCTATAAGACACCTGGTCATAAAGAACAAGCATAGTTGAAAGTCAACGTTCCGGACTTCATAAGAGTTGAAGACCGGCCCTCGTTTAGACCACATCTGAACCCCATTGACTACAAATTATGATCAGTTTAAGAGGACATGGCCATCTCTAAACGACACGGTAACATCAAGTTGCTTGAGAAATCTCTAGAACAAGCAGTGACTAAAGTTTTAACAAGTAACCTATCCATCTATCTTCAGTTTAACTAACTAGAGGTCGACGAATCTATCCTTTAACGCTTACTTACATTTTAATAACCTATTGACAGATAGCATTGGACTTTTTTTTTATGGAATAGGAGGTCAAACGAGCGTACGGGTTACCTGTTGTTAAGTGATCACCGCCGCCCACACTCTCTTGCAACACTAGAGGAATCATAGGAGCGTTGCCGGCCTTTAAGGAAGGTGTACGCGCTTTTTTTGAAGGTACCCATGTCGTATCGTCCCGGAAACACCGCACAAGGAAGTTCATTCCACAGCTTTGTAGTACGTGGAAGAAAGCTCCTTGTAAACCGCACTGTGGAGCACCGCCACACATCCAGATGGTGAGGATAATATCCTAACTTGTGGCGTGTCGTGCGAAGGTGGAATTCGGCGGCAGGAATTAGGTAAAACAGCTCTTCGGAACACTCCCCGTGATAAATTCAGTAGAAGACACACAATGAAGCGACGTCTCTACGCAACGCCAAGTGATCCAGCCGTTCACAGAGTACTGGGTCCCCGACAATTCGAGCTGCTCTGCGTTGCACGCGGTCAAATGGATCGAGCTGATACTGGGGTGTGCCAGACCAGAGATGACAGCAATACTCCATGTGTGGCCGGACCTGCGCTTTGTACAGTGCTAGAATGGCCTATAACTATATTGGACATAACTATGGATAGATAAGATCTCGACATTATACGGTGACAGTATGTGTAAGTAATAATAAGGGTAGATAGGTTATTGAAAACGGCCGTTAATGCTCCATGGAAACAGTGCGTTAGACCATGTTATATTCGTCGCCAGACAGCTTAAAGGACTGCATTTTTATTGCAATTAATTCATATTATATTTATTAAGATGACATTACGTACTAAAAATGCTAGTATATATCGTGATCTAACAGCAACAATTCGTATTTATTTGAAATTCTCCTTTATGGACACTGTCACAACTGAAGTATCCAGATTTACAATATAAAAGTTGCACCGTTCAGTGGGCAACCACTCAAAAAGTAATAAATAAATGACATTTTACAAAATTGTAACATTTAACCACACAAAATATAATGCTTACTTTGTCAATTTGAAGTATTATAGATCGGATCTATAATTTTAATATAAAGTAACAAAAAGCATATTACTTTATTTTATTCATTTAACATAATATCGTTACAAAATCCATTACGAAATTCGGAAAACAAGCGCCCTTTGATGTCGCGTTTCATAGAATTTCATTTCCACTGAAATAATTATTAGTTTAGCTGTACATAAGGATATTTTATTGCAGCGTACAGTTGAGTTTCGATAATTATTATTTTTGCTAAATGAATTTCATTTTATTGAGGCTCCTTTGCACAGGATGCCGGTTAGATTATGGGTACCACAACGGTGCCTATTTCTGCCGTGAATTAGGGATGTGAAAGCATTACTGTGTTTCGGCCTGAAGGGCGCCGTAGCTAGTTAAATTACTGGGCAAATGAGACTTAATATCTTATGTCACAAGGTGACGAGCGCAGCTGTAGTGCCGCTCAGAATTTTTGGGGTTTTTCAAGAATCCTGAGCGGCACTTGTGGATCTTGTAATGGGCAGGGCTTATCAACTACCATCAGATGAACGCCATGCTCGTCTCGTCCCTTATATTCATAAAAAAAAATATGGAGTGTCAGGTCTTCCGTACGCTTTTATATTCTAAGTCTGTGGGTCGAAGATATCCATCTTTCCAGCACAGTTCTGTAGAAAATTTAATAGACTGTAAACATGGTGAGCTATTCACAAGTTTGTAAATGCAATAAGATTGGCGTACACGTACAAGTGTTTCAAACCAGAAGATGGCTCGAACAAAGCGGGCTCATTAACTGCTTCACGGCTGCACACTCCTGCAAAGATTAACTTCACAGATATGACGCTGAATAAAATACTTACAAAAGCTTATGCTTTTACCTAATTGCAACGTAATTTGCCTTTACTTTACGGGCATCTAAAGTTGCCCAAGTTGTAGCTAGCGCAGGGCCAGCTATGACGCCGGAATAATTTAGTGTAGTAGGAAGAATAGTGGATGAAATTAACCAAATAGCCATACACTTACAAAAATTTGTTAGATAAGACGTAACCACATATAAATGTTATCTATGATTTTAGATGACTTTGTTTTTATTTTTGTAATTATTATGACTGGCACTCACGATATATATTTTATTAATTTTGTGCCGATATTTCGATCCAATTGTATGAATCGTGGTCATGGCGGGACTGCGGAGGCGGCGAGAAACGCTTGACACATTGACACTTGACACAAATAGTACATTAATCTGTAGTCTAATTCGTTTTGGTCTTTGATTCCCTAATTTACGACACACATTACTTACTGACAACGACAAATATTTCTTTTTGTTTCATTTGTAATGCAGATATTGTTTTTAATCATCAAATAATTTAGGGTTAGCAATGTAAATATCAATTAAAACATAATAATTATGAAATAAATAATAATTTAAATTAGGGAATTCAAACAAAAAGTATGAGTGTTACTGGAGCACCGAGGCTTACGCACTTGGAGACAAAAACCTTTACTCCTGTAACACCTTGTTACTAGTACCGTAAGAGTTTCAATTTACCTGCGTGTTCAATACTAGACATAAATGGTGAGATTTTTTGCTTGATTTGAGCTTGATTTTCCTGCTCCAAAAGACAGTAGATATATATTGGAAAATGAACTTGATTCCTCCACGATCTGTTGAGAACGAAGCGCTGTCGGCTTTTTAGGGCTTTTTTAAAGGTATATATATTCTCCTGACACTCCCTCGAAGAACTTCTATCTCTTGTAGCCCTTGACCAGAGCTTTACACCAACAGCATGTATTATAAAGCTTTAGCCACGTATAATATGATATATGACGGTTGCCCATTATAATATTACAAATTACTGCATAGAAAAGTGATAGAAATATACTGATGAATGGACGTAATCCTATAGATTTTGTAGAAGAATCATCTAATACAAGCATGTTCTTTGCCCGCATTCAGCCTAGATTACAGAAAATTTTAATAAAATATGTTTTCCCGCTCAAAACTGTCATCTAGCATATCACGTAACGAAACCTTTTACCAATTCCAGCTACAAAAACAGTCTTATATCTACATAAACAAGATTCAAATTCCATCAGCACAGTCGCAAAGTATGCGACAAGGAAGATGATATGTACGATTATGAATGATATTAAAATATTTTCTAGTTGTAACTTAATGCGGGTTGTTTTGTTTTGTGCAATTACTCAGCTGCGGTTTACATATGTTTAAGCAATTAAATGGTTGCACATCTGCTCCTTGTATAACATATAATTATGCAGTAAACTGGAAATGGGGATAAACATGAAGGTTTTTTTGGTGGTGAGTAAACATCGACACACATAGTATTCAAAATGTAAAATGCACGTGCTTTCTTTAAAAGTATTTTTTGATGAGAAAAAGTATCCAGGTATGACATTCACCTTATGGTAATTGATACGCCCTGCACACCACAATCACGGACGAGTAAAAAAAGCAGGACTCCGCGCCGTGATATTAGCAAGTGAAGCACCGTTATGCTTGTGTGTGTGCGGTTACGGGGGATACTAGTTACACAATTTTTTCCCCCTTAAATAATCATATATGGCCACAAATACTTATATAGTATCGTTTTTACATTTTATCACAACGCACGACGGTATTTTTAAAATATTTTATTGAGACGCAAACTGATCTGTCACAGACGATGACAATTCTCATAATGACCGCCTATCGGCCTGTAGGAGTGTAAGTGTGTGCGTGAGGCTATGTATTTACACGTTAATCGGCTTGTTTTGGTGCTGCACTCTTATGTAAGGTGACACGGAGTCCTTATTTTTTACTAGTCCGTTACCACAATGCAGTGCCGCTCAGTATTCTTGATTGGACCCAAAGTGCTAGCCCAATAATAATAATGTCACGTATCAACGTTTCAACGTACATGACAAAAGTTGTCAAACTTTATATTATCGCCTAGCAACGCTTCGACGAGAGTTGTCAAACGCATTGATAATTTCGACAGCTTGGTCATCAATACTCGTAGCTGAGCGAAAAAGTGTTTACTTCAGACGGTGTAGACCCTGGTTCGATACACCTACCAGTGTAAGGAATTTTTTGGGTTTTGTAAAGTTAATGGAATTTTCTAGTAAGTTCAGGATCAAATCGAACAGAGTAAAATAGATGGAAAATGTGTAAGCAGGATAAAAATAGGTAAAAAGAATTTAAGAACAATTTAAATTTATAAAATTTTTTTTAATGATTTTGAAAATAGAACAGATCCGGGGGTATCTAAGCCGTACTAAGCGTGGCCTACGGCAGTTCTAGTTCAGACTCGAAAGTGAAAAAGGAAAAGAAGCAAGAGAAGAAGAAGTAGTGAAAAGTGGAAAGTGATTCAGGAGAAGAAGAAGATAGAAGAGAACTAGAGTTCGGTGCGGTGTGATCTGATGAAGGCACCAAGGACAAGAAGAACCACAACGGCGCCTATTTCTGCCGTGAAGCATTAAGGTGTGAACATTACTGTATTTTTCGTCTGAAGGGCACCGTAGCTAGTGAAATTACTGGGCAAATTAGACTTAACATCTTATGTCTCAAGGTGACGAGCGTATTTGGGCTTTTGAAGAATCCTAAGCGGCACTGAATTTTAATGGGTAGGGCGTATCAATTACCATCAGTTGAACGTCCCTTATTTCATAAAAAAGCGAACGAAAATCAAGACTCGTTCCTTTAAGCGGAGTTATTATTTCCAATCCCGGACCCACTCTCATGTCAATAATAATAATAAAATTTAAAGTCGAAAAACAATATTACTTGTATAATACTGTACTGTTCTTACCCACCTAGCCTGCATCCTGTACAAGGAAGTTTCCCACACATTAATTTTATATTGACCTAGAATTACTGGTTCAGATAATTATTTCCATAGTTTGACTGTATGAAGAATGGCGTAGATGGTATTTATGTTATAAGATGTATAAACTCATTACCATCTTTGTGCTTTCTGCGTCATATGATTTTTTATGGAATTTGAGGCCAAGTTTAGTTATAATAAATGCATGATCATGAGATTTACAATTAATATTGTGACCAATCTGGGAGTATATAATATATCCTTACAAGAGAAAATTTATTTCAAACTAGCCAATTAACGATGTAATTTTCTCATGAATTTCACCGTAGCCAAATGGCAAAAAACAGAACCCTTATAGATTCTTCATGTCTGCCTGTCTGTCTTTCCAACCGTATGTCACAGCCATATTTTCCCGAAACTATAAGAACTATACTGTTGAAACTTGATAAGTAGATGTATTCTGTGAACCGGACTAAGATTTTTACACAAAAATAGAAAAAAAACAATAAATTTTGGGTGTTCCCTATACTTAGAACTGAAACTCAAAAATTATTTTTCATCAAATATAAAATATAATTTTTTTCTAAACTGATTAGTTTGCGCAAGAGACACTCCCAAAGTGGCAAAATGTGTGCTCCCCTTGTAACTTCTAAAATAAGAGAATGATAAAAAAAACTTTCCACAAAAAGCTGCTACATCTTCCCTACTAGCGTTGTATCCTTGTTTCGCTAATTAAATTTAGAGAACATTAGTATAAATATAAACGACTTTTAATAATTTATTTGCCAAAGAAGTTTCACTTCTGATATAGGTACTTTGTACGCACGCAATTTTTAACTTCCCGCTAAGAAATTTGAAAATTTTCAAAAATCGATTCTCATCAGATCTAGAAGAAGAGGTCCTAGGAAGCTTCGCTGACTACTCTCGCGAGGATGTCACTACGTCTGTATGTAAGTGTGTGTGTATAAGTATGTAAGCCTCGTAAAACTTTTTATTTATTTAACCAATAAAGCAGAAAAACTGGACCAATTTCATCGAGGTTGGCGCCATTTGAAAGGACGATTTGGTCCGATTCGAACCGAAAGCGTTTGAGAAATCTCAAAATAAAATTGTCCAATGTTTTTTTATCTGTGCAGTCTGATAATTGATGAATGTAAATAAATTTATAATGATATGATGTGCAGCCCGATAATGTGAATAATGTATGTGTTAACTAAATAACACATAAATTAGCTAAAGCTATTTTATATTTTTTATATGAATGTTTTTTACAAGAAAAAGTGACGAGGCGAGGCATAGATCCATCATCTTGCCAGTGATACGCTTTGCCCAATACCTGCTGCTCAGCGCATTGTAAAACGTACAATACGATAATATTTCGTGAAAAAGTATTATCGCATAGCATGTATGAACTTATAATAATACCTCTTTGGCTTTAGTATTTGTATTTGGGTTTGTTGTCATATGAGAGTGATACAATAACGAAAAAAATTGTACCCAAGCGGCTAAAAATATTTGAAGTTATTGATACCTAATGTGGTATAAGAAATAGTAGCACAAACTTGGTTTAAGCGATTTCAATCCGGTAATTTTCATGTGAAAGATGCACCACACTCTGGTCACCATGTTACGGATATAATGGACGAAATTTTCGAAAAAGTAGAGCAAGATGGAAATAACAGTAGTAACGACATATTTGAAGAACTGGAAATTGACGACAATACAGTTTTAACCCAATTGAAGACGGCTTAGTAAACACAACAGCTCGACGATTGAATGCCACACGAGCTTACTAAAAGAAACCCAATGAACAGTGTACTCATTTGCGATTCTTTATTGAGACGTAATAAAACCAAAAGTCTTTAAGAGATCGATAACTGGTGATGAAAAATAAATCACATACTACTAGAAAGTGCGAAACAAGTCGTGGTCATAGATCGGTCAGGCTGCATAGATTGTGGCAAAACCCGGGCTAATTAGGTGACGCTGTATGTATGGTGGGAGTAGAAGGATATTTGTTCATTATGACCTTTAACCTCCGAGCAAAACTTTCAATTTGAAACTCTATTTGACTAAAACTGATGAGACTAAAGCAAGAATTTGAGAAATAGTGGCCGGAGTTGATCAAAATTATGAAAGGGTGTGGTGGAAACGCTAAAACGCACACATTGTAAGCAAGTCAAAAAGATAATTTGACTGGGAATGTTTATTATATCCGCCATATAATTTAAGCTCCATCATCTTAAACCTTTAGATATCCACTTGTCTTGGTCTCCTCAGAATTCTTAAGCCAGTGTCAGATAAATATCAAGCGAGAACTGCCAAAACTACTTGTTGCGTTTATTTTATCAGAATCAGCACAACTTGTCTCAAAGTCAAAGTCATCAAACAAAATAGCACATAATATATTTTGTAATTTAATGTAAATAGACTTTAAAAAAAATGTCTTGTTATTATATAAAATAGGAAGAATCGTTTTCCCCTATACCATGAGTATATCTTTATAATAATTAAATTATAATATTGTAAAACTCAATTTCATTGAATAAATGCGTATCAATTAAAATCATCTAAGTGAAACTTTAACTAATTTCGCTATCTTTCTGTGCACTCGTGTTGTGAACATTGAATTTTCAGCTCAACCACTTGCACTAATTCCTTGCTAATGTACATTTGACTTGCTTCTTCCTTTCCGGTAAAACTCTTTATAATGCAAATGTTTATTTCAGTTCGTTATAATGATAATGCAAATTTTTATTTCGGTTCGTTATAATGATAATGTATAATTCGTTTCTTTCTAATGACTTTTTTCCATGCCTACTTCGCTAGTATAACAAGTGGGAGTCGTCGTAAAGGGATAGTGTAATTTATAAGTACAAAAATATTCTTAATTACGAGTAGGTACTTATTGGAAACCTGGTAAATTAATGTTGATATATTTAAAAGAAAGACGCAAAAGAATCTTTGACTCTCACCATGGATACAAGTACTTTTATCCCTTGAATACATAAACATGTTTGTATGTGTCCTTTTATTTTTTTTCTGTTTTGTATTTTATGAAATTGACAAAAACAGCTTGCATTGGTGTCTTGTATTGGTCATCCAATTAAGTCATAAGTGTGAGGCGATTTTTGAGTTTCGTGCGCTCGAAGTTAAGTTATTTACGTAATATAATATTTCCGTTTTAATGGTAAAATATACATTTTATATTTTATTATATTATTCAAATGAAGTAAAACTAAGAGGATGTCCATTAGCAATTTTCTCTTACAGTCCTTATAAAGGGGAAGATACTATAATATGTTTTAACTGTGTGGTAGATTTTGGCGTTCAATTAGTGATTTGAAAATCCTATTTTGAATAATATAATTTTAATTTAATTTGTATATTTTAACTTGTACATTTAATTACTACATTTAAGTTTCACTGGACTACACTACACTAGGTTTGAACTTCACTAACTCAAAAGGTTTACTTCTTGTGTGTCTTCTTACTAAGTACTTCCTGCCAAGGAGCTAGAATTCAACGTATTTTTAATGTAAGAGTCACCTGTTATGAACTGATCACCGCCGCTCATATTCTTGCAACATCAGAGGAATCATAAGGACCGTTGCCGTCATTTTAGAAGCTCATGAGCTTCAGTATTTTTGTATAATTGTTACTACTAGGTCATGGCGTAGATGTACTGTAAAAGGTATTAAAACTATTTCATATAAAATTATTTTGACAAAAATATATTGTATTTAAATTCTTGCGTTTGAAATGAAAATCGCTTCCTCGTCAATTAAAATTAATACTTGTAAAGATTACAATTATTTTAAGTACTCACAAAATATTTTGTTAAACAACACAATAACCATATTTTATTAAATTTCTCTTGCTGAACAAATTACAAGCAGACTCAAAATTTTAATTTGTCCCAATTAATTTATAATGGCACAACAATTTCTACATCCTTAAAACCCTTTGTCTGATATTCTTTGTGTATAATTGAAAGCGTAAAACCAAGGCACCGTGAAAGAAAAATCGCTAAACACGACAAGCTTACTTTTACAAAAAAATGTGAAATTCTTATTGTTTGGAAAACAAATTGTTTTTCTTCGAAACGTAATTAATTAAGGCTCAATCCTTTGTAATAATTATGAAGGGTCTGCCGAGTGCGTTTAATTTTTATTTAATTTATATTAAATGTTACTATTATTGTATGTATAAGATATTCTTGGAATTCTGTTGAGATTTTCAAAGGATTGTACTTGTTAATTGAATTCTGAGAAAATATAATAATATTGAGGAAAAAGTATCTTCGCGTTTGTTATGAAACAGTATTTATGTGTCATTTTGTTCGCTAAAAACCTTCTTCGCGAGAATTTCAGATAATAACAATTTTATCCTTCTTTCCGGAGCGGTGCTAAAAGCCAGCTGGAGGAATCAGGAGGTAAACTAATCCTTTGGAACACTCCCCGTGATGAATTCAGAACGTCCATAATAAAGCGACATAAATATGGAACGCCAAGTGATCGAGCAGTTCATAGAGTACTGGATCATCGACGGTTCTAAGGAGCTCTGCGTTGAAAAAAGAAATCCGTTTCTATATTGGAATACACCAGACTTTGAGAGTGGTTTTTGGTTTTACTTTATAAATATATGAATAAACATATATAACGTATGTGTTGGTAGAGACTTTAAATACACCAATAAATGTATTTGCAATACTTTTGGGTTTGGTGTGGTAGTATTTATTTTAATAAGGTCACTATTTTGTGAACCGGAGTGAATTGATGACACTAAATATCTTTGAAGCTTTTTTTTAAATGAAAATAAGACACGAGACGAGCAGGACGTTCAATTGATGGTAATTGATACGCCCTGTCCATTACGTTGTCTTGTAACCCATAACACAGGCTATATGCTTAATTTGGGGCAAGATAATTTGTGTAAAAGTGTGTCAGTCAATATTATTATTATTACAATGCACTGCCGCTCAGGATTCTTGAAAAACCTCAAAAATTCTGAGCGGCACTACAATTTCACTAGCTACGGTGCCCTTCAGGCCGTAACACAGTAATGCTTACACATTACTTCACGGCAGTTTTAGGTGCCGTTGTGGTGCCCAGAATCTAGCCGATATCCTGTGCTTAGGAATCTCCCACTTTTAAATCTGACTGCTGAATCTAACAAGTTTAAAAAAATACCGCGAAAAGCCCGAAAGTATCTGAACAACGGTGTCGTTAGTATAGTAAGTAAAGTCAATTTGAATATTTTTTTAATAATTGAAATTTAATTGATAAGAAAATAGACTCATTCATACTCATCATAAAATAAGTAAAGTACTAATTACATCGAGATAATTTTATTTCTATCAGCAGCAAAAGTTCAGAAAGTTTTCTAAGTACAAGTTCTATACGGCTTATTGATCAACTAGCAATTGCAAATATTAAGCATCCGCCTAGATTAAACTTTTAAAATACAATTCATTTCATAAATTATCTCGAAATGAAACTCGGCACTTTACGCCGCGAGCACGTAGCGAGTGAATTAATAATGTTAATAGCGAATTAATAATTAATAATGTATACATAATTAATGTTTGATGCGGGTGGACTCAGCGGACTGGATGCACAGATAGCCAGCGATACGATCTTTTTGTGTATTGCTAATATTTACCGGCACATAGACACCGTGGTTGAGAAATCACTCAAACTTTTTTATTAACGCGATCGTATATATTTTAATGTTTAAGAAAAGTATGTATGTGTATAATAAAATATATTCAGTTTATTTAACAATAAATTAAGCACTTGTACATTGAACGTCTCATTTTGTGAATAGTAACTGATTAAGAAACTTCAAAAGGTTATAGAGAATAGTATATTACGCACCTAGGGAGAAAAGTAGGTCACCCGCGGAATATTTCCAACCGCGGGTGACAATGTCCTACTTATCTCACGTGGTGCGCTTACGATTTTTTTCCCACCAGGATGAAAAGCTCGCTTTTAGTTCCTGGTACGACTGACAATCGGCCACTTTTGTTTTTAACTTTAAGTTACTGTGGTTTAAAATTTAAATTCTGATTCCTAATAAAATAGAGGTACAATTTAAAGCCTATCAATATGTGATGCCCTGCAAGGACACAGCGACATTTTATATTAACACTTATAAGGCAATAAGTTTTACATATAATACAAGTACTTCAATTTAATTCACTAATATTATAGTCGTTAGTTTTTATTAAAAGTCAATACCTTTTTGGCACTTTTAAGTTGGGATATAATATTTATAAATTCAGATGCTATAATTTAATTAAATCTGATACATATTATAATTTAAGTACATTTTGAGGAACAATACAAGAAAAAACCCGATGTGTTTTTTTGGCTCGTTCTTAAGCCTGAGTCTCTTCTGAATGGATCGATTTTAACTTGCATCATAAGTTTTTAGGATTCTATAATATACAATAGTTTTTAAGCTAATATTTAGACAGAGTGTGCATTACTATTAAGATGATCAACAATCAATTATTTATTTAAATAAAATACTTTTTCAAGGATTAAAACGCTTGGACATGAGCTGTATTTTGAAGTAAGGTTACATTTTCAGGGGGACTAAGAATGGATACATGCAAAGGTCATCATCATACGTTGGGTTAAAGACTTACGGCCGTTCCCAATATACTATCTACAGATAGAGATAAATTACTATCTTTTACTGTCAGTAATTAGCTGTCAATAATCTGAAGCTGTCCCAATATACCCAATAAGTAATTCTTATCGCCTTACGGACGTTCTCAACATTCAGTCTATCTTTTACTTGAGATAAAAATCGTAACTATCGTTGACTTTTCTGTCCCAATAAACTTATCGACGGTAACTCGCCTATTGTCAGACAGCGTATACGGATAAGGCGAGTTACCTTCGATAAGTTTATTGGGACAGAAAAGTCAACGAAAGTTACGATTCTTATCTCAAGTAAGAGATAGACTGAATATTGGTAACTTATTGTCTTCTCTTTGTGCTATATATATATGATGATACTTCACTTATTTTTAAAGTGAAGCGACGTGCAAATATTGATGACGAGGTAACAATGCACTCTCAAAGATAGTGCGTTGGTTTGAGACCAATAATCTGCACTTAAACAGTAAAAAAACAAAGTGTTTACGGTTCATTACACCAAACACAGCGGAGGTACAAACCAACGTACTTATAAATGACCAGAGATTATGACTTGTGGACACTACGTCTTCTTGGGTATCACGTGATATAAAAAGCTTCAGTGGGGTCCACATATTGCCCATCTAGCAGATAGACTCAGCTCTGCGGCATATCCCGTTAGAAAGAAAGAGAGTACGAATGTTGCAACCGCTAGATTAGTGTACTTCAGTTATTTTCACAGCATCATGACGTACGGTATTTTACTATGGGGTCATGCTGCTGACATTGATATAGTGTTTGCTCTGCAAAAGAGAGCTGTTCGTGCTATATATCACCTTGGTTATAGACAGTCTCTCAAAGAAAAATTTAAAGAAATAAATATTATGACTGTTCATTGTCAGTACATTTATGAAAATTTAATATACGTTCACAAAAATCGTCACCTTTTTGCTCTTAATAGTGATTTTCATTATTTTAACACTAGAATATGGGATTGCTTGTAACTAATTCTAGTAGGCTTCATAAGATACATAATAGCTTTAAGGGTAAATGTATACACTTCTATAATAAAGTACCAGCCACTCTTCAGGCATTATCTATAAATAAATTTAAATGTTTTATAAAAAAAATTCGTCGTTAATCTTATTACTACACTGCTGAATATCTAAATGATCGGACAGCCTGGGACTAGATTGTGATTATTTTATAGCGATAGAAATGACTGTACAATATTGTATATTTTTATTAAAAAGAGCGCAAAAAAAGAATGCTGGGAGAGTTTCTTGCGTCACTTCTTCTCTCTCAGAGCACCATTTGTTTCCGAAGCGGTAGTAGTATCTAGTAGTTATTAGAAATGACATCAAAAAGAATTCTAAAGGAATCAATTTTGAGAAAATAAATGCCTTTTATGGGCCCGTACACGTACCTATAATGTGCCTATTGAGATTACTCTACTATAACCTTGAAACCTCAAAATATTTAAAGAACAGAGTTGAAATGTATACACAAACTTTGAATCCCTAGGGTACATTATTATTTTATGTAGGTATGTACAAAAAAAACAATGTTTTTCACTTTGATGAGGTTTTCACTTCTGTCGTGTGATCCTAATGCATATTGTTCTTAATAACACCCGATCCATTATATAAAGTTGCCATAACTTTTTTTTTTTATTTAGTCCACAAAACTGACTACATTGGTATGGATTGCAAAGTAGTAAAATATACAAAAATACTATTTATCAATTGAGTCTACTGGATGTGGACGTGGCATGCGTGATTAAGTGAAACAATAACTACAGCGCAACAAAACACGCTTAACAAACAAGCTTGATAAAAACAGGACTTATTCTAACAGACAATAAAAAAAAAGATTAACAGATTACTTACTTGCTAACTTATTTACTTAATTTATTTTTTATTTTGGGTATATTGTCACAGAAGTTATCTATATCATCTCTGTAATAATTTGCAAAAAATTGCATTCTATAAAGCGGACTATGATCACCAAGTTTGGTTCTGCTTTGTGGCAAACAGAAAGTCTTGCGATTATGTAAGCGGCTACAATCACGAGGCACAACGAACTTCAAGCGTTCAAGTAATTCAATGTGTCCCTTCATTAGCTTTGCCAAGAAAATAACATCTTTCTGCGGTCTTTAAGTGATTTCATTCTATAGTAAGAGAGGCGAGAGTCGTACGAAAACAATTTATTACATTTGAAGTCTTTGTAAGATAGATGGTATAGAAACCGTTTTTGAATTCTTTCTATTCTATCGGAATGAACTTGATACCCTGGACTCCATACCGTGCTGCAATATTCAAGGATACTGCGGACAACACTGTTGTAAACGAGTATTGATAAACTGGGATCCTTAAATATTTTAATTTATCTGTAGACTAGCCCAGATATTTTTGACGCTTTAGATGTTATTTGTTCTATGTGTGGGCGAAAACTTAAAGCCGAGTCTATTATAACACCAAGGTCTCTGATACTATAAACTTCCTTAAGACTAACATTGTTTGTTTTATATACGCAGTCTAACGGATTTTTCTTACTGGTAAATTTAATGTGGAAACATTTTTTAATATTTAAGGACATTCCATTTGTGGTGCACCAAGAGTGAACAGCATAAATATCATTTTGTAGTGTTGTCACGTCAGCTTGGCTGTAAATAGTTTTGTAAATTTTCATATCGTCTGCAAACAATTTGAATTTAGAATTTAACTTGAGTGCCAAATCATTTATGAAAATTAAAAAGAATGTGGGACCTAAATGTGATCCTTGAGGTACACCCGATGATATTTTTATCTCATAGGACTTGAAACCATTAACAGCAACTAGTTGTGACCGATTTCTTAAGTAAGATTCACACCAACGCAACAATGAGCCATGAATTCCCAAAAACTCAATTTTTGACAATAAAATATTATGGTTCACAATATCGAAAACTTTTTGGAAATCAGTGTAAATTGCATGTACCTCACCAGTAGCATCTACAACCTCTGCGATGTCTGAAATATAACTAACTAAGTTCGAGGTAGTGGATTTCCGAGGGCGAAACCCGTGTTGATTAGGATCGAGATATGGAGCTATATGAGAATATATTACTTTTTGAATTAGACTTTCTAAGACCTTTCCACATATTGATAAAACAGATATAGGCCGGTAGTTTTTTATATCTTTTGAGTTGCCGGACTTATGGACTGGTGTGACATATGCAATTTTCCATTTCGTAGGAAATATGCCCGTTTGCAAAGAACAATATATATGAGATAATATATGAGAGTTAGTGGTTTAAAATAAATATACTCGTATTTAGAACATAATAAATGCATTTAAAATTTGACTATAGAAGAACATCAAGAGTTTTTAATTTATAAAATAAATCTTATTATCTCTATATATGTATATATATATATCTATATTGGTCCAGCCGTTAGGAGAAGTTCACTAACATATACATTAAGAGCTGGAGAATTATATTATATGGATGGAATTGAGAATCTAAACTAATCTCAAATTCACTGGAACACACAAAAAAATCATCAAAATTGGTCCAGCCGCTTAGGAGGTAGTTCAATTGTGAATCTAAACCATTCTCGAATCCACCTAAAGACACACAGAAAGTTTTATTAAAATCGGTCCAGCCGTTTGGAAGGAGTTCAGTTAAAACAGACGCACAAAAGAAATATATATTTAAGATTTACAATACTATTATTCCATTAAATTAAAACTATCATTACATTTCCGCGATGGATAGCTAGGCTGATCCGTTGACCAAAATAGCTGCCAGCAGTATCCATCTTTAATCTGTGGTTTAACCAAAATGTATACGTAGACCAGCTGCTATTATCTCCGGATCCCCAGTTGAATGTCTAATCCATAAACTTATGTAAAAGATTTAAAATATAATAAAGATAATCAAAAACATAAAACCTGCGGTAAAAATTTTAATTGGACAGAATTGTGGTGCTATCAATCGCAGTGAATATTCGCAAGCACCTTAGATTGAACACGATGATTATACCCAAAATCATGTACACTTCTGTTGATAAGTGGTCAGTCTTTTTGTATATTTCATTCATGCGTTTGTGTTTTATAAATTATAGACCTTAATCATTGTACATAGATAATTCATTTAAAAATTAGTAAGTACATTTAATATTAGAAATCTTATACCAATAAATTATTTCAGTATCTTTTAGTTACCTTGTGATAAAATATATTTATTGAAGTAGGCGTTATTTTGCAGCAATCCATAAATATCCAAATGTTGTGAGCTTTCTTGAGTGTACATTTCGCTAAGATATCTTGGCGAATTCAATAAAATATATTATTTATAACACAGATCTCATAACTATTTTTACAATACTATGGTGAGATAAAATTAAAACTATCATTACGGGGATGCGTACCAAGAATACTGGCGGAATTTCCACGTTGGATAGCTAGGCTGATCCGTAGACCGAAATAGCTGCCAGCGCTTGGGTTGCCAGTCGCCCTATTGTCAGTATTTAATTATCAATGTAGTTTTGATGTAAACAAACAGAAGTGAGCATCTGTTTATTAATTGAAAATAGGGTCGAATATATTTTTTTACCTTTTCCACAAAATTTTGAAATTATAAGAATCAAAGTTGATGATTTTTATAAATTATAGTTTTTTATAAATTATAATTATAATTTAAAATTAGTTACTTTCGCCGGAATACGTTGGATGTAGGCAGCGCAGGACCGATCGTCGTGGAAATCTTTGGGGGACTTTTTCCGACTGGTGATGATGATGATAGTTTTTTACACTCCCGCTTACATAATTTTTCATTTTGAACAATAACTAGAAAATCACTTCGTAACAAATGATAGCAATAAGTAAAACTTGCAGACTGTTATTATGTCATACAAATTTAAAATCTGTTTGCGGTTGTGTAGACATTAATTATTGGTTCAAAAACAGCTACCATTAAAAAGCGAAGATTATTTAAATATTTAATGATCCCACATAACTGAAAACCACGAGAGTAGTATTATATTCTTTCTTAAATAGGCATAACATTATATTTTTCTTGTTATTGTATTATTTTTCACTAATTAGCACATTTGTATGCGACTGTACAAAACATTATCTAAGCTCTCGTTACACGTGCCGGCCACTCAACAGAGCGTTCACAATTTTGTGAAAACGTCCGCAGTTTTTATTTCGGCTGCTTTTCATTAAAATTTTGCATTCTTAATTGTTCCTTCTTTTATGTTACTCCTTATCAATTTCAAAGTATTTCTATTTTTTATTTCAATGAGATATCCTGTGTTATTTTTATGTTGATGCATTAATTGTGATCTGAATTTATAAGATGTGATTTAATGAGCTGATATAACCTTCATATCGCATCAGTGTACTTGTTGACATTCACCCTGGGCATGATCTTCAGCAGTAAGGGAAATTGTTGTACAATACGTTGTACATTTGCGTACGATGGGCCAACGATCGTCGAATGATGATGGTGTAATCTTATGGAAGGACAAACGAGCGTAGAGACGTCGCTTCATTGTGTTTTCTACCGCAGTTATCACGGGGAGTGTTCCGAAGAGCTGTTTAACCTGATTCCTGCCACCGAATTCCACCTTCGCACGACACGCCACAAGTTAGGCTATCATCCCCACCATCTGGATGTGTGGCAGTCCTCCACAGTGCGGTATTCAGGGAGCTTTCTTCCACGTACTACAAAGCTGTGGAATGAGTTTCCTTGTGCGGTGTTTCCGGGACGATAGGACATGGGTACCTTCAAAAAAAGCGCGTACACCTTCCTTAAGGGCCGGCAACGCTCCCGTGATTCCTCTGGTGTTGCAAGAGAATGTGGGCGGCGGTGATCACTTAACAACAGGTGACCCGTACGCTCGTTTTTCCTCCTATTCCATAAAAAATACGAGCACCTGATGTTAGTTGATCGCCGCCATTTAGAAGAGAAATATAAACATTTTTTTATGTTTTCAAAGTGTAAATAACCCTCACTTCTTCAACTCGTTGTGGCTTCATCTACAGGATCAACTTTACAGTCGATAACCTGCTCAACCCCAATATTTGCATATTAGGAAATTGACTTGAGATGTCGCTCTTGTAAATCTAAACAATTCTTTATGTTTTTTAAAGTGATAACCCTCACTCACGATTGTTTTCGCGGAACGCGAGAGGTCGCGGGTTCGAGTCCCGCATCCTTCATAAAATTTTGTTTTCAGTTTTATTTTAGAAGAGAAATATATTCATTTTCCATAGGGAGTGACAACAATATAATAACACTCTCGTGCAACACCAAGAAAGATCGTATGTCCAAAAGTAAAAGACCATGTCGTATCGTATTGGAAACATCGTATAAGAAAGATCGTTCCACTGTTTGATAATGTACGTTTTTATTTGTCTAACATGATGGGAAGTGTTGAGGAAACCTCAAATGGACATCCGCTACAACAGGAGTCAAGAGATGCGTTTCCGGCCCAAGTTGGGAGTATGCTCTATGTTCAAAGGTCCCTAACTGCCGTTCCCAATATACTATCCACAGATAGAGATAAATTGCTACCTTCTACTGTCAGTAATTAGCTGTCAATAATCTGAAGCTGTCCCAATATACCCGAGCAGTCATTCTTATCGTCTTATATTGGGACGCGTGAATTGCAATTTCCATACAAACTTCTATCGCTGGTAAGCTATACGTCGTCCCATTGACAGACAGCGTGCAAGGATCGATAAGTTTATTGCGACAGAAAAGCCAACGATACTTACGGTTTTTATCTCAAGTAGACTACAACTGGAGATAGACTGAATATTGGGAACGGCCTTAAGTAATACCGGTTCGGGAAAACTGCAGCCGATAATCAATTCCAAAATGTGGAATGAACCAAGAAGTTACTCTAAAAACGCGCGGTTGTGGAATGCCAGACGTCAACATGATGCGAATGAGATTTGGCATTTTGAGGAAATATGTGGTGGTGTAATTTGGCTACTGGTATTAACTAGTACGTGGTAGAAAGTTCAAGGAAGTCACCCACTGATGTGATAAAATTTAAATTTGAAGAGCCTTAGCACTGTCCGGTAGAGCAAAACATATTTTGAAGCCAATTTGAAGCTTTTACGTGCACCGTTCAAAGGTAAGTAAAATGAAAGATTTAACATAAAATTAATAGAAACTTGTAAAATAAAGTAATGTAAAATAAAAAAAATATAGAAAATAAATGAAAGTCTTAAGAGTTACGCTTAAGCGAAGAAAAGAATGTTCAATAAACCTTATATTATAAAAAACTCATGTTCAAATTTTAACTCCGACTTGCTATTAAAGCGTCATTTTTGAAGTTATACTTCTTTAGGCGCGTTATGAAAAAATGGTTAGAATGAAATTTTAAGATGCGCGCGCATCACTGTAACACAAAAGTAACAGGTTGAATTTTCTGACGTTTGCGTCATTTGTTATTTTTTTTGGTTTCTTCGTCCATTATTAGGACAGTCAAAGGGTTCAAACCCATACAGCCGTATTCATTATTTAATAATTAATTGTCAATGCAAGATTTGTACAAAATTGTTCTTTCTAAAAACGTAGAATAGCACGAGGCATAAATCATTTTAATGTGTGGTAAAAGTTACTATAACATAAATGACTTTCTTAATAATACCACAGATTGGGAATGGAGTGACCGCCCTCAAGCTATTAAATAATAAGTTTAATTGTACAATATAACTTTGTAAACATATTTATTCGATGAAAAAAAAAAGCCCGCTGAGTTTGTTGCGCCCATTCTCCTCAGGTCTGAGGCATTCATTTTGGAATGGGTGAGGCATTCATTTCAATAAGTGATGTCACATCCTATTTTGAATAAAAATATTTGAATTTGAATGATTATGGCTTCGTTACGCCAAAGAAGTATAACTTCTTGCGTGCATACATAAAAGTACACATACACTTTATTTACTCTCTGAAATTATACTTTATTAAACTAAAATCTGTGTCCAAGAGGGCATATAATTAGGGATGGCATTAGCGATTCCTTATAATTTACAAATTCGTAATCAGTGCTGCGAACCGGAACTGACCCTACGTGTTCATTACAACAGAACATCGCGTCAGAATAATTTTGTTGCATTAGTATTATGCAGTGTAAATCAAAGTGATAACATCGTATTAGCCGAATTAGACGATTTTATTTAAAAATGTGTTTATTTATTTATTTATGGAAAAGGAGGACAAACGAGCGTACGGGTCACCTGGTGTTAAGTGATCACCCCGGCCCACATTCTCTTGCAACACCAAAAGAATCACAGGAGCGTTGCCGGCCATTAAGGAAGTTGTACGTGCTTTTTTGAAGGTACCCAGGTCGTATCGTCCCGGAAACACCGCACAAGGAAGCTCATTCCACAGCTTTTAGTACGTGGAAGAAAGCTCCTTGAAAACCGCACTATGGAGGACCGCCACACATCCACATATTTATAAGTAAATTTAATACCAACTTTATTTTTTTGCGGGTACTAAAATTAAAATTGACGACAAGAGAAAATAAAATAATAATAATCAGAAAAGTATACTGTGTTTGCTTAAAATATAACATTTTTTTATTTAAGACAGCCGCCAGTAGCAATATAGCTCACCTAAATTATTTATAAGTAGTTATTATTGCTTTATTGACAAGCTACATAGCCCAGTGGTTAGCGACCTTACCTACTAAGCTAAAGGTCCCGGATTCGAATCGCGGTAGGCGCAAACATTTATACGATAAATATGGATGTTAGTTTCCGAGTCATGGATGTTTATATGTATTGTATTACTTAAATCGTTGTCTTGCAACCCATAGCACAGGCTTTGCCTAATTTCGGGCAAGGTGATTTGTGTAAAAGTGTGTCAATATTATTATTGTTTTAGTTTTAGGTTGGAAAACTTTTTCTATAATTTTTTTATGAAAACTCAAAACATTTTTTTTTTCATATTTATTTAAATTAAGTTACATAATTTATATGTCATATTTTTGTTTGTCACCTTTTTTGTAATCCTGTTAATATTAGTCACATGATCCCGTTGCTGTAGACATTTTGGGACTTCTGATAACGAACAAGACTAAAAAATGCGACACGTAGTTTTTGCAGTTCTCTCTTGATATTTCTATTACATAAATTACTTTCTTAATGATACCACGAATTGGGACTGGAGCGACCGCTCGCAGATTTTTTAATAATATTTTTTTTATATGATATTACATTGTTACAATATTTTATGCCAAAAAAAGGAGCCCGATTATTGGTTTGCGCCCGTTCTTCTCATCTCAGAGTCACACTATTTTGAATGGGTGGTAGTTTTTAACGTAAAATAAGTGATTTTGAATCCTACTTTGAATAAAAATATTTAAATTATTAAATAAAAATAATTTAAAATAATAAAAGGAAAATGCATACTTTTTATCGGATGTCTTAAATATTTGTCAGATGATTATAAATTTTGTGATTAAAATAACGGTGAAAGCTTTAGTTAAAACAATCTGTTTTCGCATAAAACAGAAAAACCCACGGAAGTGCCGCTCCAAATACTCAGGTATTGAATTAAGTTTTCGGAACCCGCCGGTACTGAAGCTCTGAGACCTTGGCAGCGGTTACAATGGACGATAAAGGGAAGTTTGTGGTCACGCCAGACGGACGGGGAATCGATGCTTTTTGCATACACCACACGCAGCGCATGGGGAGGTACGACATATAGATGCGGCATTTAATTAGACTTTTTCCACTTATGATTTTCTAACTAACCAATTGCCGCACACTTGTATGTTATTCCTAACGCTGAGGTTCATAAACAGCGTGAAATAGTCATAAAATAAAAGGATATTTAATTAAAGTTATACTTTGAATGGAGATTTCGTAGATGGCGTGAAATTCTAAGGAGGACCAATTCAATGCGTGTCACATGATTCTATTTTTTTTGGTTTACGATATGGTACCAAAAAATTATAATAATTTAACAGCACAATTAATTAAGATTAACAAAATAATGTTTTAGTTACAAAAAAGGATCAATTAATTTAGTTATTAGGTAGCTAGAAATATTTATAACTGCCTCAAATACATATATGATAATAATATACTAAATTGTTTGAGAGAAATATAAAATCACTTTGTATACTGTTTTAAGTATTTATAAGTTATATTTATTCGTTTTTAAGTCTTTTAAAATATTTTCACTGTGTTCATTTAATTTAGAGCATAAGTTGTTGTTGAGTTGTGACGTATTATTAAGTGTTATTAGCATTAGTTGTTAACCTTTGTGTTTTTTTTTAGATGCTAATTTGACCTAGTTTTATATCGGTACATGTAATATGATAAATAAATAAAAAAAAATAAAAAAAAGTGAATCATCATCATTGTCAGCCGGAAGACGTTCACTGCTGGACAAAGGCTTCCCCCAATGATTTTCACCACGATCGGTCCTGCGCTGCCCTCAGCCAACGTATTCCAGCGATCTTTATCAGAACGTTGGTCCATCTTGTGGGGGATCTACTAACACTGCGTCCTCCAGAACGTGATCGTAGTGAATATAAACATTTAATAAGAAGATTTCATCCGAGAATACATAAATTGTAATACATAAATACTTAATGAAATCTGATAAGATCGACATCTACAATATAAATGCTGCGTGGAATCTTTCGAGAGTTCTGACGCACCAAGTAACGCGAGCTGCTTTTTGCTCTGCACAGAGCAAATGCGGTATCCATCGGGAAAACAATTTTTTTACACTTAATTGTTCATGCAAGATTATTTGTATTTGTCAATAATCTAAAGTTGCCTTAATTTCGCGGTATGTCACATGTCGATCTTCCTCAATCAGCTTACGTTTTCTTTGGTTACTGCAGTTTTTGGACCACCTTGACGGGGATCATCACTGAGCTTGACACGTCCACGTTGAAATTCAGCAAACCAAACGCAGTAATCATCCAGTCAACACACTATTTTTGTGTTAAACCGCTTCGAAAGTCAAAATAAATCATCGCTCTAGAATTTTCTCGAGTCAATTCCATTTTCTCAACGACAAAACAAGTTTGACTATTGTCAAGCCTTGTGTCAAGTCCGAGAATCTTTTTTCAAATAAATAAATGGTATTCGAATTCAAAAACGAAGTAGTTTTTAACTAAAAATATTTTTATATGACAGGAACAGTGGAAATATTCCATTCCCGATACTTTTAGTGCAGCCTATGTATTACTAACCATCCCGTGTACGTCTCTCCCGTCACCTCACTAGTCTTATCAATTAAAAAAACTTCATCAAATTTTTATGTAGAAATAACTAATAGTTATTTGTTTTGCAGACGTGTTTGTTACCAAGATATACTTCACAATCCAGGTATTGATGAAAAATACTGTCGTTTGAGGAAATAGAATAGAAAGGTCAGTTTCAATGCAACGCATTATATCTCTGATACACAAGCCTAGATAGGATGGATGCAGGGACAACTTGACATCAACGGCCATGCCATTGTCGTCCAATTTATTACAATATTATGATATATTGCCATTTTATTCCATAAATTATCATCGTTTCCCCTTTTACTCCATTAAAATATTCACGGAAAAGTGCTTGGCACACCTTTTACAGAGGTAATGGTATTCTCAATCATATCACCACACCATAACAGACATTTGACTATAAATGTCACAGGTCTATATTTAACAATCCATAATAACTCCATATTGTTATATCCGGAAAGCTTTTACATGTCTACTATAATTTGACTACGGTTTTATTAGACGGCGCTATGTTTTATTATGCTATGCTATGCTATACGGAGATTTATTAATGCGTAATTTGTTCAACATGTTGGCATTTTGAACAGGTTTTAACCGACTTTAAAAATTATGCTATTAAGTCGTGATTACATCATTTGCTATTTATGTTACTACCTGAATAATGTCTCGCTTATCGAAAGAGTTAGTAGAGTTTTCTTTCTATATTTGAATATTTCACTATTTCTTCCTTCTTACTCTATGCCAGTTAGGTCTCATTGACTTGTATTATATTATAAATTACTTAATTAATCATTACCGGAACTATTAAATGAGAATTATTTGACGGGCTGGAATGAAAAATAGTAGATTTTACAACGAGTGCACAAAACGAACCATTTTTATCCGAGGATAAAATAGTTTAGTGGACGAGTTATAAGCTCTGCTTTTCATTTCGATTGCGAGGAAATAAAATAGTAGTATAACATAACATTTCTTTAATCAATATTCAAAGAAAAATTAATACAGTTTTGAATACTGAAGGAAATTGTTTTTCCCGGCATATTGACGGTATTTTTCAGAATTTGCGAAGAAGACATATTGTGAGAAGATGGCATATTATGAGAAGATGGCTCTGACGACATTTACAAAATTATCGTAAATTTTCCCGAGACTTTGGCGGTAATATCTGTTGCACAACTCTCTGTGCATTAATTTCCATAAGAGTATTAGGAGAGAATGTTAAATCCTCTTCTTCACTGCAAATTTGAAGAAATTAATAAACGCACGAAAATACATGACCTGTTTCCCGCCGCTTTTTTTAATCTTACGACATTGATATAAGGCTTGGGCTCCAGACCTATACAGCCTACAATTAATTTAATTTTGTAATATATATATATATATATATTTTAATTAATTAAATAACCTACCGTATTTTAATTTAAATTTTAATATAAAATAACAAATTGTATCCCTAAACTTTTTATTGTGTTTGGCTGTATGGCTCATTTTCTTTGCCTTAATATAGATACATCTATGAGTAGATACGTTAGTGTACTTGTGCACAAAAATCGATTTTGTGCAGCCTATATCGTGCACAAATAAGCAATTTCAGAGAATGAGATGTGAAAAGTATTTTTTAAACATTTAGTTACCTATCTTATTTTAAACAAACCCTTAATGTCGGTGTTTTTTTGCTTTAACATATTTGCAAATGTGAATGCTAAATAGCTTGATGATCACTTTATGATTGGAATTGATGGATCATCTCAGCCTAGTTTCAATGTTCGAAGGATTTAAAAAAAATTCGTCAGGTTCTTAGTAAAATCAATGAATCAACGCTTTGAGTGTATTATGATTACTGAACAAAAAATATGTTATCTATATTTTATATTATTTATCAAAGGTCTTGCTTGTATTTTGAAAAATACTTATAAATTGATAATTACTAGGGTAGAGTACTAATTTGTAAATAAATAGTTATTTCAAAACGGTAAATAAGTAATAATTACTCATTCATCAATTTTTTTCACGAGGAGATATTTCATATTTATAGCTTTTCATAATTTTCAATAGACTTCAAAAAACTCTTGTTCAAAGTGAATGAGTTAAGTGTTTTTTTACATATTATATTGTAAACTTAACATATTAATTTATTATTCAAAACTTATAACATATTGTGTGTTTTTGAACAGATTTTATAGTATAGTTTATGTTTATGTTTCAAGAAATCGAAGTTTGCAACTTTATTTGAAATCTCTATAAGCAATATATTGCTCCTTGTTTAAATTTACAAATAAAAATACCACATCCAAGGTTATTGTAGCGCATTATGCATCTGTGTAAATGAATATTTATTATCGTTGTACGAAGTATTGTCAGCTAATCATTGTGGCAAAAAGCCAATAAAAATAATATATTTGTTTAAAAGTAATTTGTATTCGACGTTCAATTAGAGAGAAACGTGAATAGACTGGGAATAATTTATGTTTTATTCATCATAATCATAAGCTCAATAAATGGCGCGTTATCGTATGGGCTTTGCACAAGCGCCATATCTTCTGTCTGAAAACCGCTGTTGAGTAAGCATATGTCGAGACCTTAGCATTACATTAGTAAAAGATTAGATATAGTAAAATCATCTTGGTAATAGTTAACAATGAATGAATTTGACAGCAAATATATCTCCAAGCATTCGTTAACAGGTTGGCTGTTTTGTCCTAGATGATTTCTATGGAAGCTGCAATGTAGTCGCCATCAAGCGGTCTACCGCTTTTATCTATAAAACGCTGCTTATGAAGCTGGATAGGTGAAACATTGCAATATGTTTAATATGTAGTTGTATAAAGTTACTGAAGAAGACAAGCCAATCAATACATAACTTTTATTGACGAAATGGAAGTCGTTGATAATACTGATTCCGCAATAAGCGATACACTCAGGATGGATCAGGATGAAGGTAAACATAACTTACTCGTGTAAGTTGTGACGTGTGAGTATTTTTGTTACATCACTTTCTACAGATTTTAATTTAATAATTTGTGACGAAAGCTGTAAATGTTGATTAAATAAATAAGAATCGCAATAAGATTCTTGCCTTGTGCTAATTAAAGCGAGAACATTTCCGTAGTGGTGGTAAATGGTAATAAGTATAATTTGAGATATTAATTTTTTTATGAAAATAAAGGATGAGACGAGCATGATGTTCAGCTGATGGTAATTGATACGCCCTGCCCATTACAATACAGTGCCGCTCAAGATTCTTGAAATACCCAAAAAATCTGAGTGGAACTACAATTATTGCGGTCGTCACCTTGAGACATAAGATGTTAAGTCTCATTTGCCCAGTAATTTAAGGTTTTGAGGTTTACACATTGCTATTGTGTTACCCATCATCTAGCCGGCATCCTGTGCAAAGGAGCCTCCCACTGGTAGATACTGACGTGTCTTCTTAGTAGACTTAAATGATAATAATCATATTGATTTGACAGTGACACAACGATCTGCTACAACATTTTTTTCTACTGTTTTAACCCGAGCGAGGGTCATATTTGGTCGATGTTCGTCAACGTTCATATTCAGCGCTCCAACGTGCAACTGTAGAATATGGCAGAGTATTTCCGCCTTCAGTATCCTCTAAATATTGACCATTATTACTGAAATTCTAGAAATTTAAAAACCTCACACAAATTTTATCATTTTTCGTCAATGTGATCGCTCCATCAAACTGGAAAGTCTTATGTAGTCATATTTTTTATTCTTATCAACATTCTAGCTTAACCCCCCAGTTTTTACTTTGTTAATATCTCATTTCAATTATTTCTCTCCTTTATGTCTTATGTATCTTTATGTATATTTACGTATTATTTGACACAAACTTGATATTGTTCAGCGAATGCTAAACTCAAAGCATATTATTAATAAGTCTGTAGACAAATCCGCTGTAATAACGCACTGCAATATGAGCAAGACAATTCAGGAAATGAAACAAAACGTATACAAGTAGTATGATATGTTTATTAATACTGGACTCTCACCTTCACTCCGCCAAAATTATCACGTTTCATAGAGTCTAAGTTACAAGTGAAAACGATTATTCAACAACGTTTAAGCGATTCGATTTTCACGGTAGCTGTGCATACCGTCAATTAGTGTTTTTTTTTTTTAGAAAAATTTTTAGAAAAATATAATGTCATACAATAACAGTTTTAATTGTGGTGTAAATATTATAATATAATATTTTGTATTATCTCCTTTAAAGGAAAAGCGGAAATAAAATGTTTAGTGAACAATATTGCTTAGATTGATATAATAATAATAATAACAATGACATACTTTTACACGAATAAATTTCGTAATAAATAAAAGTTTACCTACCGGGATTCGAACCCTGGGCCTCTTACTCAGTATGCAGGATCGCTAACTACTGGACTCGGGTCAGCAATATAATAATGTCATTATAATATAATAATTGCATATATCATACATTAAATTATTATTCTTTTATATTTTTTGTCAAACATTGTTATTTACAATTAATTAAAGAAAATTAATAATAAAGCGAGCTTTTCTATAATTAAAATGAATTACTAAGTATTTTGGCTCTTGCTTTAAGATAACAGAAATAAGCATTGTTCGGTTGAATGAATTATGTACACATAATTTATTAATTGTATTTATAGGAGGGGCCAACGGGCAAGAGGCCACGGTTTAGTAAGTGGTGAAGCAACCGGCCACGAACATCCGCGACACCAGAGATCAAGATTGATTCTACATATTGGCTGCGCGAGGCAAAATGTTTCTTACAAATCGCGTGGTTGTAGAACAGATTTCAACATGATGCGGGTGAAATATCGCATCTCCTCATAGAGATGATTCTCGATCGAAGGCGATCAAAGATGACCTGATCATCTACGAAACAAGCTTAAATTAAGATTTAGAGGAACAAAATTGTACATTGTTAGTGTTGAACTAGACTCATTTTACTGGACCGAGACTTTACTTAGCATAGTCCCGATTTCAGACTAACCTTTGTTCTTGTTTTCGTCGATGCTTTCCAGCTCTGCACTGTAAATATATAATGTTATACTGAGCCGTTTCAAAATTATGCCCAAAAAATTAAAATATATAAATACATCTAAAGTAATTGAAAAAAAGAAATAAAAAAACGCTACCGCTTGTGAATTTTACCAGCTCCTGAGTGCAACACACTGTGTGGCCATGACAGGGGTAAGGCCAATCGCCTCAGCAAACACTGCGCTATAAAATTCACAAGAACCGACTAACTTAGCACATTATATAAATTTCACCCATTTTCATTTCTCATTCGCGACACTCTTAACAACTTTATGTGTTTTTATATGCAATAGTAAAATATTACCTTAATTTGAAGTGGGTGGCATTACAACAAGGAGAGAAGACAGTATAGCTTAGCTCTATGCGCTGATAAATATTATTTAAGAAAATAAAAGATATATTGCTAAGCTAAAAAAATACATTTTTCTTACAAATTATTTTTGTCATCAAAAAAAAATTGAGTATCTTCTTCCTACAAAAATGATCACCTTATTCTATAACTCTATCTAATATCACGTCAAAGACTTAGAATATGGAAACAAGGAGAAAAGACAATTAACAGAAGATCTATATACTCCAAACTAGTTATTTCATAACTATATAAAAGATACAATACGGATTGATTAATATATAATACATGTCAATGTAATTACAACTTTGCTGATTTACCAGGATCCCAGCAAATCCTAAACACGAGGTCTCGCTAACTTTTATATCGTGAAAGTATTGATGCCATCATAAATACAAACAAGTGTTCACAATTAATGTACATAAAATATAACTTATAGTTTCATAAAGTCATCTATCAAGATAGTTCGAATGGCAATTAAACAGTAAAATAACAAAATAATAAATTAATTTAACAGCTATAGCCAAACGACACCTTTAACTCAAAACATGTGAAGGCAATTATCACAAAGTGCAGTGCAACGGCCTTGACTCGTACAAACGCACACACACAACACACACAAACACACACACAGACGATGCAGAGCACACAGCATGCGAGACCTTGACTGTATGTTTCGCTATTTGTATTTAAATGGATATTAAGCAGATATATTTGCGGATCGCACCGCTCAGAGCCAACGGAAATGATAGAGTAAACATACATTTAAAGTCATGGCCGATTCTTCGTCATATTGTGCGCCATCGGAAGCGTTAATTTCCGAAAATGTTCCTTGTATACTAACGTCAGTGTCGTAAAATTTGAAGGTAATTACGGTGTGAATAAGATACCTCACATTATTGATAGGTTTCTATTGAATATCAACAGCTCACTTATTTCTTGCAGTATTTATTATTATTATACACAGTTTCACAACGCAAACTGGCGTGTTACTTCGAATTTTGACTAAAATTTTATAAAACACCCGCGTGATATACTACCTTTAATCGATATAAAAATCACAAATATAATGTAACGTATTGTTTATTTACAGCAATTTCGAATGTTTCGTTGCTGTTTTTTATTTGATATAATTGTAATCCACACAAATTAAGAAGCTCCTCCTTTAAGTATCTGAATTCGGGTGAAAAAAATAGGGTGAACTGTGTAATTCTGAATTATGAAAAGAGTTAGTACTTGGCACATATAACTACTAAAAGTCGTAAAATATTGAATATAATATTCATGTTCAATAATGTAAACATAAAATCTTATTAAAAATACTCAGTTTGAATTTGGCAACAGAATTTGATAACATTGTGTATAAATTTACCATTTGCTATATATATAAAAACTAACAACTCGAAAAAATCTTAAAACGCCGACATTATGACAGCAAAACAAACAATAAAAGTATGCGAATCTCATAATCCTAACATCTTCAAATTGTCCACTTAATATATACAACCTCTTTGAATAAATTGAAAACAATCCTACCTCTTTAATAAACCGTCATAGTCTTAGAATACGGATATAAAGACAATTGACGTTGAAAAGCGCGGGAAAATGAACACTCTCAAAAATAAAATGGCGGCCAATGGACGCGCGATACCAACTTAATTTCCTAGCAGTTAAGTTAAATTGCCCACATAAAGTTCTATTGTTTTTCGTTTCATCCCATTCTATTCGCCGCTGCAGTTGGCACTTCGTTCGGCCCATTCAAATGGAAATGACAGTTCTTTCAGCGTTTTAAACTGTTTTTTAGATAACTCGGTTCTGAATTATGCTAAATAAAATCATTTTGTGCACTGAAAACCTTTATAATATTCAGAGATTTTATACTGAATGTAATACTCCTCAATATATTTCATATTTATTCACGCCTTAAATACTCATGTATATTTTAAGTAGATTATTATCCTACAAGTCCATAGGTAATCCAAGGTCCAAATTACAATGGGGCCTGAAACTTAGCTCGGCAGCATACGCGGTTAAAAATATTAGACAATTAACATACGGCGCGACTAGTAGGTATATTATTATAGGGCAATGCTGTCGATATTAATACAATATTTGTGCTGCAGAAGAGGGCTATTCGCGCTGTATATAACCTAGGTTCTTAAGAATCATGGAGGGCATAATTTAGAGAAATTAACATCTTGACTGTTGCTTCCCAATATATTCTTGATAATGTAATATATGTTCATAGGCATATAAGTGAATTTGCTAGAAACTGTCATAACTGGAACAGACATAAACTTATAATGCCTACTCGGCTAAGTCGAGTTAGTAAGTCTGTTGTGGGGTGATGTATATTGCCTTTTACAACTAGATCCCAGAAAATGTTTAAAACAAAAGTATTACGATATTCAAAAGAATTGTTAAAAAACGTTTGTGTGGTAAAGGTTATTATAACATGAATGACTATCGCAACGATACCACAGGATATTAAATAATAAGTTTACAATATTGCTTTGTAAACATATTTTTTTGATGGAAAAAAAGCCCGCTGAGTTTGTTGCGCCCATTCTTCTCAGGTGTGAGGCATTCGTTTTGTAATGGGTGGTTTGTGACTTTCAATAAGTGAAATCACATCCGATTTTGAATAAATATATTTGATTTTGAATTTATCATTTACATTAATAATATTAATGATAATTTAAAGCAATTTATCCGTTGGTCTAAAAACCTTAAAAATTTTGCGTTTTAAATGAACAAAAATCTATTGCTAATCACGCATTCTCCATACAAACGTCACGAAGTAATTTCCCACTAAAAGCATATTAAATTGGTCTATGGGGAGATAATTTAGTAGTGGTGTGGTATTTTGAACCCTATCTAATCAAGTGATAAACATTTAATGATCGTAAAACAGAAATGTTTATTGCCCTAAATGCAAAACACTCCCATCACATCATAGTTATTCTGTTCCTGTGGGACTCATTATGACTAAGTTGACTAGACTAGGTACTTGGTAAATAGGTACTTGTTGAAAATAAACAGGATGTTTTATAGATTATTTTTATTGTAAAGTTGACTTTGTAGGAAATAGTCAGCAGTAATATTTGGGTTTCAGTTCGAAAGGCACCATAACTAGTGCTATTACTAATAGGACTTATAAATATCATATATCTCAGAGTGACAAACGTAAGTGCAATGCCACTCAAAATTTTGGTTTAGCTTTTCCAACGAAAAAACTAAATATCTATAGTTTTGAATCACCTAATTTTTAATCAATTATCGCTTAAAGTATCAAAGGAAAAGTTTTTTTGAGAATACGTAACGAGATGAGCAGGACGTTCAGGTAAGTGATACCCCTGCCCATTACGCCATGCAGTGCCATAATCAGGATTCTTGATAAAGTTTTGAGCGGCATCGCAACAGCATTTGTCAGTAGTCCCGTATTTCCCTAGCTACGGCAAACTAAAACACACTAATGCTTACATACTTCTACTTGACAACAGAAAAAGGTGCCGCTGTGGTGCCTATCTAGCTGACATTCCATACTAAAACACCTTCCTAGAATCTGATAATCACAGATATGTAGGTTATTACTTTCTTAAAAATCATACATTTTCTATTGACATTAAGATTAAAGTTCTGACAATTAACGTAAAAATGCAAAAGTCACTTGCTAGTTGACTCTTTATAACATGCAGTATTTTACGTGTTTGCATTTAAAGGGGTGGCATAGAACAATGGCGGAAAATAATCAGATGCGACACTTGGCTCTCTCATTTTTATGATTACTTTTTGCCTTTGCATTTAAGATGAAAGGAATGGCAAAGCTCTTTTTAATTTCGCTTAAGTGATTGTTTTTAGTGGTTTTAGCACATTGAAGTGTTTTGAGTTTACTTTATTTACGTTTAGTATCGTATGGCTGTTGTTTAAGGATTGATTTACATATTTATTTTAAACAAATTAGTTTCGTTACGTAACATTTTTGATATTCGTATTTTGAATTTTGTGCTATATTGGTGTTAGTGATAAAAGTTAAGTTCAATTAGCGCATATTCAATTAGTTCATATCCATTTCTCACAATAGTACATTTTTATTAAAAAGTTATATCAATAGTGACAAGTTAAATACAGTTAAGGCACCAATTCCATCCTTTTATTTTTCCACCAGTCAAAACCTCGAAGTTCTACGATGTCAAAGAATTACTTGCCAAGTTGTGCTACGATTCTTTTGCTATAATGCATCTGTTAGTATTTCGTCTCCTCTTAAATCATTTTGCATGCTTTTATCCATCTGCCACTTTGATTATTTTGATTGAATATCTTTTTGTGTGAGTTAAGATTAGGCAACCGTGGCCGGGCTAAGGCTTATAATTCACGGACCCACGTAACAAATCACATCAAACTGATATAATGAAATTAATAATGTAGATTTTTTTCCTTTTTTAAATTTTTCTTCCTTTTTCTTATACATAAATAATATCATTATATTCTTATAGACTTGATGGCGTTTGGCGTTGTAGGCGTTGTCCTTATGGCATTGACCGTGGCAAATAAAATAAAGATTTTTTCACTATATAAATTTTTGGACCAACGTTGATTTTTATGTGTGCACTTTTGTATAATAAAATATAACTTTAGTACCATGAATCATTTTAAAACTTACGTTTTTTCTGTAATGTCTACGAATTTAGATCTAGCTACTTCTTAGATTTCCTGCTTTGGACGTAGTAGAAATGTCTAACTATATTATACAACAAAAGAAAAACATTACATATTTATTTATTATAATGAACACAATATTTTACAGACGAAATCCATTGATATCATTTGCAAAAGGTCGACAATATAATATTTTAAAGTAATTTTTATAATCAATAGATAAGAGTTTGATCTTTGCCGCATGCTTTTTACGAAGTTTATAATCTATTATTTAGAGGTTGAACAGTCACGCGATATTAATATTTCAAAATGAAATTACTTTGCACGTTCACTTCGGAAATAAAACAGCGCTGTTTATGCACTGGGTGACTTTTTATTAATTAGTACTTATAGTAACAATTATTCAGAAGAGTTCGTGTATAATATCCTTTGGTAAGCGTAAACTTCTAGAACAATCCTTTTAATGGAGTTACTGTTGTGAAGTGAAGTGACTTCAATGCCGTTGATTTTGTGTAAATAATACCCAAATTTAACTTTAACATAAAACTGTTTCTCATCAGTCACAAAGAGGGCTAATATGTAAACACGGGCTACTGTCCGCATTTCGACAACTACAGCGCTCCTATTTTGCAACTTGCGTTATAACTTAGTAAAGATTTAATTTAATACACCTCTTATGCAAACCTAAAACCTTTATATTAATAGAATACTAATATTTGAACGTTTTACCTATAAATTAGGTTTAAAGTCGGTTAAAATATAAGATGTTGAAAACAATAAATACATATCTATTTAATTATGGTATTATCCGTACGTATATTTTGTTTCTCGATTAATGCAGCAGTTATATCAAATTCACACAAATACAATTAGAAAGTTTAGTTAGTAATCTGAAGTTGTATAAATATAGATAGTTTGACAAAATCCCAAAAAAATATATAAGAAGTCCGAAAACGCCATAACGTCCATAATTCAATACCTAATTGGATTACTCAAACAGAAGTTTAATGCTTATAATTATCGCTATTGACATGTTTAACAATTTACTTAATTATAATGATGTAAAATTAACAATCCACACTGTTAAAAGCTTAATCAACAATATTTTTGTATTGTCACTTCAGGACTACGCACGTAGACGATTTTAGGATACGCCATTTAAAAATTGTAAAATTATGTCAGTGTAACTGTTTTTTTATGGAATAGGAGGATAAACGATCGTACGGGTCACGTGGTGTTAAGTGATCACCGCCGCCCACAATCTCTTGCAACACCAGAGGAATCACAGGAGTGTGGCCGGCCTTTAAGGAAGGAGTATGCGCTTTTTTTGAAGGTACCCATGTCGTATCGTCGCGGAAACACCGCATAAGGAAGCTCATTCCACAGCTTTGTAGTACGTGGAAGAAAGCTCCTTGAAAACCGCACTGTGGAGGACCGCCACACATCCAGATGGTGGGGATGATATCCTAACTTGTGACGTGTCGTCTGGTTTAATTTGGTCGTACAGGTCACAGGTATGTTATATTTTGAAAGTGGTTAAACATTAAAATCTGTTATATTTGTGTGCCCACAAATTGCAATATACCAGCTATAAATAACCCATTATATTTGATTTAATAACATCGCACGGTCGAAATAAATCGACAATGAAAAATCGGCACCCTGCCAACATTGCGTGAAAAATTATCTTTAATGTTAATGGCTCAGAATTGACATGTGAGTGCCTCTGTTAGTATTTGTAAACATCGAACTTGGAAATTCATTATATCTATCTTTATACCTACGCATATGTAGGTATATTATTACAATTTGGTGTGAATTACCCCTTTTGGGTAAAAGTTTCGTTCGTTTTTTTGCATTTTGTTTTATTAGCAGGATCCATTCCATGGCTAGCTCGTTTCGTCTTCTATCATGTCCATAACATTTGAAGTGCTCCCACTGTTGGCTCAATCAATACTATATAATATACAAAATACGTTTATTTTTCCCAATATGTCACTACATACCCATCTTCAAGCTCAATCATTTCTATAGTTAGATTACTGGTATCAAGAATCTAAAATTTTTAAGCAATGATCAGAATTTTCTTTAAATTTCAAAATCATGTATAAAGTTAGGTGCATGATTTGTTTATTGTGTTAGATATCCTATATTTATCACTATAAATATTGAATTATATCAGCAATTATTATTTCTAAAAATGTTCAGATCAGATATTGCAAGAGCCATTGTAACTAGATCATCAATATGATGGAAATCAGTAATTCAGCTTAAATAAAGACATAACAATTTAATTTTTAACATAATATTTTGAAATCCTTAGGCTTTGGTTTATGGACTATATAGCCCAATAGTTACCATGGTAACTTAGCCAGAGATCCCTTGTTCGTCTCCCGGTGAGTGGAATCTTTAGTATGATGAATAAGTTTGTTTCAGGTTCATGTATATTATGTTAAATATATTATATCATTGTTCAGCACGCATAGTATCTGCATGCCTAGTTTGGGGCAAATTCATTTTGTGACGGTCTGTCAATATTATTATTATACTATTCTACCTCAAAAGCATAGCGGAATAATTGTTATACGTATGTATAGCAAAATTTAAGACTTTTATGGATTCCATTGTCAGATCTGGACCAAATTACAATGGGACCACTCAGGAAGCACCAGCTTAAATTTAATAATTAATTTAATTAAATAAAAAAGAATTATCAAAATCGGTTCACCCAGTCGAAAGTTTTGAGGTAACAAACATAAAAAAAACCGACGAATTGAGAACCTCCTCCTTTTTTGAAGTCGGTTAAAAAACAATACAACGTGCTTTAAAGGTATATAAAATATATTATAATCTACTGATACTGGAAATCCAAGCGTTAGCAGCTATTCGATCAACAATTTATCATTATATTTGGCAATGTTATAGTAACCCATCCAAATTATTATTCAAAAATTATAATATTTGGTCTTCTGTTGGCTGTCAGCAAGGCGACCCTCTTGGTCTAGCAATATTTAGCCTTGCCATTCATTCCGCCATAACAAAACTAAAATCAAAATTTAATGTTTGGTACTTGGATGATGGTACTTTGGGTGGTGAAGTGGACTCTGTTTTAGATGATTTGAAAGTTGTAATAGAAAGTTTTAGCTCAATCGGCCTTGACTTAAAATTTTCGAAATGCGAGCTTTTTATCGGCGAAAATTTCCAAATTTCAGACCGGGTTGATAATACCAATAAATTTAATGTTCTGGCCCCCAATATTAAAGTTTTGGATAAGAATTCACTTGACCTTCTTGGAGCTCCATTATTTCCTGTTTCAATTTCAACGATCTTAAACGATCACATTAAAAAATTTAATAACGTTTCGGACAGATTATTGAAAATTAATTCTCATATGGCCTTAACTATTATTCGGTCTTGTTTATTTGTTCCAAAATTTACGTACCTCTTAAGGTCTAGCCCGTTATGGAAATTTCCAAATTTGCTTGATGTGATTGATATTTCACTTATAAATATTTTAGAAACCGTTTTGAATTGCGCGTTTACAAATCGTGCATGGTCTCAAGCCTCTTTACCGATACGGTTTGGTGGTTTGGGTACTCGCAAAGTTTCAGGCGTTGCCTTACCAGCATTTCTATCTTCAGTTCATAGTGCGCAGCCTTTGGTTACTAGAATTGTAAATCATGTACCAGGTAACTCAGAGATTGTGTGTTTGAACGAAGCTAACAATGCTTGGCTAAATATTGATTGTGTGTTTGAACGAAGCTAACAATGCTTGGCTAAATATTGCAAACATTCAAAATTTTCCAGACGATTTAAAGTGTCAAAAAGCATGGGACGCACTTCTTTGTAAGTCAGCCTTTGATGATCTTTTGATCTCATCTACTGACATAACAGAGCGTGCTCGTCTTTTGGCCGTGACAGAAAATGAGTCGGGATTTTGATTACAAGCCTTGCCTTCTGCGCCGATTGGAACGCTACTTGACAATATGACATTGTCAATATGCGTATCACTCCGGCTAGGTATAAAACTGAATGAACCACATCGATGTAGATGTGGCGTTCAGGTAGATGCTCTTGGACGCCACGGGTTATCCTGCCTAAAATCGGCAGGCCGTATCAGTCGTCACACCAGCATTAATGAAGTCATCCGCAGGGCATTTGCCGTTCTTAATATACCAGCTGTTTTAGAGCCAAATGGTATTACCCGCCGCGATGGTGAGCGTCCTGATGGAATGACGCTGGTGGCTTGGGCACGGGGAAGGGCGCTGGTGTGGGACGCTACTTGCGTCGACACTCTGGCTCCTTCTCATGTCCAAGTTACGTCAGTTGGTGCTGGGGCTGCTGCTTCGACTGCCGAAGACAGCAAGCGTCGCAAATATGTTGGTCTCAGTGAGTCATACATCTTTGTGCCGTTTGGTGTCGAGACACTTGGCCCGTGGGGCTCAGAGGCGCGGAGAATGTTCAAAATACTATCTTCGCGCCTCAATAAGGCTACTGGAAACCCAAGCGCTGGCAGCTATTTCGGTCAACGGATCAGCCTTGCTATCCAACGCGGTAATGCTGCCAGTATTCTTGGTACGCTTCCACGTAATGATAGTTTTAATATTATGTAGTCGTAGTATTGTAAATATAGTTATAAAATTTGTTTTGATTAAATAAAAACCATTCTATTTCAAGTGTTTAAGACTGAAAATATAGTGATTTCTAGATCTTGAATGATTATACGGATCCCCTCGTGTGCTAGTGCGACTTGTATTTGACCAATTTATTGAAAAACTCCAAAATATACACGCGGCATATTTTATTAATAAAATCAATTGTAACATTCATTGGAAACCATTGTCATTCAACATTTTAAATCTACGTTGAACAGCTCTTAAAATTATTGAAAATATAAAAAATTTCACGTACAAACAATATCAATTTACAAATTATTGAAACAATTGTCCACGAAATATTCATCAGATATTCCGGGTACGCGAACGTTTTAATTACAACCAGCATAGTATATGTATAAATTGTAGATAAAACAAAGAGCCGGGAACACCGGGCTCACGCGAGGCCGATTGATTTACCCGCGAGAATTGTGGTTGTGCATTCGTATTTCGGTGTTTTGTGCTCTGTTTTTTTGCACAGGGCCGTTGTGTGGCTTTGACTATGCCGGGGCTTCTAATGGTTCGTTGCTTTCTGATTGATTTATCTGGAAATTCAGTTCATTCTGTGTTGTTTTGTGATTTCCAGAAGTTTCGGATGTTTTATTTTTTCATGCCTGGCTCCTTTACATGTTGACCTTGCCAACATTACCATAGTAAGCTCTCTATGATTTAGCTAAGTCAATTTACTTTCAACCATCCTGTCTACACGACCAAACCAACTTAGTATCTCGTTCTTAATAAGTTTCGATACCTCTATTTCCAATTTTACTCTTTAGTAAGAAATCGCTAAACCAGCGAACAATTGACACCTCTTGACAGTTTTTTAAAGTTTATATTTTGTATAAAAAAATTAGTTATGAGATGTAAATTCACTGTTTCTATATATTTCTATCTTTAATAGACAGGGCGTTAAATCACGGAAATACTCTTAACTTTTACAGATGGAGGCACATTTAGACAAAAACTTCATTTTTATTATAACTCATAATTTATGTAGCTTTTATGTTCCAATTTTCAATTGGGTGTGTAGATCTTAAGCGCTTTTCAACCCTCGTATTAGATAAGCCTTACTTCCAACGGTATCTTACAAGGTAAATGTAGATTGGCAGGTCAATTAATAGTTCAAAGATTTGGAAAAGCACCTTTGATATTTCCCATCGGGGTGAACATCAGGCTATGTTGTCCTTATAACATAAGATTGTAATGACATCCACTGTAACGTGGCATTACTTTTTCTTTTAATTCAGAGTTCATCTGAATTTAAATATGATCGATGCTGACGTGTCGATCTCAAACCCAAAAAGTTTAAAGCTATATTTTACATGCCAATAATCAGAACATTTTCAGCGTACGCTATTAAAATGTATCCTTTAAATGACCGAAAATCTCTCAAAATATCAAACAACCGCAAGTGAACTCGACCTAGTTAGTCAGACGACGACCCCGTACATTGCACTTCATAAATTCCAATCCAAGGTCATCCTTCACCGAGACAGTAAAATGTCGTGAAAATTTTTGGCTGCAGTTAATATTGTTTTTCAAAGAAATGGTAAATTGTCACTTGTAAGGAGAATTTTCGTAAATAGTATCTATATTATATTTTCTATTTATAGTAGCTATATTATATTTTCGGTTATTTTGATTCAGTGATAGTGATTCAGCCGCTTAATTCAGTTCATAGTCAATCAATTCAGGGGTTATGATTGTCACTTTTTTTACGTGTATTTCAAATTATTTACAGATGACTTAATAATTAATAACACTGTTTATGTAAAAAATAATAAAATAATACTTGAATAATTAGATAATTAATTAATTACAAATAGTAAATATCATTAAGAACGCTGTCGGCAGGTAAAGTGCCCATTAAGCTGGCAACGTTACCTCTTTGTATGGCCAAACTTATCCTTTGGCAGAGGTACGTACCAGATCTTGGATCACCTGTTAAATAGGTTAGACGCCTGGATAACTCTGTTATAAGTTTTTGTGCCGATGAACCCCAAGGATCAATCGTCTCCACTCCAGAGGGAACAAATATGTATCCATCACCGAGTGATGCATATTTCCTCCGCTTTAGGCTTTCAGTAGTTGCCGCCGCTCTAGATGAATGTCACTTTAATCCTAAATTATTGTAGAAAGCAAGTAAACATATATATTTTAATACGTTTCTAGTTGTTAATTAAGATGTGGTTGAAAGTATGCAATTTTAATTTTTTTATGAGCAAGTAGTAATCCATTTATATCAAGATACTGTTGAACACCACTCTAATTAACTCTACATAATCCAAGGAATCGTGATTGCTATAACGACCTACTAATTTGTTTTTGAATCTGCATTTGTTAATTTGCTGCACAACTTAAATTCACATTTTATTTCAATGAAATTGATTTTGGACGTCAAGAAGTGCGAATTCACCATTTTCTGTTATGTTGTAAATTCGTCATTCTTCATTGATACATTTAAATGTTACATGTATAAAAGTTCACACAAATAAAATAATATGTTAATATCTCTACAAATATATAACACTTTATTATACGTAATACAATGTCGTGGATCACATATTCATCTATTCATTACCAAAACACAAAGTAGGTAATGGAAATTATTAATTAATAAATTGAAAATGTCATTAAAATAATCAAACCAGAGATTGTATTTCTCATATTTTCAATCGATACGTGCTAATCCGAAATCGAGTGATAATATTTTCCTTCTACAGTCGAGCTTTTTACTAAAATTCCTTCTATTTAAGGCAATAAACGCCCAGAAGATCCATGTTTCCGCGTTTACCGACAACACTTCCCCCAAAGCTTCGCCTAGTATCGGGATGTCAATTCCGCGGTCATTTGGAAGGATAAACTGTCTTCGAAAAAACTGGGCGTCATAAATAGAGCACGGCAATACTTCAAGCCGGCCCATATTCTAGCGCTCTATAAAATGCAGGACCGGCCACATATGGAGTATTGCTATCATCTCTGGTCTGGCGCACCCCAGTATAAGCTCGAAACATTTTACCGGATGCAACGCAGAGCTGAAATTATTGGGGACCCAGTGCTCTGTGAACGGCTAGATAATTTGGCGTTGCGTAATGACGACGCTTCATTGTGTGTCTTCTATCGCATTTATCACGGGGAGTGTTCTGAAGAGCTGTTTTACCTGATTCCTGCCGCCGAATTCCACCTTCGACACGCCACAAATCAGGATATCATCCCCACCATCTGGATTTGTGTCGTTTCTCCACAGTGCGGTTTTCAAGGAACTTTCTTCCACTTACGACCTACATGTGGGATGAGCTTCCTTGTGCGGTGTTTCTAGGACGATACGACATAGGTACCTTCAAAAAGAGCACGTTCACTTTTGTAAAGGGTTGGCACCGCTCTTGTGAATGCTCTGGTATTGCAGGAGAATGTGGGCGGCGGTGATCACTTAATATTGGGTACCGTAAAGTCGTTTCTCATCCTTCCATAAAAAAATAGAAATTATAAAATTATTAGAGTGGCTCAATACAAAAAATTAAAACTTGGCACTTTGGCACATTGATCAGTCTGATAAAATTACCAGTGGGAGGCTCCTTTGCACAGGATGCCGGCTAGATTATGGTTACCAAAACGGCGCCTATTTCTGCCGCGAAGCTGTAATGTCTACCTAAGCATTACTTTGTTTCGGTCTAAAGGGTGCCGTAGCTAGTGAAATTACTGGGCAAATAAGACTTGCCTATGTTATGTCTCAAGGTGACGAGCGCAGTTGTAGTGCCGCTCAGAATTATTGGGGTTTTTCAAGTATCCTAAGTGGTACTGCATTGTAATGGGCAGGGCGTATCAGTTACCATCAGCTTAACGTCCTGCTCGTCTCGTCCCTAATTTTTTCATAAAAAAAAGCAAATTAATTTTGATTTTATTAAAGACACGCATTTAAAAAATGGAATGTTTTACTGGCAGCTGTAAGACTACAAGGACTCTTTACGTCAATTCCGACTTCTCGAAGCGTTACTGACATTATTAAGTATTATAGTCGGGAATCGTGACTTTATACCAAAATAAAAAATATTATAGCGCATAAATTCGTCCCTCGTAAAAGAATATCATCACTTAGGACGTTTTACATCAGCAAGTGTCAGACGTAAACACATGTAAGTGACATTTAGGATATATTTTTTCACCACATATCGTGCAGATACCTTGTCGCGGGCTTTGACACAGATATGTTTTGTTGAAATTGAGTTTTTTCCGAGAAATTATGACAAAGAGACAAAGTGACCGTGGCTAATTAGGACGAATTGTACGGACGTCAATTCGCACTGGAGACGCGACGTTTGATGTGCAGTTGGAGATTCACTATTAAGGTTCGATAATCAACATTTTGTTGAAGACCTAATAACAGCCTCATAATTTTTTATATTCATCATGTATGTAAGAATTGAGATTCTTTCTATTTAGTTCATTGAAATTTTTTGAATGATATTTATTATACTTGCTGGTATTCTGCGTAAGTGGTAAAAACGTTTTGAATGAGATAAGTTTCACTCAAAGCAGTGTGTGAAATAAGGTTATCTGTTATATTATAAAATAAAATGTAAGAACAAGTCGTGAATTTGAAATTGAAGACTTATATAATTATTTAAATAAAAAAAAATAGTAAAAATAACTATAAAAATACTTTAACAGAAAACGAATATTAATGTTTCATTTATTTAAATCGGCTTTACTCTTCTTTCATCGGTGTTAGTACCGACTAGTTCGGTGGTGATTGTAGTTAGTTCGTGGTTACTTTCTGTCTCAAACAGATTTTTAGTTTATATTATTAGGAATTATGTAATTAGAAAAAAATAAATTTCATTATTTATAAGAGAATTAAGTCTAGAATTATTTCCTTCTTTGGACATGATTTAGAAAATTAATTACCCTGTGGATCCTGATTAAGATAATAGGACAGACTATATTTTGTATTAGTGCATTGACATTAATTTTTGGCAAGTGTGCTTTCTATCATTATTCATTCTCATTAATCCGACGCTTTGAAATGAGCAAAAGTCCGCTTCAAAGATTCCTTTTCATACAAACAAACATACACACCAAGCCATCACACGAAAAAAGTGGAACAATTTAAGTATTCTACTGTCATTGGTAATACCTTGATAAGTGTGCAAAGTTTAAAATCATTTTGACGTTTTCAAGTTGGTGAAAATCACGTACAAAAAATGATAGTGAAGATATGTGATATACCAAGTTAATAAAGGCGTGCTAAAAAGAAAACTTGTTTTGAAAGATTCTTTTTTTACTGTTTAAATAAATATATTTTGCACAAATACATAATGTAGTTTTAAGTAATAAATTGAGTTTCTGATAAGTAAAGGAATCTGTTCTACAAATATCGACATGTAATGGGATTCATCTTCATGTTTTTCACGAATTGAAGAACGATATCCTTATTTGGGATTGGCTTCCCATGATTTAAAAAATAAAATATTTTACTTATAATACTACATAGGTTATAACACTCATTTGTTCGTCTCTTCCATAAAAAGCATAAATGAAAAACATTAGAGATGTAAAAATAAAATTCGCACCAATATTCTAAAAATCAATGTGTTTATTATGCTTCTGGTGTCACATGAGTAGATAGCTGGTTATAGGTACTTCCGTATAGTACCATCACGAAACCCTGATTTGCTCAGAGTTTTAGAATCCTCAATATCACAACGTTGTAGGAGGCAGGGCGGATCAGTTACCATCAACATAAATTTTCATCTCGAACGTTCATATGAGAATAAAAACTAAAACCTCGTTAATACTCCGATTCCATAAAAAAATATAGGATCCGTTAAAGAAATTCTTTATTTTCACAATACAGTACCTATAATTGTGCCTTTACAACTAATTAAGCACAATAAGCCAATTAAGCACACACTAAACGCGCCCGTTCTTAACTATAACCGTATGTTTCCAAAACAAAGTGATGCGATATTCGGGATATGACAATGCAGTTTGGAGAACCTCAGAGATGCGCTTGACGGAACTGGGTCGTGAAATCGGCATCTCGTTTTATTGTGTATCATTACAAAGGGACCGTTTTGTACCAAATTGGATATAATTACTGATGTTAGCGTGAAATCGTATTTTGACTTAAAAATATCATAATTACAGCGGTATATAAAATTGTTATGAGATCAATAATCCTGCCTGCAAATATTTAACAAAAAATCAGTTGTGGTAAGACATCGAACAGTCATAGATTACTACAAAAAAGTTAAATAATACAACAGTAAAGAGGATATGTATCAATAATATTATCTAATCTATTTTATTTATAAGTGAAGTAATAAATAACACATTTATCGAAATCTTAATGTTTTTTAATCAAAAACAATTAAAATGTAGCAATTATCAATCTATCACAAATATAAAATTACTTGCTGCCCCAGCAAACGTTGTATTGTCAATTAAGGTAATAAAAAAAACTCAATAATTAAAATTTTTGGGGTACAAAAAATAGATGACGACCGGTTCTCAGACCTACCAAATATATTATCTAACATAAAATATATCGTACTACAATTATTGTATTCGATTGCCATTTTGCAACCCTATCTGATCCGTGGATGGGACAGAATAATACAAAAATCGTAATTAAAAAACAAGGATTGATCGTAGAAGGGTGAAAATTTGAAGTTGTACGTATTTACTAATGCTGAATCATAATAAAATAAAAATTTAAAAAAAATTGTCAAAAAAATTAAATAAATATTTTTTTATCCTTTTCATATAAGGATATGAAAAATAGATGTTGGCCGATTCTCAGACCTACCCGGTAAGTGCACAAATTTTCATACAAATCGGTTAAGCCGTTTCGGAGGAGTTTGATAACAAACACCGGGACACAAGGATTTTATATAAAATTGTAAGCCATGACTAACTATACAAATATAAATTTTAAAGTGAGTTTTGAACAATTAATTTTATTTAAGAAAGTTTATTACATTCTTATAAGAGATAGGTATATAATAGTAGGACCTAAATAAACATTGAAAATATAATATAATCTTTGATTAAATGAAATAAGTAAATAAGAAAGTAGGCACTTTAGTTTGATAAGTCTTTGTTTCAGTTCTTCTTCAAGTACGAAAACCACTCCATTTCTTTTAGTGTCGGTACCATGGTATATAAGTTGGTATCATTGCTCTATGTCCCGTGAAAATTTTGAAATCATTCCACTTTGTCTTCTGGATACAACAGGCGTTAATGTTTCTTTCTCTAAATTTTTAACTCAGCTCATTGCTGTGACCCATCATGGAGCCTAAGTTCCAAGATCTTAAGCATATAGATAAGTGTTTTCAAACGTAAGTTCTTGCCCATAACGTCGCTTTGAAGGGAACGCCCTAGTATTTTTTGCAGTACACTGATGAGGGAGGACCTACCCTAACCTTTTTGCTTTTGTTCTTTTCCAATATTGTGAGGAGATTTGTGTTTGATTTTATTGTTTGGGTTGGTTGCCATCTGACCCCAACTCACCTACCTGAAAGACGTATTTGTCGACATTATCTTATTAGACGTCCGCCACCAACTCTTCTGGTTACCCTAGCCAAGCCATTCCGCACTGCTGAGACCTCACCCTCAAATATGTTGACAAAAATTGATAACGGCTTATTCTTCTCCGACCTGTTTGTCCGTGGGAATTATTTTATTCTCCTGCTACGTTCCAGGTATCTCTTATTGAACAATCAATATGCCACATAAAGACGTTCTTCCTCCTAGGGATAAGTTCAAGGTTCAATCCTTCTAGGAACTATTTTATTTAAGTTCGTATTACTCGTATTAATGAAGCAATGACTCTAAATTCTTAATCGCTTATAAATCAAAAACCAGTGGAAGGCTCTTTTGCACAGGAAGCCGGCTAGGTTATGGGTACTACAACGGCGCTTAATTCTGCCGTGAAGCAGTAATGTGTAAGCATTACTGTGTTTGTCCATTGCTGTTGTGTCCATTTTCGCATCATTCTTGATTGCATTTTTGATGATAAAATTATTCTCACAAATATTATTATATTGCTTTAAGCGAAATTGTTATATTTTACTTTAAGGTGTGTAATAAAAATTTGTAAATTAATTTGTGTGATGTAAAGTCAAAATATGTCTATGTTTCCGTCTGGAGGGCGTTGTAGCTAGTGAAGTTATTGGGCAAATGAGACTTAACATCTTATGTCTCAAGGAGACGACCGCAATTTTAGCGCCGCTCATAATTTTTGGGTTTTTCAAGAATCCTGAGCGGCACTGCAATGTAATGGGTAGCTCGTATCAATTACCTTCAGCTGAACGTCCTGCTCGTCTCATACTTTATTTCATAAAATAAAATAAAAATAGATGCCCTAAAAGTTATTAAGTGTAGCACTTCTTTATATTATGTACTTGTTATATGAATTTAAACTATGAACCTTGTCCATTTTAACCCCCAGAAAACTCAAGTTTGCGCGTTTACCACTAAAAAAACCCCATTTGCCGTATCACCGTTCTTCGACAACACTTCCCTTAAAGCCTCGCCTAATATCGGAATAATGGGTCTCGAGCGATTGCCAATTCCGTGGCCATCTGGAGGGCAAAGCCAAATTGGCTTCCAAGAAGCTGGGAGTCATTAATAGAGCACGGCAATACTTCAAGCCGGCCACACATGGAGTATTGCTGTCATCTCTGGTCTGGCGCACCCCAGTATCAGCTCGATCCATTTGACCGCGTGCAACGCAGAGCAGCTCGAATTGTCGGGGACCCAGTGCCCTGTGAACGGCTGGATCTCTTGGCGTTGCGTAGATACGTCGCTTCATTGTGTGTCTTCTACCGCATTTATCAAGGGGAGTATTCCGATTAGATGTTTAACCTGATTCCTGCCGCCGAATTCCACCTTCGCACGACACGCCACAAGTTAGGATATCATCCCCACCATCTGGATGTGTGGCGGTCCCCCATAGTGCGGTTTTCAAGGATCTTTCTTCCTCGTACTACAAAGCTGTGGAATGAGCTTCCGCGCTTGTGCGGTGTTTCTGGGACGATACGACATGGGTACCTTCAAAAAAAGCGCGTACACCTTCCTTAAAGGCCGGCAACGCTCTTGTGATTCCTCTGGTGTTGCAAGAGAGTGTGGGCGGCGGTGATCACTTAACACCCGTACGCTCGTTTGTCCTCCTATTCCATAAAAAAAATGTAAATCTGTATCATATAACAAATTGTATGCCATTTATTGATAAAAACTTGATTGAAATTGATCTATAAATTATAGTTATCAATTAATTTTTATTGTGCAATTATATATTATCATTATTGTTTAAAACAATAGAAACTGTACTTCTCACTGAAAGCGGCAGGTATGAATAACCTCTTGTTTTATTGTTTTACTTATTCGATTTTATTACACCTATTTTAATTGAAGACGTGTTTGTGTTGGCTGCTAGGGAAATAAACTTTTTGCAGAGTAGTAGGTTTCTTATGAGTGTAGTAACCTAATAATACTAATAATATGACTTATAGCAATTAACATTTTATCTGCATCTTTTAAGTCTGATTTTGTGTATATCGAGCTTAATATTTTTATGAATAGAGTATAATATAATAAAATGATGGTGAAAAAGCTAATTCGCATTTTATTATAAAACTCAAGACATTATTTTAAAGTTTTTTTTTATGAAAATAAGAGACGAGACAAGCAGGACGTTCAGGAGATGGTAATTGTTGCCCAATGCCTTGCCCATTACAATGCAGAGCCACTCAGGATTCTTGTAAAACCCAAAAATTCTGAGCGGCACTACAATTGCGCTCGTCACCTTGACACATAAGATGTTAAGTTTCAATAGGCCAGTAATTTCACTAGCTACGGCGCCCTTCAGACCGAAACACAGTAATTTTTATACATTACTGCTTCACGGCAGAAATAGGCACCGTTGTGGTTCCCATAATCTAGACGGCATCCTGTGCAAAGGAGCCTCCCACTAACTTACATATTATCGTATATTTGTGCCATTTTCTTCAAAAACGTTTTGCCATCTTGTAGGTGGTGATACGATCCCGTTTCTGTAGAAATTGTAGAACATCTGATCGATAAAATGCAACATGGCATTCCTCACTTGATACTAACCTGATAATGCTTAAATAATTCAGATACACCGAAACAGGTGGAAATCTGAAGGTGTAAGGTGAGGTGCTATATTGCGGATGTATTAACACCTCCTAGCTAAGCTCGCTTAACTTTTGCTGTGTGGCTATACACAGGATTCTGGCTAGATTATGGGTACAACAACGGCGCCTATTTCTGCTATGCTGCACGTATGAAGCAGTTAAGTGTAAGCATTGCTGTGCTTCGGTCTGAAAGGCGCCGTAGTTAGTAAAATTACTGGGCAAATGAGACTTAACTCGTCTCGAGGTGATGAGCGCTGGAACCGCTCAGATATTTTGGGGTTTTTCAAGAATCCTGACCGGCAGTGCATTGTAATGAGCAGGGCGTATCAATTACCATCACCTGAATGTCATGCTCATCTCGTCTCTTAATTTCATAAAAAAATGTTTTGATCAAAAATATTGTGGTTCAAACTTTCTTATTCAGACTCGTCGTTATATCCCACCTGACCCCTGACCAAACACTCGTAAATGACACATATAAAATAGTACAGCAATAACCAATTAGTTTGTAAATAATATTATAGCGCGTAATATTCTAACCTTATTGAGTATGCAACAGCGCAAGCAAATAAAACCGCAATGTAATAATACAATAAAATGAAATAGCACTATTAGTATCGACTGTGTACGAGTGGGATAAGAATAGCTAGATATACCATTTCAAAATTATAGAAATTATAAGCTCATCTATCCTCTGACAACTTTAGGTTTTGCTTACAGTGTTTTAATTATTTATATTCATAAGTATTATTAAAAGTAAATGACGGTCTGTTCAGTTTCTTTTTACGCAGCAATTAGAAAATTATATTGGAAATCATTCTATATATCTATACGAATATTATGAGTTTTATTTTTGACTCGTAACTTCTATGCATTTTCTAAAATATGTTACAAGACTGATGGCTTATTTGAGGTTACTTTAAAACACCACACGTATAGAAAACAAATTACAGATGTCCGGCACGAGTCATTAGCACGCTTATCATTGGTCGTTCTGAAGCGCACGTAGAGCCGACAAAGTGCTCATTGGCTCTTAGTCGATCCTTGTATTATATTTATTGGATCAACTCGTGTCATTGAGCAACCGTATACTTTGACGCAATTTAAAATTTCAAACGTAATCTTCCACCAATTTTAATCATCTTCCTGGAATCAGGTCAAACAGCTCTTCGAATCTAATAGGGGTTATCTTTGAGTGCGATTCCGCAAAGATTTGTTAGTCTACATTCAGAATGCACCTAAAGCCAGCGCACACGTATCGAGTTAGGGGATATACATGTCCACCACTGAAGAATCGGCCCCCGCTAAACCCCCAACCGAACAACCGGCTTAATATACAACGTAAAATCTGCGTCAATCAATTCAAAATGTGCTTAGCCTCTACGCGAGGCATGTTGACTCGCCGATCTCTGAAACGAGAGCTCTCCGGATCACTCCCGGTAATAAAAAGGGTAGAAGACACAAAATGTATCGAGGTTTCTACGCAACGCCCAGTGATGGAACTGTTCACATACTGCTTGTTCGTCCAGCTCTGCGTAGCATACGGTCAGGTGGCATGAACTGATATAGGAGACCAGCATATAGCACCAGACCAGAGATGAAAGAGCTAGAAGTTTTGTAGAGAGAGCTAGAAAGAGATTTTGCTTTCCATAGAGTTTTTGTACAGAGTAATCGACTACCTACTGATTTAAATATATTCTGTCACTACTAATATTACTTAAAATCAACCCGGATGAAGTTTGGATGGACCCAAATATATATAACACAATCCAAAACTAACAAAACTAAATTGTAACAATATATGAACACATTAAATATAATTTAAAACGTCGTAAGTGCTCAGTGTCATATCCAGCTATATGACGTCCGCGTGAATTTAACTTTACGATTGAAATAAAGTCTGGATGCAGTCGGAATTAACGCCATCTCAAGGTTAATCGCTGTATGCAGATGTTTCCATCTCAAATGTTTGTGGACGCTATATTATGAGTGTTTTGTTTAATGCTTTAAAACTGTTCGTACTCAATAATATAATATTTATATGACATATTTCTTTTAACTAGGCAGACAAACTCACAGATCTACTTATTATAGTGTGTATTAAGGAGAGGTTTATGATTTTTATAAGGAGTCCAATATACATTTAGAAATTCGGTGCCGTATTAGATAGAACTCTGTCAGACGAAGGAGCCCCTGGTTTAATCCTTGCCCGTTACAAATGTTTTTTAAAAGTTTGGCAACGCTCTTGTGATTCCTCTGGTGTGACAAGATATTATGGGCTCTGGAGAGTAAATGAGTAAAAATTTTCTTTCAACCTCCTAAAACTACGAAGAAAGGAGTTCGTCCCACGTTAATTTATTAAGTTTCACTTGATTGGTCAATGAAAGTAGGGGCTTTAATAAGTTGGGCCATAAATCAAATAAAATCAATATCTTATTAACTTTATTCATTTAGGTCAAAGAAATGGCACTTATAAATATCAAAAGTTATATAATATTTAATGAATAGAAGTAAATCTACAATTATTTTCATCTTCATCAACGTTTAGCATCAATTTAATTTGTTGGTTTTTTCATAAATAGTTTGTAACACGATGAACGTGTTACATGAAGGGCTGACAGCATAGAGGAGCTTTTTAGTAGGTAGGGGGTGTCCGCGTAAGCGGACATTTGGGCCCTGTTTCAGTACAGTACGTAAATGTATTTTCCTACTCCCTAAAAAAAACAGCTCCGACTAAGACCCACTAAATACCTCCTCTATGTTCACAGCCCTAAAAGCTATTTCAGCGAAGCCGGGCGTGGGCCTTGGAGGCCATTGTAAAGTGATGCAACAAAATACACATACGTTATTTCTTATTCAAGTAAGTTAAAAGATTAATGTAAATTAATATAGACAAAACCATGAGAGTTAATAGATACATCAATAATTACATTATACTAACGATTATACGATGACAGGATCTTCTACCAACCACAAGTAGCACCCATCACGAGCATGATGCATCACCAGCCATCACCTCCTTCGACCATATTATAGGGAAGGGAATGACCCGCCCCACGACGCCGCCTCAAGCAATAACCTTTAGGGCTATTTCACCGGGCCACCAAATTGATTGCGCAACCAAACGGACACCAGGAGAATAACTACACTGGCCTTCAAAAGTAAGTATCACACTTTTAAAATTGGGATAACGTTTTAAGTTCACAAGATATACTTTCGAAATAAAAAGGACTCCAAAGAGAATTTAATTTTATACATAAAAACTTTATAGTCGGTAACCTTCTTTTAAGAATTGGCTGAAAAAAAACTTTAAAAACAAAACCATTCCTTTTTCAAAGTGGACGTTTCCGAATTACAATTTTACCATTCACATTTTTCTTTCTGTTTTAAATTTTTTTCAAGATCGATGGGTCTTGTTTTAAAAATTTATGCTAAAAAGCACATAACATTTATTTATCATGTCTCTTTCAGTTGAAGAATGTGCTAGGATCATGGCTTTACTGGATCTAGGCATCAGTATGCGTCGCACTGCAAGAATGGAGGGTGTGACGGTACGAACGTTCACGAAGGTAAAGCGAAGGTACGAAGAGACTGGACACCATCTGAGGAGACCTTGTAAAGGCAGACCCAGGTGTACCAGTGCCCGAGAAGATCGTTATATTATTTCCACTGTGTTAAGAAATCGCCACCAAAATGCAGTTGAAGTCCAGCAACAGCTATTTCAGACCCGGAGTAATGTAATAATGTAGTCCACATTAGTGACAGTACAGTGAGAAGAAGACATGCTGAAGCAAATTTGAAACCCCGAAGACCAGCGAGTGGCCCAAAACTCGAGAGACAGCATCGAGTAGCGAGACTGCGATACGCCCGTGAACACATGCAGTGGGATGAAGAAGAGTGGTCAAGAATTTTGTTTGCAGATGAGTCTCGATTCTCCCTTTACACTTCTGATGGAAGGCGAAGTGTTTACAGGCGACCTGATGAGCGATACCTTCAAGCCTGCATCTCAGAAAGAGTCCAATACGGTGGAGGCAGTGTACATGTATGGGCTGGCATATCTTCAGAAGGTCGCACAGAGCTAGTAGCCATAGAAAATGGCACCCTAACTGGGCAAAGATATGCTCAAGAGATTCTCGATGAGTATGCATGGCCGTATTTAGCAAATATGGGTGATGGATCGATGCTGATGCATGATAATGCCCGGCCACTCACGGCTCATATCGTACAAGAGTATATTCAGGAGGTCGGTATCAGCGTGACGGCTTGGCCATCAAGAAGTCCTGATCTCAACCCGATTGAACACGCCTGGGATGAGCTTGGGAGGCTAGTCAGAAATCGCAGACCACCACCTACTACCCTCAGGGCACTAAAGCAGGCCCTGGTAGAAGAATGGGAGAATATTCCCCAATATCGGCTCCGAAACCTAGTGTTCAGTATGCCGAACCGGCTCGAAGCTGTAATCAGAGCTCGAGGAGGCAATACCAGTTATTAAAAATTAAATAACATGTAATACATTTTAGTTGAATTTTTTACACTAAACTAAAAATGTCTATTTTCATTGTTTTATCTTTTTTAAGTTAAAAATGTTACAAATGTATTATTTTAGTTTCTAAGATTAAAGCCAATAAAATTTGCAACAAAACATTTTTAATCTTAAATCTGTACCTTCTATAGTTAAGAAAAAAAAATAATTTGAAAAGTGTGATACTTACTTTTGCAGGCCAGTGTATAATATAGCGGTATATATTTTATTGGTAGTAGTGACTAGTTGCTACACCGTGGTGTCTCCGTGAAAAACAGTGTGGATCTACTTAAATGTTATCACATCTTAAAGTATTGTTGAAATTAATTTTTTTAAGACTCAACTCCAACACAAATTTAAAAAAATATCTAAATTGCATAGCCCGATAGTGACATTTTCAGACATATTATTCTTAAAAAGTAGGCTAATTTCATTCTTTCGCAAGCCAAACGAGAAATGTTATCACGCGAAAACCGGATTTGAATTTAAAATCTAACAGATTTACGAGGTTGAATTTGAAAACGAAAGTCATATCTATGGGGCAATCTTTAGTTTATATTTTAATATTTAAATTTTAAGTATTCATAATCCCAAGCCATATTTGAGACCCTTTTTTCCGAATATAAAATGAAGGTTTAATTCAAAGAGATGGAAAAATAAATTATTACATGACAAGGTGTTGTATTGCTGAAAAGCCTCTTTTTGGTTTTAGAACATGGTGAGGATAAGAAACTTACCACCTTCTTTGTAATTAAGTTTCAGGCCTGATTTTTTGATAAATTTTTCAACTAGATATTTTGGCTATGATGAGCTATATAGCTCACTGACCTATTTAGAAGCTTAATGCAAAATCTTTGACATTTTGATTATTGAACGAACACTGGTCAGAAATAAAATCCTAACCCTTTTATCCAAGTATGGAAACAAGGTTTAGGATTTTATTAGCTTTAGGTAGGTAACAATACAACTTTTAAGGCAGTACTAAGTAGTTCTGTTGGTTTGGTGTCTGGATGGTCCTGTCATCGTTAACTGTGCTTCATGTTATTTAAATTAAAATTATTTTATACATACCTATATCAAACAAATCTTATAACTTTATTTACAATACTATGATTACATTAAATTAAAACTCATCAAAGCAGTAGGTTGTACATTCTCCTCGCCTCAGGGCCCCACGGGCCAAGTGTCTCGACACCAAACAGCCCAAAGATGTATGACTCACTGAGACCATGTTGGTCTTGCGACGCTTGCTGTCTTCGGCAGTCGAAATAGCAGCTCCAGCTCCAACTGACGCATCTTGGACATGAGAAGGAGCCAGAGTGTCTTGACATTTTGATATTAAAAATAAAAATTTTGATTCTACATCGTGGCTGTGTGAGTTAAGATGTTACTCGCAAATCGCGCGGTTGTAGAATGCCAGACGTCAACATGATGCAGAAAGAAATTCGCATTTTACGTAATGTCCGGTGATGAATTTTGTTTGCTGGTATCTGCTGCTCCCCGTGATATGTTATGCGATAGATATTGTATTAATGGCCAGACTATAAATAGGTATCATATTAATAAATTATTCCGTATTACCCCTCAATAACTTACCAGACAAATCCAGTGTAAACACGGTATCCAACTTGCATCTGAATTTTCGACTTTAATTAACAGTACTTGCAAAGTTAGTTGATAGCTTCCATTCCTAAATTTGAATTTGGAATTCCGAGTTATATACAAATTTGAAACTAAACAGTATTAGAAAAAGACAATTTAATAGTTGTGGAGCTAAACCCTGAGTAAGATGTTGGACTAAAACTAGTTGGAACAGGCAAGTGTAAGTTTCAAGAACTTCAGAATTCATTTGTCTGTCTGGCTAGTATCTATGTAGCCTCACTGGGAGACACACTGACCGTAAGAATGGGAAATATTAAATATCCAAAATATGTTTAGTATTTATTGGAATATTTTATCAAAATATTTGAAAATTTGGCTTGGATGAAATACAATAAATATTTCCCGTAATAATATGAATTTCACCAATGAATTTATAACCCCATTCATTGATGATTTTTTTCACTTGCATATTGTATTGTATCTCAGTACACAAAATTTAAGAGCTTTTGCTTCTGCAACAGTAGTTTTTAATTATATACGAAGGAAGACGAAATTTAAAGCCTTTGGTGACAGGTGAAAGCAGTACTAGAGGTTTTACAAAAGTTTTATGTTTATCACGGACGAGTAAAATAAGAAGGACTCCGTACCACCTGACATAACAGTGAAGCACCAAAACAAGCCAGTAAATGAGTAAATACATAGCCCCACGCACACACTTACACTAATACAAGCCATTGGGCTGCCATTATGAGATTTGACATCGTCTGTGACAGATTAGTTTTCGTCGCAATAAAATATTTAAAAATGCCGTCGTGCGTTGTGAAAAAGTGTAAAAACGATTCTATAAAAGTATTTGTGGCCATATATGATTATTTAAGGGAGTAAATATTGTGTAACTGATATCGCCCATCACCGCACACCCACTACCATAAAGGTGCTTCACTTGCTAATATCACGGCGCGGAGTCCTTCCTTTTTTACTCGTCCGTAATGTTTATGTGTTTTATGTTTATATATTTTATATGTTTTATTTCTACAGTTTGGAGGTTCTTGGAAAACAGTTCCTTGCATGCATACGATGCCAGATCTCAGTGGGATGAGTCTAAATTGTCATTAGGCTCCAGCAATTTTGGTTAAGGCAAAATTATGTCTTTGTTGCCTAATCATCATTAATTATGAGCAAATAGGTAAGGAAAACTTCAGGTATAGAGAGTTACAGCCTTGCTCCCTCCATTTAGCTTGCAGATTTCCTGTCTTGAGTTTCATAGTCATAATTGCCTGCAAGAAAGATTGTAATAGTGGGTTGGAATGAACTAATGCCAACCCCTCCTCATATTGAGTTACATCCAGCCTTGACTAAAACTGTTGGTTTTACAATTCCATGGATAGATTTGTTTTAGGAACACTAGGACAGTGTACCGCTAATACTGCCCTAATAATGTTGCGCTCTATTGTGCGCTTGTGCTTCGTGTCGTTATTTCAATACTGGAATCCCCAGTATTTGACACAAGTATATTATAATGAACCATTTCAGCTAAAAGATGTTCACTGCTGGCCTCTCCAAAGAAGTCCATGACGATCGGTTATAATAATAATAATAAATTTTGGAGAATAGGTGGTGGTAGTAGATTTCCCTGCTCTCCTTTATTTCATAGAAATGACAAAAGAGTTATTTATGAAAAGGGTAGTTGTTGAAATACTGTTAAATACTCAATAGCTAAATTATAAGGGTCTAGTGAAACCGCGTTACTATTAGACAGAAAAGATCCAATGCAGACCAGACCATAGAGTTGGGAAGCAAATATATAACATTTATTATAAAAAGGAGACATTTTTAGAATGTTCATGACTTGTTTTTAAAATGCCTATGTTGTATCAAACATAGTCTATCGTTGGTTCAGAACCGTGCTCGCTCGTCAACCCCCCGGTCGCTATGTCAGTTCAGACGGGTGTGATTGACCCGTCGCGTCGGCGGGGCCTATTCACCCCGCGGCCAGACGACCTGTTACACACCTCAATGATGTTTATGAATATACCTTAAAATATGATATTATAATAATTTTTAGCATCTCCTTTTATCTCTTGCAAATTATGTGATCGTATTGTGTGATTTTTAGAGTATACTGGAGTAGTAAGGATAATAAAGAACGCTAGACAGTTCTCTGCTCCTCAACTGAGATTTTTGCCATAATTGTCAAAACATAAAATTAAGTACTAAATTTAAATGTAATTTATAACAGACTAGTTGACCCGACAGACGTTGTTCTGTATATAATAAATAAAATAATGTTTTTATATGAATTTGTCAATGATATATCATAACATCAAGAATTATTTCGTAAAATATGCTCCCTGTTGTTGTAATGAAATTGTTTCACAGCAGAACTGTCAAACGGTGCGTCAATAAATTCTCTCATAGAAAATATGTCCATACAAAACAAATATCGGACGACGGGGGACACATCAAGGGAAAATAAAAATTGTTGTTTTTATTTAATTCCGAACATTTTCATATTTATTCACCTTTTAAACCTTCCCTGGACTTCCACAAATAATTCAAGACCAAAATTAGCCAAATCTGTCCAGCCGTTCTCGAGTTTTAGCGAGACTAACGAACAGCAATTCATTTTATATATATAGATAGATAAATATACGAGTAGTATCAGAAGTAAGACGATGTTCAATCGATACATTTAAAGCCGAAATTTTAAGGAGTTACTTTCCAGGAAACGCGATGTAACTTGATGTATATCCACGTGGATGAATTTGCAGACGGCTGTACTAATGCAATAAAATAATTAATAAAACGGTTTTTTCTATCAAAGTTTTATTTTGGTTAATTTATTGTTGACGGTGGTGGCTTGGGCACGGGGTAGGGCGCTGGTGTGGGACGTGACTTGCGTTGAACCCCAAGAACCCCTAATGGAAACCCAAGCGCTGGCAGCTATCTCGGTCAACGGATCAGCCTAGCTATCCAACGCGGAAATGCTGCCAGTATTCTAGGTACGCTTCCACGTAATGATAGTTATTTTATGTAGTCATAGTATTGTAAATATAGTTATAAGATTTGTTTTGTTTGAATAAATTTATTGTTTCGAATTTCACGAAACATGTATTTTTTCATACGATTTATCGCAAATTACCAATAAACACTATTACATCAATTGGGGGAGAGTGTCAGTATGAGTGGATAACACTGAAAATGTTTAGAACTGGCCAGTTAGAAACATTGCTAATGAAAACTTTTTTGAATTTCAATTTTAGAACTATTTGTTAACCTAATGTAGTATATTGCATTCATTTGTCAGTTGTTTTTGTGAATTGGCGGAAAAAATTAACCAAACACGAAAAAATTTTCGGTCAATGATTTATTTATGATTTTCGTTGTGAAATGAAATTGTGGGCGTACTCAACAACAAAGCTATGATAGGCTGCGATTAGCATTTCTTAATGAAGCCCCAACTCATGCCACTATTTGTAATTAGTTTAACGAGTTTAAGCGTGGATATAGCAATCTCAATTATGATCAACGTGAGGGACGTCCTTTAACAGCGACTACTGAAGATAACATCAGTGCTGTGCGACGCATGATAGAGGAAGATAAGAGAGTGACCTATCAGCAGATACGGGTAAGCCTAGGCATTGGTATGAGTTAAGTTCAAAAAATATTACACGATCATTTAGGCGTCAGGAAGCTTTGTACCAGATGGATTCCTCATACTTTAACCGACGACCAGAAACACCTTCCCATGGACTGGTGTCGCCAAATTCTAGATAATTTCAACGGCGGTGAGGCAAATGCTGTATTTGATATCGTCACAGGTAATGAAAGCTAGATACTATAAGCTGGATATTGCTACGAACCCGAAACCAAAAGACAATCTGCTCAGTGGGTGTTTCCTGTCGAGGATCGGCCATTTAAGGTAAAGAAAGGAAGAAGTCAAGTAAAAAAGATAATTGCTTCATTCAGGTCATTTCGCGACTGTTGTGCTAGAAGATGGAAGAACAGTTACTGCAGACTGGTATGTCAATCGCTGTTTTCCTGTTGTCTTGGAAAAAATTAGACAGCAGGCCCTCGAAGCAGGATCCTCCTTCACCACGACAATGCTTCAGCACATTCCGCAGAACGGACTGTTTGACTATGGCAGGTATCGTGATCATCCGCCATACAGTCCTAACCTGGCGCCCTGTGACTTTTATTTATTCCCAAGAACTAATGATAAAATTCGAGGTATTCGCTTTACGAGCCCTGAAGATGCGGTGAAAGCGTGCGAAAATGCCATAGATGAGACCCCTGAGGAAGAATAGGCCCACTGCTTTTCTCAGTGGTTCTATCGAATACGACGATGTGTAGAGAGGAACGGAGATTACTTCGAAAAACAATAAAAGTATATGAAACTTTCTACATTAAACCGTTTTTCATTTTCTAAGCATTTTCAGTGTAACCTAGGTATAATGTATTTGAATTTCTTTTAGGTGGTAATAATGTTTGATATTTTTTTATCAAACAGGAGAACAAATGAGCATACATAGGGGTCATCTGACGATATTAAACGTCTATATTCACGTAGCGCTACGGGTGTACAGGATACGTCACATAAGTGTTGTCAATCTTAAAAGTGTTAAGTAAACCGATAGGGGAAAGTTAATGGATTCTATTTATTACGTCACCGATACTTCATGAGAATTGATAAAAAAAACTCCATTAAGACAGTGTTCATAAGAAATTTGACAAGAAAAAGATTGAATTATAACCATCACGATGTTAAATCAAATAAAATTTGCATGTCCCTTAAATAATATTCATGTTGTTTGAGATGTTCCATATAGATAAGGATAGCAATAGGTACGTTTATAAGACAGAATTATTCATACTGAAAATGGGTAATTTGAAAGTACAGAGGCAACTAGAAACAAGCCCTTTTGTCAAACGCTTCCGTATTGCCAGCCCTCGTAATTTAGAACACAAAGAGACAAAGAATTGAATGTGTCATCGCATATTAATTACGCGGTGCAATTACCTCGTGTATATGTGTTGGTACGGGGATTCCGTACATTTATTTGAGCACATGCAGTCTGTTATGTGTATAGACTTCTTTGATGGACTTGCGAAAAAAACATCATTCCTTTTTTGAAGGGGATGTAGGGGAAGAGTTGTACCTTCTTAATTACCGACTGGCTTGACCATTATGTTATGCCAACTCTTTTACACAGGGCAGGTTTTATTAGGTATCTCATAATTTCTAAAGCCACCGGGCATATATTATCTTCTAGCATCTTTTTCGAACAGAGGAATGCTTTAGTATATGCATACAATAATGTCGCTAGCCCTTGCTTTTTACATACCTACATTATAAATTTCTACTGAAGGAGCTTCAAAGATACAGGATAGCCCATTCTCATTTTATTATTACTTTAAGATTTCATCAAATTAACCTTCCAAAATAATCACTATAAGAAAGAAACATCTAAAAGCTAAATTAATTAAACAGTGAAATACTAGTAAGAAATAGAGTAAAATTTAGCATTTTATTTTGTACAAAATTTAACATACATTATTTATGTCGACATTTCGCGTACTTTACAGCTGTGGGTCACTATTTTTTGTCGAGAAACATTAATAATGTTGTAAATGTAATAGTGATTCTAAATCACAAAATTTTGCTTAAGTGTTCGTTTGTGCTATTCAAATTCTTTCTTCTACTTCATGGCCAATACGCTCTTGACAGAGGTGTCGTGGTTGTATTGAAGCTTTGTTCCTGTGTGATAATTTGCGTAAGAATTGTCTTGGGAAAAAGAATTGAAGATTTTTTTACGCTGGAAAGGCTTTTGGAGAATTTTAAGCCCCCAGGTCAGATCAGGTGTATGGTTATACCGCCACTACTCTGTCCTCAGTGCCTGGTTTGCTATCTCGCATGTGGACCGTGGTTCAACAGGCCTGGAGCAACCGCAGCTAATAGAATAGAGTGATTCTGCAACATGTCTCATCACTCGAATAATAATTGGGTCCAGAGTTATGGTAGACCCAATCTCCCCCTTATCCTCCAAATGTTGAATTTTTAAATAAAAATGATATCCAAAAAACAAAATTAATATTAAATAATGTATATTATTTAATTAAGTAGCTCTCCGTAACCCTAAGCCCTTATAGTCCGTTACCTTGTTTTAAAATGCAATTTCCAACTGCGTAAATATAAAATAAATTTCCCACATAATTGCGCACCAAGTTCGATGAATCATACTCATATTGAACCAACTAAGTGTTATTGCTACTTTTTAAAGTCATAAGTTAAGTAGGGCAGGCCTTTCGGTTTTCTTGTCATAAATTACTTTATAATATTTAAAAGGATTGATTACTTTAGAATCATACTTTGTAAGCGATTAAGTACTTTTTTGAAATATTTTCTGTCACTTAGATAGACACTCCCAAATTCTAAATAAAAAAAATAGATTCTATGAATAGACCAAACTAAGCATATCTGGTAAATAAATTATAAATACGATCTAAGAATACGGGCGTTGGTGACTCTGTCGCTCGTTCGCCCTCTTTCATAAAAAAAAATATTCTATATTCAAACATGCCTGGACTTACTGGAAGTGGAATCTGGCCTCTTAGCTAGAAATTGGAGTTACAAACCAATAGGTAGAAAGGTCTTCGTATTTGGAAGAAATATGGAAACAAATCTAAAAGCAGAACATATCTTGAATGTGGAGAATGGTTTATATACATAAAATAAGCGCCACCAAATTAATGCCTCTTAGCATGATATTAGCAATATATTTATGAAATGAAATGATATTTTTTTTATTTACGTAAACTTACAAAAAGCATCTGTAAATAGTCATAAAATGTTCACAAGTGCGTAAAAGCATCAAAAAGTAAATGACGTAAGTAATTAAAAATACGTCAGTGGATGCTACAGGGTCGCAGAGACTCGCGATATGAATGGTACCGTACTACAAACTTCTTTATCCTCAATATATTCCTTAATATTATGGTAATAGTAACCTTTTCCGATTAAAACAGTTTTTATATATGTCTTGAATGTCCTGTCAGGCAATTCTGTTATGGTCGTTTGGGAGCTTATTATAGAATTTAACAGAATTTCCCAAAAATGACTTACTTTAAACTTAGTGGTTCTAAAACTGGGTATAGCAATTTTATGTTTGTCTAGTATCAAAGTTATGCTGTATACATATTTATGCATATTTTTCCTAGTATACATAATATTTTAATAGATATATTCTGATGGCACTGTAAGTATATTTATTTCTTAATTATATTAGATACAGAATCTAAATAGGCTCTGTCTAAATGGGGTATGGATAAGCTCTACAAAGCAATGCCCCTGGCCCCTGGATTGGACGAACTGACCAGGAAGGTTTGGGGATGACAGCAATAGAAGCAGAACCAAGGAGCACCAAAATAAATACTGGACGGAGATGTGTGTGAGCAGATCAAAAAGAAATTTAACCATGAAACATATAACTTTAAGCGCTCTCATTAGCTGTTGACACAACTCACATGCTTAACGTTACGTTAAATAATTCATCTGATAACGGATCAACAAGCATCTGCTTTTAGTGACTAACGACAGTCCCCTTGTGCATGTTGCAGGGCTTGAAGGTAGAGGCAAGGAAGTGTAGCTATATACCGGGCAAAGCACCTGGTGTCACCGAGGATTCTCTCCGAGGTCATGGGTTTGATAAATTACCTTGAGGAATTGAGATTGCAAGATCAGCTGCCCACTTCACCACACAAATTAAGCGCGTTGTAGTTTTAGAGTTGCGGAAAGTAGCCCGTCATTACCTATAAACCTAACTAGGATAAAATAACAGAAGGCTCGCTGCAAAGGGGTAACAATGACGAAAGTGTTACTTTCGTTTATTGACGTGATATTTTATACCTTAAAACAAAATCATACAAAAAAATTAAAGTAATTTAGAATCAAAAGGTTAAATAATTTTTTTCCAGCACATATCCATGTACAGATACAGTCTTCCACTGAAATTCTAAAATTTGCATAAAACATAAAACTTAGGAACAAGTTTTTTAACTATTACTGATTTCATTTATTTGCCGCTTATGTTGGGCTAAGTCGGTCTGAGTAGGATGACTCAAGTGGAGACCATTCCCACTCATTATTTCATGTAATGAAAGTGAAAAGACAAAATGCGTCGCAGTAATCATATTTTTGGACACAATTCAACATAAATTGTCGCATTCTTACAACAAAGGATAAATTAATAGCGTATAATGAGGCATAAACGTCTTCCAACGGTATCATGCCAAAACTCTTAATTACGATGTGCGCATTAACCTCGGTTTAGTCACGCGATGACGCGGGGTTCGAGCCCTCTACTGGTATTCTAGCAAGCAAATCTTTTTACACAGAGTTCCGATATTTTGATCCAACTGCATGGATCATGATTAAATTAAACTTGGTGGTTGGAATCACTATTTTTAGTCCACCCAGCTATCACAGTGCGAGTTGGTCTATCTAAGACTTTGAACTTCATCGGAGATGTGTGTTGGTCACCGTAAGAGCGTCAAACAACGGTGTATAAAATGCATTTCCAAACATTTTTACCGACCCATTCTCTTTAAGTTCTATTGTGGAGCTTAATTTCACGCGATAATTATTTTTGTGTCCTTGGATTTCGGCTTTAACAGCATTGTCCTTTTTAGTTCGAACAAAACGCCCTGATCGACAACGGATGTATTGGTATCTATGATACGATAAACAAACATCCAACTGACACCACGGACAAGTAAAAAAAGAAGGATTTTGACTGGCACCTAGCTTTTGAAATATCTTGAAAATGACCAATGGCTCGATACCAACTTTTTGCAAGACAATCACTGCAGATTTGTTTTCTTTACACCCCATTCGTATATTGTGTTTTAATATTTACCCTCAAAAATATTTGAAATGGCTGAAAATTATCAAATTAACAAAACTAATAATAGCATAAGAATAAACCAAATACAAGCGAAGACTGGCGTAACTAATTCAAAGGTAATAAGTTCATTTGAATTCTCAACATTTCGTTTTGGTGTGAAATAAATCAATAAAATCGTTTCGAAAACGAATGGCGCTGAGAGAGAAGTAACGGCGCAAGAAATTCTGCCTGTATTATTTTTTGCACTCATCAAAAAAAAATGTGTATGCAACTATATCATCTAGTCCAAGCTATCCGATTGCTTAGATATAATGTTTCTAGAAAATTCCATATTTCTAGTGCAATGAACATCAATATTTAGATAAAATAGATTTTTTTAACAAAAATATGAACTAATTAATTAATATTAAACGTAACTTCATTGTAAATAAAACACTAAAATAGTAAACACGTAATACAATGTGATGATGAAGTAATAATACTAAACTTGATAGTAAATTTTAATAAAGCATAAAATAATGCAGCGCAGAGAAATAAAAGCTCATATATACAGATTCATGGATCAGAAGGCAGTTGTAAAGGCACTACAGGCGTTGACCTCAGACTGTGCGAAGGCTTCGTAGTTCACATATATATTAATACGCGGTGATTGACCTATGACATTGGCAACCAGTATGGTTGTAAGGCCTGGTTGATATCATACTTAACTATGCGTTACATTGTTGATACAATAGTGATTTTTATTGAAGAGTTAATGAACGTATGGGTTACGTGATTTTTTTATGAAAATAAAGGACGAGACGAGCAGGACGTGCAGCTGTCAGTAATTGAGACGCCCTGCCAATTACAATGTAGTGCCGCTCAGGATTATTGAAAAACCCAAAAATTCTGAGCGGTACAACAACTGCGCTCGTCACCTAATAAAGTTGTCAAGTCTCATTTGAGCAGTAATTTCACTAGCTACGGCGCCTTTCTGACCGAAACACAATAATGCTTACACATTACTGCTTCACGGCAGAAATAGGCGCCGTTGTGGTACCCATAATCTAGCCGGCATGAGCAAAGGAGACTCCCATGTGATACTATGAGATAACGATCGTCCATGTCTCTTGATACACAATACTCTAGAGGAACCAGGAAAGTGTAAAAGCCCTCCAAGGTAGATAAACGAGCTTCCCTTTAGAGGTCCTTCTATCACTTTTTATAGAAGGACAAAAATGGTATCCGACCACCTCGGCCTATTTTATTTATGTAAGAGTTCCTGAGGCTGGCATGATACGAAGTAATTATCTTTCACACCGCAACGCCAGATGATACATAAGATATAGCTTTAAGGGTAAATGTATACATACACTTTTATAACAAAGTCCCAGCCAGGCATTATAAATAAATAGATTTTAATGTTTTAAAAAAAATGGCTCTGTCGTAAATCCTACTACTCCACAATTGAATATCTAAGTGATTGGACAGCCTGGGACTAGATTATGATTATTTTAAAGCACTAGCAATGACAGTAATATATTTCTATATTTGATTAAAAAGAGCGCAAAAAAATGCCGGGAGAGTTTCTTGCGTCGCTTCTCTCTCAGAGCGCCATTCGTTTCCGAAGCGGTAGTAGTAAATATTAAATATATAATAAATTTTGAGAAAATAAATGCCTTTATGCCTTTTTTTATGCTAGAGGTCAAGAGATTGGTTACAGACTTAAAGAATAAGCTTAAGGCTAAGAAGGTTACAAAGTCTTATCAGTTCTGAAATACTGCAGCCAGAAATTAAAAATCAAAATCACTTTATTCATGTAGGTCAATCAAATGAGATTTATGAATATCCAAACTCTTATTCTTTTCACCAGTTACCACCACTTCGAAAAAAAAGCTACATTTTTCTTCGTTTTTTTATATAATAAGATATGAAATGCCTGGTTTGAGTCTGGCTCAATAGCTTATTATTTTCATTATGAATATTCATCTGTAATTAGGAAATTGTGTCATCATCATCATCATCATCATAAGCCGGAAGACGCTCACTGCTGGACAAAGGCCTCCCCCAATGATTTCCACGGCGATCGATCCTGCGCTGCCCTCATCCAACGTATTCCGGCGATCTTGACCAGATCGTCAGTCCATCTTGTGGGGGGGCCTACCAACACTGCATCTTCCGGCACGTGATCACCATTCGAGCACTTCACTGTCCCAACGGCCATCTGTCCGTTGAACTATCTGCCCCTATGTCGCTCGGTGACTTTGTTTCTCCTACATTGTTTATACATTCAGTAATATAACATTATCTAAATATGAGTTATCTTAAGTGTAAATTCCAAAAGATTTGTTAGACTACATGAATACAGAATGCACCTAGCGAACGGAAGAGAGACCAGAAAGTCTCTCGTTCCAGAGTTCGACATGTCTACATCTCCTGAGGATGCCCCGTGTAGAGACGAAAGACACGTTGATTTGGTTTAAGCAGAGTTTTAAGTTGCATTCTCCCGGGCTTTTAGTCAGGATTGATTTCCGCAATATAATAACGCCTAATTCAGTAAGCATTCAGTAATATTACAAAAAAAAAATAGGTAAGATCCTTTTATGGTCAACATCAGTACATCAGGTTAAGTAATGCAGTACATGTATAGTGGATGTTTTATTGTAGATAGTCTCACCATAAGGTGTAGACAAAGATTGAAATCATCCATATTATCAAGAGCGCAGTTAAAGAAAATCTGCAAACATTCATGCAATACATTTTGCAAACAAGAGAGATCCCGTCGATAATTCTAAAAGAACAGAAGTTGGTTGGCGGTATAAGCTTGGGGTTAAAGTCGCGGTGTTGCTAGACCTCTTCATAGTATTAGGGCTGTCACACCGCACATTTTATATTCTGTAAAATTAAATATATAAACATTACGCCCTTATTTTATATATCTAATTTCAATAAAAGAAATACAGGTTGCGCTCCGGGAGTGCCGGTAGAAGAGAAAACTTGAACATTAACGTTGTGCATTTATGATTATTTTGGGATGGTAAGGGAATAATTTCTCACGAATTGATTTATTTATCAGTACAATAGCATTTATGTGGTTAAATACAATATTCATTTATTGCACTATGGTACACAAAAATGACAATTTATATTACATAAAACACTTCAGAACTATAACAAACCTCTCAGAAAAATCAACTTTCAGATATATATATTATATATTTAGTAATCAATATTAGATTTAAACATTGTGGATTCATATACAGCACTAGATTATATAATTGAGCTACAGATCCAATATTGACAGGCTAACATACAAAAAAAACACAATAAATAAGGAGCGACAGCCCTATACTGTTGTAGAGAGCACACTTTTAATCTTGATTTTTGTATAGCACACGGAGTGTGGCGTGTCTCTCACTTACCAATATTACTATGTGGTCCTTCCGTACACACTCAATATTACAGTATCACGGAAATTCAAGATCTTACAATGATTTATTAGTTAAAAATACAATAGTTTTTATGCTATTTTTAACTAAATTCTTGAAATGATATAAAATGAAATGAAATGAAATTTTATTAGCAAGAAACACTGTTGTTAAGATTTTAATCTAATAAAAAGGCATAAAAGGCATTTATTTTCTCAAAATTCCATTAGAATTCTTTTTGATGTTATTTCTTATACTACTAGATACTACTACCGCTTCGGAACCAAATGGCGCTCTGAGAGAGAAGTAGCGGCGCAAGAAACTCTCCCAGCATTCTTGTTTGCGCTCTTTTCAATAAAAATATACAATATTGTACAGTCATTTCTATCGCTATAAAATAATCAAAAAGTGTCCACAAGTTCCAATCTCTGGTCATTTATAAGTACAATGGTTTGTACCTCCGCTGTGTTTGGTGTAATGAACCGTAAATATTTTGTTTTCTTACTGTTTAAGTGCAGATTATTCGTCTCAAACCAACGCACTATCTTTGAGAGTGCATTGTTTACCTCGTCATCAATATCCGCACGTCGCTTCACTTTAAAAATAAGTGAAGTATCATCAGCAAACAATACAATCTCATGGCTATCATCTACCACAAACGGTAGATCGTTAATATATATAAGAAACAAGAAAGGACCGAGAATAGAACCCTGTGGAACACCTATTCCCACAGATTTACCCGAAGACCGTTTGCCATTTACATCGACAATTTGTACTCTTTCGCTTAAATATGATATTAACAGATTTAGGGCTCTATTTTTCACTCCATAATGATTTAGTTTTAGAAGTAAAGTTTCATGGTGGACGCAGTCAAATGCTTTGGACAAATCACAAAAAATGCCCAATGCATCCTGTGACTCTTCCCAGGCATCAAAGATGTGCTCAATGAGTCTAGTACCCGCATTAATTGTTGATAAGCCCCTAGTGAAACCAAACTGATTTTTGTTCATTAATTTATAAAAATGCATTTGTAGCTGTTGAAGCAAAACTTTTTCAAAAAATTTACTAAAAATAGGCAGCACTGAAAAGAACTGCCCGATTTAAACAAATGTATAACTTTGCTGTATTTCATGAGGTCAGGGAATACACCCTCATCTATGCATTCATTAAATATTATTGCTAATTCAAGTGCTATAATGTCAAGTATGTATTTCACAATATTAGTCGAATGGCCCCATAGGTCTTTTGTATTTTTTAGGTTAATTAATTTGAAGATTTTTATCATATCGCTACCTGTAACATACTTAAATTTCAAATCAGTGGAAGATACTGGTACATGTAATTTAAGCATATCATATGCTGCTTTTGGCGAAGAGTTAAGGTCGTGACAATCGGGATTTCGGAGATGTATTTATCAAATTCATTTGCGATTTCTATTTCCGAATTTATAACGCGATTATTAATATTTAAACAGATAGAGGTGTTACGGCAATTCGATCTACCAGTTTCATTGTTAATTACACTCCAAGTCGCTTTTACTTTACTAATACTGTTTTTAATTTTATCTGCAATGAAACGTGTTTTCGCTTCATGACAAACAACTTTAAAGAGCTTGGAGTATTTTCTTACACATATTTTAAATTCTTCACTATTATTGTAATGTTTCTCATAATAAAGGTCATATAAGCGTTTACGACTTTTGTGGATACCCATTGTTGCCCAATCATTAAAACAATGTTTGTTGTTTACTGTCACCGTAACTGGAGTATAAATTCTGTCAAATTCCTCACAGAAGGAATTGAAGACTAAGTTAAAGTGAAAATTAGCAGTTTCACCACAGTGTAAAAATGGTATCGTATTTGCCAAATTATTTCTAAACCTCTCAAGACGGCTACCCGTAACTGGTATAATCGTCACCTTTTTTGGTCTGACATTGTCCAATCTTGTATTTACTTTTATAAGTTGCCCAGTATGGTCGGACTGAAGATTATTAATTATAAGATTACTAGTAATAGTAACATCTGTAAAAATATTATCTAAACAGGTTGCTGTTGTAGAAGTGATTCTAGTAGGTTCCCAAAATACATTGAACAAATTAAAACTTTGAAATAAATTTTTAAGGCTAGTACAATTGGCCGAAGGTTCAAGCAAGTTTATATTAAAATCTCCACACACTATAATTGACTTGCTGGTTTTGCTAAATTTTTATAGTACCTTCTCCATTCTATGTTGAAATTGTTCATATGATGCAGTGTATGCATATACACTTACATAATAAATTGCTCTAGTTCTATACAAGCTATCTCAATTAGTTGTTCTATAGAGAAATTAACAATATCTCTTCTAATTATACATTTTAATCTATTATTAATAATAATTAGGGAACCTCCACGTATTGCCCTACTTCTACAAAACGAACTGACTACTTTATGTTCTCTTAAACTAAACTGGAGCTGATGACTCTTACGCCAATGTTCTGTAATACATAATATGTTTCGTCAATTGACATGTAAAATATGTTATAGAGTTGTCTAAGCACCAACACACTGCTGTTATACTGAAACATGTCGGATTTCACAATTCTATCATTAATATTAATTAAATTAAAATTTATTATTGACAATTATGTTCTTGTATTATCAATTATGTTCTTATTTTTGTTATCTATTTCTAGTAGAATATATAGTGATAATGGTATCAGGGCTAGTCGCTTCGGCAGGTAAGTCGTAAGTGGATTCTGATTTCCATAGCCAACCCCCTGTTATTATCTTCAATCAGCGCTTGATGTCCTATGAATGTTTTTAGACGCCTTATATACTTTTTATACTAAAATACTAATACTTCACCCTGTGCTTCCCCGGGGCGTAAAAAGAATAGGGGACTCCTAGACCCAAGAGTGTCGTAAGAGGCGACTACGGGCTTATTGAAAGTGGGAGAGTCACGCTGCCGTCTTCTGACGTCAGCACGATCGGGCTAGACTCATAGGTATATAGGTATTCTCGGGCTACTTTCTGCAACTCGACGTGTGCTATGTGCGTATTTTGCGTCGTAGATTTGGGTTGCTAATCTTGCCATCCCAACTCCTCAAGGAAGTTACTCAAACCGCTGATGTCACCCATGACTTCGGGGAGACTCGGTGACCCCAGGTGTTTGGCCCGGTATATATACACTACGGCCAGACTCATCCGTGTTAAATAAACACACTCGCACTGAATACCGGCGTGAAGTAGCGGCCTAGTGCTGATATATTTCGCATAGGTTATTGAGGAAGACCAGAGGCCATTTTTATTATTTATTATTTGTGTGTAAATCAGGTAGGTCAGAAAATCAGCCTCTCAAGTGACACTTGTAATGGGGTATATATAGGTCAAACAGGTCGAAATTTCGAAATTAGATTAAAGGAACATATTGCCGCATTTAGGAATAATCATCCCGAAAAATCACACTTCGCGAAACATTTGATTGATACAGGTCACTAACTCGGAAACAATAATAATTTTAATATTTTACATGCATGTGAAAAAGGATTTCGATGTGTGTTAACATAGTTAAATGAACAAACAAATTTAGTCCCATCAACTTTGTTACGTATCTCTTCCGGGGGCTATTACCCCGCATTCGGTCGGGGTTATTACATCACAACAGCCGACCAATCACAGCGCGTCATTTCATGGGACGAGGGTATAAAACAGCGGCTTCCGGCTCATTTGATTCAGTCTCGTGACAGATTTTCGCGAGACAACACGTCCTGAGGATGCCTCGTGTAGAAGCGAAAGTGGAAGCGAAACACGTGTCGAATTGTTCAAAAACAAATATTGGCGGAATTAACACTAAAGAAAACCTAAATTATTTGTATAATTATGGATTTCCGCAAAGTAACACCTACTTCAATAAATTTTTTTTGACAATATTTTTTATTTTATTATGATTCAGCATTAAAAATACATCACTTCAAATTTTCACCCACCTACGCTTCTAGGAAGTTGTATCCCATGCTAATGTGAAAAAAGGGATTGAATTAAGGAAAGGAATAGTATTGTAACTTCTTTTGTACAAGTATCTAAAGAAGGTTGTCTACATATTTTTTATGAAAATAAGGGATGAACGAGCAAGACGTTCAGCTGATGGTAATTTATACGCCCTGCCTACAATGCAGTGCCGCTCAGGATTCTTGATAAACCCGAAAATTCTGCGGCGGCACTACAACTGCGCTCGCTACCTTGAGACATAGGTTGTCAATTCTCATTTGCCAAGTAATTTCACTAGCTATGGTTCCCTTCAGACTGAATCACAGTAATATAGTTCCACATAAAACATGATATACATTAACCGAAAACAGTTTTAAGCTGACTTCAATGAAAATATATGTAGGATAAGATGGGCTGTACAGTCGTGCGAAAATACATTTTTTTTTATAATTATTATCATGTCTGCATTGTTACTGGATTTTTTTGTTTTGAAAGTGAAAAAGACATCTCATAATTGTTTTTTTTTGCATTGGGGGAGTTTCTCAAAATTTCTAGGTACATATATAGCGTTTTCGGTTTATACAACAAAAAAATACTCAAAAAGGGGGTGATTGCGAGGAATGATATTTGTGATAATAGTTCTCACCATCTACGGAGTGAATTTCCTTTGAAATTACTCTAAAAGTACGAAGTTAAATGGAATCCTTTTCTTGCGTCTGGAACCCGCAAGAAGCAAGCTACTTACTACTCCTAGAGAATCTGTTTGAAATTAATATTGAATTTTACTTCGGGAGGCTCCTTTGCACCGGATGCCGGCTAGATTTTGGGTACCACAACGGCGCCTATTTCTGCTGTAAAGCAGTAATGTGAAGGGCGCCGTAGCTAGTGAATTGATGGTGACAGGTGGTGGACAGGTGATTCCTGGGAACAGCTCAAAATATTGGGTTTTTCAAGAATCCTGAGCACTGCATTGTAATGGGCAAGACGTATCAATTACCATCTGCTGAGTTCGTCTCGTGCCTTATTTTAATATAAAAAAATGTTTTATGGACAAAAGTTCATTGAAATAAATACAGCAAATATAAAAGAAAGCGATGGCAAAGGAAATGGATGTATTGAAACATTATGTTTCTTTAATCCTATAGAACGCAATTGATTCTGAATCGCGAGTGCTATATTAATTGACGTCATTAAGTAATATTGAAAGCTACAATTCCAAAAATTATGACTTTTATAATTTTTTATTTATGATTATCTTAAAATTTGAGAGAACCAAGAATTCAAGTTTGAATGTTTTAGAATTAATTAGAATTAAGATTTGATGAAAATAGAAGAAGCCAGCCACGAATATAAAGCGTGGGAGATAGCGATGGCTGTACTAATAAATGTAATTTATTGTACTATGTGTGTGAAGTTATCCTGTAGGCTGTTAGTAAATGTAATGAGAAATACTGAATGAATTTCAATGGGGAATTCTGTTGGTTCAGCCTGTTTACTTTGGAGTAGTGCAATGCACAGCCCGTGGCAATATTCTCCATTTAGCAAAACATAATCGTCAAACGTATCCTCATCGAAATCATGCACCCAAATTAGCAGCGATGGATCCCGAACCAATATAATCCCCCAATGATGGAAAATATCTGCGCATTGAACAACCGTTCTAAAACATAATTAGTGTTATACTGGGGATTATTCACGTCAAAGTACTTACCCATCAATGGAATTTCCTACCCTTTGATGTTCCCCTTTCGGATCAACTTCTACTCAATGTTGAAACATCATAATTCGCTATTAACACAAGCAACTTCAAACTAAATTAGCTTGCAATAAAACACAATATTCCTTAATTTGTATCGTGTTTTACTGCGTTATTTTGTGATGTTATCTTGTTCAGGTGTTGAAATAATTGAAGCAACCATATATTTCTCGTTCATATTGCAAATATGTGTTTATTGATAGTGAAATAATCAATTTGCGCTTTGATTGAGTTTTGTGCAATATTTGTTTATAAACTGCTATTAATTGTTAGTTCAGTGAATGTGTTTGTGATAGTTTGCTTGTATTATGGAAATTAGACGCAAATTAATTGTTTTCTTCATGTTGTCTAAATGCTAAATTACGAGTAAATTAAATTTCACAAATACTTCTTTTATTACAAATATAAAGAAGAAGGGAAGCTTGAAGTAATATTAATATCCAGTATATGAAGGGTTTTTGTAGAATAGAACTACAAACTTGTTAACTAACTATGAGCAGCACTGATAACCTCACGATCCCATATAGCCCAGTGGCTAGTGGTCTTGCACACTGTGCTAAAGGCCCCGGCTTCGATATGGATATTATAATACATCATAAAAAATAAGATACATAACATCTTTAAGGGTAAATGTCTTGTCTCTTAGTTACTTTTATAATAAACTCCCAGCCTCTGTTCATGCATTATCTTTAAATATATTTAATGTTTTGTTAAAAAATGGCTCTTTCGTAAATCCAACTACTCCACAGCTGAATATCTAAGTGATCGGACAACCTGGAACTAGATTATGATAATTTTATAGCAATAACAATGCCAGTACAATAATGCATATTTTATTTAAAAAGAGCGCAAAAAAGAATGCTGGCAGAGTTTCTTGCGCCCCTTCTTCTCTCTCAGAGTGCTATTTGTTTCCGAAGCAGTAGTAGCATTAGAAATGACATCAAAAGGAATTGTTTAGGTTCAGGAGTTTCAGGAGAGGTTTAGGAGGTTCAAAAGGTCACCGATCATGACATGAGTATATTATTATGTTAATTTAAAAATAATTTCATCTTAATTTCTGCTCTGTAGCAACAACAGACATGAGGGCCTTCTAAGTGATGCAGACGTTTTATTTTGAAAAAACAAAAGACAAACATGTCCGATGCCGATCTCCTGATGTGAAGTTATAATAACAATTATGTTGTCCCAAACTAGTCATGGTAGCTAGGCAACAATATACATCCATGACTCGAAAACAAATAAAAGGCATAAAAGGCATTTATTTTCTCAAAATTGATTCCTTTGGAATTCTTATTGATGTCATTTCTAATATACTAGATACTACTACCGCTTTGGAAGCAAATGGCGCTCTGAGAGAGAAGAAGCGGTGCAACAAACTGTCGTAGCATTATTTTTTTGCGCTATTTAAAAAAAAAACATACTATATTATACTGTCATTGCTATTGCTATAAAATAATCATAATCTAGTCCCAGGCTCAATATTCAGCTGTGGAGTAGTAAGATTTACGACAGAGCCTTTTTTTAATAAAAAATTTAAATTTATTTTAACATTAAATAATTGCGTTTAAAATTCCTCTTTATTCCTTTTCCTTATTATTATAATTATTATTATGTGAATATTCTAGTTAGTCATCAAAACATGCGTGAGTCAGACTCACACTTATCAGCTTTTTAATTATAGTGATGTTAATATGAAATATTATTCTTAACACGATAGTCATGCTCTATATACAAATGCTAATATATATCATGCCATGACATAAAACAATATAGGTACCGTAATGACGTGTCCACAGTCCATAAACTGGCATCATCAAAAATTTTGCACCTCACGAGTGGGGCGAACTATAAAGTTCAAACGATCTTTAATAGGGTGGTCATAACGTTATACATTGAAGAATTTGTACGAAGATAGTAAGAACTTACCATACATATTGTGCAATGGTTAGCGTGGAAATTAGTGATGTATGCATTCGCGTAGGGAGTCATTTTATTAGGGTAACGCTTTATAGTTCCGCCAATGGCCTATGGAAGCGCTAGTTGTAAGTTTTAGGAGATTACGGCCATTAATTAGGCGGTCTAAGATATTTTAACTTATCTAAAATTTTATTTACTGCAGATGAGTTAAATTTTTCGCATATTCATCGGACTTACGTTCAAATTTGATAAATTTACCTATTTTTCTATATAATATACCATATGAAATTCATATTGAAGCAGTATTTAGGTATGCTGGAATCATGAATAAGTAAAATATCTGAGGTTTTGCTGATGATATTACATACGTATAAATAATATCTTGTGTAACACCTTTTTGCTTTTCTAAATGGCCTTTTACATGTGCCGTAAAACCATAAATGATACAAAATGTGCGACATTGTTCCGTTAAATGAATTAGAATGACAAAAGGGGTTCGTCTCATAGTACGAGATAATATCACACTATGTAGTTCAGAAACATTAGTGTAAATTAAAATTATTAAAACATTCGTGAGGGATTCATTCTTTATATCAGAAACCTAAACTTTTATAAATTACTTACATTTTAAATTTGGAATGTCAGCCATTTTGGCATTCGCCATTTTGTTTTTTATTTTATTGTTGTTATAACGGCACCAGTTATACGCACTCCGCAATAATTTTAACTAACTTTAACTTCTTATGACTTATTAAAGCTCGATGAAAGACGGACAAACGGACGCATATAGTCAATTTATAGTAATTCTAGTAATAGGATTTCATAGAATAGGGTAACCAACGGTGGTATCATTCTGAAATTAAAAAAAAACAAAGACAAGCTTATCTCTTGTCTTATTCCAACAAAGTAATGTGTATCTTCTTTGATTGATAGCTGTCAACCGGGAAATTATTAATTTAATGCTCAAAAGTAATTAAAAAATTCGCGTATTTAGTGGCCGCAATTACACCACAGAGTCCACCCCCTAATCCGGCTATTTTACGAGCCGCCTTTGCCCCGCACTGAATTCTTTGCCTTCATTTATGGCCAGCGATGAAACTGTCGCGTTATTCATGGTATTGTAGTATAGACCATTTGTTACACTACACTTCCTATTTTTTCCTTTTACGGTTATGTTGAGAATTATTTGGATGAAGGTTATGTGAAAGGTAAAGTGACTTTATATGTTCGGCAATTTGCTATCGAGAGTAACGTAATGATGCGCGAATCTCGCTTTATTGTTATTGAAATAAAGTTGGTACGCCCACACGTGTTTATTGGAAGAGAATAAAACATATACAGAGAATATTGCTTTTAGAAGATATAAAAGATATGTTATTTTGTTTTTGGTTTTGCTTTGTGAATATTTTATTTTCTGTACAGGCGTCTTGCAAAAACTAAATAAACCAAAAAATATAGGTTCGAATAATGATTCTCTGAGTAGGCCATTTATATAGCAGTTATTAAGTTCATTTTAAAAATATGTTATATATATATATATATATATATTTACATAAGATGAGATCAGATGTGATCAGACGGTTATTTGTCAACCAAATAATCAGAGATATTTTGTAACACTCCTTTTTGCAGAGTATTTTGTTAATAATAATATCTACTTGTTGACTGGTCCTGGATATTTCTGGGAAGTTTGTAGTAAAAGCGGATATAGTGGCTCATAAGCGAGATACTGATTATTTGTACTATATCAAATTTCATATCACTGCTGCCATTGATTGTAAAAGTAATGGGTTTGTGCTATCTTAAATGTACCTTGCGAACTGGATGAATTGTCTAAAAGATAGTTGTGAATTCAGCTTCCAGCTCGACGTCTCACCGTACTTTTAATAAAAGGGAGAACAGAGTTAATGGCCCCAAAGCCCTTGTATTTGTTTTTGCGTAATGCATAGTGACAATAATCACTTTCCACCGGTTGAACTATTGTCTCGCTAATGAAAATCATTAGAACCACTAACTGGTTACATTTTGGAGACTAACTTGCTCTACAGTCTAAAGAATGTAATTGAATGCTATGAAGAAGTAGTGTGCAAAAATGTCTGATAAGACTAGGAGACTTTCATACAGATGACGCCGATATGGGTAATGTTAAAATATGAGTATAATAATAATTCATTTCCAGCATGTAATTATCTGAAACGGCAAGGCAAGACTCTTACGATAGTAGATCTTTAGCTTGACATTTTCTTCTGATTTCATTTTGAAATGCACCATTGAACGAAAATAACAGAAAACCAAAACCATTTTAATCGTCTTTTAATCAGCTATGAATAAAACCCTTAAAATTGTTAAACCCAACCAACTTTATGAATAAAATATCAAATATCACAAACAACAAATCAATTTCCTGCCAAATCACAATCAGCTCGTTCCGCATCGGTTCCTGTGAGTGACACCACCAAACATAATTACTTTCGTGACTTCCAAATCACTTCAATACAAAGGAATACTTAATTTTTGCGAATTCCATTATAAATTATCCGCAGGGGATTTCGAGATCTTCTCTCCTTTTGAGTTTCTGCGTCGCTCCATTTTCTTCTGACAATCAAATCGTTTTGGGCAAGCGTAAGTTGAAAACATTTGAGCCAAACCTCAGACCCCGCCATCAACTAATATGCGATTGGCTCAAGCTATGGGTGAAGGCGATTGAAATTTGAATTAAAAACGAATGTTTATTTTGAAATTCTGTTGAATTCAGTCTACATTTGTATTGTAGAACCATTCTCATACACGCTTGTCAAACATGTGTCGAAGAAAATCCAAAGTATAAATCAAGCAGATTGAAAAATTACGCATATGAATCTTATATTATCATTAACTACCACTTTAAAAAAATTGAGTTTTATAAAAATGTATCAAGACAGTCATTGCCATTAAATCAAAACTATCAATAACCATTTTGTAATTTGTTTTAAATATAATCTAAGCAAAGTGATGCAATAAAAGTATTCAATCGCTTCAACTTTCTTAAATTTAAGAAAAAATAAATATATCTAAAGAATGCCTCAAGTTATTGAGTATGGTTAATGGATAAATTTATACACACTGTAAATAAATAAACGTATTATAAATATTTAAAATTGGACAAAATATATTATATATCATGTTAATAATGAAAAAAGAGCAAATGAGCTTGCAATAAATAATCTTAGCCCAGCTTCTGGTTCACTTTTTGTACTTTATTTTTAATGTATGTATCTTTCAGACGAAAACTTCCGGAGGAGAATTTTTCGTTTGGCTGTGGTTAAACATCAAGACTGTCTAACTGTCCATATCCACTTCTGGAAGTCAAACCAAAAGAGGAACCTTGAACTTTTAGATAAACCGCTTCATCTTGTAGCTTAATCACGCCACCAAGGGATCCCTCGCACTAATGGCTCGCTACGAAGAGCACTGGTGTTTACTTTTATTGTCAAAATAAATCTATCTTAACTGTCCCGATAATCGCTACTAACTGTTTCTCAGATAATGCCCGTCCGCCTTCCGCTTACCGACAGTTTGTACGAGTACCTACTGTCTTTTGTTTGCTATATAACTGCCAGTTTATGTCTCAGCTTTTATATTGCGACGATTTTAAAAGTTCTAGAAGATAATATGGGGTATCTTTGGAGTTAGTAAGATCAAAGAAGAAAATGTCCAACGGATAAATTATACATATTATTATTGTTATTATGGTCTCTCTGTTTCGTACTGGTGAGTGGTACAAGTCCCATTTTAGAATCAACGCTTCGAAAATAAATGGCGCGATGAAATTTCGTGAGAAACTCTTCATTTTTAATATTGTTTAGAATTTGTCCAAGCTAATAATGTTAGATCAATTTTTGGAACCACGGTTGTTGTTACCTTGCCTAAACACACCAAGCTGGTTAAAGGTCAATCTTAACTTCTCTTCCAAGTAACTACAAAATTGAAAGTAGCTGGATATTTCGACATCAAAAATATTTTAATAAGAAAAGGTTATGAAACGAGTAAGCCGTTTCCCGATTGTAAGTGATTCCTATGCCCTTCCCATTAAAATGCATTACCCATCGGAATTCTTGATTAAACGCAAAATTCTAGTTTAGGACATTGGACCCAGTTATATCACGAGTTATGGGTCCCTTCAAATCAAAACATAATACACTCTTTGGCAATAATAAAACCTGTATCTTACTAGGGTTCAGCTAGACTAAATTTAGCCGGCCATATTCCGTGACTTTGCATATCTATGTAGGTAAGCACACAAGATTTTTCTCGTTGACACTATTCCAAGAGATATTGGCACGTCCAGTGTATGAAGTTGCTGCGTCGTCTGCATAGTAATGGACTCCGCTGATTTGAACCACATCATTGATATGTAGAAGGAACCACGTTGGACATAACACGCCGACTTGATCGTTCATGTAATTTCTTATAATATCTAAAAATTATTTCTTTTCTCTTTTAATAAGTGACCGTATTTAAAACTGGACCTGTTATAGATCATAGAATCATTGTATTTATTGAATACAATTACTAATTGTGACAGTTTTCAACTTATCACGACCATCATGTTCACGAAGAGTCCTTACACAAACAATGAGTTCAAGATCTAAAGGTTGATGTATCCAATATACGATTATTTATATATATGCATTTAATTCTTATTAACTTTTCATGAAATAATTTATATTATTTAAACACGCCTTATGTTGGATACAGCACCTAACAAACTTATTCGTTATGTATATAACAGTCATTGTAAAATATTCTATTTGATTGAAAAGAGTGTCCGTTGAGTTTCGTATACGTTATTCTCACGAGCTCAACTTTTTACGAACATATGGTAAATTCAGTAATTTATTAGAAATATTTATAGGGACGATTCAGAAGCGTGTAGTTAATCCTATTTGAATAGAGTTTATTTCACTTTGACATGACTTTGACTTTAATATAATACTCATGGTATAATTTTAATTTAATACTGACGTAAATTCTATACTCACATTTCAATTATATTTCTTAGAACACCCTCGTAAATAAAACAAGATAAAGACAGTACCTCAGAAGTATGTTATGTAACTCTGTTAGAAAATCAAACACGGGGAGTTTTTCACAAACAAAGCATACGGGCTTACATGAAGGCCTGGAGCGTTTCACTGAAAAATAAAGCTTATGCAAAGAAACATCGCACGAAGTTGCATACGATGGAGCTAATTAAAGGCAAATATGGCTCTGCTTGGACGTACAGAAGTAGCGAGAGACATGTCGGATCCAATTTACGTGCTTGTAATGTTTTCATTTCTGCGGTTGTTTGATTTGGAAATGAATCGGAAAGTTATATTATATTTGCAATACATTTTATTCGTTGTATTTAATATATTTTACAGCTAAAATGGAGTTCTGCTTTTTGTTTGAAAATATTTTAAACAAAAAGATTAAAAGTAGATATTTCTTAAGCCCCGCAGATATTACCATAGAAAAAAAATATTACGAAATCGATTTGCGAAGGTTACCAGCGTGAGGGAATCTCGACCTTATGCAACCGAAATTAAGGTAGAATAGGACAAAATTTTCTGTTACATATACAACCAGTTTACTTGTTTATTCCATCTTGTTGATTGTTTGTTATTTACTACTTTGTTTAGAATTATTCGAGAATAATTCTTAGGGGTATATTATTTTATACTCCTCTATAGAGGCGCACTTGATTCCTTTATTACTTCAGGGACTAGACGTTACTGCATTGACATTCAGTGCAAACAACTGCATGTCTGTTATGGGTGCAGAGTAAAGAATAAAATTACTGACAGCTGCAATGTGTAAAAAAATATTTGTGAAATTATAGTAGAGTTGTATAACTCTTGTATTTTGACTTGACTCGTATGAATCCTTTAGTCCTGTCAGGATGTCCCCCACATTTAGTAGGCCTCCACAAGATGGATGATATGGTAAAGATAGCCGAAATAGGTTGGATGAGGGCAGCGAGGAATAATCGTCGTGGACATGTTTGGATGAGACCTTTGTCCAGCAGTGGACGTATTCCGGCTGATGTGATAATTCCTGACACGTAACAATATTATACGTGAAGATGATTACTTACTTAGCAGGCTGTAGTACCATATATTTTCATAATCTACTAGTTTTGATACGCGATACATCTAATATAAAATCATACATAATTCATACATCTGATGTAAAATCAAAATCAAAACAATTTATTGAAAGTAGGTATATACAATACACTATTCCACGTCATAAATACAATAGAATAATTTAATACATTATCGTAAAAATTTAAATGTAACAATAATAACTATATAAATGTCAATTATAAAAATATAAAATATAAATGTCATCGATGGTATTGTACATATAATACCTGTTACCTATCATCTATTTATTTTGTTTTGTCACTAAATTACAATTAGTGTTCCAAATAATTTTGTCATTTAAATATTATTCTATCTTATAATACGCATTTTGTGATAGTATGCGCTTAATAACAAACTTAAACTTATTTTCACTAAGACTTATAATATTTTCAGGTAATTTATTATAACATTTAATACACAGGCCCATAAAATAATTATTAACTTTAGCTAATCTGTACTTTGGACATGCTAGTTTATATTTGTTTCTCGTATTAAAATAATGTTTATCACAATTTCTATTAAAATTTTTAATATTTCTTCGTTCATACATAATATTTTCATGTATATATTTTCCAGGCACCGTCATTTTATTTATTTATTTTTAAAGTTCTCTCAATGTATCACGGCTACATAGATTATAAATACTTCTAATTGCCCTTTTTTGCAGTATAAATATAGACTGTATATCAGCTGCTCGACCCCACAGCAGTATGCCATATGACATAATGCTGAGGAAATAACTAAAATAAACAATACGAGCTGTAGTTACATCAGCAAGCTGTCTTACTTTTCTTACAGCGTAATAGCAGCTGAACTAAGACCTTCCCCAAATGTGAAATTTGAGGACTCCATTGCAATCTGGCATCCAATCTAATGCCCAGGAAAATTGTTTCATTTACAAAATCCAGATTAACATTGTCTAGAATAATTAATTCTATTGGTATAATCCATCTTTGATAGGGAAAATTTAAGACACTTTGTCTTTTTTGAGTTTAAAACTAAGTTATTCGCTGTAAACCATTGGTGAACAAGTTTGAGAATACTATTTACTTTGTCAAAGTCTGTATTTATTTTATCAACCTCAAATAAAAGAGAAGTATCGTCTGCAAATAGAACAATATTGCACATATCCCGTACATAGAGCGGTAAATCATTTATATAAACTTAAAACAAAAAAGGACCTAAAATAGATCCCTGTGGTACTCCCATTTTAATAAAGGAACCTTGCGAATTAGCTTTACCGAAAATTTTACACTCTTGAAACACCAGATGAATAATAGGAGCGTTGATTGTCTTTTAGGTGGTGTACGCGCTTTAATTAAAGGTACTATAAAGGAATTGTGAAATCGCCCAAGAAAAAACATTTCAATGTTTGTACTGCAAAGATAGTTCATTGAAAACCTCGTTGTGGAAAAGGTCACGTATCTCGATGACGTGAATAATATTTTAATTTGTGTTAGGTGTTGTGATGGTGGATTTTGACGAAAGGATTCAAGTAGCTCTTCGGAACATCCCTTCACTGACTAGGGCTGTCTCGAATAGTTAACCTATGGTGTATTATTATCAAATTTTTATTTATATTTAAGTAATTGTAGATAAATTTGTAAATGTCACAGATATTTCACACAAATCAGATGTAAATATTATAAATGTTGTATAAATCGCAACTGCAGTTTAAAGAATAAGCAAAGCTCTTTGTATGCACAAAGTGTTAACTTGAAGCGCACACGTGCGATGGCGCTTAAACTTAACGCTTAAAATTTAACTGTTCAAGTTAGTTTACGACGTCATCTGTTTAGGTGACGCGCTCGTAAACTGTATCACGGAGCCCAGTTTTACGCGCTATTTGAATGTTACTGCCGAAATGTAGTCAGCCTTAATAAGGTGAGAACTACGATAGCTAGATAAATTGAGAATTCCTAAAGTTTTAGTACTTCCATAAACCTCTAGGATATTATTATGTTTTTGTGTTTTGATAAATTTATGAGAGTTTACTCTGGCTGTGGTTCTGGTGTCACTGATAAACGTCGCGTTAAAAGACAAAAAAGTTAAACATGTGTTGAACACTTGTTTTAAAAAGTTCTATTACAAATTTTTCTGTTGCTTAGCGTTCAACAATCTTTAGATATTGCTTAAATTTAAACATGGCTTGAAGCGAATCCAAGGTGTGTCGAACGGATAGATCATATTCATATGGAATACTTAGATTTTATCATGACAAATAGATGAAAGCCGAAAAAATTGCGTTTCGTTCGTTTATTGTTCCTGTACACTATGTTGTGTTTAATGACGTTTTAGTTAAACGTTAAAGCTAGTTTTGTAACAGAAAAAAGATAAACTCCATTTAAGACTTCGTTATTGTTGGGTTACTGAAGTTGTTATAGTTAGGTCACCGTTTAACAAAATACGTCGTGTCTAAGCCGTGTTTAAATTATTTTTATTCTCCAGCTCCTTGTATAGTTTCACAACATTAGGGACTGTGGCTGAAGCAACAAATTGCTAATTGTTATAAGCGTAATTTTTTTGTAAACTTCTTTTTTACTCAGAAGTCAAATGAGAAGTTGTGAGTGGCGTAGAAAGAGTGAAAGATGCTTTGAGTCACCCGGCGCAACCGAAAACGGAGTATCTTTTTTTTCTTTCAAAGCGAAGAATGAGACGGAAAAATGAGACTTAACATCTTACGTCTCAAGGTGACGAAAGCTGCTGAAAGTGCTGCTCATTTCATTCCCTATTTTAATAAAAAAAAAAAAACAGTTCAGCTAAATTAGTGGACTGAGACTGGTGGTTCTAATTCTCTACAATTCATATTCAGACTAACATTAAGAAAACCCACCTTCCTAGCTCTGTGTATTGCCGAGCTCTTGGTGACTCCCACTGAGATAGCATATCCCACATTCTCCCGATGGATGTCTAAGATGAAGTTGATAGGATAAACAGGAGTCACTGGATATGTCTTTGAATGAAAACCTACATCAAACTCTCGAGATATTAGTAATTAAAAAGTTATCAACGGAATACTTCACCGATCGTTACAGTGAAATGACAACATGCCATGAGGTATTTTTTAATGTGAAGACATACGAGAATTTGTTATTATTTTAAAGCTATAACCCTCAATTCTGGGATTTCTTAAAAATTTATGAACTCGAACGGTTGGCTCAGTGGAGGAGCGTTCTAACGTGTAAAATTTTTAATGTAATATAAATTGTCATTTTTCTGTACAATAGGGCAATAAATGAATATTGTCTTTAACCACATAAATGCAAGTATCCTTATACTGACAAATAAAGCAATCCGTGCGAAATTCTTCAATTTGGTATGCACAATGTTAATGTTCAAGTTTTCACTTCTGCCGGCACTTCCGGAGTGCAATCCGTATTTTTTTTTTGTTAATCATGCTATTCTTAATTTAAATTTATTTAATACTTTTTAGTTTGGTCATCAATTGTAGCGTATTTGTTTTAACTAATATTTATTTTCTATATTATCTCTTATAATTACGGGATAATCGCTTTCGCGCATTTTACGATGACATTCAAGTGATGGCAGTTATTCAAATTATATTACAATTTGTTCCTCATTGAGTTAACAAATTAAATTTTTATTGTGTGACCTATTAATATTTGATTTCAAAGCCTGGAATTTTGACAATGCTATGTAGGTTTAGCTTTCAATAAAAGAAATTCATTAAACTGTGTGTAAAAACCTATTCTTAAAACCAATATTTACATTTTATAATATCTTATAAATTTAAGTTACAAATAAGGTTCAAAACAGCTTTATGTGTAGTCTTTTATAATATGGTCTGTTCAGGCGTTTTCTATAAATAAATTTAAATATTTTACCAATAAATGTCTCTATTGAAAGTCTTAGTACTCAACTGCGGAATATCGAAGAGTTTGGACAGCCTGTTACAAGATTATGGTTATAATTATTTTAAAGCAATAACAATGATATTGTAAACTTAGATTTTGTATTACGTGGGTATCACTGAAAATGTTTAGAACTGGCCAGTTACGAGTAGAAACATTGTTAATGAAAACTTTTTTTGAATTTCAATTTCGTCACAGGTGATGAAAGCTGGATATGTTGCTACGAACCCGAAATCAAAAGGACAATCAACTCAGTGGGTGTTTCCTTTCGAGGATCGGCTAACTAAGCTAAAGAAAGGAAGAAGTCAAGCAAAAAAGATGATTGCCTCATTCTTTGGTCGGAAAGGTCATTTCGCGACAGTTGTGCTAGAAGATGGAAGGACAGTTACTGCAGACTGGTATGTCAATCACTGTTAGCCTATTGTCTTGGAAAAATCGACAGAAGCGCCCTCGAAGCAGGATCCTCCTTCACCACGACAATGCTTCAGCGCACTCCGCAAAACGGGTGTTGAATATTTGACTATGGCAGGAGTCGAGATAATGAGTCATCCGCTATACAGTCCTGACCTCTGCGATTTTTATTTATTCCCAAGAACGAAAGATAAAATTTGAGGTATTCGCTTTACGAGCCCTGAAGATGCGGTAAAAGCGTACGAAAATGCCATAGAAGAGACCCCTAAGGAAGAAGGGGGCCACTGCTTTTCTCAGTGGTTCCATCGAATGCGACGATGTGTAGAGAGGAACGTAGATTACTTCGAAAAACAATAAAAGTATTGGCAACTTTCTACATTAAGCCGTTTTTCACTTTCTAAAAATTTTCAGTGTTAACTAGATAAAAACTCAAAGATATTACTGAGAGAGTTTTTTGCGCCGTTTCTTTTCTCTCAGTACACCATTTGTTTCCAAAGCGTTGGTAGTGATTTACACGTCGTTAGTTTTGAGAAAATTAATGCCAATTATGCCTTAAATTCAATAGTCAGATGAAAGACTTGATTAGTTTGTTAAAAAAGAAATGAAACTGTAATAATACTTTGTATGTCATTTTAAAAACGTGAAGAAATCTATATTAAATTCCTGTACAAAACTAATAGCATCATACATAGTTGGTTGCACCCTCATGTATATTGGCTCAACCCATGTTGAAATTGATAAGGAAAGTAGAGAGTCCCAGGAAAATTAATCCAAAATTTATTTATTAGAAATTTGAATAAGCTGGCAACATCATGGCAAATATATTGTCAATTCCGCATGGTACCAGTGCATAGTTGCTAGTTTAACTTTAATCTATCAATTTCTATGTCTGTTCAATCAATTTATTTTTAGTCATACACAATTTATAGAATAGTATTATAGAATTTATAGTAGTTGTATCGGGTATCCAGTGCTCTGTAAATAATTAGATCACTTGGCGCTTAGAGACGTCGTTTCTTTGTGTGTCTTCCCGCATTTTCACGGAGAGTGTTCTAAAGAGCAATTTGACCTGATTATGCCGATTAATTTTACCTTCGCACAACTCACGAAGAAGTTGGATTTTATTATCCTTACCATCTGGATGTGTGGAGCTCCTACACAGTGCGGTTTTCAAAGAACTTTCTGCCATGTACAATCAAACTTATGATCGCAAGGAATGCGCGGTATTTCGAGGACAATACGAAATGGGTATCTTCAAAAAACACCCTAACACCGCGTATAACCTTCTCAAGGAGCGGGCGATGCTCCTATAATTCATCTGGAGGGAATGTGGGTGACGGAGACCCCTTCGATTCTCTTTCTGTTATAAAAAAAGCTAATCTTGATACAGTATGGGTCGTAGTGTATGTAGTTCACAAAAATTATTATAAAGAAATTAATTCACTTTAAATCACAATCACTTTTATCTTTATTTGCTATTATTCAAGAAATTTTTAGGCAAGAAAACAGTAGTTTAGTACCTGCACTGTAGATGGTATGAACATAAATTTGTTATATTTATTATGTAAAAATTGTAACTGAACAAATCTTATAACTATATTTACAATGACATAAATTTTCAATTTATGACTGCATAGAATTAAAACTATCATAACATTATATTATATTGTTATATACAATTCAAAAAGATAACTCAAAGTAATCGCTTATATTTCAAACAACTATGCTCGCTATTTTGTAATCAGTTGACCTAAGTCAACTTAACAACCAAAGTACCGTCAACCTAAGTACTAAATTTCAAGGAAAATATTTATTACGCGTCGAATGTTCACATTTTTCAATTTATTAAAAAAATCCTGTACTGATTATTTGATCTGTCAAGGTTGTTAAGATTTACCATTAATATATTTTGAAATGAAAGCGTATTGCTGTTATAGAAGGTGTAAGGTGGAACAGACCTTCGCACCGATTGAATAGGCAGCTAATTTCACAGGTCCTGCCTCCGGAACCAGCGTGGCGCAGGGATCACATCATCCCAGTCTAACAGACGCGTGCATCCACATCATACAACGTTTTCAAAGCGAATCACATATAAGCTGTTTATTCGAAAATTGAGTTTCAATATTTTTTGATTGCTTTTTCCTCGTGGCACTGTGTGTCGATAATCGGGTTATGATTAAGTTAAAAAAGGTTTTATTTTCCCAAAATAATTTCTTATACAATTATTTAAATATATTCAAAAGGCCCCTTTAAATATTATGAGGAACTCTATCAATATTTTTTTTTGGAATAAAATACGAATTAAATCATTAATTTAAATTTTACAATAATAAGTTTAGATAGATAAGTATTTTTACGAAGAAATAAATTTATATTTTATCAATTTATTGTTTTTTTTGTTTTAATAATTAAAATCTTTTCGTAGACACCTCTCAACTACTTGTGAGTTAGTTCTTTAAAAAGCGATAACCCTAAAATCGTTTACATTAAGTCAACTGAGAAAGATTATTTAATATCTAGTTAGTTAGTAAGGATGCGTAATATTTTAGAACAGTAATTGTATCTTTTATAAAAAAGGGGTGTCTTACATAGAAAATAACTTCCTGATTTAGTTGGTATTGAAGTTTACTGTTCGCATTTAACAAACTTTACTTTTACAATAGTAAAAAAAACTATTATTTCTTATGGTATTCAACTGGTATTTCTTAGTTTTCGTACGCTTTTTTAAGCCCCAATTATATTAACTTTATCGCCGAAGCGCTGGTACGTAATATTGTCATATAAACCGTGAACCAAACTTGGACAAAATAAATGACCTCAACACATCTTTATGACTTTAACACTCCAATATAAGTATTCTATTTTCGGCATTAATAATGCGTTCGTGGTATTTCATCGTCCTGTTAGCTTTATGGTCATAATGAGAATGCATGCCAGCGTTGACGGGTTAATACGTTTTGTTTAGTCATCACTTTTGTTCGTTACGTTTTGAGGTTGACATTTTAGGGTTGAAATGTACTTTTAATCTATTACATTTGTCGTCCAAGAGTTTAATCTTACTTCATTATAATTTATATTAAGCAACGATGAAGTTACTAGCAATTTATATCAGTGTAGTATAAATAAAAACCATCATGTTTAAAATATCAATAAGTGGGTATTTATATAAATGGGAGGCTTCTTTCCGTTGCATTTAAGATACCACAGCACCTTATTCTGCCGTTCATACTATGAAGTATACAACTATGTACTTTTAAAATATTTTTGTAAAATATTCACATTTGTTTGCATGACGGCCATATAAGACCTCGCTTTTTGTTTAATATATAAGAGGAGGCCAATAGACTAGAGACTCGCATGATGGCAAGTTGTGAAGCAACAGTCCATGGACTTCCGCAACAGCTTCCCTCGGGAACTCGTGCGTTCTGGTTACTCGCCAACGCTGTACAAGGATCTTCTGGCAGCCTACCATTCTGCCATAGCACAGGGACGATTACTCGCTGGCTCATGACGCGAAAGAGAAAGCTGATCTCTTGCGCTCCCTCTTCGCGTCCATCTCGACTCTGGATGACCAAGGCGCACCGCGATGCAAGTGATACATTCGTGAGGTAAAATTCCGACGTGGCGCCGTGCTTAAGGCTCTTTCCGTGGACATGCATAAGTCGAGCGAGCCCGATGGCATTCCCCCGATAGTGCTGCGGACATGTGCTTCGGAACTGGCGCCGGTCCTTACCCGTCTTTTCTACTTTCTGCAAAGTTATGGAGTCGAAAATCAACCACCAACTTTTGGGATATCTGCTAGTATGGTTTCCGTCAGGGTCACTCAGCTGATGATCTTCTTGCATACCTCATCCATTAATTTGGCGCAAGTGGTTGAAGCGAGGGAGAGGATTTTGCGGTGAGCTTGGACATACCAAAAGGCCTTCGATTGAATGTGATTTCTGGTGTCCCGCCAGGCTATGGGCTATCTCCCTCATGTCTTCTGCATATCAATGATATGCTACAAATCAGGTCAGTTTATGCTTCCTACAGCGGCCATACCAACACCTCCCGGGATAGCGTCGACGAGAACCGGAACAAAATTGTGTCTAAAAGCGACACTATAATTTGTAAAGTCTTGAATTTAGTCCAATTCAGCACTAAGAAGACATAAGTTTGTGCGTTCACCGCTAAAAAGTCTCCCTTTGTCATATCCCCTCAATTCGAGATCACTCCTCTAACTGCCATAGCCTGTATCGGCATACTCGGAGTTGATATAACGAGAGACGTTCAGTTCCGTGTTCACTTGGAAGAGAAAGCCAAACTGGCCTCTGAAAAGCTTGATGTACTCAGTAAAGCGAAAAGTGCTTCACTACAAGCTCCTGCCTGCTACTCTGGCCTTTAAAAGAGAGCATACATCCATATACCTTAAAGGCTGGCAACGCATCTCTTGACCCCTGGTTGTACGGATGTCCATGGGCGGCTGCCCCACCACTCCCCATTACGTGAGCCCGTTTGCCCCGCTTATATAAAAAACAAAAATACACCAGGAGTCAAAAGATGCATTGTCGGCCTTACACCGAGATACAAACCGACGCACAAAGAGTATATTACATAAAGTTGTTTACATTTGGGGTACGGAGTACGGTTTACGGCCGTTCCCAACATACTATCTAGAGATAGAGATAAATTACTACCTTCTACCGTCAGTAATTAGCAGTCAATAATCTGAAGCTGTCCCAATATACCCGATAAGTCATTCTTATCGCCTTATATTGGGACGCGTGAATTGTAATTTCCTTACAAAATTCTATCGCTGGTAAGGTAGATAGTGGATTCTACGGATAAGATGAGTTACCGTCGATAAGTTTATTTGGACAGAAAAGTCAACTTTAGTTACGATTTTTATCTCAAGTAAGAGAAAGACTGAATATTGGGAACGGCCGTTAGACGGCAAACGCCAAACCTCTTCATCATCAACAATATCAAAAATAGTTTTTAATATTCCTACAATGCAACTAAGATACTACACAACACGATAACTGTTTCAAATATAATTCGCATTCTACACAGAATGTTCATAACTTACGACGACAATTAGTCGAAAAAACACAAGAGCCACGGGCGAGCATTCTAGTTCCTGGTAATGAAGGCGTTAACATGAATTATCCAATCAAGGGGCCGTTAGACGGCGCCCGCGCAGCCCGAGTCATTACGACGTCTGCGCGAGGCAAGAGTTGTAGCGTTAATTACGATTGTGTGACCAGTACATTGAACGCATTAGTAACTGGAGAAATTTAAATATTATTAGTTTACGAACCGATTTAGGTTAGCTTTTAGAGAGAGGCGAGGGAGTTGAAAAATCGCCAAAATCACCTCACGTAATTTTATGGATATTGATGATATTGTTATTTGTTAGTACGCGTATAACTATTAATCAGGCCGATCCCAGTTACCATTAACAATTCTTCTATAACCATTGTTGGGCCGGTCCAAGTAACCATTTTAACCAGTGCACCCAATTAATAGGAGATATCCACGTACTCTCAAGTAGAACCATTAATTATAGCTATTTAACAAGTGTCATAGATTAATTTAGTATCTTAAGTATATAAATATTATTACCATATAAACCCTTCACTACATCAATGTAGATGTGGCGTTCAGGTAGATGCTCTTGGACGCCACGGGTTATCCTGCCTAAAATCGGCAGGCCGTATCAGTCGTCACGCCAGCATTAATGAAGTCATCCGCAGGGCATTTGCTGCTCTTAATATACCAGCTGTTTTAGAGCCAAATGGTATTACCCTCCGCGATGGCAAGCGTCCTGATGGAATGACGCTGGTGGCTTGGGCACGGGGAAGGGTGCTGGTGTGGGACGCTACTTGCGTCGACACTCTGGCTCCTTCTCATGTCCAAGTTACGTCAGTTGGTGCTAGGGCTGCTGCTTCGACTGCCGAAGACAGCAAGCGTCGCAAATAAGTTGGTCTCAGTGAGTCATACATCTTTGTGCCGTTTGGTGTCGAGACACTGGGCCCGTGGGGCCCAGAGGCGCGGAGAATGTTCAAAATACTATCTTCGCGCCTCAATAAGGCTACTGGAAACCCAAGCGCTGGCAGCTATTTCGGTCAACGGATCAGCCTTGCTATCCAACGCGGTAATGCTGCCAGTATTCTTGGAACGCTTCCACGTAATGATAGTTTTAATTTTATGTAGTCGTAGTATTGTAAATATAGTTATAAGATTTGTTTTATTTTAAATTGTTATATATTTATGTTTTAAACTAACACACTCTAAGCGTAATAAACCCTTCACTTATACGATATATATATCTTCCCCTAAGTGCACCCCTTTTCAGATATTTTTTATTGCGAGCCTATACTGGTGATGCCTTTAACAATCCGACCAACTAAAATGGAGGTAGACATTTTGTACGATTGTAATGAAGAAAATTTACGCAAAACATGTTATGAACATAGAAGTCGGGGTAGCTAGAAGATAGAAGGACTATCTGAAAATGACCTTAAGTTCGCTTTTACTAACGGCCGTTCCCAATAATCAGTCTATCTCCGGTTGTGGCCTACTTGAGATAAAAATTGTAACCATCGTTGACTTTACTGTCCCAATAAACTTATCGACGGTACCTCATCTTATCCGTAGACGCTGTCTGTCAATGTATAGCTTACTAGCGATAGAGGATTGTATGGATATTGCAATTCACGCGTCCTAATATAAGCCGATAAGAATGACATATCGGGTATATTGGGACAGCTTCAGATTATTGACAGCTAATTGTTCACAGTAGAAGATAGTAATTTATCTCTATCTGTAGATAGTATATTGGGAACGGCCGTTAAAGTTGTGGCAATTAGAAAAGATGTTGGAGATACACTGTGAGTACATAATAATTAGTTAAGTTAGAATGTGTATAAATATTAATTTAATAATGATCCTCAGCTAGATAATGTTTATTTAAAAGAGCAAGCAATGTATTTTACACAATGCGTTCGTATCGTAAAATAAGCGTGTCTAAGTAGAACCGTTAGGTCGTCATAACATACAGAATACGGGTCACCCTGTAGCCCTTTGAGGTAATTGCTCAAACAGTTTTTGTCAAAACAATTTTATATCAAATTATATCAATTACTTACCGTTTCTCTTGTCTTATGTGTCAGCTTACGTGATACAGGGTAAGGGCAAATAATAATAATACTCCTATAAAAGATATTTATACAACTAACGATGAAATTATCACATTTGTTAGTTGCAAGGGTTTTTGATCTCAAATAAGATATTCCTGTTTAATGTTTCTGCAAAGAAGATATGATAAGATATTGAGACCATCTCAATGTAAATTTCTTAGTAAACTATTTTATTTTACGGAAGCACCTAAGTCACAGAACAGGCTGATGTTCCAGTTGAAATCAAACAGCATCATCTTCACAATATACTTTTGGGATTAAATATGCAAATTGATTGACGATGCGGTATTTATCAGTGGGAGGAGATTATAGGTACCACAACGGCGCCTATTTCTGTCGTGAAGCAGTAATGTGTAAACATTACTGTGTTTCGGTCTGAAGGGCACCGTAACTAGTGAAATTACTGGGACTTAAAGGAATTAAAATGAGACTTAACATATATTTCTCAAAGTGACGAGCGCAATTGTCGAACCGGTCAGAATTCTTGGATTTTTCAAGAATCCTGAGCGGCGCTGCATTGTAGGGCGTATCAATTACCATTAGCTGAACGTCCTGCTCGTCTCGTCCCTTATTTTCATAAAAAAAATTGACCTTGCGCCTCTCGGGATACGCCCCAGCACTCTAAAACCTGCATACAGGCTAGAACGCATCAGTATTAGTGCAATACTACCTTTGATGAACATTTCAAGTAAGTACGGTTAGTCTTACTATTGTCTGGTTTTTGTGTCTATGGAAGATACCCTAGCATCGTTTCGTTTTCGTACGTATATTTGAATGAGCAGTATCAAATATTCTCATAAAGGCTTAACAGATTACAGATAAAAAGGCTTTTTAATGATGAGAACTAAAAATAACTTCAACAATATTTTCAGATGTTATTCATAACATACGCCACTTATTAAATAGCTTAGGGGTTTTTTTTTATGGAATAGGAGGACAAACGAGCATACGGGTCGCTACCGCCGCCGACATTCTCTTGCAACACCAGAGGAATCACAAGAGCGTTGCCGGCCTTTAAGGAAGGTGTATGTATTTAATTTATTTTATAATGAATTTTGTAAACATTAATTTAAATAATTAAATTGAACGTTTACATATTCGATAAATGATAAAGAAGTACATCTGCATATGTCATATATATTATATATTTATATATAATATTATAAAGCTGCAGTGTTTGTTTGTTTGTTTGTTTGAACGAGCTAATCTCTGGTACTACTGGTCCGATTTGAATGATTCTTTCAGTGTTGGGTAGTCCATTTATCGAGGAAGGCTATAGGCTATGTTTTTTTTTTCAAAATTAGGGATCCGTAATAAAATTGCTATTTTGTAACACAAGGTGTAAAATCGAAAACCAATTTTTGCGTGCGCTGCAAAAACTATTGACAATAGAACAAAATGATGTACAGGCTAAATTATAGGCAATATTTTAGTACTTATAAAACTATCGCGTGAATTATACTTTATATGGCAAAACAACGTTTGCCAGGTCAGCTAGTGTCATATATATATCATTGTCACTCTAAAACCAATCGCGCATCTTGAATTATAAAATATTATCCATGAGTAAGAGTCCATCAAACATATTGTATGTAACTTTACAGAAAGTATTAAAACAGGAACTCAATGTAACTGCAAGTAAATGTTTATAATCGAAGTATTTACCATCGCACTATTGAAATCTTTGAAGTGATCTTCGCAAATAACGTAATTAAGTTCATCGTCCATTCATTGTATAGAGCACAGATTGATCGACTCACATCTTAGTAATGGTATTTATATGTTGCGATTTTTTACATCGAAGACAATAAATATCGTTGATAAAAGAGTTGAGAGAGGTTAACCTAGGATTTAATGCATCAGGTAGCTATTAGAACCCAGCTGTAATAAAGCCCTGTAACTCGATAGCATAGAGGCAAAAAGTGATTCTTATAAAAATAAATACGAATCTGTAACCATGAATAAGAAATTTAAAAAAAGTATTTTTTATGAAAATAAAGGACAAGGCGAGCAGGTCGTTCAGCTGATGGTAATTGATGCCATGCCCATTACAATACAGTGCCGCTCAGGATTATTAAAAAACACAAAAATTCTGAGTGGCACTACAATTGCGCTCGTCACCTTGAGACATAAGGTGTCAAGTCTCATTTGCCCAGTTATTTCACTAGCTACGGCGTCCTTCAAACCGAAACACAGTAATGTACTACTAATGTAAATGCAGGGGCCTGCGATACCCACAATCTAGCCGGCATCCTGTGCAAAGAGGCCTCCCACTGGTAAAAGTCAGTTAAAAAAAATCTAAAATAAAGGTGTGCTGTGTTGTAACATATAATGAAAAAAATAAATATAAAATACTGAAGGAATATTTATTCATACAAAAAATATATTTCTCGAGTGTCTCGTGTTATACCAATCTTTACTTATGTTTAACAAATCGCTTCTCCCGTAGTAAACAGACATGATTTGAATAAATCGTATCAGTATCGTGACGTGTGCTGTAAGTGGCATAGATGTAGAGCTCAGAAGGTGAAGCTAGATATAGAAAGTGTAGGTGAACCACTTGAAACCTGGATGTTATCTACGAGTTATTTCTTACATTAATAAAATGAATTGCGTGATTATTGAGGGAGATAACTTTATCAGAATCTAGAAAGTTCCTTGATAGAAGTGGTTATATGCGATGAGTAAACGCATCGGGGAATTTAATGGTTTTAGAACTCTTTAATTTAACATTATGTTTCAAATTAACTTTTTACTCTTTCAGAAGTTTTACTTATTTCGGCGCGTTAGGAAAAAATCATCAGAGTGAATTTTTACATGCGCGCGCACGTCATGCAAATTCGACACACTTCTTACAAACGTAAAAATTTAATGATTCCTATTTTGTTACGTAAAAGAAGCTTAACTTCTTGCGTGCGTATATAAGTACACACACACAGATTTTTGAAGTGAAAACTTCTACAGCGGCTTTGAGCGCTATTCTTGGGATGGGTATAAAATGTTAAACTCGCGTCAGGACACGTAACCTGATCGAATATTCGTAAGACAGTTGTTGAAATTATGGATTATAGTTGATTTTTCTGCAAGATAAACTTTTTAATGTAAATCTAGAAAACTGATTAATTAAAACAAGAATTCTAAGCGGCATCGCAATCATGCTCGTCTTTGAGTCAAAAGACGTAAAGTCTCTTATGTCTATGTCCCATCTACTTAGTAATTTGCACAGAACAGAAAAAACTAGTAGAAATGGCATCATGTCATTTTACTATGGAAACCGATGTCGCCAAAGTCACACATTAATCTATTAAATATGTAATACACACACTTAATTCCGACTTTATGATAGGCCTTAATTCAAAATCACGAAAAGACATAACTACAAACTTATTTACAACAAATTCGAACTTAATACACTAATCTCATATTCTTAAAGTGATTGTGACAACCTCAGAACTTTTTCTTAAATTGAGAAAAATAACATAAAAAAATTTAAGTAATAGGAACTCTTTAACCATAGATTTGACAACTGTCAAAATGCCTAGTGTTGTTCAAAATGAATAAACATATCGATAGGTTAGTGAAAACCAGAAATGATCTAATCAAGGTTGATAAAGTGTATTACCGACACGGACGAGTAAAAAATAAGGACTCCGTGTCACCTTACATAACAGTGTAGCACCAAAACAAGCCGGTAAACGTGTAAATACATAGCCCCACGCACTCACTTACACTGATACAAGCCAATCGGCCGCCATTATGAGATTTGCTATCGTCTGTGACAGATCAGTTTGCGTCGCAATAAAATATTTTAAAAATGCCGTCTTGCGTTGTGAAAAATGTTAAAAACAATACTATTAAAGTATTTGTGGATATATGATTATTTAAGGAAGAAAAAATTGTGTAACTGGTATACCCCGTAACCGCACACACACTAGCATAATGGTGCTTCACATGCCAATATCACGGCGCGGAGTCCTTCTTTTTTTACTAGTCCGTGATTACCGTAAGCCGTAAAGTACGTCGTAAGCTAAACTAATAAAAGGCCAATATTTTTTCGTAGGATTAGTTTTATTTAAAAGGATGGACACTATTTAGCTCAATTCAAATAAAATCAAGATATCATACACGAAAAGTCCGGGAAAGTTACATAATCAATAATGTATTTACCTGTGAAGCAATACATGAATAAAACATAGTTTTTTTTAAAAGTATTCTTCGTTATTCTGTACAAACCCAAGGGTCCAGTAAGACATGAGATTTTATAAACCGTACTTCTTCCATACGTAATGCGCGTGCGGAAAGAAAATTTCCAAAACAAGCAGTAACGAATAATTAATCTTGTTAGTCATATGATATTTTATAATATGATGAACACATGCTACAATTATGGCAAACATTCCCAGAATTTATGGTTTTCGATCTAAGTTTTACAATTCTATGACGCATTTCCTCTACTCCATGATGTGAAGTATTTACTAGTGGGAGGCTCCTTTGCACCGGATGCCGCCTAGATAATGGGTACCACATCAGCGCCTATTTCTGCCGTGAAGCAGTAATGTGTACACATTACTGTATTTTGTTCTGAAGGGCGCCGTAGCTAGTGAGTATAATGGGCAAATGAGACTTGACATCGTATGTCTGAAGGTGACGAGCGCAGTTGTAGTGCCACTTAGAAATTTGGGTTTTTCAACAATCCTAAAGGGCACTGCATTGTAATGGGCAGGGCATATCAATTACCATCAGCTGAAAGTCCTGCTTGTCTCTTCCCTTATTTTTATAAAAAAAATGTGATGAGGTTTTTCTTCTACTCCACCTCGAGTCAACCTTATTGGTGGAACATCAATATATACCAAATATTAAAATTTAATTAAAAAAAATTGTTTGTCTATATTTAAAAAATAACGCTTATTTAGTTGAACTGGAATCTTACACATATTTGCTAAATAATTATTAGCTGTACCTAAGCGACAATTAAAACTATTAATTTGAATTCATCGTCACATCATTCTTGTACACAATTAGCACAACCATAATGGTTATTTACACCCTTATCGCATGATGCATGGAAAAGAGCAAGCCTTGAATGCAATTTATAAAGATAAAATTTGTTTCGATAAAATTATATCGATATGTACATGCATGCACCAAGATATTTGCATTGTTTACATTAATTATTCTTAAATAAGTTACATCGATTAAACGTAAAGCTAAATGAATCATACGTCGTCATATTATGGTTCATTTTTAATTGTATATTTTTCACAACACATAAAACTTATTAATTGAATTTAAATCGAGAAATTATGATAACTCATGATAGGACATCCCTTTTTTGGACGTATTTTTTTTGCGGCTATGATTTCTACAGTCAAAAATGGCATAATAAGGCATATTTGTATTGTTTTAAAAGATAATTATGCTTCACTTGACATCAAGCGACTGGTACACTTGAGACTCGAGTAGGTACATTTGTACACAATAGTGGCGACAGGGTGACGCCCACATCCCAATAATACTTCACGACAGAACTAGGCACGCTGTGACACATACCTGTCTCCAAAACAGAGAGCCAGATTACTGACTTAAATATTCCACAATACAAATTTTAAGAGATTTTTCCAGTGTTCATTTTATTAGGATCTATCTTTCACCAATTTGACACGTGCTATGCATTTACACAAGGCACCTTTGAGCCTCATTTCAGAATTAGGCGCGACAACTTCTCATGAAGACATTAACTTCTCCTGTTTACGACTCGTGTTTAGGCGAAACATGAGTCAAATTGGTGACAATACAAAACTTTGCGGAAATAACACTAAATAAAAATTTGGTTAAATATGGCATTCCGCAAAGTAACACCTGATTCAATATATTTTCCACTATCCTGAATAACTTCCCTGGCTTTTACCCTTTTCAGGAGGTTTTCAACCCTATCGTAAAATTTAACAACAAATAGGTCAGCTTATTTTAACTTAATTCCTTAAATTACAGAGTTGTGTGTCTTTACTATATTACTCTCTCTGACTATATTAGTAAGTGTTAACTAAAATGTTTAAAATTGAATGTAAAATTATATGCTTATCGTTCATGCTTAATAGTTATATAAGCTAGTATTAATAAGAGTCTGCGATTAAAAAGTAAACTACTTCAAATTATACAACATTACTGATTTTCTAGCTTTTTCGAACGAAAACATGACACAAAGGCGTATAAATCAAATTGCACAGCGACTATTTTGGCTCCATTATGAAAGCATAATAATAACAGCTTTAAAACCACAATAACTATTAACACCCCTACTTTTGTGTATACCAAACCAGAAAATAATTAACCTTCATTTGGGGACTCGAGAAAGTTCAACTTTAATAGGTTGTGTTAAAGTTCAAATTGATGAATTATGCTATTTGCAGTGTTGATATAAATTTGCAGCGGAAAAGTTGCACTGTTGGCAGGGCTGCCAACGTAGGCCACTCGAGAATTGGTTTACTGGTCGTTTTGAATTCAACACGTAACGCACAGCACAGCCCTAGGGAACGTTTTTATGTAAATATATGATTACGTTACCACTGTCATGTTGGAGATGTTTATGGAAAATATTGTTTTTGTCTGGACTAAGACTAGGACTAACTGCATTTGCTAGAAACTGTCATAACCATAATGTTAGCACCAGGAACAGACAAACTTATAATGCCTACTACTCGACTAAGTCAAGGTAGTAAGTCTTTTGTGAGGCGATGTATATTATGCTTTTCAACAAGATCCCAGAAAATGTTCAAAACAAGTATTACGTTATTAAAAAGAATTGTTAAAAAAAATTGTGTGGTAAAGGTTACTATAACATAATTGATTTTCTTAATGATATCATAGATTGGGAATGGAGCAACCGCCCTCAGGATTTTAATAATAAGTTTAATTGAACAATATTACTTTGTAAATATATTTTTTGATGAAAAAAAAGCCCGCTGAGTTTGTTGCGCTCATTCTTCTCAGGGCTGAGGCATTCGTTTTGGAATGGATTGTAGTTTTTGACATTCAATAAGTAATGACACATCATTTTTTGAATTAAAATCTTTGAATTTGACTGCCAGACTAAATAATGGTAGATTTAATAATTCATCATAGGTGGAATGTTTTTAAACTGCACTCTGACAACAATTCACCACAGTACCAACGGGTCGGTTATCAGTCAAAACTGAATCATTTTGATGTCATTATAAAATATTACGCTTTTGTCAAATAAATTTAAATCTTTTATAAAAAAAATGGCTCTTTCGTAAATCCTACTATTCCACAGCTGTATATCTAAGTGATCCGACAGCCTGGGACTACTTTTTTTAAAGTAATCAATTTTGAGAAAATAAATGCCTTTTATGCCTTTTATTCTCTTGGTGTACTAAACCAATGGTGTTATTATTAATCTATTTAATATAACAGTTTTATTATCTATATGCTTTAGTCAAACTTCAAAGTTTCGTCGCTTCTACGTACAGCTTGTCAAAATTGATGTCTCACTTGAAGCCTTAATCAATGTCCAAGCCAATAGCGTGTTGACTAAAGAACTTATGTGCAATCCTAGGAGAGACAGATTCGGACAATCAAACTAATACAAAGACCAAAATACGCTATTGGTTTGGACTTAGTTATCGCTTCTTGTTAGACCTGAGGTTTGACTAGTTAACCCTTCAAACTTCGATTTGATTATGATATTATACGGGTATACCTATCTTAATATATTTAAATTACGTGACACGTTGTTTGTCCGTGATGGACTCCTAAACTAATGAACGGATCTTAATGGGGTTTACTTCATGGAGTGCAGTTTAGTCAGACATTTTTTCTATGAGAGAATTTAGTGACACACGGTTTGACAGTTCTGCTGTGAAACAGTTTCATTATAGTTAACAACAGGGAGCATATTTTACAAAATAATTCTTGGTGTTATGAAATATTATTGACAAATTCATAAAAAAAACAGTATTTTATTTATTATGCACACAACAACGTCTGTCGGGTCAGCTAGTTATGTTACAAAAATATATACATTCTGTAAATTAGATAAAAATCTTGCCCGTTTTTATGACGTATACCTATATTATATAGCATTTATGTTCACAGAAATAGTTCCAATTGTTATGATTACCGAGGTCAAGAAAATAGCATTGAGAATGTTTGCCTCCCCGTAAAATTAGGTGTTTCTCAATTGCTTACTAAGATTGAAATTAAGATGGGAGTTGCGCGTATGAGTTCTTCTCACGAGCTCTACTGTTTCCGAACAATTGGTTTATAAGTAACTTAAAAGAAATATTTATAGTGACGAGTCAAAAGCGCTTAGTTTAAGCAGTGAATAAAGTTTATTTGACTTTGACTTTGTAGTTATTTTAATATTATAAGAAGGCTAATTTTCACTTCTAAATTGTCTCCATTTCTGAACAAACGTTCGAACAAACGAGACCTTAAGTAAGTTTCTTTGGATTACGAGTAAATTCCTTACTTTTAGTTTTGAGAAATATACTAATTTTTTTGAAGGAAATTAATGATTAGGCATTATTTTGCGGAAATCCATAACTATCTAAATGTCATTATTTGTTATGTTTTCAAAGTGATAACCCTCACTTCTAGAATTAATTATTTTCAAATTTTATTTGTGAATGTTATGTGTTTTCAGTTTTAATTCCGCAACGATTTCTTAGTCTACATGCAGAATGCACCTCAAGCACCTTCTCACACGGTTTAGTGTTGGGGGCATACGCGTCCTCCTAACTGAAAGACCGGTCGGTCGAGAAAATCTCCAGAAACCAATTCGACGAGTGCTTAGCCTCTACACGAGGCATTCTCAGGAGCTATTGACTCGCCGAGCTCTAGAATCAGAGTCAAGTCTGTCGAGAGATAACTCATACCATTTTGAAAATCTTGAAAGATCAAACTGACCTCTTAAGCTACGAAGTTTTAAGTAAGACATCCATCTGTATGCAAAATTGCAAATGAACTCCTCTGTCTTGGTAATTTAATTTGAAACTTTAACTAATTATTCATAGCTTCTTAGTTATCTAGTCAACTATGTTTTTGTTACGGTTTTGTTGAATTTAAATGGGCAATCAATTGATGTAATGTTTTTAAACAGAATAAACTTTAGCGCCTGATTTAAATGTAGGTAAAAAATGGTTTTCAGATATTTTAAATACTAGGAGCTAACTAACTAAAACTAAAAAAATAAAGTCGGATTATTTTAACATATATTTTAATTATTTTACCAGTGGGAGGCTCCTTTGCACAGGATGCCGGCTAGATTTTGGGTACCACAACTACCACTACACCACAGTTACCATCAACTGAACGTCTTGCTCGTCTCGACACTTATTTTCATAAAAAAATAAAATAAAATGTAATGAATAAAATAAATGAAATTTTCTAATGATGCTTCTTGACTTATTTTATGATAGAAGGTACGGGACTGGGCCTTTATGTTAAGTTTGCTATGCCCACTACAATTTAGCGCCGCTAAGGGTTCTTGAAAACCATTTGGCACCGCCATCGGCTCGTCACATTGAGACATAAGATGCTAAGTTTCAGTGTGCTATTTATTTACGATCTATAGTATGGTATCGCTGTAGTTCGATGTTATGTTAAGATGAGGTTGAATTCTTTGGGCAAACGATACCCACGAAAGATAAATGATATAACGAAGAATATGCCCCAATCAAAAGGGGTTGTGGCTGAGGAGGATGGCCGGCATTTGCTACGTGAGTGCCGTGTTACCAATTAGGGTTGGCACTTCTGAGTTACTGTGTCTTATAGATTTTTAATTAACGATAGTATTGAAGATGTACTACAAACTAGAGACCGAGTGCTCTAAATACTTTTCCAATAGTATAAAGTTTGAATTTTTTGCAGAAACTTGCACCAGTCACCACCTGAGTGGTGGTGGCAAATTAGTCTTGCTTGCTTATGCTTTTTTGTGCTTGACACAAAATAATCATAGAAAATAACGCGTATTTCTGTGTTTTAGTGAATAATATTTATAATTTCCTAGGACTTCCTAGGTGCTATTACCATTGAATTGTTTTGCCGATTTTAAAACAATATTTGTGCTGCAGAATAGGGCTATTCACGCTTTTTATAACCTAGGTCCTAAAGAATCATTGAGAGAAAAACTTAAAGAAATTAACATCTTGACTGTTGCTTCTCAGTATATTCTTGATATTGTAATGTATGTAGGCACATAAGTGAATTTGTTAGAAACTGTCATAACCATAATGTTAACACCAGGAAAAGACATAAACTTATAATGCCTACTACTCGGCTAAGTCGAGTTAGTTGGTCTTTTATAGGGCGATATATATGCTTTTACAACGAGATCCCAGAAAATGTTCAAAACAAAAGTATTACGATATTCAAAAGAATTGTTAAAAAACGTTTGTGTGGTAAATGTTATTGTAATATAATAAGTTTAATTGTACGATACTACTTTGTAACCATATATTTTATAAAAAAAAACCGCTGAGTTTGTTGTGCCCGTTCTTCTCATGTCTGAGGCTGTAGTTTTTGACTTTCAATAAGTGATGTCACATCCTATTTTGAATATTTAATAATTTGAATGCATGAAACAAACAGTAAAGTGTAAAAGCAAGAGCGATGAGATCCAGCTGTCCTGGACTCTGACTCAGTGTGTGACTAACTGTAGTTTATAATTAACTAACACGTGGTTAAACATAAACAAATTAACTGCGCTCACAATCATTTCGTTGCCAATTTGACATAAATGGCGAATTAAGTTAGTCATATCAAAATAACACTGTCTTTTTGTTCACAAAAATAACAATCAGATGATAGTGTTAATCCATGGGAAATATTTTTTATAATCTGTTTGGAACCTAGTATAATATAAATAATATAAATGTAAAAAATTTAAACAAAAATTCCCATCTCAAAAATTGCGGACGTGCTAAAAAATTTTTGTATATACTTACTAGCTGACAAAACAACGTTTGCTATATAAATTATATCTGTAAACCTTCCTTGAGCTTCAACGAATCTATTACAAAAGAATTCATTGAGATCGGTCGAATAGTTTAGGAGTTATTAGGGAACATACAAACATACATTCTCTTTTATATATATAGATTTGATTATGTTGACGTCGTGTCTCTACTATGAATTATTAAGCTGCGATAGATAGGTTGTTGAAAAATAACTAATGGTTCCGTACCCTATAGTAAACAACGAGAACCTTAAAAACGTAAAGGTTTTCACGGGCATGTTCCGGTTTTCTTCACAAGTGTGTGTAGTACTCCTAATGGTGTTTTTTTTTACTGTAGGAACGTCGATTAAACGCATATATGAATTCAGAAAAACGAAAACGCATTGGCACGTACTATGGATCTAAGCGGCACCTCGATATGAAAATTTAAGAAATAATGACACCTTTTATTAAAGATAAAGGTACCTATTTACGGAGCATTGCATATTATAATAGTACGCACATTAAGTGGTTGAGTTCTTATGGCAGACTTCGTCATGCTTACTTAATTTTCATTGCCTGTGGCGGCGTCTTAGAGCGGGTGAATTCCTGTCCCTAAAATATGGTCTTACGCTAGACGTTTCTGTTGTCAAGAAATCTGCTTTATTGATAAATTTTAAACTAAATATATAATTGTCACAATATGAGACATATAATAAGTCAAAGTCAAAGTCAAAAAACTTTATTCACTGTAAAACTTTATAAGTTATTTAGTGCAAGTCAGGATGAAGTACAAAAGTAACAATAGTATTCAAATTAGTATAACAAAATATTCATCAACAAAATTTAGAACATTAATTCCAACTATCTTTATCATTCAAATAATCTTTCACATTATAATAGGCCTTAGATGTTAATTTATTTTTTACGACACATTTAAATTTTTTAATAGGTAATTTCATTTGGGAGTTTATTATAAAATATAACACAATCCACTTTAAAAGATTTAGCAATTTTACGGAGCCTAGTAGATGGAATTGCGAGTTTATGTTTGTTTCGAGTATTGACACTGTGTACATCACTATTCTTTTTAAATTGGCTAATATTTTTATGAGCGTATAGGAGGTTCTCGGAAATGTACTGGCAGTGTACTGTCATAATATTTATTTCACTAAACTTTTCTCTCATGAATCCCTTGAACGCATTTTATAGACTGCTCGAATTGCTCTTTTCTGCAGCACAAATATGTTTTCAATATCTGCAACCCTACCCCACAATATATTTCCGTAAGACATGACACTATGAAAGTAGCTGAAATATACAAGTCTAGCCGTTTCAACATCTGTCAGCTGCCTAATTTTTTCTATCGCAAATACTGCAGAGCTAAGTCGATTACATAAGTTTTTTATATGAGCACCCCATTGTAGCTTAAAGTCTAATGTAATGCCTAGGAATGTTGTCGTTTCTACTACATCAAGTTTGTCATTATTAATTTTTATAGTTGTTGGTTGGTGCTTTATATTTGCAAGTGTAAGCCTTACACATTTTGTTTTCCTTTCGTTTAAAAGTAAGTTATTAACATTTTTTTTTTTTTTTATGGAATAGGAGGACAAACGAGCGTACGGGTCACCTGGTGTTAAGTGATCACCGCCGCCCACACTCTCCTGCAACACCAGAGGAATCACAAGAGCGTTGCCGGCCTTTAAGGAAGGTGTACGCGAAGGTGTAACATTCCAATTTACTACTTCAGCAATGTCGTCGTCAACCTGACAGAAATTTTTTTGCTGGCGTTTTATCTTAAATAACAATGATGTATCGTCAGCAAACAGTAATATATAATAATTAATAATTATATCTTCACATAATATTATTGAGTGCTGGCGTTAATGCAGTTCATATTATAGTAGTAGTTAAGCTTACATAAGTTAAGAAATTAATCATCATGATCAAATTAACATCTTCATAATGAATAAATGATTTTTATGTTAAATGCTCATTGATTTAAGAAAGTGGCCGTTGAGTTTCTTGTATGTTTTTCTTACGAGCTACTTTTTCCAAATATCGTCACACGTTACAAAGGTCGTTAGTTTCGTAAGTTTATTAATTTATTAGAAAAATTTAAATGACAACTAAAAGCGCTAGGTTTAACTCCATTTGAATAGAGTTTTTGATTTGAGTTTGACTTGACTGTCCCCGCTGAGTTTGTTGCGCCCATTCTTCTCAGGTCTGAGGCATTCATTTTGGAATGGGTGGTAGATTTTTGACTTTTAATAAGTGACGTCACATCCTATTTTGAATAAAAATTTTTGAATTTGAATTTGTACTTAATTAATCTCGAATATTTTAAAGGTATATTTACATTTTTATAATATCTTACCGTACCTACTCATGAAAGTTCAATACACACATATATTTTGAAATATAATGTACAAATATATAAACTGAATTATTGTCAACACTCAATAATGCACGTCAATGAGTCATTACTGCGCTAATCATCCATCATTCTTTATGCAAAGCTGTCTCGCCTGAAATGGTTACAGGTACAGTCAGCAACAACACAACATCGAAGAGGTTATTGTCGAATTAAAAAAAAAGTATAACTTGAGTCCATATATGTATGTTTAGTTGCTAAGCCTCAACAATAAATAAATATACACTTATGATGTCATTTTAATTAAAATAATGTACTAAAATAATGTAATACTCAAAATACTCATTTATTATCCAAACAAAACAAATCTTATAACTATATTTACAATACTATGACAATATAAAATTAAAGCTATCATTACGTGGAAGCGTACCTAGAACACTGGCAGCATTACCGCGTTAGATAGCAAGGCTGATCCGTTGACCGAAATAGCTGCCAGCGCTTGGGTTTTACAGTAGCTTTATTGAGGCGCGAAGATAGTATTTTTAACATTCTCCGCGCCTCTGGGCCCCATGGGCCAAGTGTCTCAACACTAAACGGCACAAAGATGTGTGACTCACTGAGACCGACATATTTGCGACGTTTGCTGTCTTCGGCAGTCGAAGCAGCAGCCTTAGCACCAACTGACGTAACTTGGACATGAGAAGGAGCCAGAGTGTTGACGCAAATCGCATCCCACACGCTGGTATGGGATGCGATTTGCGTCGGCACAAGGCTGCCCTTCCCCGTGCAATACTTAATAATAATCATAATAGGCAGATATTTTTATTATTATTGTTTAGTGACCCTGCCCAGGTACAAGCATAAGTTAGTAGTAAAAGAGTAAGGCATAGTCTACGATTAATTAGAAAAATAAATGCAACCCCAGAACTGTTTCAAATGTTGTAACTAAATAATATAGCCGGTACATAATATAATTTTTTTTCAAAGAGATTGAAGTACCTTGCGAAAATCCATAATTATCAAAATGATTTGAGTGTTCTTTAGAGTTAATTCCGCCAATATTTGTCTTTAAACAATTCGACACCTGTTTCGCCTCTACACGAGGCATCTTCAGGACGTGTTGACTCGCCAAAATCTGGCACGAGACAGTTAACAATACTACAGACCTGCATCTTGCGTGATAAGGTTATATAGTCTGTATATATAGGCTACCATAGACGGCGTTGGAAATTTTACTCCTCAGCAACCACAATAGGTACATGGACCCTCATACATCCTATATATCGTAAGAAAAGACTTGGATGTGAAAAGCTTAAAATCGTTGAGTTTGCGTTTCTAGATGGTTGGGATCAAAAGCTATTCAGATTCAAACATTTCCCGTAGTTTAATTTTAACTACCATTGCATATGCTTAGCCAGGCATGCATGCACGGGCAGGAGACACGCGAGTGACGAGCGGGTCGTCACTAGTTAATATAATATTGCCCCGATGTCTTGTCAATATTCATACCATTTTAATGAAATAAATTAGATTTTACATTTTGCCCAGACATACCTACATACAAACAATTAGACAAAATTCTATAAACTACTTTTTTAGCTTCAGTATTTTTTGTTTAACACACAGAAAGTATTCTATAAAAAATGTTCAATTTACAGTTTTTATCTTATTACAATATTATTGTGATAATTAATAGATACTTTGATATTCAAATATTTTTATTCAAAATAGGATATAAAATCACTTATTGACAGTCAAAAATTACCACCCTTTCCAAAAGGTATGCCACAGACCTGAGAAGAATAGGCGCTGCAAACTCAGCTGCCTTCTTTTTTTTATATAAAACATGGTTACATAAAATTTATTATTTAATGTTATATGCTGCAAAACTAAGTCTCTTAGCCAATCGTTTAATATGGGGGCCCCATCGGCCCTTGATATTCAACTATCAAATTTAACCTAACCTCTAAGTCTTAAAACACACTTTTAAAACTTCACTAATTTTAAAACGGGTGTACTCTAACCATTCATTATAAACTCACCCAAGTACAGCTATAGCTTATAATAGGTTTAATTAATCAAAGCTTAAGTTATAAGCCAATATTAATCCAACGGTAACCAATAGTCGATTCGGCTAAAATACATTAAATACTCTAATCCGCTTATTCGGCTGACCCTACCTTATTAATTACAACAACACATCACTGCGTGGTCCAAGTAATCCCTTATAAATTTGTATATCGAATGATTTAATTATCTTTTTACGGTAGGCAGATGATTACTACACCAATTTTATATTATACAAGTGGCTCACCTCATGAAAACTGCTCACTAGACGTCGGCAAAGCAGAAGTTTACCAGGGAGGCTCCTTTGCACAGGATGCCGGCTAGATTATGGGTACTACAACGGTGCCTATTTCTGCCGAGAAGCAGTAATGTGTAAGCATTATTGTGTTTTGATCTGAAGGGAGCCATAGCTAGTGAAATTACTAGGGCAAATGAGACTTTAATGATGAACATCTTATGTCTCAAGGTGACGAGCGCAGTTATTGTAGTTGTAATCATAATCATCAGCCGGAAGGCGTCCACTGCTGGACAAAGACTTCCCCCAAAGATTTCCATGGCGATCGGTCCTACGCTGCCCTCATTCAACGTATTCCGGCGATCTTGATCAGAATTTTTAGATTTTTCAATAATCCTGAGTGGTACTGCATTGTAATGGGAAGAGCGTATCAATTACCATCAACTCAACGTCCTGCTCGTCTCGTCCCTTATTTTAATAAAAAAAAGTAGTTTCGGATATAGATTACTTTGTTTCTTCTATTATTAACATACACTCATAATTCTGCCTCTTTATGTCTCATTTTTTTGTCAACAACAACGTAAAAATCTGTTTTTATAGCCCAACAATAATTTTAATCATCATAACTATATTCCCCTAGTGTTCAGCTAACAACCAAATCGGCTTTGAAGAAACTGTATGTGATTATTCTTTAGGCTATACAACATATATACTCGAGGTGGGTCAGGGATTGGAATCATAACTAAAATTAAAGGAACGAGTCACTTTCGCAAGTTCAGAAAACTTGCACTTCGCCGGTCTGCCGCTGTTCCTCTTGTCACTTTCCCCTTTTGTTCTTCTTCTTTCTACAGTTTCGAGTCAGAACTAGAACTGCCGTAGGTCACGCTTAGTACGGCTTATATACCCCCGGATCTGTTCTATTTTCAAATTGATTCTCCCATTCCATCTTTAAATTTAAATTGTACTAGAAATTTCTTTTAACTTTTTTTATCATGTTTACACATTTTCCATCCTTTTTCTCTGTTCGATTTGACCCTGAACTTACTAGAAATTTCCGTCTGAAGTTAACACTTTTCTGCTGACCTACGAATATTGCTGAAGGAGCTGTTGAAATTACGAATGCCTTGAAGTTTGACAACTCTCGTCGTGTACGTTGCTGCATGACATGAAGTTTGACAACTCGTCATGTACGTCGAAGCGTTGCTACGCGACAATATTGAGAGAACTGTAATAGCAGTATTGCCCGAATGGTCAGGAATAACTTGAGAAGTGACGTCACTTCTCTTGTCCGTCTTCTAACTCAGTCCTTGCCTACATTCTTGATTTAATAATAATAATATACAATTGTATAACAACATTGTATGACAAATTATAAAACTAAATACAGTATATGTCACATTAACTGTAATATATTATTATGGTATGTTACACAAAGAAAATGTGATCAGGAAAATTAAATCACAATAAATCGTTTTCTTTTATAACTTAAGGATAGAGCCATGAGTCAGAAACCCGGAGCCATCGTGATGCGGAGGGCAGTAATGTGGTGCAACCAGCGAAGCGTTGTCAATATTTGCACACTTGTCAAGCGAACGTACTGTACAGTGTTTGTACAGTGCGCATTACAGGTGAAAACTGAAATCATTGTGAATTGGGTTCAATATATTTTCTTACATCATCTTCAATATATTTTCCTCATCACCAGACCAACGCATTTCACTTGATGGTGGGTGATCACATTATTTCTTATTATTTCACAGATTTGTCAACAGAACCATTGATCATTAAATTTTTTTTCAGTGTTTCTTGCGCCACTTTTCTCTCTCAGAGCGCCATTTGTTTCCGAAGCGGTGGTAGTGTTAGAAATGACATCAAAAAGAATTCTAAAGGAATCAATTTTAAGACTACTTATACGATACAACGAAACCTTTAAGATCATTTAAACGAGTGCAAAAATATCACATAAGTTTCTTGTACCTTCCCATGTGAAGTTTCATGTAACCGGAGTCGTATTAAAAAAGGGAAAGATAATATAGAAGAATCCTAACAAGCAAAACAAATGTGGTCACGATATAATGTTATATTGTTTGTCACAAATTGGTCACAATTCAACTTGATGCTAATTACTAGCGTGACCAGCTCTGATCTTCCAGTGGGACTAACAGATGACGCCACTCACGGATGTCATAAGTAGCGCACGACTTTTAACACGTCTTACTTATAAAATAATTTATATTCTTTACAGAAAATGTAACATAAAATGAGTGTGGTTTAAAATTTACAATACTTGTATTATGTTACACTGCTTGTTTTTATTTAAATGAAAATAAGGGACAAGATGAGCAGGACGTTCAGTTGATAGTAATTGATACGCCCACCCATTACAATGGAGTGCCGCACCGGATTCTTGAAAAACCCAATATTTCTGAGCGGCACTACAATTGCGCTCGTCACCTTGATACATAAGATGTTAAGTCTCATTTGCCCAGTAATTTCATTAGCTACCGCGACCTTCAGACCGAAACACAATAATGCTTACACATTACTACTTCACGGCAGAAATAGGCGCCGTTGTAGTACCCACAATCTAGCCGGCATCCTGTGCAAAGGAGCCTCCCACTGGTAAACTTCTGCTTTGCCCTTTATCCCACTGGTTTCCTTAAAAAATAACGATATTTGTAGATAATATATTATCCAAAAGGAATATGTATACAGAAAAATAAAAATTCATGTTTTACTGTTTTATGAAAAATTTTTATCGTTGCGCGGATCTCTGAATCAATACTCTTAATTGGGCCAAGGGTGGCTGCACTGTTATCAGTTCCGCTATTAATAATGTCTTTTTTTCTTTGTCCGTAAATGCAGTTTGTACATTAATTTATTACTTGTAAAGCCTTTAATAAGGTGTTCGAGGACAAAGGATGCACTCGTTATGTGTTTCATATTGTTATAGTTCATGGTTTCTCCTTTGTTAGCAGTTTGTTGCCCGCTATGCGTTATTTACTAACTATATATTATACATAGCTATACTATTTGTATGTACTTAGTAAAATTTTGTAGTTTATGTTTCTGTCAAATTTTATGATTTAGAATTTTACATTGGTAAAAATAGGTTTCAAAAAGCGCTTTCAGTTGTCTAAGAGGTTGGCAATGTTCTTGTAGTTAGGCTGTTATTGCAAGTGATTGTGGGCAACGGTGATTACTTAACATAACGCCACCTTATTTTAAGTATTCACCGCTGCACCGTACGCTTTGTCCTCCTCTTTCATAAAAAAATTAGATTTATTGATCAATATGACCCTCTTTAGCTTAAGAGCTTATGTTCATGAAATATTTTTTTTTGTTATGTGACCGGTGCAAAATAATATGTTTAGATTTGTATCAAATTATGATACGCCATTGGTAATTATGTTTATGGACAGATGATGCTGTCTGGGGGCATGGTAGTGCCTCCGCCAAGTCGAGCAAAAATAAGCAGTACGGCCGAGCCATTTTCTCGAAGCCAGGCCATTTTCAACCCTCTATAACTTCGTTGTTGATAAAATTAGAAGCCTGAATTTTCAGTAAACAAGCGGACATTGTATAATCACGGTATATTTTACATTTCATTCAATTTGAACCAGTAGTTTAAGAATTATACTAGTCAAAGTTTCTTAATTTTGTCACTCACTGACTGACTGATTGACCGATCATCAAAAGTCTAAGGCACTTCTAGCAGTCAAAAATAGTATTTATTGTATTAATCAAGGGAAAACCTAAAATATTTTGCAATTTGGGTCCAGTGTTCTAGATATACCAACTGCATAAATAACTTTGTAATCCTATATATTATTTAAGAGATTACAAACGCACTAATCAAATTAATTTTAAATAATATGTATTACTTGTGAGAGACATTGTGGTTTTGATAAGAAGAAGCTACACTGTGTTTCCATGCGATGGCCAAGTTAATCTATTTATTTAAAACATAGACTATTTTTAATATTGATATGGTCACTATAAGATAGTGTTAGGTTAGCTTATTATGTAATAACTTAAGACAGAAGGACTCTTAAGTAGACTTAGTATCACACTGATCTCACAATTTTTTACCATAGAAGAACTGAGTTGCGAGACTTGATTTTTTTACAAGTTATGTTTTTGAAGGCTTAAAAGATTATATGTCCATTATTATTTACTCCCATATTATATAAATTTAGTTTTAAGTTTCTACAACGTTTAACCTCAGTATAAGCATTCACAAATAGCCGGGTTTTCCCAGTTTCTTAATTTGGAACAGAATAAAATTTTATTTTCAGTTTTACATAATATGTTTTACAAATTCAAGAATAAAAAATAAACAACAACAGGAAAAGAGTTTCTCCTCAACTTAATCCTGTCACACATTACAGCGCTGGTTTTCTGGAGTACCCGAGAATTGTGTAGTGCTACTAACCCGAAAACACATATCTTTATAGATTCTAATCCGAATTCTAATACATTGCCACAACAAACAAATAAATAACAATAAATCTTAAAAACAACTTAAAATCACAATTAAGATCCGAACGACTACTCTGGTATTAGGATATTGAGTTTGTAAAAGATGTTGAGTTTAAAAAAATGTTGTTTCCACCCAAAACATATTGTAAAGCTTAAGCCCCTGGATAGATTAGTTTCCTATTACATTATAAGGTTATTTTTGTTGTAATTTATTAGATTATACCCTTACTTGATTTTTTTTTCATACATCTGAATTATGAAAACATACCTACTAACCTCATATCGCCAAAAAAGGTTCGAGCATCAATCTCATAAAAACAAGAGACTATTCAGAAAACCCAGCCAGCAAACGCAACATTTTCTATAAAATATTTTTTCGCAGAACGTAAAATTCGCAGAAACTAATCCGTAAATTGGCGTCCAAAGCGAATACCTACAATTTGGCAACAAAAACGCTTTCAATGCGAACGAAAATCAAAACGTTGTACAAATTATTTCTTCGAAAATCACTGTTTAATTTCACGGTTAGTTGGGTCGGCTGAGCGCAGGAAAACCGAAGGATGTTAACGTTATTTTTACCCATAGATACATATACAATATACATATGACGAATGACTGACACAGCCAAGTAATATCGGAGCACGGACGACTCACCGACTAGCTGTTACTCGCGACTTTGTTCGCATTTACAAGTGTAACTATATTAGTTTTTGTTACAATGCTGCCTGCTTGCATTAATACAAAAAAAACATATATGTATCTGTTAAGACTTACTTCGCAAATCCGACTACCACAAAAGGCTTTTTATTTTCGGGGTTATTGCCGATGGCATAATTTAAAAGGTCGTAGTCTTAGAAAAAGGATTGGTCTCCGCTGCACTCCAACTAGATTCCGCAGGCGTTTCTCGCAAAGTGCGGCAACTTTTACTTCGCCCAAATGGGCGTACTCTAGCCTGTTTAACAGTGGGAGGCTCCTTTGCACAGGATTCTGGCTAGATTATGGATACCACAACGAAGCCTATTTCCGCCGTAAAACAATAATGTGTAAGTATTACTGTGTTTCAGTCTGAAGGGCGCCGTAGCTAGTGAAATTACGCGGAAAAGGGTGGTCATCAAGGTGACGAGCGCAGTTGTAGTGCCGTTCAGAATTTTTGGGTCTTTCAAGCGGTACTGAATTGAAATGGGCAGGAAATATCAATTACCATCAGCTGAATTTCGGGATCGTCTCGTCCCTTATTTTCATAAAAAAATTTTTTTGAACAATGTGTGATGTTGACATACCACATGTTCTGTTAAACTTTGCTAATTTTTTTTTTATGGAATAGGAGGACAAACGAGCGTACGGGTCACCTGTTGTTAAGTGATCACCGCCGCCCGCAATCTCTTGCAACACCAGAGGAATCACAGGAGCGTTGCCGGCCTTTAAGGAAGGTGTACGCGCTTTTTTTGAAGGTACCCATGTCGTATCGTCCCTGAAACACCGCACAAGGAAGCTCATTCTACAGCTTTGTAGTACGTGGAAAAAAGCTCCTTGAAAACCGCACTGTGGAGGACCGCCACACATCCAGATGGTGAGGATGATATCCTAACTTGTGGCGTGTCGTATGAAGGTGGAATTCGGCAGCAGGAATCAGGTTAAACAGCTCTTCGGAACACTCCCCGTGATAAATGCGGTAGAAGACACACAATGAAGCGACGTCTCTACGCAACGCCAAGTGATCCAGCCGTTCACAGAGCACTGGGTCCCCGACAATTCGAGCTGCTCTGCGTTGAACGCAGTCAAATGGATGGAGCTGATACTGGGGTACGCCAGACCAGAGATGACAGCAATACTCCATGTGTGGCCGGACCTGCGCTTTGTAGAGCGCTAGTATGTGGGCCGGCTTGAAGTATTGCCGTGCTCTATTAATGACGCCCAGTTTCTTTGAAGCCAATTTGGCTTTGCCTTCCAGATGACCACGAAATTGGCAATCGCTCGAGATTTCGAGATCCAGTATTCCGATACTAGGCGAGGCTTTGAGGGAAGTGTTGTCGAAGAGCGGTGATACGACAAATGGGGTTTTTTTAGTGGTAAACGCGCAAACTTGAGTCTTCTGGGGGTTAAATTGGACAAGGTTCAATTTTCCCCATTCCGCGACCTTCTCAAGAGAGGACTCGATAGAAGACACAAGTTTCTCCCGGCACTGGTCAACGATTTCCCGAGAGAGGTCTGCATGGCCCGTGTATATGGCATCACCAGTGCTGTCGTCTGCATAGCAATGAATGTTGGAGGTGTCCAACATATCATTGATATGCAGAAGAAACAGCGTGGGAGACAGCAAACAGCCTTGGGGCACTCCAGAATTCACGGGCTTCGGGTTCCAGCAATATCCGTCGACAACGACCTGTATGCTACTCCCAGTGAGGAAGCTGGAGGTCCACTTGCACAAGCTCTCGGGAAGCCCAAATGATGGAAGTTTGGAGAGGAGTGCCTTGTACCATACACGATCAAAGGCCTTCGCTATATCCAGGCTAACTGCCAGGCCTTCCCCCTTGCTTTCAATAGCCGCAGCCCATCTATGTGTCAGGTATACCAGAAGATCACCTGCCGACCGACCATGGCGAAACCCGTATTGTCGGTCGTTGATCAACTGGTGACCCTCTAGGTATACCAAGAGCTGACGGCTAATTATGCTCTCCATGATTTTGGAGAGCAGGGAGGTAATAGCAATAGGCCTATAGTTTGCCGGATCCGAACTGTCTCCTTTTTTTTGGATCGGATGGACAAGGGCAGACTTCCATGATTCAGGGACTACGCCTTTAGAATAAGAGTGCTGGAATAAAAGCGTTAGCACCGGCGTCAACTCAGGGGCACACGTTCTAAGCACGATTGGAGAAATGCCATCCGGCCCGCTCGACTTCCTGACGTCCAACGAAAACAGAGCTCGCCTAACAGTTTTCTGTCTGAACTGTACTTCAGGCATAGAGCTCTGACACCGCGGGATGGTCGGCGGTGTTTTTCCGTTGTCGTCAAGAGTCGAGTTGTAGGCGAAAAGAGTGCACAAGAGATCGGCTTTCTCTTTTGTTGTATGGGCCAGGGTGTCATTCCTCATGTGCAACGGTGGCATGGACGGCTGGCTGAAGTTACCAAGAGCAGCTTCCGACAACGACCAGAACTTGCGTGTTCCGGTCGGGTAATTGGAAAGCTGCTCGCCGATTTTGACGACGTGCATCGATTTCGCACGGGCGATTTGCCTCTTAAAAAATCTGGAGGCACGGTTGTATTTCCTCTTAAGAACTGTGCAGTTCGGATCCTTTGTGCCCAGCGCCGCAACCCAAGTTCGATACGCCTGTTTTTTGCAGTCAGATGCTGCTTTAAGTGACGCATCGAACCAGGGCTGTGATCTGCCACCGATGGGTACTACAGAGTTTGGTATAAAAATATCCATACCCTGTAGTATCACAGCGGCTACTGCAACGGCGCAGGCACTAGGATCATCCGAAGGGAAACAAACCCTGTTCCAAGGGTAGGATGCAAAAAAGGAACGCATCCCATCCCAATCTGCTGACTTGTAGTGCCAAACGCGGCGGGTCGCTGGTGGTCTGCGAAGTTGGCGTCGGATAGGCACTACACTCCGACGACGTCTGTCTGGCCCGATTGTGCTGACGTCAAAAGACGGCAGCCTGACTCTCCCACTTCTAAAAAGCCCTTAGTCGCCTTTTACGACACCCATGGGCCTGGGACTCCCCTATTCTTTTTACGCCCCGGGAAAAGTACAGGGCAATAATACTACAAGAACGAAGAAAGAGACTGCGATCACATATCATCAGTAAGTATTTTGTATTTTATTAATTTCAATGTTAAATAACACGTAGCGTATGTTACAAAATTTGAAAGATGACATTGAGTGTCAAGATGTCACGCACACTATCATCTAATAGTTGCCGTAACAGAAAAGCTATTGTTCTTAGGTAGTGCGGTATCTAGTTGGAGCGCAACGAAGAGCAATCCTTAATCTAAGGCCTCAAATAAATGTACATAATATGAGTTTGAGAACGGAGAACTATTGGCACGTGGTGGACGAAGATCAAACCGGATGCTGCGTGGTGGGAGTCAACAGCCATAGACGCTTTTTTATGTTTTAGACTTTTTTGGAAAATATTTTTTTAAAAATTAACGTTTCTAATTCGTATAATTTAAAACTTAAATAGTAAAGGAAGACGAAGTTTAAATATTTCCTTATATTAAAATTTTCTTACATTTACGAAATTCCCCGAAGTATATTATTATAAATAATTATAATTCTTAGTAAAATATCTGTTATTCTACATTTCCTTAATTTATGCGCAGCAAAAAACTTGGATGATGTGTGTTGACGTGTAAATGTAAAGAAATATTTTCTGAATAAATTAACAATGTTACTGAGAAATTAGCAGAGTACAAAAAAATGTTAAATCATAATTTTTTTGTGTAGGTATAAAGAGAAGAATTTCTGGTTGAAATGGTTGTGAAGACAAAGTAAAACGCGTTTATTCAGAGATGAGAGCTGGCTTAATTGGTACTTCGCCCCCAGTAACTGTGTGTAGTAACTTTATCAAAAGCGTTAGACACTCCATAAATCTTAATATATATAAATCCAATGTTTATTTCTAGTGAACTCCTAAACTAATGAACGGATTTTAATGGGTATTTCTTCATGGAGTACAGTTTAGTCAAACTTGAGAGATAGGACAGTTTTTATTTCGATTTGGGACCCATAATATTTGAATTTGCTTTTTATTAGCTTCACTTGTATGAATGTTTGTTTCGAACTGACTCGTCCAGATTTCGTTCAAAATTCGTAGATTTATCGAGGACCAAGGATAATAAATTAAATTTACAAAATTATTCCATTTTTCAATTAGCAATACAAGATTTTTGTTAATTTAAATAATTTTTTCATCTATCATCGATAAGGCAGGAATTGATGTTCATTTTAAATTTTAAACAATATCTTTTCAACCAAAACTACTTTTATTCACGAGAGAATTTATTGACGCACGGTTTGACAGTTTTGCTGTGAAACAACTTCATTATAACAACAGGGAGCATATTTTACGAAATAATTCTTGATGTTATGAAATATTATTGACAAATTCATTAAAAACAGTATTTTATTTATAATGTACAGAAAAACGTCTGTCGGGTCAGCTAGTACTTTTTATAAAAAGAACGACAAACGAGCGTACATACGGGTCATCTGATGGTAAGTGATCACCGCAGCCCATACTGTCTTGTAATACCAGAGCAGTCACAGGAGCGCCGCCGACCTTTTAAAGCGTTGACTAAACGCAATTTCAATTTTAAAACTGAAAACATTGTGTTGTAGAAGATATAATTGCCCAATATTACCAATATTAAGTATTATTTTATTGGAAATTGGATTTTATATTTTAAAGAGTGGCCCAAGATAGGCAGGAATGGAAAAATTTGGAGGACGCCTTTGCCGATTGGCAAACAATCCTACAAATAAATAATAGTTAAAAAAAACTAAAAAGCACGCTTTATATAAAATTCAACTAAAAAATAGAAAATAAATTTAAATTGAAAATAGTGTAAAAAAAAATATATTTTATTGTAAAAAAAAGCATGGGGTGGAGAAGAATTATTATTTTAATAATATCTTAAAAAGCACCCCACGCTTTTTTTACAATAAAATATACATTTTTTACACTATTTTCAATTTAAATTTATTTTCTATTTTTTAGTTGAATTTTATATAAAGCGCGCTTTTTAGTTTTTTTTAACTATTATTTATTTTTCATTTTTTAGTCAAATTAGTGTAATGTCATCGGTCCTCGATAAATCTACAAAGTTTGAACGAAATCAAGCCGTTTAAGGTGGGTCAATCAAATCGCGCCCAAAGACGTGGGTTACAAACATACAAACATACAGGTGAAGCTAATATAAAGCGTATAAAAATAATTAAGTATTAGAATAGAATATTAAGACTAGTTTAGCTACAAAAATATATTTGTAAATCTATATACATAGTTTTTTAGTATAATTTGTAAATAAAAGCTAAGTTGGTCTGAAAAAAGGGCTTTATTATTATAATACACTTTATTATTAGTGAATCTTATCTTATATATAAAATTCTCGTGTCACAATGTTAGTTACCTTACTCCTCCGAAACGGCTGTACTGATTTTTACCAAATTTTATACGCATCATACGTTCAGTAGGTCTGAGAATCGGCATATGTATATTTTTCATCCCCCTAAATGTTAAGGGTAGTCCAACCAAATTTTTTTTTTTAATTTTTTGACAATTTTTATTATGATTCAGCATTGAAAAATACATACAAATTTAAATTTTCGCCCTTCTACGATCTACAACTATTTTTGTATTTTAATATTTATATTATTCTGTTCCATCCACCAAACCGATATAGGGTTGCAAGATGGCAATCGAATACAATAATTGTAGTACGATTTATATTTGATAGGTCTGAGAATTGGTTGCATCAAAATTTTAATAATAATAAGTGATAATAATCATATATTTCAGGCATAACCCATAGAAAATACAAATTAAAATCAAAATTACAATTAAATTACCACTAAATCTATTTAACTAACAATACAAAAAAAAATTAAATAAATTACAATTACTTAGTTATATTAAATAGCTTATTTTCTATTTTTATTAATCTATTTTATTTTAATTAATAATTGTTTTTTTTAATATGTTATATGGCAATATGGTGTTTGCTGGGTCAGCTAGTTTCCTATATTTATAAGTAAAACATATTTATAAATTATCAATATAAAGATAAAAAATAGAGTCCGATCGTCGTAGGTTCACTACAATTCCGTCGGTGGTTAGAGCGACAAACTGACGAACTTCCGCACGATGCGTGCCGTTCACAAAATAACAATCTTCTGTATCTGACCCATTATCCAGTTATTTAGCGAGAGCCTCTTGAGATGATGGTCGAGGCTCTTTGCTATAAGACCGTTTACGGAAACGACTATTGGAACAATTAACAAGTAACCTCGTGTGCTAGGTCTAGATATCTCGACAATTTGGCCATTATTATAATTATCAGGTATTATTTTGAACATACTTTGATTGACATCATAAGTATAGTGTCAAACCCGAGATCTAATACGTTCGTCGAAATCCATAAAGCACAGATTGACCACGGGACCAAAGGTTATCAAACTAGTGTGTACATCGTCCTAAATTCAAATTCCCACAAAACAAATAACATATTAATTGTACACGAAACGTCCCCGGAGATCCATTTATCATTTTGCAAGATGTACGCACATCAAAGAGAGCTCTTCAACAGTTGTAGCATTTTATTTTTTGTGGGGATTCAATACAGTTGAGTGACGTCATAGCGTTTGTTATCCGAAATACTTCGCTGTGACAGCTCGAGTGTTTGGGTTCGCTGCGGATATTCTGATTATTTTTATAACATTTAGTTGTCATGTAAGGAAATTCTAGCAGCTGTTTTACGGCCGTTCCCAATATTCAGTCTATCTCTTACTTGAGATAAAAATCGTAACTATCGTTGACTTTTCTGTCCCGATAAACGTATCGACGGTAACTCACCTTATCCGTACACGCTGTCTGTCAATGGGACGACGTATAGCTTACCAGCGATAGAAGTTTGTATGGAAATTGCAATTCACGCGTCCCAATATAAGGCGATAATAATGACTTATCGGGTGTATTGGAACAGCTTCAGATTATTGACAGCTAATTACTGACAGTAGAAGGTAGTAATTTATCTGTATCTGTAGATAGTATATTGGGAACGGCCCTTATAGAATAAAAATCATCAGAATGCCAGAGTTATCCTAATTTGTGTAAAACCAAGTTTGACAGGAATCGTTTTGTAAATATTTTATGTAAATATATTCAACAAAAAGTATTCAGTTATAAATAACAGAATAAATGATTTATTTAAGTAATATTAACAGTGTTTATCCATTATAATGTTATAATTAATTTAAATTCCAATTAGTACATTCAGTTAAAATAATAATAATAGAATTATTTGTAACCTGTTAATAGTATAATTATTTTAGTTATTATATTAAATATATTTTTAGTAATTGTAATATTATATAATCTCATGCAAAATCTAAGTGATGTCACTTTATTATGAAGTTGGTAGTTTCGTATTATTAAGATTGGTAGTTGCGTTACGAATTACTAGTTACTTTACGAAGTTACTATATTATAGTTGTGATTTTAGTTAAATTATTGAATATTTATTCCATTCAAGTGGTGCGTAAATGTATTTTATTATAATAATCTAACATCAAATTGTATACTTGTTTCAGGTATAACAGGAAAATTAAACTACATATGTTCAATCTTGGCACCGATCCTTACCGTATACACTGGTAAATTCATTACCACGGATCAAATATATACACTTAGCTTGGTAATCTGCTTAAATATGACATACATATTGTATTTCATCAAAATCGATCAAGCCGTCGCGGAAGCAGTATGGCAACAAACACTGTGACACGAGGATTTTATATATGTCGTCGCAAGAACAAAAATGTTTCGGTACTCGTCTTGGCTCGGGTGTAATCGGCGTGCGGTGCAAGTTCGGTCGAGATCGGGCGCACTATAGAGCGAGGTGGCTGTGTCGAGCGCGAATACCGGAAACATGAGGTTCTTATTTCATTTCAGCCGGAAGACGTCCACTGCTGGACAAAGGCCTCTGCAAAGATCGCTATGAATATCGGTTCTGCGCTGCTCTCATCCAGCCTACTCCAGCGATCTTGACCAGATCGTCGGTCCATCTTGTGTGGGGTCTACCAACACTACGTCTTCCAATACGTGGTCGCCATTCGAGGACTTTATGTCCTGCCAACTGCCACTTCAGTTTCGCAACCACTGGGCTATGTCGATGACTTTGGTTCTCCTACGGATCCCCTCATTTCTGATTCGACCCGTTCTTATTACGTAATTGTAATTGGTGTGCTTGTGAAGTGTACCTACTTCTACCATGGTAACTATACCGTGTGTTTGTCAGACTGTATGTTACTTGCTGTCGTTTTAAATGCCCACAACAATGAACAACCACGAAGACCCTGACCATTATTGGGGCTTACACCATCATATATATAAATTTCATAAAGCTGCTTTTGTTAAGAAGAATTTCAAATTAAAATAGGACTTATAATCACTCATAGAACGTCGAAACTACCACCCAATCGAAACTTTGTGACCTGAGAAGAACTGGCGCAAGAAACCCAGTGCGCTTCTTTTTTTAAATATAATTTCGAACAATAAAATTTATTATTAACCCGAGGGCGGTCGCTAAAAACCCAATCTATGGTGTCATTAAAAATCATTAACTATTAACACTTACGGCCGTTGTCAATAACCTATCTATCCTTAGTTTAACTTACTAGACGTAGACAAATCTGTCCTTTTACGCTTACTTACATTTCAATAACCTATTGACAGATAACATTGGACTATAACTATATTGGACATAACTATGGATAGATAAGATTTTGTCATAAGACGGTGACAGCAATGTTTCCGTAAATTAAACTAAGGATAGATGTGTTATTGAAAACGGCCGTTAAACGTATTTTAACAATAGATTTATAATTCGCTTGCTACGGCGGAATTACCAATCATGAAAATAAGTTACACCCAGAACAATTATTACTCATAATGAAAAAATTTTCGTGTTACTTGAAATTTGTAAGAGGTTGGTTTTAATATTATATGATTACTATTTTGATGCATGTGTTTATGCATAAGTATTTTTTTTTATGGAAAAGGAGGACAAACGAGCGTACGGGTCACCTGTTGTTAAGTGATCATCACACACCACTCTCTTGTAACACCAGAGGAATCACAGGAGCGTTGCCGGCCTTTAAGGAAGGTGTACGCGCTTTTTTGTAAGTACCCACGTCGTAGCGCCCCGAAAACAAGAAAGCTCATTCCACAACTTTGTAGTACGTGTAAGAAAACTTCTTGAAAATCACATTGTGGAGGACACATCCAGGTGGTGGGGATAATAACCTAACTTGTGGCGTGTTGTGCGAAGGTGGAATTCAACTCCCCATGATAAATGCGGTAGAAGAAACACAATGAAGCGATGTCTCTATGCAATGCTAAGTGACCAGCCGTTCACAGAGCACTGGGTCCCCGACAATTCGAGGTGCTCTGCGTTGTATGCGGTCAAATGGATCGAGCTGATACTCGGGAGCGCCAGACCAGAGATGACAGCAATACTCCATATGTGGCCCTGCGCTTTGTACAGCGCTAGAATGTGGGTCGGCTTGAAGTATTGCCGTGCTCTATTTATGACGCCCAGGGTTCAGTCATGTAATGGCAGATAGTAAAGTAAGCCTCATGAATAAATAGCATATATGTTACCCGTAATTGAAAAACATTATTTAAAAATATATTGCTTACAGAGCCCTAAAATTTTCATCTCATAATTATAACAGAAACGCATCGAAAATGATGAGTTAATTCGTTTTAATGTCACTTTATGTGTATCAAGCCGTTTTACAAATGAATTTGTGACAATTATAAATGTACTCGTATTTGTTATATCACGATGCGTGATAAATATATTCAAGAGATCAAAACGACTCAATATTTATATGCACCAAAGAATTACTTTTGAACTGATCTTGTAATATGTTAAAAATTACACAAAAAAGTTAATATTTATTATTATCAGTCATCACCCATGATATTTGTGTTAAATTAAAAATCTTACAGTGTTACTGTAAATAAAAATATTTTTTTTTTCGAAAGGAGGAAAATACGTTAACGCGATTATAGCGACATAGGACGTAGAGGCCACAAAGACTACGCAACAACAGTCGCGGGGCTTCTCCTAAGGAGACTCGAACCTCGGACGATGAAAGATGAGAAAAAGAGAAGAACACACTCGCCGGCGTGTGTGGTGATTTATTGTGTAATTTATTTAAGTGTGTATGTATGTGTTTATGAATGTATGTATGTATATTTGTATGTATGAAAGTAGTGTGAATGTTTGTGTGCATGTCAGTCCGTGAGTGTGAGTGGAGTGAAAGGATTAAATTAAAACGTATAAGTATTACATCTTCGCGAGGAGTAGATAGGCAACACAAGTACGATGGGGGCAGAGAACGTCTACCGGTTGTTACGAGTACTACATGAGTACCGGCAAAGCAGTCGGGGTTAGCACTTTTGAGTTATTACATGCCTATAAATTACTGACAAATTATATTCAATAAGGTAAGTCACCAGCGGGATGCTCCTTTGCACCAGATGCCGATTTTTCTGCCGTGTAGGAGTAATGTGTAAGCATTACTGTGTTTCGGTCGGAAGGGCGCCGTAGCTAGTGAAATGACTAGGCAAATGAGACTTGACGTCTTATGTATTGATACGCCCTGCCCATTAAAATGCAGTGCCGTTCAGGATTCTTCAAAGACCCAAACATCTGAGCGGCACCACAACTGCGCTCGTCACCTTGAGACATAAGATGTTAAGTCCCATTTGCCCAGTAATTTCACTAGCTACGTCGCCCTTCAGACCGAAGCGCAGTACTGCTTACACATTACTGCTTCACGGCCGTTGTGGTGCCCATAATCTAGCCGGCATCCTGTGCAAAGGCGTCTCCCACTGGTAAATATGTACACTGTTCCCTACAGTATGACGCCATAGTCTAGCCACGCTTGTGCGTAGGTGAGGTAGGCTGTCACCGCCGCTTTTAAGTTTGTTTACAATTTTTTTATTTTCTCTTAAAGCGCATAAAAACTGTAATGATTTTGACTTATTTTTTGAACAACTGCTGCTATCGTTCGAACGGATCAGAAGAAGTGCACTTACTACCAAACAGTTACCATTACTTTCTTCAAAAATCTTACTGATTTGATGCAAATATTGACCATATATATATATTATAATATTATAGTTATGCTTACATCAAATAGTGCCTTATTTCTTGTTAATATTAATAATAAATATAATAAGCCTCTAATTAATTCCAACAACCTTCAAATACATAATATATATTATTATATAATACTATCTGACACAGCAAACGTTGTATGCCGATATTAAAATCGCGATACAAAAGTAACTATTGATCGTAGATGGGTGAAAATTAGAAGTTGTATGTATTTTTAATGCTGACTCATAATCAAACTCAAAAATTAAAAAAAAATGTGAAAAAAATTAAAAAAGAAATTTGCGTGGACCACCCTTAACATTTAGGGGGATGAAAAATAGATGTTCTCCGATTCTCAGACCTACCCAATATGCACTCAAAATTTCATGAGAATCGGTCAAGCCGTTTCGAAGGAGTTTAACTACAAACACCGCGACGTGAGAATTTTACATATTAGATATCTTAAGACTACGCGTATAATATAAAATATAAAAGTTATGTTATTGGAACCCCGGTGTGGGTATAGGCCTCCTCCAGCTTACTCCATGTATCCCTCATCTGTGCTTTTCCTCTCCATTATTTTCCTGCTATTTTTATTATGTCATCTACCCATCTGTTTCTTGGGCGGCCTCTTTTTCTTTTGCCAGATAGTTATTCCCAACTTGTCGATTCTACTGTTCATCTTTAAATTTTTGGTAGTTTGATACAAATCGGCTTCCACCAGCGCATTCTTCCTAGTCTTCTCGGGGTTTTATATTCGAGTTACTTTTTTTGAAGTTGAACTTTAATATCACAAGGTGTTTCTGCTGTGTTAGTTACACGCCAGAACTCATATTAATAAATTACTCTCAAATCTTTACTGTTAAAACCGAACGAAAAACAATAATTGAAAGTCCATCTTTATGTATCATTAATTGTGATATTTCACACCATGGATGTTTTAATGGAACCGATGTAGCCTGTCCTCCAATACTACAGTTTCATACATCAATATTTAAAAAATGTATCTTTGAGCATAGTATTTTTTTTCATCTCATTTTTTATAATAAGCTTATTCACAAAGGCTCTCTCTGACTGAGTTCACAAAGGCGGCTTCTTGTATTATAGAAATTATTTAAATATTAAGACAAAATATTGACTTGTAATTTTTTTTTATCATGTGTTTATAAAAGAGGGCGCCAGCGAGCCACTGTAAACATTGACTCCGTATTTATTGTATATTAAAAATCATATAACATAAATTTCTCAATTAAAAACAAGTGCAGTGAAATAATACATACGCGACTAACAACATATATTGTGGACAAAGCTTTAAAATCAGTGAATAAACATATAAACACTCCTATCGTGTTGGTGTCTCCGATCTCCGAGTAAAGAAAAGTTTGTAAAAATTTTAATGAAATAAATCTGTGTTACCTTGATTTTTAAAAGTACTCCGTGCTTCAACAATAAACGTTATCACAAATACATTACGAGTGATTCTAACACTAAATATTGAATAAATGCAACAACACACGATTTCGACGTTCACATACATTATTTTGGATTGGCTGTGTGGCAATAGTGAGAGTATTATATTTTGATTATTTATACGTGTATTTGAACGAATTATCACCGATATGTATTTTGCATAAACCACTTTAGCACGAAACTAACACTCACGAGGTTTAATACTTAACTAAATTTAGCTTTGGTTTTGTGATAATAAATAAAGTGAATTCATGAAGGTAGTTCTAAATTGGATAAACAGTAATTATGGAAAAAGAATACATCACTTTACGCAAACGGAAACAGAATCAGAGTATGGATGACCTTTATTTAGAAACATCACCTAGCACTAGTGAAGACATTAAAAGCTTACCGGACCTGTCTACAATATATTGCGAATTAGATGATTTCAAAGAAAAAATTCTCACGTTGCAATGTTTATTAGACAAGGCAAATAGAGAAATAGAAGAATTAATTTTAGAAAACAATTTGTTAAAGAAGACAATTAGTGAACTGGAAAGAAAAATAACTACTTTGAATATATACACCGACCAAAATAGCACTAATAAGAAATTCAAAAAGTTCTCATCAGTTAGAACTTTAAAAGCTAAACGTAGGATTGATTTTGATATTGTAAATCCCTATGATAATCATCTCAAGCCTAAAAAAAGTGTGTCGACATCCATGCAACATGAGGAAAATAAACCCAAAAAGAAAAAACGTTTATTTATCTTTGGAGGTAAACAATGTGTGGGTATGGCTTCTCGACTCTCCACGTTTAATTTGACTTCAAAATATGAAATCTCAGCAGAAACAAAACCTTCAGCCAGTACAGAAAATATAATCGAATCGTGTTTCAAAATAAAAACTTGCCAAACGGACCAATTCATTCTTAGTTTAGGCGAACACGATAGAAATCCGTTCGTATTTATGTCTGAGACTGCTGCCCTCCTACGCTACCTAAAAGGTACTGATATTATAATATTGAATATTGTGAAAAATCCTCATCTTAACGAAATTCTTATTAATAACTATTTAAAACAAATATGTCAACAATATCCAAATTGTAAATATTTGAATTCAAATGTAAATTATACTGGATACTATAATGCTAAAAATAATTATATTAATAAAGTTTGCAACAACATCAACAACGAATTAGAAAGTCAGCATTATAAACAGGAATTTTTGGTATGCAAGGATTGGTTAAATAAACTAAAATACAAAATGTCTACACAAGATGATAAAACGATATTGTCAGTTAAAAACTATTGTAATAAAGCGACTCAAACAATTAATCTAGAAAATAATACACAAGCTAATTTTTTTCGACCATAAACCATGTAAGGAAATGTATCTCTTGCACCAAAACATTGCTGGTGTTTTAAATAAGCTAGAATGGATTGAGCTAGCGTTGTCTGAAATAGAAGTAGATATAAGTATCATTTGTCTTACTGAAACTTTTATAAAAAGGGGAGAAGAATCTAATCTCATACTGCAAAATTATGATGTCGTTTCGACGTTTTGTAGATTGAATGAAAGACGAGGAGGTAGTTGTATTTTATTGGAGAAATCTCTAGATTATAAGATTCTCGATCAGTGTACTGAATACTCAACCGAAAAAATATTTGAATGTTGTGCTGTTGAAGTAAGAGCGATAAATTGCTACATTGTTTGTATATACAGGACACCAAACTCAAATATTACTTTATTTTTTGAAAAATTAGAACTACTTCTCCATAAATTAACCATCAATAATAATAAAAAGATTATACTAGCCGGAGACTTTAACATTGATATATTAAAAGAAAATCAGATATCAAAATTATTTCAAAATCTATTAAGTAATTTCAATATTAATATAAATATAACGGAACCAACTCGACAACAAGCATGCCTAGATATAATAGCGACAAATATTCCTACAGCGGAAGGCAAAGTAATTAAGCTTTTTCTATCGGATCATGAATCATGCCAACTAGTAAGTTTACCGAAAATATTTATAAATAAACCGAAAAATTGGTCTATAAAAATTAGGGATTATTGTCAAGAGAATATACATAAATTTAATATGTACTTACAATCTCTAAATTGGATCGATGTATTAAATGAGTCAAATGCCAATACAGCCTTCAAAAATTTTCATGATTTTTTCTGCCTGTTATACGATCTTTGCTTTCCCATATATAATAAGAAAATGTCCAATTATGTTGGCAATAATAAATGGATATCAAAAGGTATTAAGGTAGCTTGTATTAAGAAAAGACAGTTGAGATTTAATCACTACAAATCAAAGTCTCATGAAAGTAAGATAAAGTTAAAAAAATATAGCAAAATATTACGGTCTTGTATTGACTGCTCTAAGAGACACCTAAATAATCAATATATACAAAACTCAAAAAATAAAACTAAAGCTACATGGGATATAATAAAGAAAAAAGGTAGTCATAATAATATGATAGCTAAAAATTGTATTGACCTAATTCATTATAACGACGTTGATATAACAAATCCATCAGACATTGCAAAAACATTTAATAATTCCTTTATTGATTTGACTAAAAATTGTAATCATAATTGGAATAATCAATATAAATACAAAATAAATGCAATCAATAATAGTATATTTCTCTCTCCATGTTCCGAAAACGAAGTAATAAAGATAATAAATTCTCTTAAAAATACAAAGGCAACAGGTTATGATTCCATATCTACACATATACTCAAACACTGCAAGCACAATATCTCTCATATTTTGACTTACTTAATTAATATATCCTTTTCACAGGGTGTCTTTCCAGAAAGCTTAAAGTTATCTGTTATTAAGCCTTTACTCAAAAAGGGTACTAAAACCGATATCAATAATTATCGGCCAATTACTCTTATATCTATTTTCTCAAAGATAATGGAAAAAGCAATGTATGTAAGAATAATGCATTTTCTAAATAAACATAATATTATAAAAAAAGAACAAACTGGATTTCAAGCTAACAAATCAACTACTTTGGCTGCTTATTACTTAATAGAAGAAATAACTACATGTATTAACAAGAAAGTACCTGTAATATCAACCTTTTTTGATATGTCAAAAGCATTCGATTTTGTTGATCATCATATCTTAATATATAAATGTGAAAAATATGGTATAAGAGGCCCTGCTCTAAAATGGATTGAAAGTTATTTAGCCGATAGACAACAAATTGTAGAAATAAATAACATAAATGTGAAACTGGAGATGACTACATACAAGTCACCCTATTTAATTAGTAAATTTGGAGTTCCTCAAGGAAGTCTTATGGGACCCTTACTGTTTTTAATTTATTTGAATGATTTACCCGATGTGGTTGACTATAACTGTGTATTATTTGCAGATGACATATCCATAATTATTCCTGACGAGCATAAAGCGATAAATAATTATAATATGACTATTAATAAAAATTTAGAAACTATATTGACATGGTTTAATGAGAATAATTTATTCGCTAATATGACAAAAACTAAATATATACAATTTTCTAATTATAAAACAATACATAAATCTCTAAATATAACACACAGTGACCTAACGATTAAAGAAACAAACACAATAAAATTTTTAGGCATTATATTAGATTGCAATTGTAACTGGAAAGCTCAATGTGATACAGTGGCAGGCAAAATAAATAAGTTCGTTTTCGCTTTAAGAAGGCTCAGACAAACTGTATCCTTTAATGCTGCACTTACTGCATACCACGGTTATATTTCGTCAGTTTTACGGTACGGGTTAATACTATGGGGAAACTCCACTAATATTTCAAATGTTTTTCTGGCACAAAAAAAATGTATAAGAGCTTTATGCAATGTCAGTCCTCTAGAATCGTGTAGACCATTATTCAAAAAGCACCGTCTGTTAACGCTTACTGGTCTATATATATTAGAAATTTGTATGTTCATTAAAAAACATGGTGAACTTTTTAAACCAGCAAAGGACTATTCCATATTAGGATTAAGAGATCCAACTCGCCTTCTGATGCCATACTGTAGAACAGCGCATCATCAAAATAACGCAAATGTTATGTGTATTAGGGTATTTAACCACCTTCCAAAGAATATTAGAGAGATGTCTAAAACATTAATGCATAAAAAATTAAAATTATGGCTAATAGATAAATGATTTTATAGTTTAAAAGAATTCTTTAGCCAAAAATAATAGTATTCAAATGTAATTTTTGAGAGGTACCTACAAACTAATGTTTATTTTATATAATCTCATTGAATTAAAGCTATGTAATGTGTATTAAGAACGTATAAGTATAAATTAAATATGATATTCCAATATTGACAATCAAATATTTGTATGCCGATATATTGGCGAATTGTGCTGTACACCAATTAATTGTTAACAACTATGTTACCACGATTCATACAAATAAATCATTTCATTTCAAATGGTTATTCATTAGCAGTTCTGAATATAACAATTTTAATATTATCATATTGGAAATAAAAATAATGGTCTCAAATTGAAATAAAAACTATCATATTTCTCAAGAGGCACTCCATGAAGTAATCCCCATTAAAATCCGTTAATTAGTTTAGGAGTTCACTGGAAACAAACATTAGGACATTGGATTTATATATTTTTTTTTTCCACCTCGATGAAAATCTCGCTTTTATTTATTGTCCCTGGTACGAGGGACAAAAGTCGTTTTGCCGGGATGGAATCGGCCACTTTTCTCCGTTTTTATTCATGTGGGGAAAAAAAATCGTATATGCACCACGTGATATAATTAGAACATTGTCAATATTTCACGGGTGAGACCTACTTTTCTCCCTAGGTGCGTAATATTTAATTATATAATGAAATTATTTAAGATATGGGAATACTTTTAAACTTGCAAACATAACAATACTTCAATAGATAAAAACTAAAATGTGAAGAGGTTAATATCAGCTACAATAGCCTTTTAGAGCCTCTCTGTTTTGTTTCGTTTTTCATCTGATGATCTTGTGTCTATGTACGAAATATTTTCATTGCTTTCAACAATAGGACTTATGAATTAAAATAGACAGAGAACAATTAGCATAAATCAAATACATTAATTAGTATATGGGTCGCCAAAAAAAATTTAAAACCTTACATTATTATTTCAGACTTCGGGTGATGCCTGATATAAATTATATATAATTAACTGTAACTGGCCAGTATAGGTTTCCATTTATATACTTAATTACATAATAGAATAAAAATATGTTCGTATGGGTTCGTATATTCATTGTGTTTGCGCAGTACTGTTCTCAACATCCATCACGCGTTATACCATTATGTCTGCGCTTTTGTCGCTGACGACCATATAGCCCAGTGGTTAGTGATCTGCCTACTGAGGTAGGTCCCGGGTTCGAATCCCGGTAGGTGCAATTTAAATGATGAATATGGATGTTTGTTACCAAGTCATGGATCTTTATATGTATTTAAGCGTAACTATATTGTATTAAATACATCATTGTCTTGTACCTAAAGTACAGGCTATGCCTAGTTTGGAGCTACATAATTTGAATAAAAGAGTCTATGTTATTATTATTTTTTGTCACAGTTTTTGTTAAAAGTGGTCACCGCCGCCCACATTCTCCACCTGTCTTAATTAATAGTCTACGCGCTTTTTTCGTAGGGACCCATGTCGTATCGTCTTGGAAACATTGCACAAGGAAGTTCGAGTTACAGTTTAGTTGTATGTGGAAAAAGTTTCTTCAAAACCGCACTGTAGAGGAACGCTGACATCCAGATTGTGGGGATGATAATAACCTAGTGTGGGACATGTCTTACGAATATTTAATTCGTCGACAGGAATCAGGTCCACATAATATCATAGACTATAGATTAGACATAGCTATGAGACACAGCTCTGAAATAAACCATCTTGTGAAATGGAGAATGATGATCACTAGCGAATAATTACTCTGGTGCAACAATTAATTTTATTTAACTACAAGAATTGTGTATCGAAAACCCAAACGTACAAGTGATGAACCTTACCATTAAAATCCGTGATGTCAATTATTGTAATTGTAATTTTGGATTAAAATGAACAATATTACGGCAATACCACGCTTAATTTTAATAATATAATTGCTTGCTGAGGGTAATAGGGCAAATTTTGAAGCTTAACGTAACTCCTAATCTGGTCACTGTTATAATTAGGTAATATTTTTATTTTCTACGATCCGTCTATATTAATTTGTAGTCTGTGATTGCACTGTCTATGCTGAATAGAAATTGTAAATGGGATTAAGTACCTTTTAGACTTTGCAAGTGGGCTTATTATTGTACAGCAATAGTATTAACGGGTTGGTGTGCTACATTATTTCACAGGACTCTCTTCCTGTGAAAGCGATAGATAATGTTTCAAAATGTTTCTTTTATTATTCTAGGGTGTTTTATGTTATTGGATATGATGGATTATAAAAAGGCTGCTGAGGCTGGCTGGCTAAACTGGCTCGGGCTACTCTGGCTACGGAGCTACAGACGCTACGTGATCTTAAGAATATATGTATGTGACGAATGAGATACATTAGCATAATATAAGTTTTGAAATGGAAATATAGACTACGGAAGTAATATTATCAATACATTATTATTTTCTGTAGATAAATAATATCATTAATAATTATCAATAAATTCCTCGAATGGCGACCACGTACCTGAAGACGCAGTGTTGGTAGGCCCCCCATAAGATGGACCGACGATCTGGTCAAGATCGCCGGAATACGTTGGATGAGGGCAGCGCAGGACCGGTCGTCATGGAGATCTTTGGGGGAGGCCTTTGCCTAGCAGTGGACGTCTTCATAATGATGAAATAATATCATCCAAAACAAATTATATGTAAATTACTTTGTAGTATTATTAATCGCAATCCTAAAGTGGCATTCCGAGATTGAAAATGAAAATGATTTTTTTTTATTTACGTAAACTTACAAAAAGCATCTGTAAATAGTCATAAAATGTTCACAAGTGCGCAAAAGCATCAAAAAGTAAATTACGTAAGTAATTAAAAATACGTCAGTGGATGCTACAGGGTCGCAGAGACTCGCGATATGAATGGTACCTTCTTTATCCTCAATATATTCCTTAATATTATGGTAATAGTAACCTTTTCCGATTAAAACAGTTTTTATATATGTCTTGAATGTCCTGTCAGGCAATTCTAATAATTATTATTTAATTCTGCTAATTAATATACCATTTCAACTTTTGAAGGACAGCTTTCAATTTTTAGTTTGGTATTTTAATGAAAGTGACAGAGTAGCGTTCTTGTCTTAGATGGAAGGATTGGTCTCCGCTGCGCTCCAGCTAGTAACCGCACTACCTAATAACAATAGCTTTTTATTACGGCAACTATTAGATGCTTGTGTGCATGGCATCTTGACACTCAAAGGCATCTTACAAATTTTGTGCCATACGCTTCGTGTTATTTTACATTGAATTTAATAAAATACAAAATACTTACTGATGATATGTGATCCCAGTATCTTTCTTATTTCTTGTAGTATTATTATTATCATTGTGTGTCTTCTACCGCATTTATCACGGGGAGTGTTCCGAAGAGCTGTTTAACCTGATTCCTGCCACTGAATTTCACCTTCGCACGACACGCCACAAGTTAAGATATCATCCCCACCATCTGGATGTGTGGTGGTCCTCCACAGTGCGGTTTTCAAGGAGCTTTCTTCCACGTACTACAAAGCTATGGAATGAGCTACCTTGTGCAGTGTTTCCGAGACGATACGACATGGGTACCTTCAAAAAAATCGCGTACTCCTTCCTTAAAGGCCGGCAGCGCTCCTGTGATCCTAGTATTGCAGGAGATTGTGGGCGGCGCTGGTCACTTAACACCAGGTGACCCGTACGCTCGTTTGTCCTCCTATTCCATAAAAAAGAACATGTGTCACATCAAAGTCATATATTATTCGAGACTGGCTCAAGTACGCCTACTTGGGCGTAGTTGCCGCACTTTGTGAATACGCCTGCGGTATCTAGTTAGAGCGCAGTGGAGACCAATCCTTCATATAAGGTCCTTGTATTTGAAACTTAGGATTGCTTTATTGAGGCACAAATTTAGGATCGAACGGCAAATATAGAATATTAAAGTATCGCTTGCATATTTCGGCTTTGTAGCTTGCAGTAGAACACAATCTTTTCATTCGAGCATCGCACAAGAGGATTATATTATTGAGCTGCGGCGGCCGGACTCGAGCTACGTAATATTGTTTAATAAACATTTTCTTTACTAACAACACTGCAAAAGCTCTGCATATTATATATTTGTAGTACATCTCAATGTTTACTTTTTCAGTTTGATATATTATACATATGAGTGCACTTTTATTTCATCTCGCATTATTTGCGGATATCTGTTCTTATATTTATACATACATATAAATAAAATTGGTGTGTCTGTTTGTAATATTGAAATAAACGTTTTTTACTACATGCATATGAAAATATTATATATACGGTACTATCACCAAAATAACATTTTTTACAATTTTTGTCTGTCTGTGTATCTGTTTGTTCCGGCTTATCTCTGAAATGGCTGGACCGATTTTGACGGGGATTAATTTTATTGGTAGGAAGCTAATGCAATAAGGAGCAGCTTAGGCTACGTTAATTTAAGAAAAATAATTATGTTGCAATGTCCAAGAAACGGTCTAACTTTAAAAACAATTTATATGGCAAAACAACGTTTGGCAGATCAACTAGTTATATATACGTACGGTGTTATTAACCATGGATACGTGCTTAGTTAGATACTGACTTAACTACAAGTATAACAACATCAGTGACCTAACAATATCGACGTCTAAAATGGTGTTTATCTTTTTCTATTACAAAACAGTGTTTACCTTGTGTTTAACTAAAACGTCATTAAGCTCAACATAAACTGAAGTGTACAGTAACAATTAAAGGAATGGCTGCCATTTTTGTCAGCTGTTATCTATCTGTTGTAATATAATCTAAATCTTCCATAACCATATGACCTATCTGTTAGATACACCTTAGATAAGCTTCGACTCGTGTTTAAATACTTATATAAGTAATGTTTAAAGATGCTGAAAGCTAAACGACACAGATTTGTAATATAACTTTTTTAAAACAAGTGTTCAACACATATTTAATTTTTTTGTAATAACACAGGTATTGCTTAAAAGGTGACATGTAGGAGTTTGTTAACACGCTTTTATTAATATGGTATGTATCTGTGTAACGGAATCTTTCGAACACTTAAAAACAAGCTTAAAGTGAAACTTCATACACCTATCAAGCACAAGATAATATAATAATTTTAATAGTCTTTCCCACTTTTATTATTTTGGTATGTTAAATACATACCAAATTAATAAATATATAAAAAATATTTTTGAAAAATAATCAAGGAGAGATGGGTATGCAATTACTTAAATAATCTATCCTATTATTCTCACCAGGACCTTCAGTGGGTGATTTTTATATCCGGTACCCGGTGTCTATATGACAAAAATCAATAAACATAGTTTTCAATGCAATAAATGAAAACTTTTCTAATAGTTAGAACCTTAAAAACACAAAACTATATTTTTTTATTTTCAACTTTAAGTATTGTTTTCTTGTAAATCGCTATATATCACATACAGTAATAGATTGTTAATTATACATTAAATTCCTGTTCATTAACGGATTTCAGATAGAAGCAACGTGGTTTGTAGAATTTAGTTACGCGGCTAAAATAAGAACAAACTAACCGCCGCACTGCCCCAACGTCCGTCAAAAGCTAAGGGGTTTACTTTAAGCCCCATGATGGTTAAAAAACATGTTCCATTATCCTCTGCATCCAACAAAAGCAAAGCGTTAAATATGTGCAGATTTCAAATCTTCGCTTACTCCGTAACGTTCAACTTTCTATAAAAATGTTAAATTTTAAAGTTTTGCACTTATTGGACTCTATGTGCAAGTGTATTTGTGTAAATAAATAAAGAATAATTAAATAAGGTGCTTATCATGAACTCTTGACTACAGGATATCTCTGAGTTCAGTGTTCCTATTGGAAAAGTCTAACAGTTTACATTGAACTCCATCCATGGCAACTCGTCTTCAATTTTAACCAACTGTGAGCTTGAACTCATTATCCACAATTTGTGCTGCCAGCCTCGACTTCTTTTTATCCTATTGTATAGCATTCTGTTACCAATTTCAAAATCTCTGCTTGTCCTGGGTGTGACCTGATCAATGTTTTGTTTAAAAAGAAACTCTATGAAAAATGATTAGAAATATGACTTTAAAACAACAAAGACCAAGGCACCCTCCTCAAAGAACGTCCCGAGAGATTTTTTTCAATTGAGAAATTTTTGATTTAACATATCAATTACAATATGCAATCGAATACAATATTATTTGATGGTAATTTTGTGCAGGGTCATAACATAATTAAGATCCTGCATTATTAGAATGTAAAGGATATAAAATGAATAGTAAAAAAAGAATAAAAATAATTATAACAAGACAGAATTTATATTTATGTTCACAATAATGAAATAAATTATTACCTAATTTAAACAGAAACATATACTTGAGCAGTGTTCTTGCAGGGATAAGTTACGTTACGTTAAAAAATAAATGTTATAATATTATTTAACCGATTTTTTTTTCATGAGAAATTTGCTTGCTCACTCCATGTTATGCACAGTGTATAATTTAACTTATACCATCATAATATTATATGGGCTCAGTGGACACATGCCCTTAGTCCTGTAAATGCACATTAGGTGCTGTAACGGACAGTCGTCATATAAGCGGATTACTGTGTATGATAAAACAAAAGCGAACTATTTATTCTGTTTGAAGCCAGATACACAGCGGGGATAATCTTTTGGCAAAATTCACAAAATATTTAAGTTTATAATTACATTTTACATTGTTATTTAATGCTGAGGCAGTATTCTGAATACGTTTATGGCTTTGGCGGTTTTTATATAACTTAATTCCATTATTTTAACCAACATGATTCCATGATTTTTATCTTTGAAATGCAGTTCAATAAATTGTTGAACAACTTCTTAACAGATTAATAGTTACAAAAATCATTATATTTTTCATAATTTATTCATGAAAAATTCATTTTTGATGTGAATTGAATCACTAGCACAGATTTTTTGCACTATTTTAATAATAATTCTTCTTCTTCGTTCTTTATGCAGGAAATTATTCCATGAGATGAAACAACTCGCAGTTATAGAGGTTTTTTATGAAAATATGGAACGAGACGAGCAGGTCGTTCAGCTGATGGTAATTGATACTGCCCATTACAATGCAGTGCCGCTCAGAATTCTTAAGAAACACACAAATATTCTCGTCACCTTGAGACATAAGATATTAAGTCTCATTTTCCCAATAATTTCTTACACTAACTCCAGCGCCCTTCAGACCGAAGCACACTAATGCTTACACATTACTGCTTCACGGCAGAAATAGGCGCCTTTGTGGTACACATAATCTAGCCGGCATCCTGTGCAAAGCTTTTTGGCAGTTAGAAAACCGCGACTTCCACATTTCCGTGGGTGGTATAATCTCATAAAAGATGAGCATCGATGGTGCATACGGTATGTCATCAGTAGCTTAGGGACCTTTCTATCTAGGGCGTCAAACTGAGTTCACCTTTGGTTTTATTATATTTATATTTGATATATTTGTTTTGTTGATAGTACGTACTTTGTTTCCAACACGTAGAAGACTTCCAACACATTTTACCAGAGAGAGACTCCTTTGCACAAGATGCCGGCTAGATTATGGGTACCACAACGTCGCCTATTTACGTAAGCATTATTGTGTTTCGGTCTGAAGGGCGTCGAATTTAGTGAAATTACTGGGCAATTGAGACTTAACATCTTACGTCTCAAGGTGACGAGCGCGATTGTATTGCCGCTCAGAATTATTGTGATTTTCAAGAATCCTGACTGGCACTGCATCGTATAGGGCAGGGTGTATCAATTACCATCAACTGAACGTCCTGCTCGTCTCGTTCCTTATTTTCATAAAAAAAGACTCTATAAGACTTTGCGTAATCGGATAAAAAAACGTATTAATTATGAATATGATATTTAAAAGAATAATTGATATGTATCTTGCCGATTCTATTAAACATAAGCAGCTTTACGAATTGGGTGGTTATGTATAAAATCAACTCACGATTCGAAAGTATTTTATTTAATACCAACCTTTGAATACCATCTCGTAGTTCAAAGGCAAAGTTACATTCTTTGTTGTGTTTTGCCTAGACAAATGCACATGCAAAAGCTAAACACTCGTAACTTTAAAAAGTCCTTAAAAGATTTAAATCGTGATAGCACGGTTTAAACCCGTAAATTATGACATCAAAGTCGTTTAATTAAAAAGAGTGCCCTGTATGGTGGCTTGATAAAAAGCTGATAAAAGCTTATATGTTTGCAAACAACTGCTATATTTACTGTCTAACTCCTGCATCGTGCATAGAGCCAATTTATAAGTTTGCTTTTTGCAATTTTATAACAAACGATATTTTTTACTTTGATGAATTTGCTACGGTTGTTTATAAATCGAGCATAACAATTGATAATCAGCCGTGACGCTAATCAGTAACAGTGGGAGGTAACGCAATTAGTGAAAGTGGGACAAGTCAATGGAAGGTTTCTTTACACAGGATGTCGGATAGGTTGGGGCCACAGGGGTTTTTCCTTCCGTGAAATAATATTCACGCATTACTGTGTTTCGGTCTAAAGGGCGCCGTAGCTTATGAAATTACTGGGCAAATGAGACATAACATCTTATGTCTCAAGGTGAAGAGCGCAGTTGTAGTATAGCACAGAATTTTTGGGTTTTTCAAACATCCAGAGTGGCACTGCATTGTAATGGGCAGGGCGTATCAATAACCATCAGCTGAACATCCTGCTCGTCTCGCCCCTTATTATCATAAAAAAATGTGAACTCCATGGAATTTAAATTAGGGTCGGTTTTAGAAGACATGGCCTGCTCTTAACTACACACCATCATCGAAATCTAACAACTAACAACACCACAGGGACGGACCACTAGGTACCCTTTTATTTCATTTAATTTTGTTTTTTTTTTTCTTTGAAAACATTAAATGCAATTTTATTTTATTATTTTTATTAAGTTAGGTTAAGACTATTTCACTAACATTTATATATGGACCCTTTGTTGTCTTAAATAAATAAACAAATAGAAATAGAAAATTAATCGAGGTACCTAAGATATCTCTAGAACGAGGAGCGGCTTAATTTCTTATGCAAACAGTCCATACAGTATTTTGTAGATTTACACTTTTCCTATTCAAAACTGATGTAACAAAAATGTTTTTAGAAACTCTTACCAGACTAGGTTAACAAAATTTCATTTTACCTCCGACACACAATACGTAGCACCAGTTTTTATGATAGCCATCGATGGTAAATCGTAGACGACAATTTACTGAAAATTAGTCGTTAGATCTAAAAAGATCTGTGTAAGCGGTTGGTGACCGTATGAATTTATTATTTATGTCGCGAGACGTCACGCCACAGTTTTTACACATAATGCACCCTCCGATATCCAACAGGGAAACATTTATCTGACCGGATAACATTACGTTGATTTGAACCACAATTATTCGGATTGTGTCTTATAGTTTTTACTAGTGTGATATTGAGTTTGAGTATCTCAGTATCTACTAGTGAAACTTAAATCAACTTAGGGTTTTCAATGAGCCATTGGCTAGTGAGGAATTTTGTACTAATCATGGTATATAAATATACTAAAGTTTTTATGATTCCAAATATTTCGACGTGGTTTTATCCGCTATGACCACAGGTGTCCTGAAGTCAATGAATACAGGCTCTTATAAATTCACATTTTTATGCATGAAACAACTAAAGAAATCATCTATAATGTCAGGAGTTGGTTCTGTAAGCGAGTGTAATTCTTTATAGTGTTTAGAAACGCTGACACGCGCTGATCTAAAGGATATCTGTGCGAGAATTCAGAAGTGCCAAAAGCCAAGTATCTCGTGAAACGTCACTGGATGGATTCAATTTGTTGATATTGTGTACTTTAAAATTATCACAATATCAACTATTGTGTACTTTAAAATTGTATTGAGCAAGCATATTCCAGGTCAAATCAAATCATGGGGAGTGCTTAGAGGAGCTGTTCGGATTGATTCCAGTGGCCGAATTCCACCACCTAACATTACGTGCAAAGTACCATCCGTATCACGTAGACGTCTGGCATTCCACAACCACGCGTTTTGTTAGAAATTTCTTGCCTCTCACCACCACTTTGTGGAATCAATTACCGGCTGCAGTCTTCCCGAACAGATACGACTTAGGGACATACAAGAAAAAAGCATACTTAACCACCCACTAACCCACCTTAAAGGCCGGCAACGCATTTCTTGACACACTTGTTGTTGCGGATGTCCATGGGCGGTTGCCTCACCTCTCCCCATACATCAAAAAAAAATCAAAATAATTTATTGAAAGTAGATATTATTTTTATCATTATTTTTAATTGTGAACATTAAAATTACAAAATATTTTGTGTATTCATTCGTAAATGACTTGCGTTTTCTCATTATTTTTCATTGACTTCGCGCTGCTTTTTGGATAATTTCGTAATAATGTGATGATGCACACAATTTTAAGAGTAAATGTATAGAAATCCGAATTAAAGTTAGTTAAAGTTGTACATCAATGGGGGCAGATGCTTGATATCAATCAGGTGGACCGTAACTTCCAAGATGGTATTTGAAAGATCAGATTTTATCAAACTATAAATCATTTGGATTGATATTTTTTTTTATGAAAATCAAGGACGAGACAAACAGGACGCTCAGCTGATGCATCTACTGTACCATGGCCTACTATTATTGTTGATACAGTAGTAGTCCGCCGTGACTGTACTCAATAACTCTTGTTTTTACGTATTAATTAGAATTTTTTTATTTGAGTTATTGTAGTTTGAGTATGATTGCTGCATGAATTTACGTATATTGTAACTGAAATGATTTGTGAGTGAGTGATTGTCACAATGAGTTTCTTGCCACTTCTTCTTATTAAAGCTCAACCGTCAAAGGCGGTGGATTAAAAAAGAAAAGTCATTTCCTTGACCTGCATGAATAAAGTGATTTTGATTTTACTACCCTAAAGGATTGAGCTTTTGGTTACTGTTAGTAAAAATATAATATTAATTACAAATTTAAGCAGAATTGTCAAATTGTAAGTAGAGGTATTTGGTGAGTATTGCATGATATGTAGATTAGGATTCTTTTATTGTTGTTTGCTGGAGTTCTCGTGACAGGTTTCGTCATGCTCGCTTAAATGTCACTGTTTGTGGCGGCGACATGGGACTGGTCGTCCCCTTCCCTACAATATGGTTGAGGGAGGCCATGGCTGGCTCATGCGTCATGCTCGTGAACGGGTGCTGCTTGTGGTGGCAGGATGATCCTATTGCCGGAGACTCGGTTTCAGATTCTTAAAAGTTAAATTACTTACTTTACTTACGGTGTATGTGGATGATGCAGCCACTGTACTCAATAACTTTTGTACTAATTTACATTAATTTTTTTGACTTACTCGTATATTTGACGTTTGGGTATGTTTTTTGCATCACTTTACATATTATATTGTAATTGAAATGATTTGTAAATCGATGGAAATGTAAATCTGATATAAAAGAGTGGCAATGAGTTTCTTGCTACTTCTTCTCATTAGCTCAACCCTTTACGAAAAGAGGTAGATTCAATAAGAAAAATACTTTTTGACATTCATAAGTGTCATTTCCGTGACCTACATGAATAAAATAATTTTGATTTGACTTGATTTGGTAATTGATACACCATGCCCATTACAATACAGTGCCGCTTAGGATTCTTGAAAATCCCCAAAAATTCTGAGCGGCACTACAAATGCGCTCGTCACCTTGTGACATAAGATGTTAAGTCTCATTTGTCCAGTAATTTCGCTAGCTACGTCGCCCTACAGACCGAAACACAGTAATGCTTACATATTACTGCTTCACGGCAGAAATAGGCGCCGTTGTGGTACCCATAATCTAGCCGGCATCCTGTGCAAAGGAGCCTCCTACTGGAGTTACTCTCCACCTAAATATTAGAGCCGTCAGACAAGCAAGCGCCGAGAGACCATAAAGAACAAAAGCAAATCTTCGCTTTTATTTTTGCTTTTTCACAATACCAATTGGCTGTAAAAAACATGACTTCATGTAGACTTAAGTTATTTCCAATAACAAATAGTCATCAAGCTTTTCATTTACTAATTGCTGCCTTGAACCAAGGTGTGACGTGTCGCGCAATGGTTTGTGCGTTGAATAACTATGATTAGATGGAGTCAGGCATGGTATGTTAATCTATGATGTTATGTCTGTCTATGTTAACATGGGTGAGGCCACCTCACGTGGGTTATTTGACCATAATTTATATTTTTAAAGAAATTGATTTTTATAATCACCAATGAGCTCATTAATTTCTATCTAACTGTTTAAATGTTTTTCATTTTTGCTATCTACATTTTCTTCTCTTATACGTATGAAAAATAGGGAAAAAATCGACAAGACTGTTGAGGTAAGAAACATTCTTGCGAAGTCACTGTTTTTAAACTGACTGATAAACCCCTGATATCGTATGATTTAAGATCCTCGGCTTACTGCGCTTACTCTTTTACCACAGAGGTAAAAAACATAGCAAATTTTGTTTACAAATTTTATTTGTATAATTAATCCCAGAAATGAAGGATATCAATTTAAACGTAACACATTGTACTAATTTTACGTTTTTTTGTAAAAAAAATGGTGAAATTCGGAAAAGGAAAAACATATAAATAAAAGTTATTGATGGTATGCTATTAAAGTAGGCCGTATGAATATTTTTTTGACAGAGAATAAGCCTTAGATAATTTATACGCCAAGCGGCCTAGAGTCCCTTGCTGTTAGACAACTGATATAAACAATCCAGGAATATTACTATAGTGTGCGTGACAAGCTACATCTTACACTCACTCGCGGTATGACTTTCGTGTTAGTGTGCGTGAATTGCTCAAAATAGAGGTTATTTCTTAATTCTTATTTTTCGACGTTTTCACAGCTGCTATAGTCTAGATAGACGTATAGTCTAAGAGAGAAGCTACAAATAATCCAATTATTTTTTAATAATTCGTAGCGTATCCTTTGTCCTCACAAACTTATAAAAAAACGTCATTACCAAATAAATCTTTGATGTAGTTTCTTGTGTAAGATCGTTAAAGTAAAACTTTAAAAATAATGTACAAGCTCCATCTATATCTCGCCAGTGCTATAGCATACATTCATTTTATATCGCTTAGTCGCTTTTACTGTTACTACGACTGTGACGCAATTGTCCCACAATTATTATGACTAATAGATGTCTACGTGAAAGCTGATAATAAAAATGTGATAGAAATAAGATTTATAAACTTAAAAAAGTATGGAAGTCCTCACATTCACATTAAATTTTTATTTATTATTATATTATATGTACAGACCGAAATTAAGTAATAGCAGTAGTATTACTTTAATTCGCATTAAAGGTTCCAAACAAAAAAAAACTACGTTTAAAAAATCGACTTCAAATACTGAAAAGTATCAAATTTAAAATTTTATTTAATACACTTCTTATGACACCTTTAACTTGAATATTAATAAAATACTATTATTTATATTATGTGCTACCTATTGATAGGTTTTAAGTCGGTGCCGAACCCTATTTTATTAATATTAAAGGTAAAGGTTTGCATAAGAGGTATTAAATACACTAATGAAAATTTTTAATTAATTGATACTTTTCAGTTTCTGACTTCGGTTTTTTTAAATGTAGTTTTTTTTTGCTTTTTAGTGTCAGTTAAAGTCTTCCTTTTTGCAGTCGGTTAAAAATAGTTCTCACCATCAGTATGAGTCATGTTTGTTTCTAAACACTACGGTTTTCAAGGAATTTTCTTCCACTTACTTCTTACTTACTTTCCACAACAAAAAATTGATTTTTACTTACTTACGTCTTGTTTACAGGACAATACGACCTAAGCTGTCGGCGATCTTTTGATTCCCCTTACCTTGCCCTTTTGTTAACCTCGTTTGCGGTTCTGTTGAAATAATTTCGCTTATTTGCAGTAGAAATAGCGTAGCAAACATAAGTGACTCAATGTTGTTGTGACGTTTAGAGCAGGCCATGTCTTCTAAAACTGACCATAATTTGCAGACCAAGAGGTTCTCTTATAGACTCCAGAAAGTTGCTCAAGCCAAGCGTGGATAGTTCAAGCCTGGTTACTAGGTGCAGAGACTTGCTGGAAAGTCCAAACTTAGAGAGTATGTCGATACACTTTGGCTTAAGTCCTTCCAGACAAAAATGAAGCTCTGTGACTCCTTGATTATACTCGACCACCAAACCATCACTAACACAGGATAATGACTACGTTACCACCACGTTTCCCACCAGTTGCGAAGATTCTTTGAAGCTGTGATAAACCCAACAAAATCGAGTTGCCTGTGATATTGTTCAAAGTGTGATCACCTCAAAAAAATAGCTCCTGTCTTTATTCTTGAGCAAAATTATATTCAATAAGTAAATACTATTTTAACGCCTATTTTATAGATGTAGCAAAAATTTTCTCTAAAGAATTGACTTTTAGCCCACCTTCTTAATTGATATTGCGTTCAGATTATGCCTATACAAAACTCAGTTAGGCTTAGAAAAGGAAAAACGTTTTATTTTTTTATTGATAAAATTGCACATAGACATGAACTTAACTGATGGTACATGGTAAAATTCTTTCAACTGAAACCTAATTAATACATTTCTCACTAAAACATTAAATATTGAAAGCAAATATAACATATCAAACTGTATTTATAGTATATTAGAAATGATATGTATATGAATAATATCCAATAACACTACATCTACATATTACCTTAAAAAACTTTAAATATATTTAGTACATGTACTGGCTTTTTGGATGAAATATAAAACGTATTAATTAATTCTCAGTTTAATAATAAAAAAAGTTACAACTATTAATTATAAAGGCTCAAACTATTCAACCACTTAAACATAGTTAAATCTATCTCAATCATAAACTAATCGTTTTAAGTTTCAGTTCATGCCAAAACAACTCCTTGCACATGAGTCGTGAGAAATCTACATCATTTAAAATATATATGTCACAATATATGTGATTATATATAGACTTAATACGCAGAATCTGAAATATCAATTTAAAAAGAAGAGCGGGATTATCCGAACCAGAAACACAATTTCATCCTTTCTTTTTTCTGTAATACTATTGTATATACTATATATTCTTCAGACATTGCGTCCTAAAACATTCTTCTATAATTCTCAAGGGAGTTTTAATTAAATTGTAATAGGCGTTATTGATTATCTTGCTATTTAAATATTAATCGATAGGTTAATGTAATTTTTCTAAATTTACGTTGCACAGCTTCTAGATTACACGGTATAATTCATAAAATGGATTACAAATAGCATATAATTTTTATCATAGATTCCAATAGAAATAATACCTATAATAATCCTTTTTCCATGTTATATAATATATAATTAAGTTGCATTTTAATTATTATTTACCTTTGAATAGTTTTATCATTTACTTAATATATTTAAGAAAATGATAAAACTATATATATTAAACTAACAGTAAAGTACATCTATTTATTATTTTATATAATTATTTCGAATGAGGAATCATTCAGTTTCTCGCCGATTCTTATCACCGAAAGATCTTTATGAACCAGTGGTAGTGTTAAACATTTAAATGACGGCTTAACAGTGTTTTTATATACCCTACCGATAAATACTTCATCATCGTCAACTGGAAGACGTCCACTGCTGGACAAAGGCCTCCCCCAAAATCTCTACGACGATCGGTCCTGCACTGCCCTCATCCAACGTATTCCGGCGATCTTAACCAGATCGTCGGTCCATCTTGTCCAACACTGCGTCTTCCTGTACGTGGTCGCTATTCGAAGACTTTTCTGCCCCACCGGCCGTCTGTCCGTGCAACTAAGTGCCCTGCCCACTGCCACTTAAATAAGAAATAAATAGATAAATACTTACTTGAATAAAAATATTTGCCTCTGTTGTATTTGCAATTTTATAATCATTATGAATTTAATATTTACAACCAATAAACAGAAACAAATAAGCATTTTATAATATAACTCCCCTATATTCTTCTAAGTCGTAATTTGGCAACAGTCTGTACGAGTTCCTAATGAAAAAGCAACTATCTCTTCAGTACGTGAAAGTTTTTCTGTAAAAATAGCATTCGTTAGAGCAATAGATATCGAACTCGGTACCGTCAGCAAATATACGTCTTGCCATTGGCTACTCCGCCGCGTGGATTTGTCAATGTACTAGCACTGAGATGTACCGCCCGCATATAAAAGAGATTCACAAAGGATCTATCAAAATGAATTTTATTCTCTTTATTTCAATTCCTAGCTTATGTATTCTATTTTTGTAAAAGATTGGTCTTCCATTGAATAGTTAAGAACGTGTTCCATTAACAAAACATCAAAAAAACTACTAAGCTACGGATCCATAACATGGATATTATAATCCATCCGTAACTAGGTAACATGGATGAAACTGCAAATTAGTAATTAGATGAAAGTTATACATGTTCTAGTTTCTCTCTTTCTCTCTCTCTTACCCACTCCAATGTAAATATCAAATAAAAAAAATTCACAACAACAGATGATATGCACTAAAAAGTATAAAAATAATTGTGTATTTTTCTACAATCGAATCTAGTTACGATTACTGTAATTTTTTAAATCGGCGTCATTTCGCCGCGAACCGCTCTCGCCTCCTCACGACTCAAGCACATCTCACCTATAACTATGTATGTAGTTACAAACTAATCTTGGCTGACTCCAAAACTTGCAGTTTTGGAGTCGGAAGTTGTTTTAAAAGCATGTTTTTTTGAAAGCCAAATACTAGTTTTTATGTTAAGCAAGTGGAAAGAGTAAACATAAAATCAAGGAAAAATTAATTTAGAATATGGTTATTTTTCCATGGTAGCAATTTAGTCCTCTTTTAGCAACATATGAAATTTAAAACTTCTATGCAGACCTTACACAAAGCTCGCTTGGTTGCCAGATCCCCTTTCGGGCAGGAAATTGAGTGAATGTTTTCCAATTTAATCGCATCTGTGTTGATACTTTACGGTACTGTATACTCGGACCGTACGCGGATAGAATTCTACGCTACCCTCACTTTTATTATTCTAATTTTTAGCAAATCTATCCGAAATAAATAGTTTACATTAGATTCGAAAGATTAGCTGGGTATTTTATGATAATATATATAAGTAAAAAAGTACAACAATTATGTATAACAATTTCGTGTCAGCAAGACATGATTAAATCAAACTATGTTTATACTGTGCAGCAATGGGATGCTCTCCATTTAATTTTATTCATTGAAGCAGCTTGTGCTAAACTGATTTCGTTTAAATTCAAAGGGCATATCCTTTGGGGTCATTGGAATCCTCGGCATGAGAACTATCTTAACTTACTGATCAGTTTTCTTATCAACATTGCGCGTTTGATTGCATAGTTTTGGTTGGTTTAGATTTTGAAGCATTATGACTACCGAGCACGCCTTCAGTTGTATTTTGTGTCATATAAAGTGCGGGGGGTAAGCCAAGGAGTGTTGGTAGGCACCCACAAGATGGACCGACTATCTGGTCAACATCGCCGGAATAGGTTGGACGAGGGCAGCGAGGGACCGATCGTCATAGCGATCTTTGGGGAAGGCCTTTGTGCATAAGTGGACGTCTTCCAGCTGATGGTGACGATAAAACCAAGCCCATCGAAGGAGTGTAAGAGTTCAGTTGAATAATTAGTCATTTCTTCATTTAGTCATAGCTTCATTTTTTACACAATCAATAGATTTGAATAAATGCGGAGTACCAATGATTTGATTCTAAATTATAGAGTTAAAGTCATTCACATCTCTATTGTAGGAAAACGGCCATTACTGGTAGTCAGTAATTGCTTGGAGTAATCTTTAGCTGATGGGTCGTTCAGCAATGTAACTCTCATGTTTGCTGCCAGTTTCGTCACATAGCACGGCAGATGATTTAAGGCAGGCCTTTATTTCATCAGCAGCAGTCGATCTTAAAATGTGTGACAGTGTTTGACGGATACCACCAGAATCCTCTAGTAATTGCGCAAATCTTTTAAGGCCCGATCAAGAGCATCCAATCCACATTTGTGCACCATTATGCTGATGATATTTGTACTACTAAAACATTTGCCATTGCAGTATTGTGCAGTGTTACATGTTGATCTGAATATATCTGTTCAATGTTCAGTTATTTGAAGGCTTAAAGGTTTTAATGCTGAACGAGCGGTACGGCATCCTTCTAATAACGTGATAACTTTTCCTGAAGAAGTAACATCTATCGCAGTTTCCGATCTCAAATGAACAGTGGCCAAAATCAATAACATGTGGAAAAATAAGCCACCATTTTCATCATCAATTAAACAGAGGTTTATTTGCTTAAGCTGATTGATCTAATTCATATCGGTATAATAGATTCGAATAGAATTCACGTTCACGATCCAATTCTCTATTAAATGCGTCATTCATTCCGCGACCTGGCGCCGGCATTCCTCAACTGACTAACATATTTCCACTCATGAGGTAACACACATCATCGATAAAGAGTAAGCCATGTAATGCATCGCTTCGTTCGCCTCAAGATCACAAGTTCTTGAACTGACACGAATATGATGTTAAATGTCTCCTGAGAGTTATCTTTGTATTTTTTCCACAGGTCAGGTGGATGAGAATTTATAAAATATTTTTCATAACTGTAGGTATCGATTAGATGTTGCGAAGTATTTTTAAGTCTGCCATAAATAGGGTGTTGTGAAGGTTAATAATTATTAATGAAATAATAATTGTTTTGTCAAAAATGTGATAATTATTTACGTGCTCTATAAAATTATATAACATAAATAAGTTCTTTTTTTAGATAGTTGTCGCAGCGCACACTCTTCCTTCGGTATTTATTTACAGTTTACAACTTGCGTAGAAATATTAAATTTTATATACCGATCCCTAATGTCATGGAAATAAAATGACGTCGTTAATACGACCGGATAGTGCATTCCAATCGTGAATAAATGATAATTAAATAATTGATCCGTCGTAATATAATCGTATTCTCGTCTCTTTATTATATTAGTGTATAAGAACAAAATAACGTTAAATTTACATAAAATATAAGAAATTTAATACATGAAGCACCTTCCCTCGTTCTATATAATAAAAATATAGAGTAATTTAGTAATATAATTTCATTGACATGACTTTCATTAAATTCAGAGTTCATTAGTTGCCTCCTTTAATGATGGTCACAATAACTTTGCATTGGATAACCGCATCTGTAAGTATTCTAAGTTTAATTGGCGAAGAAGAAAAGAGATACACTTACAAAAGTCGTCCTTACTAGGCAATTCATTCACGAACGAATCTGTACAATCTTTTCATGAGAGCAAGCCTCTAATTAAATGAAAATTAATATAAAAACAGTTAAGATCTATGGACGAGGAGTTAATTATGAACGTCGCGGGATGTTAATTAACTTCCCGGCTAATATGAAACGACGTTCAACGTTGGAATGAAGAAAAAAATACAAAAAGCGCGGCCGAAAAAAAAAACTTGTTTGCGGGTCGCAAAGAAAAAATTAAGCTCAGCCAGACGGATTTCGTTTTTATGTCGGATATCAAAAGTTATTCTCTTGTATAGCAGTTTGAAGTTATATTTATACTCTATCTAGAATAAGTTTAGGATACAATTTTTTTAATTATTTACATGTTTTGTGAAATCGGAGGAAAACTGAGTTATTTGATGAGTTAAGTGATCGCTAACGCTGATACTCTTTTGCAATACCAGGGGAATCCGAGCGTTACCAGCCTTTTTGATAGGTCGAATATACCCATGTCGAACCATCCTGTATATACAGCGATAGAAGGTTGATTCCATAGTTGAGCATATTTTCTTGACTATAGTAGTAGTTGTATGACTGATAGTATAGTTTTGATTTTTTTTTACTTTCTAGTGGAAGGCATTGACTATTTGACGTTTGAGTATGTTTGTTGCATCACTTTACATATTATATTGTAATTGAAATTATTTGTAAAACGATGAAAATGTAAATCTTGATTTAAAAGTGTGGCAATGAGTTTCTTGCTACTTCTTCTCATTAGTAAAGTGTTGACCTTTACGAAGTAGCGGTAGATAATAAGAAAAAATATTTTTTTTGACATTCGTAAGTGTAAATCCGTGACCTACATGATTAAGTGATTTTGATTTGATTTGCTTTGGAAAAACATCCTAGAAAACCACAATAATGTGGAATGTCAAACACATTAACAAATAAAGTTGAATATTTTACCTCCTTTTTAAAATCAATCAAAAACACCTGTAATTCTTCTGTGCATCCAGATAACGAAATAATGATGGTACAGTTAATTTTAATATCCGAATATCCTATTCAAGTATAAAATAACATAAAAGCCCTTTATTTCTTGCTTATTCACAGTACAATTTTATTTTGTTAATTTTACTGCATTTATAAAAAACGATAAAAATATGGTTAAATTAAAAGTAACTAAACTACTCGTAGTTGTGTTTCCATGTCAAGGTGTGAAAGAAAATATTAGTAAAGTGCGTAACGCACCGTGATAGAGTTAATAAAAAAAACTACGTTTAAAAAAACCGACTTCAAAAACTGAAAAGTATCAAATAACTAAAAATTTAATTTAAAACACCTTTACCTTTAATATTAATAAAATGCTATTATTTATATGTGCTACCTATTGATAGGTCTTAAGTCAGTGCCAAGCCCTAAACAAAATAAAACTTAATATTATACACAGCTTACTTACTGTAATTATTTAGGTTGTGTGGCCATGCGCGTCTGTCCGCTTGGGTTCTTTTGTTCTAGACGAAGCTATCCCGCTCAAAGTCACGCGTGGCGAGTGTAGGTACCTACTATTACATTTAGTTTGGCACCGACTTCAAAGCTACAAATTGATTGTAGCAGATACGAGTAGTATTTTATTAATGTTAAAGGTTCAGGTGAGTCAAATTAAATTTTTAGTTATTTGATACGTTTCAGTTTTTGAAGCCGGTTTTTTAAACGTAGGTTTTTTTTTATTATTTACTTTTTAGTGTCAGTTAATAATTATTTGACATTATAGTTCATTTTGACATTATTGTACACGATATATGATTGCTTTTTGCTTAAACGCTTCAAACATATCTGTTGGCTAGGAATTAGATCGGCTCCTTGCCAGTACCGACTTACGTAGTAGCTATGGACTCTCCTATAATTTATAATCAACCTGAATGAAAACTCCTACAAAAGGCGTACACAAAAAAACAATTAAATCATCGAGGTAAACAAAAATTTTCATTAAAAATGTTCATAAAATGAAAACTACTGGGCCAAACTATGTAAAATTTTTATTGAAAGGTGAAGGCCTCCTCCAGAGATCCCTGCCGCTGGCGGCTATTGAATACCTACCATTTTTATGATGTCGTCTGCCCTGTGTGCGTTTGGTCTTCCTCATTTTCTCTGTCCTAGTGGTCCTGCCCATGTTGTTGACTTTTTAGTCGAGTTATGTTAATGAGGGGAGTTGGCATGACTTTCATGACTTTAGTTTTCATCTGTATGGTCATATCGCTTTTAAATATTTTCTGAGGCTCCAGTACTTTTTCCATGCGTTGTTGATTCTTCTTATCTGTTCTTGTTCGTGATTTTGTTGGTTGAATGAAACTTGCTTTCCCAGATAATTGTAGGCATCGATATATGTTGGAGATACAAGGGACAGCAATAATTTACTCAAAAAATTTCTATTCGTATTTTTTGGATGACAGTCGTTTTACCAGTAAGAAAATAATATTTTATAACAAAACACACAAATCCAAGCTGATCATTTAAATGGACCCAGCAGAGATTGTCGTAACAATATCCGAATTGTTGATACATTATTATGTTTACATTCTTAGCATTAGATTTCACCTAAAAATTTTCATATATTTTGCTCAAGAGGTAACTCGCAACGCATGACGACCAACGAATTCAAGAAAGTTTTAGCCCATAACTGCTAGTGTTCATATATCTTATTAGTATAAATGTATATAATATGATCCACACACGAAGTCTAAGCACATGATTTAACTAGTGTTAGCACCCTACTATACTTTAATATTTTCCACATCCTCGCACCTCGGTACAATCGAACTCAAAAGGGTTTTTCTAAAAATATAATAATAATATTAGTTTTCATAACAGACATACACAATTTGGCTTATTTTGATAGAGGTACATGACATAAGGCAAGGATCGTAGAGACGAAACATGATAGGGTAGGGCCAAAGCAATTTGAATAATGCATAACAATAATGACCGACGCATTCTTGAAATAATTTGAAACGCTTTTTCGGTGGCTAAATAGAACTAGATATTATAAATTTTAATGACAATAATATTTGAAGACAAGTTTACCTATCATAACAAAACAATCAATGTCCTGCAATACAGACATCACTATCTAATATGCTGTAGTTCAAATGAAATAAAGAGTTTATCTTGAGTTATGTTTTACATCTGATTTTTCATTCGTATCATGTTCGAGTACTCCGTGTAGGTATTAAGTTATAATCTAATATATAAAATTCTCGTGTAGTGGTGTTAAACATTGTCTCCTCCGAAACGGCTTGACCGATACTCATGAAATTTTGAGTGCATATTGGGTAGGTCTGATGAATTCTGCAAGTTACCCAATGTTATAAATAATTTATAGATCATGGGCGACGCTTCAATGTTTTTACAAACTGTTTGCTGGACATACTTTTTTAAATATTTGTGGACGCAAATAGTTATAAAAATATTTTTTTTAAACACTTTTTAAGACGACTGTACATCTGCATATATTTGCCATATTTTCTTCTCGGACATACATTACGCCCCGCATAATATAGCCATAACTAACACTGTCCTAGCCATAATCTAAGATCAAATCTGAATAAATTCTGAAAGGTATAACTAACATGATTTATATACCCTCCATCCAAAATAAATAGGAACTATCTCGCTTTTCGATCTTCATGTTATTTTTAAGGGATCGTTGAAAGCACATAATGTTGTGATTTAGTAGTTAATGTAACAGAACTAGTTACCATAAATACAACAACTGTACTTTTTAGTACTTTTGATTCAAATGTAAAAAAATATCACAGTTGTACAAGTTTCGGCGAATTCTTAGAAATATTTTCAGGATATAATGTACGTACGTACATAGAGATACTCGTACGAATCCAAGGTGTGTGTAAAAATGAAATTTGGCTTTGTGACTAACGGCCGGTCTCAATAACTTACAGTTAAACGCAGATAGCTATCCAAGACAAAAGGTTAAATCTATCTTTAACTGTCGTCTCAATAAATTTATATTGGTTCGCCTATCTCCGATCATTGGTAGTTAAAACTGCTTATCGCTTGTTAATCGTCCCTCTGAATGTTTCGTTTTAGCACTTTGACTGAAATCATTGCATCACCAAAATAATTTATTTTATCGATGACTCAAATAAATTATAAAATATTAACTTCCTGTTTGCTCACGTTGTCATATGGCAACGGCATGAGACCACAGTACACTGTTATGAAGTGCACGCAAGATATTAATAAAGATTTCACATGTTACAATATTTGTTTATGTGGATAATAAAATATATATTTATATTTTTCTATCATTGATTTTGTGTCATTTGGTGTCATGCTTGTAATGTGTGTATTTTGAAACTGGGTTTTTGACTTTGACATATCGTTTACGGTGACAATCTTGTCAAACGTGCGTCCAGCCGCCAGCGTCTCTTTTGTAAACACATAAACAGTAAATACAAATGGACATTGTGTACCTACTTTTTCAGAATATAGCGTTCAGTAGTTTCATTTAAATTTAATATTTGTGAATCAATTGAAAGCGTGAAAGTATAACACATCAACAAACAAACTCATGTTAAATATTTTAAGTTCTGTTTTGCACTGTTATCATTTGTACGTACGCGTATAACAACCGGCCTAGGTTCTTAAGTCACTACATCACTAGTTAATATAAAACAAAGTCCTCCACAGCGTCTGTCTGTATCTGTTCACGATAAACTCAAAAACGACTGCACCGATTTTCATGCTTCTTTCACCAATGGATAGTGTGGTTCTCGGGGAAACTTTAAGTATATAATTTGTTAAGTTTTTGTATACATTAACGATATTTGTAGCAGGTGTCGGAAAAAAATAAGCCATCTGATAGCATTTAATGAAAACTGTCTAATATTGTTTTTAAAGAGATACTTTTAGATATAACAAAATAATATATGGTGAAATTGTGTATCTTATAGGTGGACAAGATAATCCGAGATTGCATATGTCTATCTCGTAAAGATAATTAGAAAAACTACGTTAAAAAAAAGCGACTTCAAAAACTGAAAAGTATCAAATAACTAAAAATTTAACTTAATACACCTCTTATGCAAACCTTTGCCTTTAATATTAATGAAATACTATCATTTATATGTGCTACCTATTGATAGGTTTGAATTCAGTGCCTCCTGTTTGAAGTCGGTTAAAAATAAAAGTCTATCCATTTTAATACTTTAAAAAATCGGCAATTATAAAGCGGTAATGTAAAACTGTTTACATAAATACGACATTAATTCTTATCATTTTAATACTACATGTTAAAAAATCATTCAGAAATATGTTTATTTTTTTTCTTTTTCATTTTTAACATATTAAAATTGATTGCCTGATGAGAAACCTCATGGTAGATCAGAGGGTGATGGCCTCTCCATCATATCTATGCTCGGAGTTTCCCTGCGAGATCGAATCAGAAATGAGGAGATCTGTAGGAGAACCAAACGACATAGCCCAAATAATTGCGAAACTGAAGTGGCAGTGGGCAGGGCACATTGCTCGACGAACTGTTGCCAAGTACTGGAAGATGCAGTGTTGGTAAGCCCCCCACAAGATGGACCTACGATCCGGTCAAGATCGCTGGAATAAGTTGGATGATGGTAGCGCAGGACCTATCATCGTGGAGATCTTTGGGCAAGGCCTTTGTCCAGCAGTGTAAGTCTTCCGGCTGATGATGATGATGATAACATGGCTTTTGACTACATTATCGCCGAACTGTTACATTTTTTTTTCTATTGACAGAACAACGTCTGTCGGTTCAGTTAGTTAGATATATATTTTGAATACTTCACATGTTATCGTAGTTGTCCACGAGCCAGGCTGTGGTAGTGTGTCATTTCAATATATTTTTTCAATTGTATATTATAAAAGAAACACACTTTTTGCGCATGTTTTTGTCATAATTTATTTTATATAATCAAGCTTTAAACTTTTATTATGAAAGGATAAACGAGCCTTGGGCTCATCTGATGTTAAATCATCACCTTCGCCCACATTCTCCTGCAACACCAGAGGAATCACAGGAGCGTTGCCGGCCATTTAGAATAGTTTTTATCAATATATTATATAATGTAGTATTAATCGAAAATAATCGACCAATTAATAAACACCAAGACTTTTACCTTATTATCACGCCGAGAAGAGAGAGAGAGAGAGGGAAAAAAAGTTTAAGTTCTCGCTGATGAAGAAACAGGTTCAGCTAGTATATAATATATTCACGCGATAGCGTAGCGGCAGTACGCTTTAAGATTGAAGGTCCCTGAATCGTATCGGTTTGATTGATGGTCTATAAGTCACCTGTGAGGCGACATGTTTAAAGCAACTATGTCTCCTTATAACTTATAATGACATATCTATGGTCACCAAACATCCCTAAACTCATAATTAACGCTTAAAAATCTCGTTAAAATCATCGTTACAATAATTAAAATAAATACGCCTTAATGACTGCTTTTAATTATACTAAAACAAATCTTAACTTAATAAACTTGATTCATTAACGATTTTTAATTTGCAGTAATTCATCGTTCCCGCTTTGAGCCTGGAGTGGTTCTAGTCACAAGCTGTAGCGACTAATGGATCTTTTTCTTATTGAAAAGAAGGACAAACGAGCGTAACCTGGTGTTAAATGATCACCACCGCCCGTATTCTCTTGTAATGCCAGAGGAATCACAGGAGCGTGGCCGGTCTTTAAGGAAGGTGAACGCGCTTTCCTTGAAGGTACCCATATCGTATCGTCCCGGAAACACCGCACAAGAAGGATCATTCTACAGCTTTCATCTATCCTGAGTGTTTTTCACGCTTTGTGGGGAACTAAAATAATTATGAAATTTAAATAATCTTATAAATAGGTACCTAGTCCAATTTATTAATTTTATTTTTTATATACTATATTTTTTTTATACTATTTTGAAGTGATACACTGGTGTACTTAAATAATTCATATAAAAATTATGCGGCTCTACAATATTTTATTTTAAAAGGTTAACTTTTCTGTAGTAATGATGGTAAAATGTTAGTCTGTTTGGCGATTAACTTCTCGCCGCCGCAGTTCTGTCCAGACCATTATCCATGCAGTTTCATTGAAATATTAAATTTCTAAAATACCGAATTGAGAGAACCTACCATTTATGTTTATAAGTAGCTGTTACCCAACTATACAATGAATTTAGTTTAAATACCTTTTTTAATCTTGGCTTATTTTTATTTATTAGTCGAGGCATTTCGAATATTTGAACAAATTAGAGTTTTGCTCAGGCTTTTATTTTTTTTATCTTTCTAATATGTGTCCTTTTCTGTCCCCTGATATTTTCTAAAGTCAATGAAAAAGTAATTTATGGAGCCTCTTATTCCTTTCTGACAAAATACAATACTTTATGTGAGGAACAAAAAGGGTTTGGTAAAAATAGAAATATAAATATGGCAATATATTATGATCTAATAAATAAAATAATAAATAAATTTGATAAAAAATTTACTGATATGTCTTACTTTCTTATGTCGTACTTACTTTTCCTAGCACTTATATTTTAGAAATAGCAATTTTTGTTAAAACTAATATTCATTTATTTCCTACATTGAATGATACAAGGACACGAACCACTACAATGAGATCAAAATAAAAGAATTTATTGTGTACAGGTCAATTTAACACTGCATTGCTAAAAAAAAACTATAATGGATCAGCCCTTAAGGAAATTTAAACAAGTCCTGTCTTCGCTGTTATTAAAGAAGTTTTATTACTCCGTTACCGATTTCCTAAATGATGAATAATTGTAATACTCTCCTTATTTAAGATCTCAATTTTTATAATGCATTAATAACTTTTATGATCTGATTCTTAAATTTATCTTAGTACCGTAAGTACCGTAGTAGTAGTAAGTTTAAAATTAGCTGTAAGTTTCTCCTTCAATTTTGTATGCCAACTGGCAGAATGTACTGGGATTGAATATATTTTTTACTAAGACCATACCATTACAGGTACAAACCTGCATTCTATACAAATAAAGAAATTATTATTTTTATTATTACTATTCGCATTTATATTATTATTTAGGATGTTCCAAATGGTTATTATTTACTAGTAGGTGAACGCTTGTCGCTCATTGCTTGGACTAACAGCAAGTTACATCATTGGAATATTAATTTTTGCGTTTGGAAGCGTTTTGCGATGGATTTTATTATCAGTGTCGTCCAAACTGAATCCAAATTGAGTCATTTGGACGGAATTGATAACATTTAAATGAGATGCTTCTTAGTTTTTGATGGGATTCATTTATATTAGTTCTACAATGGGTATCAATTATTGATGGTAATGGTGTTTAACTTTTTCCGCTTACATACATAATGAAACCAACAGATTTGGACATTGTATTAAAACGGAAGGTCTTTAATACATCTCTTCTCCCGTGCATCACTAACAAAAGTGAAACCTGATCACTTAAAATGCATCAATAAAACATTAGAATATTGTCAAAGAGCAATGGAAGGGAGTCTTAAGGCTTAAGATACAGGACACAGTAAGGAATAGCCAAATAAGAGTCAAAACAAAATTAACCTATATGCTTTCAAAAAATGACATGACAGGTCACACGATCCCAGGCATCTAGGAGAGAATTGGTGATAGAATGCTGACCAAAGACGGTAGACGAAGTAGAGGCCGGCAGCGTAAACTGTAGGATGACGAGCAAACAGTTGGTTAAAATTGGAGACGAGATGCCATGGACAGGGTGCAATGGCAACTGTTACAGGAGACCTTTGCCAAAAGCCACACTGAACCCAGAAATCTAAAGATATTATGATATGCGAATGGTTTGCTAGTTATTGTGGCTCTACTGTTTCCTTATTTATACTATAGTATTAAATTCAAATTGAAATATTTTTATTCAAAATACGATTCAAAATCACTTATTGAATGTCAAAAACTACCATCCATTCAAAATAGAATCAAATCTATCTTACCAGTAGGAGGCTCCTTTGCACAGGATGCCGGCTAGATTACGGGTACCACAACGGCGCCTGTTTCTGCCTTGAAGCAGTAATGTGTAATATCAAAATTTACATTTCCATCGATTTACAACACATTTCAATTAGAATGCCTTACACGAGTAAGTCAAAAAAGTAAATGTAAATTAATACAAAAGTTATTGAGTACAGTAGCTTCATCTTCCACACACACCATAAATAAAGGTATTCTTTGAGCATTTTATAAGCGATTATAAATAAAAATATATCTATACAATATATATATAAACTGCCTCAGACCTGATAAGAACGGGCGCAAGTAACTCAGCGGGTTTATTTTTAATGAAAATATGGATTACCATGTAATATCTTACAATAGTGATATCCTCATCAATATATTATAATGCTAACGTCTGTCTACCCTCGAGAGATGGAGCTCGAAATAAGTCTGCCATCCTCTAGAGCTTAGACTATTGCAAAACAACTGCCTCCTCAACAAACACACAAACAAACATTCCACAATTTGCTTAGAATAATATTGTTAGTCCCTGTTTATTTATTCACACAACTTAATGGATCTGGGATTACGAATTCGTCATACATCCCCTTGCTAGCGTAATTGAATCATCTTTAAGTACTTAAGGGCTTGCTAGAAACGTATCATTGGTACATTAAATGAAATATTATGTTATTTTTTATGAAAGAGGAGATCAAGTGAGCGTTCGAGTCACATGAATCACAAAAGCATTACCGGCCTTTTAAGAAAGTTTTTTCATAGGTCATCCATGTCACATCAGTCAGTAGTCTTGGAACATCACGCAAGTAATATTAGAAATATTCTACCGCATAGTAAATAATAACGTTAAATATAATTTTTCTGTGTTTATCTGTTTGTGTTTTACTAGTGGGCTCCTTTGTACTGGATGCCGGCTAAATTATGGGAACCACAACGGCGCCAATTTCTGCCGTGAAGCAGTAATGTGTAAGCGTTATTGTGTTTCGATCAGAAGGGCGCCGTAGCTAGTGAAATTACTGGGCATATGAGATAACATCTTATGTCTCAAGGTAACGAGCACAATTGTATTGCCGCTCAAATTTCATGTTTTTCAAGAATCCAGAGCGGCACTGCATTGTGCATGGCAGGGCGTATCAATTACCATCAACTAAACATCCTGCTCGTCTCGTACCCAATTTTCATTAAAAAAAACTGGGTAATCAGGGAAAATGGTCGAAAAAATTATCGTAGTTGAATTTTTTTTTTAAACCTACTACTAATTACTACTTACTAAACTAACCTACTAATAGTTATAATTTTTTTTTATATCTAAAGTACACTGCGGACTTTCTCAATTATTAATATGAGCGTTCAATTCACTGTCATCCAATTATTATTTATAAAAAAACAAAGATACGACTGTGTATATGTATAATATATATGTATATATGTTTAATATTGATATATGTATAATATATAGATTTTATTTTAGTATTTTTCATCCTCGCGTTATAATTATGGCACCACCAAACGATAGCAGCATTTTTTTTATTATTATTTCGTTTTTTAGGATTTTATATTAATCAATTTTTTATTCTAGAAAATAAGATTATTAGGCGTGCACTTTTGGATTTTCAAAAACTTTTCTCTTTGGTATTTTATATTCATATTGCTTGCAAATTCATATCTTAAAGATATTGCACCATGGTGATATTTGAAGTGCTTAATTAATTAATTATGAGTATATTTTAATACTTATTCAATTTTTTAAAGCACAGCAATGAGGAATGAATGAATTATGACAACATACAACGGCTCACAAGCAAGAAGGCCTGATCTTAATTTGGACTTAGTTTGGGGATCATTCTAAGCACTTCCCGCTTCAAATTAATATTAAATGAAATATTAATGAATTGGACGAGGTGACCTTCTTTTTTATTAAGTGTTATTTTACTTAGTTGAATTATTTTTGTTTGGTATAATTTGTCTCAGCTCTTTAAATACATTCAACAGCTTGCTCAGTCTATTAATAGTTTGTTTGAGTTGGGGATAACAGGAGATATACTGATCGGTATTAACGCCCAAATATTTTGATAATCTAACTTATATAACGTAATATTCTAAAGTGGTAAAAACCCTCACTTCTGGTATTAATTACACAAATTAAATTTACAAACACAATTTATGAAAGATGCAGGACTCGAACCCGCGACCTCCGTGTGAGCGCTCTTCCACTGAACCAACTCTCAGGTTGTGGCATCATCTACAGGATCTACTTTACGGTTGATACCTGCTCAATCCCAAAAATTTGTATATTATTAGGAAATTGACGTGATGTGTCGCTCTCCCAAATCTTGACATATTGTTAGATTGTTTAGATTTGCAATTGTAATGTAACTTGGTTATGTAACACTAATGTTAGGAACATTTCAGGATGTCTTATCCCCTATATTGTTTCTGTTATTATATTTAAACAGTTACTTAATTGACCTTGATTTTATAATACCTGAAGCAAATGTAATTTGCTTTAATGGTATTCAAGGTGAAGAGATTTTCTTCTAGACAAGCTGCAGCTTGAGCCAACACGAGTTCACTATCTTACAAATCTTCCCAGGTTTTAAATGATTTTATGTAATAAAACTGATACGGATTAAGGACGTCGACGATTTGGCACGCAGTCAGTAAATGCCTATTTATATGGATACTAGACTAGGAAAGATTATTCTACATTATACTAGAAAAAAAATACTTGGTTTGAGGCAAGAGTTATGTCTTGAAATTAGTATACTCTATCTGATTAAATAAAGTTATCTCTTCGCCCTCAATCTCACAACTAGCAAGACTCCTTGAACGAAACCGGGTTCCCCAGTTGTTCTCATTAATATTATGAGAATTTAATCAAAAATTCCTTCATTGTAAATCCTCAAAAAGGTCAGGAAAAGCATTATATCTATGTATTTTGTAAGGTTAAGCCGCTGTAAATAAAACAATATCTCAGAAAACAGGATTACGCGTTTCAAATTAGGAAAGTAATTTATTTGGGAAAGTATAAATACGAGTATAAACTTAATTAACTACACAATTTTATAATATTTGTTTTCAAAGCACTTATGTTTATCCAAAATTATGTCAATAGTCATAAAAAAATATTTTAACAAAAAAACAACCGACTTCAAAAACACTATTCCAAAAGAACAGATATAATATGCACTAAAAAGTATAAAAAAAAAATCTGACAATTTATATAGTGCATAAATATGAAAATCTTATATGTTTAATTTGCAGAACTGAGGGAAATTACTTCGTATTTCTAAGTAATTAAGTAAGTATGTAACTAACAAATTATTTTGATCATATTTAGGCTCTTATAATATTTTGAACAATGTACTCAGAAACCACACCTGCAGCAATCACACACTTATTTATTTATGGTTATTTCTAATATGCTAGAAACAACTACCGCTTCGGAAACAAATGGCGTTCTGAGAGAGAAGAAACAGCGCAAGAACCTCTCCCAGCATTCTTTTTTTTTTCGCGCTCTTTTTAATGAAATATACAATATTGTACTGTCATTGCTATTACATTAAAATAATCAAAATCTAATTCCAGGATGTCGGATCACTTAGATGTTCGGCTGTGGAGTAGTAGGACTTACAACAGAGCAATTTTTTTTAAAACATTTAAATTTATTTATTGATATTGCCGGAACAGTGGCTGGATCTTTATTATAAAAGTGTATACATTTACCCACGGACTTGTAAAAAAATAAGGACTCCGTGTCACCTTACATAGCAGTTTAGCACCAAAACAAGCCGATACACTTACACTACTACAGGCCGATAGGCGGCCATTATGAGAATTGTCATCTGTGACAGATCCGTTTGCGTCTTAATAAAATATTTTAAAATGCCGTCGTGCGTTGTGAATAATTGTAAAAACGATACTATATAAGTATTTCTAGCCATATATGATTATTTAAGGGTGGAAAAATTGTGTAACTAGTATCCCCCGTAACCGCACACACACTAGCATAACGGTGCTTCACTTGCTAATATCACGGCGTGGAGTCCTTCTTTTTTTACTCGTCCGTGACATTTACCCTTGTTTTAATAATCAAAATACTAAAGAGCTAATTCAAAGCGTGGCTGAATGTTAACCACTTGTCAATCATAATCGGTAACAGTAACAATTGATTCGGCTACCTTTTCTATCTTGCTCCATCTCAGATAAGTTCTTCTCTCTCGCACACTATATTTAAGTTTATTTTTTTATGAAAATAAGGGACAAGACGAGCAGGGAAATACCCAAAAATTCTAAGCGGCATTACAATTGCGCTCATCACCTTGAGACAAGATGTTAAGTCTCATTTGCCCAGTAATTTCACTAGGAACTGCGCCCTTCAGACCGAAACACAGTAATGTTTACCCATAATCTAGCCGGCATCCTGTGCAAAGGAGCCTCCCACTGGTAGTCTCTGGCTCATACAAACCTGCAGTCGCTGAAAATTATTATGAGTTAAAAAATTGCTTCATTCTATGTAATAATCTATCATCAGCTGAGGTCTACACACGTGTAAAAAAATACATTGATGACTCGAGATTCCAATTACAAGGGTCACATTCACCAAAGTAATGAACCATTAGCCGACTAATTGGGGTTCCGTAGATTGCCAATAAATTATAATAATATCTAATATTACGTCGGTTTTATCTAATATGCCCTTACTTCACATTATATTACTTTCGCTTACGCTTCTGTATTTCCGGACGTTTTAATTGATTATGTGCAATTTTGTACAAATAGTTGCAAAGGTGTACAAATTATTAATTACAGTGGGAGGCTCCATTGCATAGGATGCCGGCTAGATTATGGGTAAACATTACTGTGTTTCGGTCTGAAGGGCGCCGTAGCTGGTGAAATTACTGGGCAAATGAGACTTAACATCTTGTCTCAAGGTGACGAGCGCAATTTTGGTGCCTCTCAGAATATTTGGGTTTTTCAAGAATCCTGAGCGTTACTGCATTGTAATTGGCGGGGCGTATGAATTACTATCAGTTGAACGTCCTGCTCGTCTCGTTACTTATTGGAATAAAATAAAAAGTTTTCCTCCTTTTGATATTCATGTAGAATAGTAATTGGAGATAGTCAGCGATTCTTAGACCTATGTCTATACATTAACTCGCATAGAACTCACCAACGGTAGACCCTGGAGATAACTAGATGATTGGTAATCACTCCAACCTATAACGTTATTCGAGCACTGGGCAAATTCATAATGATATTAAAATTGTTCATTAAATATTGAATCAAGGAAGATGATAAGACAACATAGTTGAGGGAAACTCTATAGACGGGGTCTCTGTGTAGAAAGCGGAAAATATTCAAAGTGGTAAGCGGACGAGAGCGGGGGAAGGGCAGGCGAGGAGGGGACGGGGAGAACGGAAAACTGTTGCGATCACAATCCGATCCAATTTCCTGACGCCCGCTTCGATATTTATTTAGAGGAATTCGTTCACTTTTTGATTTTAACTTCATTTTACTGTAATCTGAGAACGCGCTTTACTTGATCGAAGCAATTAAAATGGTTGTAATTATTTTTTTAACGTTACTGTGCAATAAAAATTCAAAAGTCAATGTTATTAATTTGAAAGAAAGATTAATAGGTAAACATATTACGAATTTTAGGAGTAAGCACATATTTCGATAGTTTGTAAGTATATATGTAAATTCAACTACCTGAATAAAGGCTATATTATTATTATTATATATTGGATGTTCAACCCAACAAATTAATTTCTTACGTAAGTATAAAGTTGTATTACAACTATTGTAAAATACTCATTGGTTTAAAAGAGTGGCCGTTGAGTTTCATCCAAGATAGATTTGTGAGAGTTAGATTTTTAATTTTTTTTAATGTTTATAATGCCGATTCAAAAGTACTTAGTTTATTTATTTTATTTTATTTATTTGAAAATTGTTTATTTGACTTTGATTATGACTTTGAATTATGGTGGGAACTCTAACAGGACATAAACCACTAAGTAAACTCTTCACCATTAGAGTGATGATCAGCCTCAAGTACAGAGCTGGTCTGGTTGAAACGGCCACTCGTGTTATCTTGGAACATACAGGAGGTATTTAAACATTATAACCACGAGAAAATGCCTAAGGCCGCAATGAAAAACTTTTAATTTGAAAATTTAGAGAAGTTAGAAAATAACTTTCTTAAAAGTTTCCTTCTTCTTGGTCCTTTCCTATCTCCATCCACAGTCCACCAGCCCTTTGTATGATATCAACAAACCCACGGGTTTGAGGTACCTCTTCCTTTAGTTCCTGGTGGCCATTTAACGTAATATCCTGTGAGTCTATATATTACCTGCTAATCTAGCTCTCTAACCAGCCCAGTGTAAATAATTTTCTATTTTATTCTATTGTTGCGTCACTGTGCATATATTGTAATTGAAATGATTTGTAAAACGATTAAAATGTAAATCTTAACTTAAAAGAGTGGCAATGAGTTTCTTGCTACTTCTTCTCATTAGCTCAACCCTTTACGAAGTAGCGGTAAATTAAATAAGAAACAATATTTTTATTTTTTTTTTTGACATTCATAAGTGTCATTTCCGTGACCTACATGAATAAAGTGTTTTTGAATTTGTATTTGAATTTACAGTGATACACAGCATGAGTGATTTTTATCTTAGTTTTAATATTTTTAAGAGATATTGTATGGATTCTTTTAATTTGACACGACGTTTTAGACATGATTTTATTATAGATGTTTCCCTATTTGTAAAAATTCAGATTTGACACCCAAATATCTGTCTTAATTAAATACGAGTAGGTACATATCTATCATTGAAATTTAAATAATTACTTTAGTGGTCTTTATGGTAATTGGTGCTGGTGAAGTATTATAAGTAAAGCGATATGTTTGGTGTCTAGCTCCATATTGATTGATCAATATAAAGTTAGATATTAATCTTAGTGCCTAGATAGTGCCTTAGTGCTTAGATGCATTACTAAAAAATACCTAAGTATGCATCACTAATCTGTGCCTATTATATTACACGTGAGAGTGAAATTCTAATCTGCACTAATTGATTTTATTAAATTCAATAGAAAAAAATATGGTGTAAGTATTAGGGAATAATGTAGTCTAAAGCCAACGGAAGTGTCTAAACAAAGAGTTATGAATGAAACAAAAACGTATTTCTGAATGATTATACAATATATATATATATAATATTGATATCGTATTTGTGTAAACAGATTTTACATTGTCGCTTTATAATTGCCAATTTTTGAGGTTAATAAAATGGATATAGTATATTATCCTTAAGAGATAGACATATCATATAAAACAAACAATACCACCATATCACACACATCCAGCAAATATTGTTAATGTATACAAAAACGTATACATAAACGTCACAAATTATGTAGCTAAATCTTCCTCGAGAACCTAACTATCCATTGATGTAAACAGCATGAAAATCGGTGCAGTAGTTTTTGAGTTTATCGCGAATAGACAGACCGACAGACAGACGTAGCGGAGGATTTTGTTTAATAGTATGTAGTGATTATTATGAATTAATAACTTATAAGTGCTAACCCTGACAGTCTGTTGTACGTCTTCTGCCCCCACTGCGCTGTCTTTTCTCTCTTATATCGCCTATTCTTTGCGAAGATATTCTTCTCATACTTTTTTGCTTAATTTACCAATAACAGCTATCTCATTTGCTAATTGCCACATTCTACAAATAAAAAGTAATACTAAGACAAGTAATACGTATTGTCTAAACTGTAAAGTAACAAAGTGGCGTATGTAATAGAACGGTGATAAAGCACAAATTTAGTTGATTGTAGTTTCGGTCACGTGCGCTAATAACGACACAACTGCAATCCGAGCTGCTCCACTCGGATTTATTGTACACTCTGCATTTATACACCCTTCACGTTGCTTTCATATTAAGCTATATATGCAATTCTTATGGAAATAGAGAAAATGCTGATGAAGAAATAATTTACCATTGGGAGGCTCCTTCGCACAGGAAGCCGGCTAGATTATGGGTGCCACAAAGGCGCCTATTTCTGCGTGAAGCAGTAATGTGTAAACATTATTGTGTTTCGGTCTGCAGGGCGCCGTAGCTAGTGTAATTACTGGGCAAATCAGACTTAACGTCTTATGTCTCCAGGTGACGAACGCATTTGTAGTGCCGCTCAGAATTTTTGGGTTTTTCAAGAATCCTCAGCGGCACTGCATTGTAATGGATAAGGCGTCCTGCTCGTCTCGTTCCCTGTTTTCATAAAAAAAATACATTTCAATATATTTTATACAGTGGTCGGAAGTTTGCTTAGAGAATTAAATAAAAGCTCACCCCTTCTGAAAAAACGTATTATTACATTGTATAAATTTAATTTTGAATTACATCGCTGATTTTTAATTATATTGACATATAAAATAAACCTACTGTACGGCCAACATGTCGTATCGTCAGAAATAGCATTAATGAACATGCTAATAACAAAATTGTTTGACTAATAATAAAATAAAATAAAAAAAATTCACTTTAGAGATATAAATATTTTATACTAAAGTTAAATCATATGAGATTTGTGGGCTTTCTTCGAGACACTTATAGAACTAATTACTTCTACAACTAGGAAATTTCAAATAACGGTGTACTGTTGTCTGTTGTCATTTAAGCATCTCATACATCAGTTGGTCCTTCGAGCCGGATATGAAGCAGCGACCAATGGGTATATATTTTTTATTATTCTACGCGAGTGGTAAATATGTATGATGTACATTGTATCGACCTCGTCATCGGCAATTTTTCAGCAGAAAGTGTACAAATACAAATGTGTTAAGTTATTCAAAATAATTACATACTAAAAACATTTGTGGTTTAGGTTACTTTATCATAAATTACTTAATGATACAACAGCTTGTGAATGAAGCGACCTCCCTCAACTACTTAATAATTAATAAATTGAGTTTCTTACGCTCGTTCTTCTCAGGTCTAAGCCATAAATTTTTGAATGGCTTACCATATTCAATAAGTTAGTTTAAAGTTAAATTCTATTTTGAATAAAATTATTTGATTTTGAATTTTGGGTTCATGAATGGTTATTAAATGCTAAATTTATTTGCTTACCGAATACCAATATATTTTAACGTTATTGTCCAATTCTGCGACATAGACTATGGTTTTCATTATGATCTGGCTATCGTATAAAAATAATTTTTTCAATTTTAACTAGTAGTTACATAGATTGGCTAGTATATTATAATTTAGTAAACAGTTTCAGTAAATAAAAGAATCAGAAAAAAATACAACAGCCTCAACATAAACGTGGCTCAGGAATAGCCCAATATCTGCGTTTGTCAGTTTCCGTTTAATCACAAACTTTTCTTTGTTAAACTCAGTCGGTACCAGTTGCTTACAAACTTTTCCTGTTTACTTCACTTCGCTTTTCAATCGTTCTGGAAACAGCATTGTGACCAAACTAATCTTAAACTCAAATAATATATTCAATTTTATCGATACTTTTAACATCATAGACTTAGTACCTATCTTAAATAGTTAGTACGTATAAATAGTCTCTTGCTGTTAGACAACCAATAAAAACAGGCCAGGAATATTAGTTTAGGGCGCGTGACAAGCTACGTCTTACACTCGCAATTTGTATGACACTTTGTGTCAGTGTTCGTGCATTCCTCAAAATACAGGTTAGTTTTAAACTCATTTTTTTACTTTTTTACAGCAGCTGTGCTCGGCTCAGCTGGAGCTGTCATCGTCTATCTAAACGTATAAATGATCTCAGCTTAGAATTTACTTATGTATAGACTGCCTGACAGCTCGATAATGCGTGCTCAATTTTGATTCGTCAACGAGTGTGTTAACACGTTTAATATTCAAAATATTATATTTTTTTTCTGAACAGGCTTTATTTTAATTTTATATTTTAATCGCAGCGTTTGTTCGTTTTTTTGTGTATCATATTTTCTTTTCATTTTGCATTTTCGTAACTTTCATATTGGTAAATTTTTCTTGCTTTATTCTTCAATGTTGTATTTTCTATGTATAAGTAATTTGGGTAGGTTTTTCAGTTTTAAGTATATGTTATCCTACAGCACGAGTTTGTCTCCTAATGGGCTATGCTGAACACCAGCGCTGTAGCATTTTCTACAGCATACGCTGAGCGGTGTCCATTTTCGCATCATTCTTGATTATATATATTCACAAATATTACTTCACTTTTAACGATATTGTTATGTTTTAATTTAAGTTGTTTAATTTTTGATTTTGTAAATTAATTTGTGTGATGCATGCGCTTCGTATCCGATCCGTATCCGTAAAAATACGGTCCGGTGTTAGTCGTAGAAGAATTTCTAACGATTGAGGGAAAGAAATCGGATGACGGAAGCCGGATTTAGTGCGTAAACTACCATAATAATAGTTCTACGACTACTTTGAAACGTGTTCTCACGAGTATTTTATTTATTTATTAGCATCGCCAACACAATAATCACTATCTAATTGCCACATGCAAGTTTAACACACTAATACATAATTTTTTTAATTTTAATTGTGCAACAATATAATACAATACAATACAATACAATTAGATAATTAGTTTCTATAAAGTGAAAATTAATTTAAAATATGAACAAAACGTATTTTACTTAAATACGGCAGAACTAAAATACTACATTATAATTTTTGTTGGATGTATGGATCGGATAAATTCAAATTCAAATATTTTTATTCATCTGATGGATGTGACATCACTCATTGAAAGTCAAAAAAAACTACCACCCATTCCAAAATGAATGCCTCAGGCATAAGAAGAACGGGCGCAACAAACTCAGCGGGCTTTTTTTTTCATCAAAAAATATGTTTACAAAGTAATATTGTACAATTTAACTTATTATTTAATAGCCCGTGGGCGGTCACTCCATTCCCAATTTGTATCATTAAGAAAGTAATTTATGTTATACCTAGTAACCTTTATCGCACAAATGTTTTACGATACGGATCGAACGTACTGCGAAAGCGCTCTAAGGAGCTAAGCGTAGCTGAGTGTTTAGGACTTGCTTATCAAAATCGGTTACAGTAACAATAGATTCGCTTTTCTGTATCTCCGTTAGAGATTTTCGTCTCTCTCACACGCTTTGTTCTTGTAAGTCTATAATTAAATTATTATGTTATAGTGTTTCATACCCTAGAGCATAGACTTAACGTAACGTAACCAGTGGGAGGCTCCTTTGCACACTGGAAGCCAGCTAGATTATGGGTACCACAACGGCGCCTATTTCTGCCGTGAAGCAGTAATGTGTAAACATTACTGTGTTTCGGTCTGAAGGACGCTGTAGTTCGTGAAATTACTGGGCAAATGAGACTTTACATCTTGTGTCTCAAGGTGACGATCGCAATTATTGTAGTGACGCTCAGAATTTTGGGTTTTTCAAGAATCCTGAGCGGCACTGCATTGTCATGGGTAGGGCGTATCAATTATAATCAGCTGAATGTCCTACTCGTCTCGTCCCTTATTTTTCATAAAAAAAATACATTTTGGTGGAATTGCACATATGTTTTTCATGTATGATACGTCAAAACCATGTAAACCTAGTATTAAAGAAACTTTCATATTGTCTTGATCACTGTTCGTTGTCCCTGTATCCTAATAGCATGCATGCGCACCACGCCTACTTCGCCCCTTGAAACTATTCTAGGGCTAACACCACTCGACATACACTTTCAACAAGAAGCGACAATGGCGACTCTACGACTAAAGCTGTTGGGTGTATGGAAGAATGAAGACGGCCTAACAGATAAGCTCTGGAATAGGATAACAAAGGATTATCCACTCTGTGAGGCACCATGTGATAAGATACCTAAAACACATACCTTCCATAAAAACTATCACATACAGCTATATGAGAAAGATGCTGACCAGTCAGGTGTAAACGAATTAAGAATTTACACAGACGGCTCGAAAATGGCTACTGGAACTGGTGCCGGCATATTCTCACAGGAATTAAACATACACATTTCCATACCCTTGGGCACACACAGCTCCATCTTCCAATGTGAGTGCATAGCCATAAAGGAAGCCGCCAGCGCTATATTAAGAAGAAACGTACATGGCCACAGCATCAGATTTCTTTCTGACAGTATAGCGGTACTAACAGCGCTGAAGGGCAACACACAAGTCAGCACTAATACACGAATGTCACCAAACCCTGGAGCAAGTTGCTTCTTATAACCAGGTAACTCTGCAATGGATCAAGGGACATAGCGGTTCGTTGGGTAATGATGCAGCGGATGAGCTTGCAAGGCGGGCATCAGCAAATATAGTGACTGGTCCTTTGCCACTTCTGCCACTGCCCTTCAGCCAAATGCGCTCATGGATACGCTCTCTCACCAACGACCTACACAACACCCGATGGATGAATGTCCCAAGCTGTAGACAGTCGAAGGTGGCGATACCTGTACTATCGCCCAAACTGACACGTAGACTTATCAGCCTCAACAGACATGACATCCGTATAACGGGTCACACGTCACTAAACAAACACCTTTTCACAATCGGCGTAACAGACAGTCCTAAGTGCAGAGAGGTCGCTCACGTAATCCTGGAATGTGCGGGGGTGGCCAACCAACGGACAAAAACCTTAACCAATACGAGGTCGCTCCAAGAAGTCTGTGAACACCCCAGGAATGTTCTGAACTTCTGGAAGGAGCTGGGCTGGTTGGAGTAACTGGCCATTACTGCATGCAAAATGGACCCATGTTAGTGGTTTAATTGCGGAAACAGGAGCCCCTATACCATACCATACCATACCCTGTATCCTAAGTTATCTTTTAAAATACGTGACATGGTTCTAGGTGGTATCTTCTTCTCTCGAGATAAAATCTTTTGCTTCCAGACAGCATTTCTTCGAATTCTTTTCCTTACTGCTTTCACCACCTTTTTCAGTACGAACACTATATGGACGCCCCGATCTTTTTCTGCCAGATTTATAGCCCGGTACACAAACATTTTTTCTAATACCAAGCGTATGGAGAGTTTTAAAAATTGCATTTGGCTCCATACCTTATTTGTGTATGTGTAATGCAATCACAGCGATTCGGTTCTCTTTATCACCCCACTCCATTTTAATATCGCAAAATATTGTACAACGTATTGGCGCCAAAACGAGTGAACTCAATGAACAATCATATAAAAATGACAAATTCCAAATTCAAATGTAATATATTGTTTATTTTTAATTGTGATAGTAGTTATGGCCAGACTAGGTAAATAAACTCATTTTGATTAGAGTTAGTAGTATTGATGTCCTGTATTATATATGCTGATTCTTTTATATTTATTATACACCGAGAATGGAATGGTAAAATTAAGGTAGATATGTCCTGCACATTGCAGCCTTCATTCATGACTCTTCCTGGTATTGACTCTATAATATAAAAAATCCAAAGACCGCAGACCTAGAAAAGCTATAGACCATCTTCATCACTTTAGCATAAAAAAACCGCATCAAATTCGGTCCTTTACAGGCAGATACACACGTTTTCAATACACCTGTTTTAATGTCGGCTGTAAAAATATCTGGATCATTGAACAACTTCATCTTTTGGTGGTTAAGATTAAAGATAACATTTCGAGATATTCAGATACTATGCTCCCGATGGATCCAGTGGTATTTCTTAAGTAACTTTTGTTCCATGCTCGTGCACGTGATGTGTTCACCCTGCAATCATTAAGGTTCACTCAGACGAATTGCTTGTATAAAATTGTAAATACGTGAATTTACATAATGTGTAAATAATGGATGCGGCACTTTTTCATGTAACTAACTTTTACAGTTTTCATTCATTTTTAGACACGAGCGTAGTTTAACCTATGAGTTGCTTCGTAAGTACAAATATATAATAACTGCAGATTCAGCAAACTAAACAAACTAAAACTAGGAATCGCAAGGCATTTTATGCTGATTAGTTTTTTTATAAATACGTCATACCCTGATAATACTTTTGATTGACTGTATAAATCACACTGTTACTATTGAATGATGTGTTCATCTTTAATTGTTACATAATATATCAGAGTTGTACCTAACATAAGTTTATATAAATGTGTAATATATGTAATGTTGATGATCCAAATAAATAAATAAATAATAATACTACGTTGACGATGAAAGCTGGCGTTTGGCTGTGGTGATCATTTAGGATCATGTTATCGTATCTCCTTTTAAAGATATACATATTATTTAAAGATACATACTCAATTGTCGTACTATAATTAAAACAAAATAATGAATTATTAATGAAAATTTGAAATATTGAGTTATTAATTTATTTTGACTTGATGTAAAAGCATTTTAAAGCAGTCTAAAAAAACCTAGTAGTTATTGTAAATTATTTCTTCCTTTTATTTTTATTTAATTTTATTGTTAACGGTTACAACAATTTCTAAAATAAAATCAGTAGGGACATACTAAAAAGATTCTTATGAAATATGAGTTTACTTCATTAAAATAAACAATCCTCATAAAGACTAGTTATTATAATATGGTTACTACGGCTGATATAGAATTCTATAAACTTATCAATCTAGTAAAATAAACTAAACTAACATTAGGATTATATTTTTATAACAATCGGTACTAAAACATCATTAACAAAATAATATATGGAATTAATATACCACATCCATAAATTAATGTTATACTTCCAACCCTAAGAGTCCGCAAGTGAATGAAATTTCAGTAATTTGGTACGGCGAATGCAAGGTACGGAACCCGTTTGGGATTTTCTTAGATTCCACGCTTTGTTTCCAACTCTATTTCGTCTCAAAGCATCCAAAATAACAAGACCCTTTGAGAATTTGCGACGCGACATTATACGCTGCTCTCTTTACAGTCCTAGAGTTCACTTCTGTTGGTTTAAGATTCGTAGATATGTGCAGACAATTATAAATCTTAATATTTGGATTCCAAGATATATTTCTCTTTGATTTCGTTCAGACTTTCATATGCTCATTTTGAATACTTTATAAAGTAAGAGAGATTAAGAAAATAATTTTATATTGAAGATTATTATGTTCCGAGAGTTAGAGTACACTTTTGTTTTGACTACAACACCTTAACTAATATTTATATTGTTTATATCAAAAGCCTATTAAAATTTCTTTTCCATATTAGAGGGACAATTGGGCAAGTGGTTTGCCTGATGTATATTTAAAAAAATCCGCTCATGGACATTTATAACACCAGAGGTCAGAAGTGTATTACCGGCTGTATATTTACAATACTTACTATTATTGTTATGATATTGTAAGCCTATCACTAGGCCGAATCGTACCAAGAATACTAGCGGATTTTCGGGTTGGATAGCCAGTACGGTCATTTGAGCGAAATAACTTTAATGAATAACTAACGAATTTTTTTAAATAAGGTGGGAGAATGCTCTTTGCTTTAAGGTCCATAAGTCATACCCATTTGGGAAAACTGTAGGCGGTAATTAATTTCACAAAGTACTTGTTTCTCGCAAAACGTATAGTGGTAGGATACCAGACGTCAATATGATGTGAGATTCGGCTGCTGATATCAACCCGAATAATTCCGGTTTGCGGATGCAGAGAGAACCTGCTCTATGCAATGCCAAAGAAGCTAGCCGATGCTTTGATGGGCAATGATTTCAGCTGATGACTGATCGTTGTATGCGGCCTAATGAAAGTAGCTAATATTGGGGAGCGCCCACTCAGAGTTGAAAATAGCACTCGAAGTGAGGCCAAATTTGCACCTTATATAGTTTGCCATATCTTCCAAAAAACCACAAAAACTAAAGCTCGATATATCCACGCCGAGTATGCCGATATTAGTATTCTCGAATGGAGGTAATATGACAAAGGGAGATTTTTTAGCGGTGTATACACAAACTTGTGTCTTCTTAGGGTTAAATTGGACTAAATTTTGCCACCCCCATTCCTTTGCAAAGCACAGTCTCCATTTCAGGCACAAGTTTGTTCACCGGAACAAACCGTCTCGTAGACAGTATTTCGAAAGAAGTAAGTACGAATGGCCTAAACATTCTTCCATACAACAATGATCAAAGACAGCAAAAAGAAAAACGCTTTTGAAGTTACTTAGTTTAGGTACCGACCAATCGCATCGCAAGTCCGGCACCACTGATCCGTTTCCAATATTTACTTGATAATGTGTAATGAAAATTTTGATAATTTTAAAATCATAATATGTATTTAAATATAAAAAATATGATGTATAAATGATGAGTATCAATAAAATATATGTTATTTTTTTAAGAGTACGATTTTTTTACCTTAATCAAAATCTTTTGAAAAGAAAATACAATCCAAGTATACAATACCGACACTATTTCACCGAACCGTTTCAATTGAATTTAGATATTTTGTATTTTTCGTTCTTGTTTAGGATTTTTTCTTATTTTTCTACAAGGCGTTTAACAGATTTGAAGAACATTCATTGGATAATATTGACACACTTTTTACACAAATTATCGTGCCCCAAGTTAAGCATATATAGCCTGTGTTATGGGTTACAAGACAATGATATATTTAATACAATATACTTACTTAAACAATATTTTTACAATACAATACAATACTAATACTAATCGGAATTACTTGAATGTAGGGACACGTATCAAGCTTTGTGAGAGTCTAATTCTATCTAAATTCAATTATGCCGATGCAGTTATAAGTCACAGGCTCTTAGCAAGAACTAAAAATCTTATTCAGCGGGTGCAAAATGCCTGCGCTAGATATTGTTTTAAAATCCCTCCTCGTGAACATGTCTCACCATATCTAAATAATGCTAAAATGCTAAAAATGGAATATCGGCGACAATTGCATTTCGCTACTCTTCTTTTTGGGGTTATAAAATACAAAATTCCACAATATCTTTATACCAAGTTACGATGGTCTGCTGACACTTGCAAGTATCACACTAGAGCTTCTTCTTACCTGCTGTGTGTACCACTACACCGGTCAGCGGCACTCGAAGGAGGCTTTTGTTATAATTATTCTAAAATATAGAATGACTTACCTCCTCCCCTTCGTAATATAAATAGTGTTTATACCTTTAGAAATAAATATAAAACGTATTTGTTTACATTTCAGTTGGGCATCTCTCAAAATAAATCTTAATATGTAGTTTTAAAAAAAAATCACGCCGCAAATCTCTTTCATAGTTTGAATAAATATATTTAATGTGTATATGTATATATGGATATATATGTTTATATATGTATGTGTATATATATTTATATATTGGGCATATAAAATAAAAAATATAAAAAACCGGTATGCACACAAAATTTCATACAAATTGGTGCAGCCGTTTCGGAGGAATTTGGTAAGAAACACTGGGACACGAGAATTTTATATATTATATAATCAATATATATCTAATTAATAACTGTTACGATCTAGCCGTCTACTATAATATTATTTTTTACCTTATGTTTTGAGTACTATCATTTATTTATTTTTTAATTATTACATAATTATTGTATTTAATAATGGAAACACTTGTGGCTGTAATCGCGACGGCCGGCTTATTGAAGGTAGCTACTGAAAATCAGTGTTGGGTGATACCCAACTAATATGCTGAGTAGCAAACCTTTTTGGGACATAACACTGCAAATACCACCTTATTATGTTTATATAGAATAAGCCTTACTTTAGTTTTTTAATGTATGTTAGTTTTACTTAGATCAGCCATATTATAGTAATTTTTAAGATAAGTTTTTTCATATTATTTGTTATTATATTTTGTAAATGTTCACGTGTATTTGTAGTGTTTGTTCCAAATAAAGATATACTTACTTACTTACTTACTTACTAAACATACATAAAATATACATTTCAACATCCATGACTCGGAAAAAACATCCATATTCATCATATAAATGCTTGCACCTACCGGGATTCGAACTCGGGACCTCTAGCTTTGTAGGTAGGATCGCTAACCACTCGGCTATACAGGTCGTCTTGGATAGATAAGGATTCAATACCGCATCCTAGAAAACAGTTGGGAGATAGTTCATGTTCGTTAGTTTTAACATCGAAATGAAGACAAATTGATAATATTTTAAAAAGAAAGTATAAATTAGATTACGTCTTTGAAGGATACTTCGGTACTAAAAAGAGTGCAAGGACGACTCATGCAATGGTACCACACTGTGAGAAGTATTTTGTGCACTTAGCAGCATAGATAAAAAGATGGTGTAGATACGGCAGGACACATTTAGGAGATTCAATCGTAATATTATTAATATTATGTTTTTTTTTCGAGAGGAGTAAAATACATTTACGTATTGAAGATCTTAATTATTGTAGTATTAATATTATGTAGATGAATGACGAGAACTTAATGATTTCATTTATAACAAAAGCAGAGTTATTTTAATAATATTTGAATATTAGCCTGAAACTGAAACGAATCAATGATGGCATTGGGTCAATAGGCATTGCATGAAAAATTCATATTTTTATTTCTTTTTATGCCAATACGGGATGAGACAAGCAGGACGTTCAACTGATGGTAATTGATACGCCCTGCCCATACCAATGCAGTGCCTTTCAGGAATCGTGAAAAACCCAAAAACTCCGAGTGGCATTACAATTGCGCTCGTCACCTTGAGACATAAGATGTGGAGTCTCATTTGCTCAGTAATTTCACTAGCTTCAGCGTCCTTCAGGCGGAAACACAGTAATATTTATACATTACTGCTTCACGGCAGAAATAGGCGCCGTCATATTCACACTTCTTCAGATTCTCATATAGCGTTGGTTTTGCCTTTCTTTGTATAATTTTTAATGTTTTATTTACTTAATTTACTCTCTCATGAATTTTTTTATAATTAAATTGTTCCTATGTTATTGAAAATGTTCGGAACTATTGCATTATGAATAAGTGATACAATTGGTTTAAGATTTTTATAGATTATTATTATGATTATTTTAGACATTAGTTATCAATTTACCTTTACATAACTTTTACTTACAATTAGTTTGTTTAGTCCCCAATAAAGTATCTGTCGATCTTTAACTGCCAATACCATATTAATATTAAACTCTTAATTTTATATTAAAATTAAATAATTAACTGAAACGCCTTCAAAGAGTTTTTACATAATATATAACAAAATTCATATACGCGTGGATTTTGGTTATGTTTATAAAAATGCCTGAAAATATGAGATTTAGAAGGTTTTTATTGTTTAAAGCTAACAAGCCATCTAACACAATATCATTTATTTTTGGGGGTTTTGTAAGGAAATATATTATCTCGTTAAATTTATTTATGATAATGTTATTTATACAGCAAAATTATCATCGTTAATTCAACTTGAAGCTTTATATACAGCAATATCACAAAACAAATATAAAACTCACATAATATCCTTTATTTTAATTTAATGTGCTTCAGTCACACATTGCATTATTTACCATCAAATATTATCTTTATTAAGAATAATTCATCTCATACGAAGCTGCAACTCAAGACTTGTCATATCTGCGTAAATATTAGTCTATGCCATACCGTGGGCGTTCGTTCAGTTACAGCAGAGATTGCAACCTTGTACTTTAAGCAAGGACTTCTTCAATGTCACATACATTCCTTTCTCTAGACTGTTTTCCTTGCCCTTGATATTTTTCTTATCGTTTTAAATGAACATCGTCATATAAATTTATGTGTTGCATGCCAATTTCAGGGTTAATCCAGCAAGCTTTACAAGGCGAAGATTTCTTTTTATATTTTAAATATAACCGAGGGAAATGTGTCGCATCTATATTTGTAAGAGTGTGGCATCGCTTCCTTATTCATGCAGCTGTCTGAAAAGGTCACTAGATTTGTAGTAGGGCCTGGGTTGATGAAAGAAGAGGCACAAACACTTACAATGACGAAATCAAGAGGCTTAGTACGTAAATAGCACAGTGAAAGCAACTAACCAACCATAAAAAAAAAGTTTAAGGATGATTATTTTTTAATTTAGATTCTTTTTATTTATTTCTAGTAGTAGATGTGACAATAAAACTTTTCAACGCTAGTAGAGAAGGTGTTTTACTTTGCCTTTGTTTTTTTCATCTATATATATGAATTGCTATTCATTAGTCTCGCTAAAACTCGAGAACGGCTGGACCGATTTGGCTCATTTTGGTCTTGAATTATTTGTGTAAGTCCAGGGAAGGTTTAAAAGGTGAATAAATAGGAAAATGCTGCTAAGTTAAATAAAAACAAAAAAAATGTTTTTCCTTTGATGTGTCCATTTATAATTTCTATGAGAGAATTTATTGACACACGGTTTGACAGTTATGCTGTGAAAAAATTTCATTACGACAGCAGGGTGCATATTTTTAATTTTACGAAGTAATTTTTGATGTTATGATATATTATTGACAAATTCATTTAAAAACATTATTTTATTTATTATATACAGTCAACTAGTATTCAATATATTTGCTTCATATCAAATACATTAATCATAATTATGTAAACCTTAGATAATTTATGCGTCTAGATAAAGTCTCTTTCTGATAGACAACCGATAAAAACAGGCGAGTATCAGTTTAAGGCTGGGCGCAAACGTTTGGATACCGGATTAGGTTTCATGATCAGGAATTCAGATTCAGAAGCCAGAATGCTCTGCTCTGCTGCATAAAAAATATTAAACAAGGCGCACATACCCGAACGAAGAAAAACCTAACGTTCGATTTGGTGCGTTCGGTTTGTAAGAACACGAAAAACTTAATGACGTCATCTCGAATGCAGCTCTTGCGTACATTTTGGCTCAAGCAACACTTGTGTGAGCTCACAAATGACTCTATTCGTACTGGTCGTAAAAAAATCCGAAAAAAAAACCGGTTATTTGCGTCATGGAATCAGAACACACTCTATCATACACATTCACTCGCAATTTATATAAAACTTAGTTAATTAGTGTGCGTGAATTGTTCAAAATGTAGGTAAGTTCTAACCTCAATTTTTTTTCGACGTTTTCATAGCTGTCATAATCTGTCTTGACGTATAAATGCAGTCATAAAAGTCATGATTTACTCTTGGGGTCACCGGAGTGGCCAACGGAAATTTCTCTATTTAATCGCACTCGAGATTTTAATACCGTCATAATGATTAAGTTGGCAGGCTTAAGAACAAGTACGTAAAAAGTAGTATTTTATTTAGTTATGGAATCCGTGACAAAGTAATGTAACTCTTCAATTTTTAGGAGAAAATTAACGATACTCGGCCGAATGTTTTTTATGCTATCCGGATATTTAAGTCATCTACCATAACAAAGTCATGGTCAAGTAATTGTCGTAGTCGAATATGAGGATCAATAGAACTCTTTAACGAAAAGGGTGCGATCTGTGGCGATTTCCAACATATTTAGACAAATTATTAGTTAGTGTACTTGAGGTTCACAAAAAATAAAAATAAATACAAGAAATCAATCTATTGTAATGGAATAGTATTTCTTTAAGTCTGTTGTTTTTGTTATTTTTTTTTTATAAATTATGTCATTGACAGAATATTCAGAACACCCGCAACCGATAAATTTGTGAACATATTAAAATTAGATTGGTTTTACCGATCTCATGACCCCTAAGTCGCTGTCACTTCAAAAATCATGTAAATATCAATGTTACTGACAAGTAAAAAGCTGCTAACCTTGTGTAGAGCATGCATTACTTAACACTAATTGCTGGAAAGCAACGCGAACCCTTTCTCCATTTCGCCGGCTGTGAATATTTTTGGCACATAATATTTACCCCCACCCACTCAGCCCTCGTTCTGTCAAAACAAATGCCCTTTTTTGCTCTCTTTTCGTGCGAAACCCCCATCTAGTGTGCCCTCAGGTTTTTACTTCAAGTACAAATTAAAAATGGCTGGGGGACTATCCAGGTGGCATGCGATATTTTTATCAGTATGTCGTCTTCCTCTATTTTATCTATTCCATTGTAATATTCAGCTCTAAGCATCTAAAGTCATCTAAGCATAAAAAATCATAAAGGAAAACTATCAGATATCCAGTTATGAATTTAGCTCCAACTACTATATTATTGCTGGATGTCACTTGCGACGACAGCGACATGTTATGTCGACATGAATTCGTTTTACAAAATGTTCTCTTCGTAAGTACTGAGATGATGATTCATCCCCATCTGTTTTATGACTGTTTTTCAGACTGAAAAGACTTACTTAGTAGTTTTGCTATAGGAGATTTAATCTGCAGCCGACTGGGATGCTGAGTGAGTGCATCTGAATTTGTATTTTCGCATGTACCTCGTGGGCGGTTAGTTTATTTATTAGCTCTCAAGTTAGTTTATTAGCTCTCATTAGTTGTGTAGTTGGACAATATCAAGGTCAGAAGAGTTTCTGATGGGACAAAGGATTTTCATATTATCATCTGCGTAAAATATTTTTAATGCATTGAGCATGTGGACATAATATAATTCATGAATATTATCAAAAGAATAGGTCCCAGCAAACTGCCCTGAGAATCTCCTGAGGGTATGACTGTATGAGACAATGAGGCATCTGTACCAATTTAGTAAGTATAACGGTTTAACAATTGTTACCAGCGTAGGAAGAAAACCATCAGAATACGTTTAACAGTAAATATACTCGGTTTAGGTAGACAGAGGAATTACGACCGCGGTCCCAAACACACAAAATATTATTTAACTTAATTAAATAAGGGTAAAATACCTAATTTTACCTTTTAATACCTTTTAAAAATTTTACAGTCCATTCATTAATAATAATAATAATAATAAATTCTTTATTGCCATACAATTCATTTACAAACAATTAGGATATGCGATGATACAAAAGGCCAAAGGAAAAGGCTCAGCTTCACCTGACATGGAATCATGGATTTATGTTTCCATGCAGCGCTGTTTTTCAGCCATCCCCTCCTCCCTAAGGTGTTGAGCGGGAGTGGATGTATTTTGGCTCCCCGATTACCTACTTAAGCTATCTTTTTTTTATAAAATGTAATATTAGAAAAAAAAATATTCTGATTACCCTTGCAAGTGTATGTAAGTGTGTGTGTGTAAATGTGTGTATGTATGTGTGTGTTTAGGTATGTGCATGAGTGTGAACGTGTACACAGAAAAAATCTTTTAGAGAAAGATATTTCCAGTGGAAGTGGTTCAATTTCTCCGCAGCAAGTTGCTTTTTTAGTAGAGCAAAACGGTAATTTTTTTTAAAGGACTCGACACTCATTAAGCAGTCCGTGTGTCGCTGCACCTAAAATTTACTATGTTTTTGTATCATTTGATCAAAAATATGTATTAAAAGCAGCGTTGACGAAAAACATTTCCACTTTTTTTACAAAAGAATAGCTTAACTATTTTTGTTCATTGTATGGAAAAATTAATTTACTTCATTAATTCACAAAATTCAATTTATTTAATCAAATGTACATCAGTACTAATTCTACAATTTTAATAAATTATAAATATCGATTATGTTTCATTCAATTTAAATATAGTGTCGATTTTATGACTCGTCCTCCAGAATAGTACCCCACAATTCCCCGCGTAACTTACACCCTCCGCTAATGAACACGAGATTCTTTTTCGATTTTCATTTGAAACAAACAGGAGATTATTTTCGGCAGACGACAGGTACCCTCTGCACTGCTGATAATTGGTATATTCATATAATATAGTATTTGATAATTATTGGTGTGTATTTTACGACACGTGTTTATTTTCATTTTACTGTTTACCACTGAACCACCGTAGTTAGCGAGGGTCTACTCGTTGGCTAATATGGATTCAATATAAACATCAAATTATAATTTTAAGTACCACCAGAAATAACAAATTGAAATTTTCACTTTTCGGACATGTCACTGTTCAGTGAGAATTTTTGACCGACTTTAAATAGGAATGAGTTTCGAGTAATAATAACCCTAAATACAAGACTCCATACAAAAGTTACAATTGTTAGTATACGAAACGATAAAATGTCTATTTACATTTTTATTTCTCAAAGATGTTTTTTAAGGAACATCACAACTTTTAATATTCTTTAAACATTTATTAATTAAAACACCTTAAAAGAAATGTAAAAAAAGTGGTTTGCACGACACGCCACAAATTAGGATATCATCCCCACCACTGGATGTGTCCTCCACAATGTTTCCGGGGCGATACGACATGGGTACCTTCAAAAAAAGCGCGTACACCTTCCTTAAAGGCCGGCAACGCTTCTGTGGTTCCACCGGTGTTTCAAGAGAATGTGGGCGGCGGTGATCATTTAACCCGTAAGCTCGTTTGTCCTCCTTTTCCATAAAAAAAAATAATGACTTATCGAAAGCTTAAACATCGTTAATAAAAGTTGAATGATATTCGATAAATCAGTATTTACCTAATTTAATATATTTGTTTCTGCTTCAGCTAAAATCGAACCATGTGAACCGAACAAATAGAACATCGGCGATAATACCCCCATGTGGTCCCAGTATAACATAATAGAAGTTTATCGTGGTGTTTGACAACTTTTTGACATTGTTAATTATCTGTTTTCAAAGGCAAAGCCTAAATAATTAGATAAAAATCACGTTTATTCTCGGAAATGGTAACATTGTATACGGTAGAAGCGTATCAGTTACCAGAGGAATAACAAACGATTATGAATAAAGAATTTTATCAAATGTTCGATAGGCTTATAACTCTTTTTAACAAATATAGGTTCATACTTTCGGTAATTGTTTTATTATGAATAAGGCTGTTGTAATGTCAGGCTGCAGCATACTTTTTCGAATGAGTAGTTTTTAATTTTCAATAAGTGATATCATATCCTATTGAATTGTAGTACTGCTCAGAATTTTTGGGTTTTTCAAGAATCCTGAGCGGCACTGCATTGTAATGGGCAGCGCGTATCAATTTTCATCAGCTGAACGTCCCGCTTGTCTCGTCGATTACTTTCATAAAAAAAGTGACTTTGTTGTATAATTATATATTTGAATTCGGTATTTTTTGCGTCATTTCTTATGACCTTTAATAGGTTTTATCAGTTGTCGTATATTGGCAGTAGGGTACCTTGGATACAGTCCTTAAAAAATAAGTGTAATTAAACACAAATCAAATTCATATAAAATCAGTTACGGTGCTCGAGACGTGTTTGGTTTACATGAAGATGATTTACAAAAAACAATAATCACAGTGAAAGCGTAGAGATGTTGGAACCTCCCAGCTCTCAGCTCTCAGCTCGCAGCTCGGAGATAAGGCGGGATCACCGTGATCGCTTAGTGCCAATTAAGTAGATTGCATTTGTATGGATTCCACATAAATCAGGATCCACTGCGTTCCGCGCCGAGGGAGATTTCTGCCACTGTGGCCACGAAACATGCGATTCGAATCGAGCTATTGCCACAAGTCCATTTTATTATTTAAATTTAATTGTTATGCAATTTTTTCATTAATGCATAGGCCCGCTTTTCTGTAAATTTTTCTCAGATATATTATTACATTGCATGCTAGCATAGCGTGCGATTGAGTGCTGTCGCCAAATCTATTACTTGATTGTTGTTGTTTTTGTGGAGATGTCTAAATAAATCATAAGCCGGGACCTACTTACAACGAAATCTTTTTAATTTATAAAACACAATAACCATATAAGTACCTTAAAAGATGTAGCAAAATATCTTATATAATATATGCCTACCGTTGGATATTTGACATAAGTGACAATAGCTCGTCGAATATGGATATGGACATTATGATGTACATGTATAAAACTTCATAAAGCTTCACAAGTTTTACATTTTAAATATATATTCTCTTTCATTTGATGTTTCTATAGTGGTTTTATTTTCTTCTTCACTTTCTTAGAACTAAATCGCTACTGCTAGTAATCTGACCTGATTTTACGCATTGCGTTACGAAATAAATAATTTTAAATTTATTGATACGAATAGACTTAACAGAAATTTAGAAAAAATTTCATTATTTTAAATCTGTACAGAAACCTTAAATATATAACTAAAATGATGAGTGTCTTTTGCTCAAAAATTAATTTATTGCTACTTTTTATTTATTTATCTTTATAAATAGATATAACCATTTAGCTTTTTATTTATCTTTATTAATAGATATAACGTAATATTTGATAGTTTCTTGAAATTTTTTAAATATTAAGTAATCGCTGTTTCGATGGCCCAGTTTCTACTTAGCGATGTGTCCTCATGTGATTTACTTTAGTTATATAATTAACGCATGCTCTTCCTTACATTTCAGGATTTGTGAAGATATATCTCCCTCCAACGTAACCAATATGTGGAGATGTATTACAGTGTCAGAAGCTGAGGTCAACCGGATACGGAGGAAATCCGTCGTTAAGTCTTAAGCTTCAATAATTACAAGTACTTATCTATTATATATTTATTTATTTTCAAGTAACCTACAGCGTCATAATTTGTGTACATCATTTTTATATAAAGTAAAGAAATAAAGCCAAAACTTATTAGGTGTTAAACAAAAGAGTAACAGATAATTATAATAAAATTTCTTCTCGGTACATTAAAACCAGCTCGAGGTTAGGCGAAAGCGTGCTGTCGCTCTCAGTTATGTGCAAAGTTCTCAGAGGTGATATAGATGCGCGGAGTTTGCATGATGAGCTATGTAGAATATCTGTACCTGACAATTACTGTTCGAGGCGCAGGCATAGCTTGTTCGCGAGTCCAACACATCGTACTGTGGCTCGCACCAACTCACCTATACCGAGGTCTCTCTCTGCTCTCAACGCTCTTCTCGAAGCCAACCCTGATGTATTCGCGGATGGATGGCAGACGATTTTAGCAGAGTGATTGCGTTTTTTGCGAGAGGAATGGAACAGTATTTGGATGTTTATTAATTGTTAGTTAATAACAGTAAACTTTATATTTATTACTATTATTTGTGTAATATGTTTAGTTTTTAATTTGTAATTAATTACTTACTATAAATTATTTATGTTTAGTTATATTGTAATTGGTTCAAGCCGTTTTATTAAAATATAAATAAATAAATAATTATAATGTAACAAACTAGAATATGGTGACAGTTTACAATTACTAAACCATTATTAAGATAATTAGTAGAGCTCTACTTTTGCCGAATATATGGTAGATTCATTTAAAAGATATATTTATAGTGACAATTCAAAAGCGCTTAAGTTAAGCCTTATTGAATAAAGTTTATTTGACTTTGACTTTGAATACAAACTAAACAAACTATGGTAACTACTGTTATGACAGCTCGGGTGAAAGTGCGTCATTCCTAGTGCACAGATATGCGAACTGAATAGTTATTTGGAAATCTGTTACTAGTGTGATTGTGTGTGGGACGAAAAATTTTATAATAATTCATTTTTTGTTTGTTTATTCAATAATTTGACGGAAAACGACAATAGCCAGAAATATTTTATAAAAAACCTTTGTGACAGTTTTAAGGAACTTTTAAGCTTTTTATAGCTGTCGCATACAATAAATAAAAAAATAATTTACTGTTTGAGAACTTTAAAAATCCGCTTGAAATGTTTGTAACATATACGAAAAATACCAAGAAGCGGCCAGATTTTTACTTATAGATAAAAAAAAATGGAAATATCTTTTCATGAGAAACCAGCTGATTGACATACGTTGTTCTGTAGATAACATATAAAATATTGTTTTTTAAAATTTTGTAAATATAATATTTCATAACATCAAGAATTTTTTCGTAAAATATGCTCCCTGTTGTTAACTATAATAATTCACAGCAGAACTGTCAAACCGTGCGTCAATAAATTCTCTTATTCATAATAAATGTGTAAAATAAATATTAGAAAAAAGAATAATTATGGTTCCCAATTCGAAATAAGAATTATCCTATCTCTCAAGTTGGACTAAACTGCACTCCATGAAGTATTTAATTCCCATTAAAATCCGTTCATTAGATTAGGAGTTCACTGGAAACAAACATCAGGACACTGGATTTATATATCTGAAGATCTGAAGAGGAGCAAGACGTTTTTTATTTCATTACTGATACGCCCTTTCCATTACAATGCTTGTCCTCAGGATTCCAACAGATTCCAGATTGGGAAAACCCAAAATGCTCAGTAGATTTGCAATTGGGTTCATCACTTTGAGTCATAAGATGTTAAGTTTCACAATTGCAAGTAAAGTTATTAAGAAAAATATTTACTAACACTAAATAACAACATCTGAAATGTACATAATGATATGAATTGTTATTTATTTTATCAGGGGTGTTTTCGTAAAAAACCTTAGTAATAATAATTATATAAAATGGTACAGAAACATGTTAGACGCCGAGGCTCTTGTCCAATCTCTACATTAAATTGAACCTTTTTATGGAAGAAAATGACAAATAGCGTTAGCGTCGCCTGATATTAAGTGATCACCGTCACTCACATTCTCTTTTAATCCCAGAGTAGTCACAGGAGCGTTGCCAGCCTTTAAGATTTGATTTTTGTTCAGTTAATTACATTATGTTATTTAGTATATTTTGTTTTTTTCTATTTTTATAAAATTTTTTTCTGTTGTAATGTTGCAATGTAGAACGTACGGCACTCCACACAAACCCAAGTGGTTTATTGGTGCTATTGTATTGTATTATCCTTTATGATTCCTAAAATAAATAATAAAAAAAAGAAAGGTGCGCTTTTATCAAGGTAACCATTTCGTATGTCATAGTTTGGATGTACGTGGAAGAAAGTCCCTTGTAAACCGCACTGTGTCTGCAACTTTTTTAATGTCGCCTGCCCATCCACGATGCTGTCTAACCTTTTTGTTTTTTGTCTTGGATTTTCTGTCACGTCTTTTGCCCATTTTGTCTTTTTTGCTCTAACAAAACTGATGCATTTACGAATATGTGAGCTTAGGTATTTGTTTTTGCCCGAAAACAAACTCAAGAAAAATAACAACAAACTCAACTACACTACATAAGGCATAACTCAACTACATAAGGCATACATCATGAATGAAATAAATACAACAAAATGTACAAAAAACGTTAAATATTAACTAACGTTTATTTATAAGTGATTTTTCTTACTTTTAGGATTAATTATACAATAAATTTGTGACGAAATTTAAGCCAACCATCCGAATGACCCGTGATCCATTAATCTTGGTATGTCTTGTTCAAGCCTCGCGTTGTGGCGCCATCTACAGGATGTACATTACAGTTGATAAACTGCTCAAACCCAATAATTAATCAAATTAAATTAAATTTGAACGTTTATATTAATTTAAATACACAATTTCAATTTATTGCAATTCCATAAATACATTCCTTAGATAAAACATTTGGAGTAAATACTATAATTATATAAGGCAGTAAGTATAGTGGATAGTTTGGGAGTCGCAATTTGGTCTGAATATACCCATATTTTTATTTATTTTCGTTTGGCTCGTTTAGGAAATCATTTATGGCATAGTAGCACTTTTCTAATGAAAAGTTTTTTAGTTTTTTAATAAATTCATTTTCATTATTTATGCTTCGAATTTTGTTTGGCAGATTATTATATATTTTTATAGACATCACATAAGGACTCGATGTATGTAGTACTAAATTTGATTGTGGGAGGTTTAATTTATTTATATATCTTTCGGGAAATCGACGGGGCTTATTTTCTTTCTTTGTGTAATTGTGTATATTTCATTTAACAAATTTTCATATACAAAAGTACAAAATAAATAAAAATATACAAAAGTATTGTTCGAGTAAATGACGTTATAAACAGTTACATCGTTACTCAAATAATAAAATTCAACGTAGCACATTACGTAAATACTTCAATAAAAATGATGGAAGCTCTCTTTACATAAAAATCTCTAAAGTACTCTTCAAAGCGATAATTGTCGGCTGTTCATTAAAATATAATTTGTTTTCCATTTGTGTCTCATTTCATAGCTCGTGATATATTTACAAATGTAATTTACCTGTTAGGGGAAACTCGACGTTCATTCGACACAGAGATGTTAAAATACATTTTAAATTATATTTGTTGTGTTTAAAGAACCGGCATCAATTGTAGGTTGAGATTTTGCCTAGATCAAATGTTTATAGAAAGAATAGAAGAAGTGATTTTATAGTCTGTGGTAGAATAAGCGGCTAACAGAATTTATTAAAATAAAAATAGTTTACAAAATCTAAAAAAACACGCTTTGGTTGAAAAGATACTGGTTGAAATTTAAAATTAACATCACATCCTGCCTCATCGATTATATATGAAATAATTATATAAATTAAAATAAATCTTATTTTTCCAAAAAAAATGGAATAATTTTATGAAATTAATATATTGTGATTGGTTCACGATAAATCTACGAAGTTTGAACGAAATCTGATTGTTTAAAGTGGGTCAAATATGCGCCCAAAATGTGTCGGTTACAAACAAACATACATACAGGTGAAGCTAATAAAGAGCTTGTTAAAAGAGAGACTTTTTATATCTGAGAGGTAATAGAAATTATATTATGTGCAAATTATATTTGACAACACTCTTAAATTGAATTTATAATTAAACATCTAAACAATTAGTTATTTTTAAAATTTGTAAAAAAAATTATGAACGATGCGGGACTCTAACAAGTGACCTCTCGGGTTCCTTCCGAGCGCTCTTCATACTGAGCTAACCGTTCGAGTGACGTATGGTTCGTATCTTGGCATGACTTATTCAACTCTCAGATTGTAGCTCCATCTACAGGATCTACTTTACAGTTGATAACCTGCTAAACCCCAATTATTGCATATTAGGAATATGACTGGAGATGTCACTCTTTCAAATCCAAGCAATTTGTTTTAAAATGATATTATCACTATAGCCAAACGTGGCCGACTGTTTACGATTTGTCAATCAAAATTGGTTACAGTGATAATAGATTCCCTTTCCCTTCCTATCTTACTGTATCTCCGTTAAAGATGTTCTATTCAAATGTATAGGTTACAGAATTTTTCTAAACTTATTTTATAAGACGAGGTCAACAGAAAATACTCTAGAATCTTTGATTATTTGATTGAGTGTGGAAATATCATTTTTTGCGGCATTTCTTTTCTTTATCTTTAACTAAAATGTTTGAATTTTCACAGCTTCAAGATACTGTAGACCTGAGTATATCATTTTTATTTCACTCCATATATATACGCGTACCCTGCAAAAAAAAAAACAAAAACTATATTAAAAAAAAAATACAAAGCCCGCTTGAATAGAAACCCCTAATAATGGTCCTGGAAAATTGTGAGAAATTTCAAGCACTGTCCATTACAATACAGTGATTCCCCAGGACTCTTCGTCGAACCCGCAATTCTTTACGGCATTTCAAATGTGTTCGACACTTCATTAGCCCAGTAATATCAATAATATAAATCAAATTCCTCTCAAGACCGCATCGCAGCTAACCCTTCAGTTATTAACACGTATTTAAATATTTTATCTACACCCATGCTTTAAATTCTCTATTAAAGATTCTGAAACAGTTAGCTTATTGCCAACATTAAAACACCCAATGTTCTAATAACCATTACATCATCCAAACGAGTGTTGTAATGTTGTACTGAATTTCATAACAACACTCCTATGTTTTTTTTTTCGATCCCTTCATGCGCATATAGTTTCAACAGACATCCACATTCTTATTGCTCGAAGCGTGGTATCTGTATGAATTTCAAAAAAAGAATATTTTCGTTGCGCGCGTTCCACACTACCAGAACGTCGCGCGCCGTAAAAAAAAAGTAGGCTATTCGAATCCCCGCCATTTTTCTTCGATATTTTTATTGTTTTGTTTACAAACAATGAGCGATTCATTTTAAACGCTGCAAAAGACATTATATTCGAGTGAATTTAAATAACAAATTGTTTCATGAATACATAGTTTATTTGTATATAATCAGTAATGAATGATATTAGGTTACTACTAGGACTGGTGTTTTAATGTTAGCAGTAAGCTTACTGTTCCAGAATCTTTTAGAGGATTCATATTCTAGGTGTAGATAAAGTCTTGTATGCAACTGTTGATAATTAGGTATTAGAACACTCATGTGATACTATAATCCACATTCGTGTTTTAATACCCCTTATTACACAACAGTTGCATAAATAACTATAAACGTATTTAATAAATATAGTACATAAACATCTATGTATGCATGGAAACACAATAGCTTCTCTGTATCAATTACGACAAGACAATGCAAGCCTATCTTAGTATCGTAAGCAGGCGAACAAACCCGCGTGGCAGCACACGTATTTAATTATCCTGCATTGATCCCCGTATCCCGCACCGTATATACCAATTAATTCGCATAATGAAGACAAGTTGTAATCAATTCTATGTGTAATTTAAGTTGGGTATTAATGCCCGTCTTGTTAGCTTGAAAACGATCTGGTTGGTAACGTAACGTTGTAAGCGGTCTATGTATTATTGGGGGTGAGTGTTTTATAATATTATATTTTATTAAAATGAAATGAAAAAAGAAATGTTTTTATATCAACAGAATTTACAAAAATAGAACTATAAACACGCTTTTATAGAATTTTAGTTAGGTTTATTTATAAAAGCGTATTTTTTTAGTTTTTTTTTAAACTTGCACTTAATTTGCATTGTCTGCATCTTAAAAATTCTATTTGGTATTCGAAAATTTTCTAATAATGAGATAAATCGGTTAAAGATAATAGTTTAAATTTAGAATTAAAAGCAGTTCCTGCTATATACACAAAAGGTGAAAATTATGTGAATTAACAAAAAATTTATTTCAGAAATAAAGAAAATGTAATAATTTTTTCAATTTAATCTATTGTCATCGGTCCTCGATAAATGTATAAAGTTTGAACGAAATCTGGTCGTTTAAAGCTTATAAAAAGCGTGTAAAGACAATATTTTAAGTCGACTTCTACCACAACTTTATGATATATGTCTCTTTAATTGTTACACAAACCTTGTACGGTCACAAAAACTTGTAACAGTAATGACACAATGGAGATTTTACGAGTAACAGTTATGTGGGGGCCATATACACGGGCCATGCCAGTCTCTCCCCGGAAATTGTCGACCGGTGCGGGAAGATACTTGTGTCTTATATCGAGTCTTCTTCAGGCGAATGAACCAAATTTGTCATTTTAATAATCTCTGCAAATCAATGTTTACATTATATTTTATGGATATACCTTAAGTTAAGTTTTTTTTATGAATATAAGGGACGAGACTAGTCAGACGTTCAGCTGATGGTAATTGATACGCCCTGCCCATTACAATGCAGTGCCGCTCAGGATTCTTGAAAGAACCAAAAATTCTGAGCGGCACTACAACTGCGCTCCTCACCTTGAGACATAAGTTGTTAAGTCTCATTTGCCCAGTAATTTCACTAGCTACGGCGCCCTTCAAACCGAAACACAGTAATGCTTACACATAACTGCTTCACGGCAGAAATAAGCGCCGTTGTGGTACCCATAATCTAGCCGGCATCCTGTACAAAGGAACCTCCCACTGGTTATCACAAGTACACTTTTACAAATTTGAATCGTAAATATTTGGTAGTTTTAACGTTCAATAAGTGATTTTAAATCCAATTTTTAATTAAAATATTTGAATTTGAAAGAGTTTAATAATATTGCCCACCTCCCACATAGAAACTTCTAACAAAGCTCTCTTCAATTGGACATATTATTTATGTTTTAAATTAACTGATGTTTATGAGAATTTAGTGTTAAGAAGGCAGGTAGATAGGTTTCCCAATTTAAAGCTAGGTTTGTTATTGTAGCCCGCACTAAGTCAGCTAAGTCAGGATTATTCACTTACGTAACACGACTAAGCCTGTTGTGGCCAAGCTAATTGAATACTAAGTTTACTGCGAGATTGTGATACCGTTATACGGAATACTATGGCTCTACTACTGCATAAGTTCGGGTTCTTTTCAGGGTACCTAAAGTTTTCCTGTGCCCAATGGGTAACCAACAAAAATTTTATTACTAAGTTATTTTCATTATTATAACACTAAAAATGAGGGATTGCTTGTAATTAATTCTAGTAGGCTTCATAAGAAACATAATAGCTTTAAGGGTAAATGTATACACTTTTATAATAAAGTCTCAGCTACTGTTCAGGCATTATCTATAAATAAATTTAACTGTTTTATAAAAAAAATGGCTCTGTCGTTAATTCTATTCCACAGCTGAATATCTAAGTGATCGGACAGCCTGGGACTAGATTGTGATTATTTTATAGCGACAGAAATGACTGTACAATATTGTATATTTTTATTGAAAAGAGCGCAAAAAGGGAGAGTTTCTTGCGCCGCTTGTTCTCTCTCCGAGCGCCATTTGTTTCCGAAGCGGTAGTAGTATCTAGTATATTAGAAATGACACCAAAAAGAATTCTAAAGGATTTTTGAGAAAATAAATACCTTTTATGCCTTTTAAGGCAAGACACAATTTTGATAGAGTGTGTATTGTTGCCGCCATACAGATATTTATAAACAGGATCCGTTGTGTGCATGCCCGCTGATATAAAATTTGTTGCATGCTATAAAATTTTAGTGAATGACTTGGTAGTTACCTCAAATTATTTTGAAATCACATATATATAGTTACTGAGTTCAAATCCATACATATGTATTTAAGATCAAATCCACATATTATATACTCATCACGATATTTCTGGAACCATAAGGGCCAGAAATTTTTAATTTGGTAGAAATATTCCTTTTGTCGAGTAGGGTTAGTAGGGGTAGTGCCAGTTAAAAAGAAGCATTTTACGAAATTTCATATACTGAAACCCGAATTATTTATATAATGAAACGTAACAAAGTAAAAATTGTAGGTACATTGAATATTTTTAAAATAATACTTTCTGTATATCGAAGCCAAACAAGTTCTTTATAAAATTTTTGTCTGTTTGTCGGTTTGTTTGTATGTAAGTACGGGAACAATGCAAAATTGGCGTCTGCGCAGACCGTCTTTTTATTATATATAAAATCACGCAAAATGGACCCATGCTAGTGGTTTAATTGCGGAAACAGGAGCCCCTATACCATATACATAAAATGTTTTTAATTCTCACGTTTTCACAATCAGCACATCGTTAGCAAAAATCAGCTCAATACATATATGACTCAAATAGCAAAATTAGAACATTTATAGAAAATGTGCATCTTATGGCAATTCCAATGAGACCCAATACAGCTTGGTTCTTGAAGGTAATCTGATTTTAATTAGGAAATTCATTTACTGCCTTATGTATTCATGGCCAGAACAGCTGGATGACAGAATTTTCATAAGAACCCTTTTAGATTACTTGCTTTATCACCTTCATCATTATATTTTATCGCCACACTTTAAAAATACAATGATACTTAAATGAATTTTATCATGAATTATCAGCTGGTAATTAATACTTATGAACCCGAAGATCCTCTGTCTTTCAATAATAATATTATAATGTAAAAGTTTTTTTGGATCTTCACCATTTGTTGATAATAATGCCTATGTTTGTCTGTACATAAGGATTTCTCTCGAATCTTCCTATATCGATAACTCTTATTCATAGGAGAAAACGAGATAGGTAGCATTATACTGTGTTTTGGTACCAAGCGATCATCGTTGAAAAAGAGAGAGTAATAGTAATAATCGAGAGTATACCTTAATATATTCTGAAGTAATGCGCACGACGTATTACATAGACACCAGGAGAACATAAATGTGGTAGCGGTGATAGTAATGTCTTTCATACCGGTTGAAATCATGTGTCAGCAACATGTACCAGGACTTCATATGCAGTCGCATTGTATCAACAACAAGATCAAAAGCAGTATTTGACGTATTATTCCAAAGATATATAAGGGACCATATTAAGACCGGAGTATTTATTTCATACTTTAGTTACCATAAGCATCTTGGATCATTTATCGAAAATATAAGATGAGTCTGAATAAATCTATGTAATATATACAAATAAAATGTAAAATAATTATCAAATTTTGTATCACTATGATCATTACTAAAACCTACAATTATCCTCTTCCCGAAATTTTACATTCGTCTCATTATCTTGAAACCAAAATACACTACACAAGTTTGTTTTTTTAAATGGACCAATCTGAAACAAAACATTTTGAAATAAAACTAAAATTCCTAATTGGTCTGTTCTTAAGTAAATTGGGGATGACATAGAGCAAAGTTATCCTTCAGTTTGAATCCATGTAAAAAGAGCCTCAGGCTATGTAAAAAGCCTGTTACGTTAGACATTGCTACGTCTAAGCTCTAGAAACTTGTTATATTGTATAAAATAACGAACATTTTTGATTCCGTTCGAAGTATTGATTGTATTCAAAGGCGTCTCCTCTCTTCATATATCATTGAAGTATCTAATTAACTGCTTTACCTTGTTCGGTCATCCACTAGTAATTTATAAATGTCACCTTAATACGGTTGCGTCCCAACTCTATGGGCTATGCATTGTCTCTGTCTAACTGTAAATGTGTCTGAAACACAGTTCAGTGGTATTTTGCATATAAATTATGTTAATTATTGGTGAACTACTAAATATAAAATAGTCTCGAAAATATAAAATAAGTCTTTCATTAATTATACATAGTGCCAAAAGTGGGACTACGTCAATATTGAAATAATTGATTTAAGTAAATTGAAACATAGATATTATATAAAAAAAAAACATTCATGAATTGGAAATAAAAATAAAATAAAATTAGTGCTTACCCATTTCCATTCTAAGCGAGCAGTTCAAGTAAATTATTATTTATATTAAAAATGCTAGTTAGTTAATTTAAATATTATTTAATATCTATAAATTTATAAGTAGTTACTGTTGGATTTAATAAACTTTAAAAATTGGAATACAATATACAATTCGTTTCAGAGCCAAACAAAACTTAATCAATAAGTGACAGACAGCATTGCATTAGTGAACAGTGCTTCATTTGATTTAGATTCAGTCGGTATTGTTACCTATCTAACAGAAACAAGAACGTTCTCGATCGATCTTCACAGAAGCCAACAAAAACATATCCTACGGAACAAGACCATAATCAAATCTCCTATTTACGAGGAAATTAAGGTGTGAACGCATGTTGCGATTAACATTCTTAAATCGCAGTACTTTTTAACGATGCATATAATTGCGATTTTATACAGTATAGAATAATGAATACACTGATAAGCAATAAATTAAGATACAAAATACATTTAGGAATTAATTTATTACATATTATGGTAAGAGGCCTGATGGCATGACGTTGATTCCTTGGAGTCGTGGAAAGCCACTGGTGTGGGATGCGACTCGTGAGCGGGGGGTGCAGCGGCGGAATCTGCCGAAAGCCTAAAGCGGAGGAAATATGCATATATATATATTTGTTCCCTTTGGGGTGGAGACGATGGGTCCTTGGGGTCCATCGGCACAAAAACTCGTAAGAGCTATCCAGGCGTCTAACCGATTTAACAGGTGACCCAAGATCTGGTACTTTTGGCAAAGGATAACTTTGGCCATACAAAGAGGAAACGTTGCCAGCTTCATGGGCACCTTACTTGCCATCTTAATGATATTGACTATTTGTAATTAATTAATTTTGTTAGATTATTTAAGTTTTATTTTATTATTATTTATATAAATAGTGTTATTAATTATTAAGTAATGTGTAAATAATTTAAAATATTGTATATAATGAAATAATAAATTTATTACAAAAAAACAGTTTCATTAGAAAATATACACACACGTGATGAATTCCAGCAAATAATTACAGTACGTAACAGATTCATTGAGGACGTTCATTGATTTCATTATTTTGTTAATGTCATCGATAATAGTACGAGTATGTTCTTACATTTATTCATTGCATATAAGTTATAAACAAAGTTAATACATACAGTATTAATATTTTTTGTTTATTAAGTTATTGTTCACTATAAAGGGGTATTATCAACACTGATGATACTTAAGTCATCCAACAATAAACGTCTAAGGTTTGTCCGATGACATAATGAAAAACATAGTGCATGTTTTTCATTAAACCCTTGACTAAGTTCAGCAGCTGCTCGAATATATCTTTCTCAATTACTGTACTATAATATGTACGCCACAACTTTATTTTTAATCCCCACTGCGCTCTAAGTACACACTGTTTTCAAAAACTAAATCTGCATAATAAAATGATACACAGTACAATAATTACCTTTTATATTTACTTCTACTTTGACGCACTTTACTATTATAACTACGTAAAACACTGTAGAATGATAGAGTTGAAGGATTAGGCTGACACTTTGAGGTGCGTTGATTTCTATAATATTTAATTTTGGAACTACCTACATACCATAACGACATCCTTGACGACGTAGCTCAGAATGTGCGGTTCGAATTCTGGTAAGAGCAATTGAATTTCAGTATATCCTTTTCAGACTTGGATGTTCTCATACCAAAGTGTTTATTTATCTTTGTTAAAGTATAACTTTTGTATTAAATATATCATCATATTATAGCACCCGTAGCACAGACTATGCTTTGCTTAATTTGGGACTAGATTATTTGTATGATATGCGTCACGTAAAAATATCTGAAAAGGGGTGCACTGAGGGGTAGATATATGTATATTGGTTTTATGGTAAAATATTTATTTACTTAAGGTAAAAAATTAATCTATGACACTTGCTTAATAACTATAATTAATGGTTCTACTTGTGAGTACGATCTCTACTATGAATCAGTTAAAATGGTTACTCGGACCAGTCCTGTAATGGTTATAGACAAATGGTTAATGGTAACTAGGACCGGACCGATTAATGTTTACACGCGTATTGCATCTCTACTATGCATTGGTAATAAATAATAATGGTTAAAATGGTTACTCGGGCCGGTCCTGTAATCGTTAATGGTAACTAGGACCGGCCTGATCAATGGTTACCCGCGTACGGCCTTACGTTAGTAACAAATTATTGTATATATATAGTATTGGAACAAAACCATGTGTTAACATGGTTTTGTTCCAATTAATTTTATCTACTAAGCAATATTTGTAATATAATGCTATTCGATGGATTTACTTCCAACAATATCCTTTCACAGTATAATGAAGTAAAGAAATAAGTTCTTGTAATAACTACAACAAAATAATCGCAACATGCAATGCGAGCCTTATAAACACAGAGTGATTAATCGAGCCGACGTAGTATCCACAGTATGTTTCGTTTTGCGTTCAACAATGATGGATGGTCCACAGTCCACTAGTTAACTCGAATGCATAAGTCGTTTGTTACCGTACCGAGTGGGTACACTGATGGTCTGTGGTCCACCGATATAGTTAGCCAAGTTACCACAATGAGAACTTTCACATTAGCCTCCCACTGGAAAATATTTAATCATGCCCATAGCAGGAAAACGTTTGTCGAAATTCAGTCCATCACACTCAAACTCTTTATCTACTAATATTGTGAAAAAAATACGTCAAGGAATAGTTTGAAACAAAAGCTCTCTCGCGAAGACCGCTGCGATCGTGACGGTCCGTATAAATCACTGACATCATATAAGCGATGTTCGCACCGACCCTATTTTTATTCCCTATATCATGCGCTCTTATCTACATATTTGGTCCATTCTAGATGGCCACGCGGAGCTTTGAAATAATAGATAAGGTATATTTGGGTACCTACAAAAGAAGACAAATCTATACTAATATTATAAAGCTGCAGTGTTTGTTTGTTTGTTTGTTTGAACGCCCTAATCTCTGGTACTACTGGTCCGATTTGAATGATTCTTTCAGTGTTGGGTAGTCCATTTATCGAGGAAGGCTATAGGTTATGTTTTTTTTTTCAAAGTTAGGGATCCGTAATAAAATTGCTATTTTGTAACACAAGGTGTAAAATTGAAAACCTATTCTTGCCTGCGCTGCAAAAACTATTGACAATAGAACAAAATGATGTACAGGCTATAATATAGGCAAAATTTTATTACTTATAAAACTATCGCGTGATTATATTATACTTTATATGACAAAACAACGTTTGCCGGGTCAGCTATGATTCATATGTTTTGAGTAAAACAAATTAAATCAAATCATATTTATTCAACTTACTCAAAAAATTACATGAATGTCAAAAGTTACACATTTAACACGCAATTAACCATGTTCCACCGCTTAAGAAAAAGGTTGAACTTTAATGAGAAGCAGTGTCAAAAATGTCACTGTCAATTTTTAAATTAATATTTACAGCGTCATCCATTTTTCGAAAACTTTTGATTGCGAATGCGAAATATAAAAGCTTTTTTTTTGGGATTTTATGACCTGGTAACTAAGACCTTTAAGTCAAGTCTTTTTTTATTATCTAAATATGTATACTTTTCATTTCACAGTTCACTTATCACTTCACTTTATTTTATATTGTTAGAATTGTATTCTTAATATATTTATATAATGGTTTATAACTTCTTTTGTCTCTTAATAATTGATCAAGTGGAGGCGGGCGGGATGGAAATATAAAAGCGATGCAACAAAAATACTAAAACGTTTCGATTTACTCGAGAAAGTTAAAAAACTAAATCCGTATTTACCCATACACACTATGTATAAATACAATAATTAAAAAGCTTATAATTAATTAATGATGATGAATGATAATTTATTTATTTATTTAAAACATCAGAAAATCCACAGAACTTAAATTAGGTTATAATAATACTATTTTGTAGAACTTACATCGAATAACGGATTTACAATATTTATAATAATACATGATATTAGTTCGTGCGTGTGTGTTTGTGTGTGTGTGTGTGTGTGTGTGTGTGTGTGTGTGTGTGTGTGTGTGTGTGTGTACGTGTGTTTGTGAATTACTCTAAATTTAACCTTCCTTTAGATTTTACTAACACTCCTTTTGATGATGATAAATATTATGATAATATACATTATTATATCTAGAAATAATTTATTTAAAAATTTCAGACTAAGCAGAGGATTCGATAACAGGATGGTGCAACCTTCACAATTAGCACCCGATCACGTACGCATGGTCCAACCATCATTTACCTCGATCATATTTTAAGGAACGAAGAAATTCACACCACGACACCAAGCAATGACGTATTTTGATGATTGTTTATTCCCTAGATCTGAAACCATCTCAGCCCTATGCTATACTCAACTCAGCTAATACAGAAAACTCAAAAGCGGCCGTTACGAGTAAAACAGACGTGAAATGGAATTGCTATTTATAAAAAGGATCATTCGCTACAGTGGCGTCTCTTAAAATAAATAGAAATAATGATATAGTTTAATAATAAATATTTTCTAATCCTATCAATAAACAGCATTATTTATAAATAATACCTATTTATTACATTATGTTATGGCTACAAATAGTTATTAGTTTTTTTCTTTTTTTTAGACAATAATATTTTGTTGTCATTTTTGCCCCTGTTTGGTTGATAGTACAGTCCAAAAATAAAATTACTAGTGAAAGTTCGATGATTTTTTTTTATGGAATAGGAGGACAAACGAGCGTACGGGTCACCTGTTGTTTAGTGATCACCGCCGCCCACAATCTCTTGCAACACCAGAGGAATCACAGGAGCGTTGCCGGCCTTTAAGGAAGGTGTACGCGCTTTTTTTGAAGGTACCCATGTCGTATCGTCCCGGAAACACCGCACAAGGAAGTTCATTCCACAGCTTTGTAGTACGTGGAAGAAAGCTCCTTGAATACCGCACTTTGGAGGACCGCCACACATCCAGATGGTGAGGATGATAACCTAACTTGTGGCGTATCGTGCGAAGGTGGAATTCGGCGGCAGGAATCAGGTTAAACAGCTCTTCGGAACACTCCCCGTGATAAATGCGGTAGAAGACATACAATGAAGCGACGTCTCTACGCAACGCCAAGTGATCCAGCCGTTCACAGAGCACTGGGAAATTAGAAGTATATTAGAATTATTATTCACAAATTTCTAAAATATACAAATTAGATGTTTATAGTAAGCTAGCTGACCCAGCAAACGTTGTATTGCCATATAAAGTAATCAAAACAATTCAATAATTAAACATTTGGGTACATCAAACATCGTACATAAAATTTATAATACTATAACAATCATTATATTCGATTCCCATCTTGCAACTCTATTGCGTGTCTGTGGATGGAATAGAATAATATTAAAATCGCGATACAAATATATGTGTTGATCGTAGACGGGTGACAATTTGAAATTGTATGATTATTTTAATGCTGAATCATAATAATAAATCATATACATATCGGAGGAGTTTGGTAACAAACACCGGGACACGAGAATCTTATATATAAGATATTAAACTTATTACAGCCATTAAACTGAATAAGACGTTTATGCTCAATATTGTTTTATCATTACAGTAGTAAAACTTAAAACAAATACGAAGGTGTAAGAATTAACTTGAGAGTAAAAAATAAACAACAAATAAATATTTTCTGGTTTCGAGGAAACATTAAAATACATAATGAAACCATTGATCTTGTAACAAAATTAAAAATTAATCATATCTTCAATAATAACCCAAGAACATGCAAGACTTTCATACATGCCTTCTCCACTTTTCTGGGCTCTGGAACTCATGCAGAATATCACGTTTCAAAAACATAATTCAGCAATAACTAACGCGAAGTAGCAGTAGAGTGGACCGCAGCGGCCATTTTATATCGCCGTTTATTTAAAATATATACTCTATGTACTTTTTCATTGATCTGGATGCTTATGGTGGATGCTGGTAAGGCTCATAAGGGTCGTGGTGACGCTGGAGTTTTAACAATTATTTATGTAAAATATTTTCGTTCTGGTAACTATACTGGTTCCGAAGGCCCACGCACTCGTTATTTCATTCGGCTAAGATTCGTAGGTGAACCAGTGGTTGGAAGAATTATGGCCCGTTGCTGTTTTCTGGTGACCAATGACAGAGGTCGAGTGAGCCTATCGCTAAGTAAAGTCGGCTCCCTAATTGGTTACTTGATCTTGGTGATGTGAGGCACGGACCACGGCCAAGCTACGATAATATGATATCGTCAGGTCCTGACCTGTCCATTAGTTATGTATGGTATTTCAGCAACAGCAACTTTGGTTGTACTTCAATAGGTAGCATTTCTAGATGTTTACGATGATGCGTAGATACGTCATTGTAGTGGCTGACTCATTCCTAAACATAACTAAATAAACAACCAACTTCAAAATACTATTTCAAAACAATAGAATATGCACTAAAAAGTAAGAAAAGGATTGCCAATTCTTCTATAACTTAATTATCAACTTATCAACAACATATGAAATGAAAAATATAAGACAATTTGGATGTTAAGAAATATCAATGGCTTCACGTACCATAATGACAACTATGATACTATGTGATACTATTCTCGGCTTCTGTCAACCGCAGTCCCCCTGGAAACGTGCTCTGCAAAGCCAACGAAACGCTGGTTAAAAGTTAAATAATAATAATAATAATAATAAAGCAACTTTTTCGGAAAAACCTAATGCAAAAATACAGTTACAATTACACGCGTCATCCTTTAAAAAGTATTTTAATTAAAAATAAAAAGTCATTAATGAAAATGGTAATGAAATTAATCGTATGTTAAAATAACAAATAAAATAGTAAAACACTTTCAGATAACGTCTTCACGTTATTTTAAAAACAAATGAATGAAAACATTCAACGATATTATAAAACGAAATATTTTGAAATTTATGATATTCAAGCATCAATAATACAAGCAAATATGCTTTTAATTAAACAAATATCGAAACGGGCGCCGCTTCCATTCGGAAATGAATTCGTTTAGATTTCAGTTCGTGAGTGATTTTTATGCACGATTTATGTTTTGATATAAAGTGCTGATTTCAAATACGTAAAGCGTACAGGGAGGTAGGTGGAGAATACATTATAGCTGGGAGATATTTTGGCATCATTTAACTTATATTATTTCTGTGTTCTTATTTTCTTTAAAAGAGATAAGTAACTTCTAAATGACTTCCTGCGATCTCTCTGACTGTCTTGCAAGATCCTTTTTCTCAGGAAGGCGGGGCGTTGTCGGCGTGAAGGCGCGAGTTTGAAACTTATAGTAATGTCTACATGAGTCTTTCTGAAAAACTACAAAGTCAAGGATATAAGTCGATCCAATCGAATTAGTATAAGGATAAGACGATCTTATAGCAAGATAATACGTGACGCAATTTTAATCTGTCAAGGTGTGCGTGGTTACAAATACGAATTGAAATATTTAACCCACTTCAAAAGAGGTCTCAATTCGTCGGTATGTTTTTTTATGTTTGTTACCTCAAAACTTTCGACTGGGTGACCCGATTTTGATGATTATTTTTTTATTTGAAAGCTGGTGCTTCCCGTATGGTCCAATTGTAATTTGGTCCAGATCTATGGCATCCAGGAAAAAACCATAAAAGTCTTAAATTTGCTGTACATAGGTATAGCAAAGTGGATGATAAATTTACGAATAACTCAATATCGCGCCAACCGATTTCGATGATTCTTTCTTTATTGGAAAGGATATACTTCATAAAGATACTTTGATGAGTTTAGATGAGAGATGATGAGAGTTGATGAGTTTGGTTAGGTTCTGATTACGGAATCAATATCGAAGTGACGGAACTCTTCAATTCTTAGAAGCAAATTAATGTTAGTAAGCCAAATCTTTTTTATGCTATCCGCTATATTGAAGTCATCTACCATAACATATTATTATGGTCAAGTAATTGTCGTAGTAGAATATGATGATCAATGGGACTCCTTCACGACTTAAAGTAAGGGTGCGATCTGTGGCAGAAATACTAACTGTCAATAATCAAATTGAAAATCGCTTACGCTCATTGCTACATTGAAGAATTTAGTGTATCTTATCTACATATATTTAGACAAATTGTTAGTTAGTGTACTTCAAATTCTTAACAACTTAAAATTATTTCACAACAATAGATATGATATGCACTAAAAAGTATAAAAATAATTGCGTATTTTTATACAATCTAATTATATAATCTAATTCTAGTTAGGATTATTATAATTTTTGGAGTCGGTTCCTAAATGTAAGTTTTACGCAAAAACCTAATGAAAATACACAGTTTGTAATTATACGCGTTTTAATCCCTTATAAAGTATTTTATTCGAACTGGAATGTTAGATGGAAAATCAAAGTGTCAAATCAAATCAAATTGGTTTTGACATCACTAATAGCCTATCTTTATAAAATGTAATAGGAGTTAATTTGGAACAAAAATTAAAAGCTTTTTGCCAAATTCGTATTTATTTGTAGCCAATGAAATCAGTTTTGCATATGTACGAGTTTTTCCTCATTGGTTCCCTTACTAAAAAAGTAAAAGGGCACGTTCACTTATTGTAACTATTCCGTGCTTCCACCAAATCTCCAATTCGTCACTGGAGTCTTACAATTCGTAGGGCTATTTTGATAACATGGTTTCTACTTCGAATAACCTCATTTCTCGTTCAAACAGCCCTCTCGATTTCACTTTGAATGATCTTGAGCTTGAAGCCCATGTGTGACTACGTCTGACTTCCATTTACCACCAATGGTATTGCGGACCACAAAATATCAAAGAAAAAGTCAAATAAACTTTATTCAAATAGGCTGAAACTGAGGCCTTTGAATCGTCTTTTATAGTATTTAATTTAAATTACTGAATCTACAATATGTTCGGACAAAGAAGAGCTCGTGAGAAGAACATACAAGAAACTCAACAGTTCCACTCTTTTGCAACCAATATATGCATCATGTTAAAAGCTTAAAAGCATTTAAATACGAATTATTTCATAAAAAGTATAAACTGTATAAATATAAATTATCATCCCTTTCATGCAGCTTTCAAAAGTTGATCCATCCTTAATGGATTTAAAAGATTGACACACTGAAAAATATGAATATTATATACATTAAAGTAAAACGGGAGTATCTGTAATAAAAAAAGCTGAAAGCCATTTTGCAGTTAGCTAATTATGTGCATGTAGCATACTAACTACGCAGTAGTAATTATAATTCTCAAAAATAACACTTACCTAATCTATATATATATAAGAGATTTCCACGTATATAGTCACTCATCACGATATCTCTGGAACCATTAGGCGTAGAGAATTGAAATTTGGTAGGAATATTCCTTTCGCCGAGTAAAGGTCAGCTAAGATTTTACGAAATTCCACCCGCGCGATTTTTTTTTTTTATATGTCTGTCGGGTCAGCTAGTTAGTAATAATTATAACTTCTTACCACAAATAAAATCTAATCTACGAATTTTGAACTACACTTGATCAATTTGTTACTAAATTATAAATATATATATATATATAAATTAATATAGTCCGTGCAAGTTGTTAGAAGGAAAATATAATCTATAAGCAACATTTTATATTATTTGATATTCATTGATCTCTTTTAAACGATCACGACTTATATTAAAATCTGCAATAGGGAACGATTTGAGGCAGAATGGAAACTAAACTGATTTAGATTTGATTTGACTTACAGAAGCTGTTGTGGAATAGTTGAACACCCACTGTGTTATATTTGTATGTCATCCCCCACTCATGGGATTGTTTAAAAAAAAAAATGTTCGAAAATTTTTGTTTGATGGGATTTAAACCCGCGGCTTCTAAGATAACGCCTCCAGCACTCTTAGCCCAACGGGTGCTACGCTAAGCCAATCGTCAGAAACTTCACCGTTCATAAATCTTGGTTTTCAACTCTTCAGTAGTAGTTTCAACTACACGATAGATAAAAAAAAGACTTCAGATAATTCAGACAGTTTCTCTTAAATCTCAACAGTCACCATTTAAACACCGACCGTGTATACGTAATATTGCAAGGTTAAAGTAAACCCAAAAGTTTTTTTTTTTCAGATATATCACGGAGAGTGCCTGTAGGAGTTGTTTAGGTTGATACCAGTAGTGGAATTCCATCCGCACCATGTTGACATCTGGTCTTCTACCACTGTGTGTTTTGCGAACCTTGTGCCTCACACAGCCACAGCACAGTGGCTTTGTGGAATCAATTACCGGCTGCAGTTTTCTCGGACCGTCATATACTCAGGGTTATACAAATGATTTAAGTTTTCTTTAGTGTTAATTCCGCCAATATTTGTTTTTAAAACAATTCAACACGTGTTTCGACATCACAATCAGTCTCGTGCCAGATTTTGGCTAGACAATACGTCCTGAGGATGCCCCGTGTAGAGGCGAAACACATGTCGAATTGTTTTAAAAACAAATATTAGCGGAATTAACACTAAAGAAAACATAAATCATTTGTATAATTATGGATTTCCGCAAAGTAACGCCTAATTCAATAAATTTTATATACTCAGGGACCAAAAAGAATAGAGCATATTCCTCACCTCAGGCTGACAACGCATCTCTTGAAGACTGGTGTTGCGGATATCCATGATCGGTTATCTCACCACTTCCTATCCATGAGCCTCTTTTCCTTTGCCCCCTCTTATATAAATAAAAATGATATCATTGTCCATAAACTTTGGCCTCTAATTTTGAGGCCTTCATGGCCCCCGTCTTTTATCGCTGTAAAAGCTATTTATTAAGGGACGTTTTAAGTTGTTAGCGGGTGTCCACATATGTTGACATCTGAGCCCGAGATATGGTATGGTATAGGGGCTCCTGTTTCCGCAATTAAACCACTAGTATGGGTCCATTTTGCGTGCAGTATTGGCCAGTTACTCCAACCAGCCCAGCTCCGTCCAGAAGTTCAGAACATTCCTGGGGTGTTCGCAGACTTCTTGGAGCGACTTCGTATTAGTTAAGCATCCCGCACATTCTAGGATTACGTGAGTGACCGTTTCGTCCTCGACTAGACAGCCTCTACACTTAGGGCAAGACGAAAAGGTTAGTGATGTGTGACCCGTTAGGTTGCCCACGATTATATGGATGTCGTGGCTGTTGAGGCTGATAAGTCTACGTGTCAGTTTGGGCGACAGTGGAGGTATCGCTTCAATCGACTGTCTAGAGTCACATTCAAAAATAAATACATTTTATAAAGGAAAATATATTTTGCATAATAATTGACACATAACAAGTTTTAAGATAAATTATTCAATCATAATTTCAGTATTCCTCACTCAAAGAGCACACCAGCTACTTGAAGGTAATTGTAAATTAGAATGTCTTAACGTCAGATGGTTAGGTTAGAATTTATGCCAGCAATCTGGGTGAAGACGGTGGTCCGTGAGGAATTGTTTTAATTAAACATTCTAATTGACTCATAAATAGCGACGAGAACTTTTAGCGAGTTATGACGTCTGGCTTGATAGTGAACGTTCCGGAAAACTGAAAACATTTGGGTTGCTTTTAAGTGGGATAACTATTTACCAGTGAAGGGCAACAGCGCCGATTTCTGCCGTGAAGCAGTAATGTGTAAACATTATTGTGTTTCGGTCTGAAGGGCACCGTAGCGTGTGAAATTACTGGGAAAATGAGACTTAACATCTTATGGCTCAGGGTGACGAGCGCAAATGTAGTGCCGCTCAGAATTTTTGTGTTTTTTAAGAATCGAAATGGGCAGGATATCTCAAATTCCTGTTCGTCTCGTCCCTTATTGTCATAAAAAATAAGTGTTAAAGCATGGCATTCAATTCAAATTCAAATTCAAATATGTTTATTCAAAACAGGATGTGAAATCACTTATTGAAAGTCAAAAAAAAACTACCACCCATTCCAAAATGAATGCCTCAGGCCTGAGAAGAATGGGCGCAACAAACTCAGCGGGCTTTTTTTTCATCAATAATATGTTTTACAATTAAAGTAACATTAACAAAGTAACAATGTACAATTAAACTTATTATTTAATACCCTGAGGGCGGTTGCTCCATTCCCTATGTGTGGTATCATTAAGAAATTCATTTATGTTATAGTAACCTTTACCACACAAACGTTTTTTAACAATTCTTTTGAATAACGTAATACTTTTGTTTTGAACGTTTTCTGGGATCTTGTTGTAAAAGCATATACATACTTCCTCTGGAGATGCCTCAGGAGATCGCCAAACTATGGAACGAGAGTCAAATATCAACTCCACGAAGGGCTTGGTGAATTTTCCTTTAGGAGTTACTTACAGAACCCCTAATTGCATCACAGTGTGCATAAAAACATATTTCATTTAAATTAATAATAACATATTTTTGATGAAAAAAAAAAAAGCCCGCTGAGTTTGTTGCGCCCATTCTTCTCAGGCCTGAGGCATTCATTTTGGAATGGGTGGTAGTTTTTTTGACTTTCAATAAGTGATTTCACATCCTATTTTGAATAAAAATATTTGAATTTGAATTTGAATTGAACTACCTCCTGAACGGCTGGATTGATTATGAAGATTTTTTTGTGTGTTCCAGTGAATTTGACATGAGTGTGTGTCTTCAGGTGGATTCGAGAATGGTTTAGATTCACAATTGAACAACCTCCTAAACGGCTGGACTATGGCCGACTTTGATGATTTTTCTTGTGTGTTCCAGTGAATTTCAGATTGGTGTAGATTCTCAATTCCTTCCATATAATATAATTCTCCTGCTCATGTGTATGTTAGTGAACTCCTCCTAACGGCTAGACTGATTTTTCAAATTTAAGACGTGTGTACAAGACAACGTCTGTCGGGTCCACTTGTATCCTATATAAAATTTTATTTTAATTTAAAAAAATAGGGTTTGCACTACATTTTAGATTCGACCTTCAGGAGTACGATATTTATTTATTTAATTCAGAGAGATCTCCATATATATTAGTAAATGTATTTGTAACATACGTATGTAATGTATTAGTAAGATATGACGGCATACTTAACTTTATTTTGACCAAAGTGTGGTTTGAGTCCTTTTTACTTAGCTACATCCATTTTTTTTATGAAAATAAGGGACGAGACGAGTAGAACGTTCAGCTGGTGGTGATTGATACGCCAAGCCCATTACAATGCAGTACCGCTCAGGATTTTTGAAAAAGCCAAAAATTCTCAGTGGCACTACAGTTGCGCTCGACACCTTGAGACATAAGATGTTAAGTCTCATTTGTAATTTCACCCAGTAATTTCACTGGCTACGACGCCCTTCAGACCGAAATACAGCAATGTTTACACATTACTGCTTCCCGGTAGAAATAGGCACCGTTGTGGTACCCATAAACTAGCCGGCATCCTGTGCAAAGGAGCCTCCCACTGGTAAAATTAAAGTGCTTGGCTCACCTAAAAAGCTTATAGCATCTACAGACTGTCAAATAAACCGAAAGCCTCAGCTGATACAAAACGAAATCAAATAAATATCCTTAGATCAGTATCCTAACAGAATCTGCCAGCAATAGATTTTCAATTTACTTGAAACGAATTAGGGTCCCGTAGATGAGTACGTCATCAATTTAGCTCGGAGCGGGTTCCGGCTCGCCTTGTATTTATCAGGGCTAAAACCTAAGACGACGGTATGTGAGACATAACATGGACATGCCAGTTCATTTGTAAACATTTTATTTACCACACATAGTAACTATCATTACAGGTATTACCTAATGCGACAGTTACAAACAAACAAGAATAACAAACACAGCAAACAGCAAACAAATCAATCTAAAACTAATAATACAATCAAACATTACATTTCAAATAATACATCAGACCAGAAAATACCAAAAAACTTGAACATTACAATTCTTTCCCATAACATACTACATATTGCGAGTTCACTCCACGTACACTCAAAAATGTCCATCATCAAACATCAAAGTAATCGAATACTTTTACAGCGATCGCTGAAATTAGTGACTGTTGTAAGATTAATCATAAAAGCTTGAGAGGGTGATATGAAAAATTCGAACAAGTAACGTCAAGTTTTACATCATAAACTTCTACAGACTACTTATTTATTATAAATTATATCGCGGTCACAACTCACAGCAACAGTTAATATTCAATTTTAATAGAGTCCACTGTTCATTTAAATTATTAGAATCAATTCTTGCAAGACAATACGTACAATCTTTTGACAATTGATCTGATACATAATAAGGGAGTTCTGCTTTTTTTAATGGAAATAAGGGACGAGACGAGCATGACGTTCAGCTGATGGTAATTGAAACGCTCTGCCCATTACAATGCAGAGCCGTTCAGGGTTCTTGAAAAACCCAAAAATTCTGAGCAGCACTACAATTGCGCTCGTCACCATGAGACATTTGCCCATTAATTTCACTAACTACGGCGCCCTTCAGACCGAAACACAATAATGCATATACATCACTGTTTCACGGCAGAAATAGGCACCATTTGGTACCGTTTTTTACCCATAATCTAGCCGGCATCCTATGCAAAGGAACCTCCCACCGCTGCTGTCGTAGCAACTCTTGTATTCAATCAGGTAAATTTACCTGACAATTATTGGATAAAAAAGCATCATAAATCTTTTAATGCTTTTGTAATGTCCACAATTTGATACCGTGCACTGTGCGGTGTGCAGTGGTTTCAAAATGATAATTGACAAGAATGCGTTCGGGATTTATAGCGAGCGTGGCGGTTCCAATTTATAGCTCGGACACAGAAACCGCTGAAAGCTGAGTGTGCTCGTTATTATTGCTGTGTTTGTTTCAGTTTTATTTGTAGTAGGAGTGCATGAATGGATGAAGACAATATATTATAAACTACGAATAAAATGTATATTCAAATAAATCAATCTCTTAACTATATGTACAATACTATGATTACATTAAAATAAAATTATAATTACGGGGAAGCGGACCAAGAATACTGGCAGCATTTCCGCGTTGGATAGCTAGACCGATCCGTTGACCGAAATAGCTGCCAATGATTGGTTCTCCGCACCTCTGGACCCCACGGGCCAAGTGTCTTGACATCAGACGGCACAAAATTGTAAGACTCATTGAGACCGACATATTTGGGACGCTTTTTGTCTTCGGCAGTCGAAGCAGCAGCCCCAGCACCAACTGACGTAACTTGAACATGAGATGGAGCCAGAGTGTCGACGCAAGTCGCGTCCCACATCAGCGCCCTTCCCCGTGCCCAAGTCACCAGCGTCAGATATAAGCTACATGCCACATCTTTGAACAGTATTAATAAGAACATCACGTAAGAGCTTTAATGTTATGCATAGAGCAAAACTCCGGAAATCTTCACAAAAATGACAATAAACAAATGCTTTAAAAAATTTGTAAGTTTTTTGATTGGAAGTAAAATTGAAAGTATCGGGCTTATTAACATTATTAAGGCTAATTGGATTAATGGTGATTATAAAAATTGTAAGGTACTATTGACTTGGGCTTGCTGTTATTAATATGGAAGAGTAACTTGCTTTCCACACCAGAGGAATAAAAAGAGCGTAATCTTTTAGAAAGGTATCACTTTAACTTTTTCTTGAAGGTAACCAATAATATCGTATCAGCACAAATACACCGCACAAGAATACCCATTCCATAGTTAAATTATGCTTGGAAGAAAGTTCCCTGAACATCGCACAGTAGAGGAATACCAGACATCCAGATGGTGGGGATGATATCCTAATTTGTGGGGTGCAGTGCGAAGGTGGAATGCTCGGCTGCAGCTCCTATTAACAATAATGCGGTGGAAAACACAATGAAGCGACATCTGTACGCGTGTAGTGATCAGCCGTTCACAGAGATTTTTACCTTGCTGAAACAGCTCGATATTAATATAATTATTATTAAATGTTATATATCATTTAATAATATTATCTTTTCTTAAGTAACTTAATGCCAGGCAAAGCCTTTGGCTACTATCTTTATATATAAGTATAGTATTATAATATTACTGTTGCATTTGTCCATTTGAATAAATATATAATCGGGTCTTATGTTTTTAAATCATAGTTCGCATACAGATATGTGTTTTATAATAACAATAAAATTTTATTTCAGGGATAAAATCCCATATCGCAATATTTTGTCGTACATGTAAATAAAATAGTATATAATAAAGAACAATTATTACGTTCAGCAGATTATATCAGTCAAAAAACATCGTCATTTAATTGCGGTTTTTGTCATGATGCACGCGAGTCCAGTAGCTCGAAGATGGAGCAATTCATGCGGTGTTTTCCGACACCTGCAGCATATTCCCGAATCACGCAACAGAAGATGTCAGTTTTTTTTATCACATTAAGGAATGAGACAAGCAGGACGTTCAGCTGATGGTAATTGATATGCCCTGCCCATTACAATACACTCAGGATTCTTGAGAAACCCAAAAATTCTGAGCGGCACCACAATTGCGCTCGTCACCTTAAGACGATAATAGTTAAGTCTCATTTACCCAGTAAATTCATTAGCTACGGTGCCCTTCCGAGCATAACATAATAATGCTTAAACATTACTGCCTCACGGCAGAAATAGGTATTGTGGTACCCATAATCTAGCCTGCATCCTGTGTGCAGGAGCCTCCGTGGAAAATCCTGCCTACGGCATATGAGTCCCACAACAGTATCATAGCAGTTTCAATCAGAGCACGATGTACGTGAATGAGCCGTCAGAATCTTTCGTAAAGCAACTCCTTATGTCTATTTCCAACTACCCTCAAAACAAATCAACCGTTAAAACGCAATACAAAATGTATAGAGGCTTTCATTCACACAATAGACTACGCGCCGTCAATTACAGACCCACTTGTAGCCACAAAAGATATCTCCCTTTTAAATTTCATCTTCTCGCAGACATTCCATTGTTTTCGGCAAAAACTGATTCCGCATTACAGCACTAATGCAACGATGTTTCTTACAAAAGATTTGAGCTCGCACCATGTTCAACCGCTTCCAAATAATATTTTAACAACATTCTACATTATAATGAATAAACCCGATTTTCTTTTACATTCCATGTACAAAAATGTGTAAACGCTTAATTTAAATGCATCTTCATTGCATCGGATACCGGCTATTAATGTCCAAGTATTATAAGACTTTTTTTATCGAAAAGGAGGACAACGAGCGTAGGATTCACCTGGTGTTAAGTGATCACCGCTGCCCACATTAACTTGCAACACCATAGGAATCACAGGAGCATTGCCGGCCTTTAATGTAGTTTACTCCTCAAGGACGATTGTCTTTCAACAGGTACTAAACAAAATCAAGTCCAATGGAGTCGGTTACAAACAGACATACAGCAGAAGCTAATAATATAATAAAAAAAATATAGATAAAAAAAATAATAGGTTAGGTTAAGAATTGTCTATTTAGCGTTAAATGCGCTATATATACTGTCCATATTAAATAAAACATTTAATTATTTGCATAGCTCATATAAATTTGTATGAACTATACTGATAATTCAATATTTAATAAATACAAAGCACACATGTTTATATATACAATACATGTCATATTAATGTATGAATTATTGTAACTTTTAGTACCCACGTGCTTATCAGATTTTCCGGTACTATTATTTACACTACTTTCTTCCATAATTTATACAATTTTCACTTCACTCTATGAAAGTATAATAATAAATCAATTTCAATAATATAATAAAGCTTCAAAATACAAGAAAAGAAAAATGATGTTTGCTATTCGTATCACTGCAATACAACTAATATAGGGACCGAACGTCTAGACTGTTATGGCAACTGAAAAGTGAAAGGTGCGCGAGAAATTATGCGCACCAACAACGTTACTATCCCTTTTGATGAGTATGTTTTACTCTCCATATTTTACTCATACCGGGCGCCTTATATGAAAATCGATTCTTAAGGAGTAAACTCTAAAAACACAATGCAAGTAAAACTTTTTTTTCTCAAAATAAGATATTAATATCAGCATAATAAAAGAGATATTTTTTTAATATATTATGCGTTACTTATTCATTACATAAAAATATTATGTAATCTGATAGGACGCTTCTTTGCACAGGATGCCGGCGAACTTGTACCACAACGGCGATCAATTTCTGCCGTGAAGCATGTGATGTGTAAGTATTATTATGTTTCTGTCTGACGGGCGCCGTAGCTAGTGAAATTATGGGCAAATGATACTAATAATGATGATAAAATGATGCTCAGAATTTTGGTTTTTCAAGAGTGGTGGCATTGCATTGTAATGGGCATGGCATATCAATTACCATCAGCTGAAAATCCTGCTCGTCTCGATCCTTATTGTCATAAAAAGGTGTGTTGTTCGTATTTACGCACTGGCTCACACTTAAATCTGACTCGGATAACCCGACTTGAAAGCAGTACCTGAAATTAATGATTCAACTTCACACCTACCCGCGGCCGGCTGTAATGCGAAATGTGATAGATGGACGAAAAAATTAAAATTATTAGCACTTGATACAATATAATAAGACGGTTGAACACAGAATAGACAATTCCCCGCAAGTACAGACACGAACGTCGGAAGGCTTAACTTTCCAACGCTTTCAGCAGCTCATTTATTCCGCTATCAATAAATCTGTTTTCTTTTCTAATACATGACTTCTTATTTTACAGTTTCCTGTGAATTGTATGGGCTGGTTTTTTAAACATAATCAAACTCACTATATCTGCTTTATTACACTGTTAAGACTATTTGATGACGTGTGTGTGAAATTGTAATAAAATGAAATTTATGTAAATAAAATGCGTCGAATACTCAGTGTACATTAAAGATCTAAAATTTATAGTACCTAGTGTCTTCTATTCGGCTATTTTAAATTTGCATGCAATACCTTATCTGATAATTTTAAAAATCTTTTACATTATAATTTTTTTTTGTCAATTAACCATTTAAACAGAAGTTAAGAGGAAAAAGAATTTTCAATCGCTGATTTAATAAGTCAAAACTGGCAAGTCAAGTGGATTTATCACTGGCCTGTATAAGTACTACTGGACTGGCTGTTCCATATGTTTGACAGCAAATTGTTGTGCTTATTTGAAGCGCCACTCGCGAGCGTCCAGAGAACTAATTTTGACGTATAATACAAATAGTTGCGAAGGAACGTACAATACTCTGAAGTATTTTTACATTTTGAGTTAATCTCGTTCGTTTTCCATGTTATTTATACTTCAAGAATCAACGTAATAAAGTACACAACTGTTTTTTGTAGATTTCCCACGATCTACCGATGTTTGCTAAGGTTGTCATCACTAGTTTTAGTACCGCAGACACATGGCCACCAGCGCCAAAATGGCGAATATCAAACAGGCACAAAAGCATTTTGACAGCCGCCAGTCCAGTGGTATATAGGAGAGGTTAGTGGGATTTACCCTTTTGAAATATTGATTTGGTGAAATAATATTAAATTTTAAACAATAATAAGTAAGTTTACTGTAGTAATTATTGTATGTGAGTTTCTTAATGACAGACGATTGTTTTAGTATATTATATACTTCATGTATCGCTGATAATTTTAATAATAAAACTCTCTAATTATATCGACGTATACAAATTACAACTTAAATAATATAAAGTTTAACCATTTCTCGTCGTTGCTGAAATTTAAAACTCACTATTACTGAGCTTTCTACAAAGTCACCACAATCCATCCAACAAATAGAATTAAATACAAAAAGCTTTTAAATTAAAAGCACAAACGTTGATTTGTAGCAAAGTTAAAAGCTCTGTATCAATCTTTGCCATTGAGGTGAGTCTGGTAAACTAGCAGAGTCACTTTGCGATTTGTCAATGTACCAGCAGTACTAGATAAATGCCTTAACTTTTCTGTTGACTTTTTTTCCCCATCATTGATTTTGCGATCAGTCCTTGGACTATAAGAGCTGAGGTTTAGTTGGGAACTTATTCTCTTTTAACATCAACGCTTCATTGTGGACTGTTAAATCCATTATAGCATATTTTCAAAGGTGCATTCTATGAACTGGTCTAGCCTGCTTATTGTTCACAATAAAAAAGTGTTAATATATAAAACAGTGGGAGGCTCCTACGCACAGGATGCCAGCTAGATTATGGGCACCACAACGGCACCTATTTCTGCCCTGAAGCTGTGATGTGTAAGGATTACTGTGTTTCGGTCTGAAGGGCGCCGTAGCTAGTCAAATTACTGGGCAAATAAGAATTAACATCTTGTCTCAAGGTGACAAGCGCAGTTGTAGAGCCGCTCAAAACGTTTGGGTTTTTCAAGAACCCTGAGCGGCACTACATTGTAATGGGCAGGGCGTATCAATTACCATCAGCTGAACGTCCTGCTAGTCTCGTCTCTTATTGTCATAAAAAGGCACTTATAAAGTAACTCAACGAAAATCGTGTAAGGTTTATACGTGGCTACCAGATTGTTATAAAATACTTTTATTTATCTAATTTTATTTTATTAACATGATTTCAAACATAATGACTATACAAATAATCTTTTTAATATAGTATTTGCCTACTATGATTGCAAATCTGAAGAGCAGTGGGTGACGGACAGATATCCATTACGGCGTCAATTGCGACCATGTAACGGACGCAGTGTTGGTAGGCCCACCAAATGGACAAATGATCTCGTCAATATCGCTGAAATTAGTCGTTTGAGGGCAGCGCAGGATAGGCCGTCGCGGAGATCTTTGAGGATAATAAAAATAATAGTATAAAAATAATTGTATTTTTTTACAATCTTGTTAATTAATCTAATTCTAGTTACGATTATTGTTATATTTGGAGTTGCTGTCAGCCAAGGTAGGTTTGTAACTAAATACATAGTTAAAGGTGAGATGTGCTAGTGGCGCACGCGCGACGTGAGCAGGAGAGAGGCGAGAACGGGGCCACGGCGGGAGCTCACCGATTGCAAAAATAACAATAATCGTAACTAGAATTAGATCGTATAAAACACACAATTATTTTATATAATCTTATTGAAGTCGGTTGTTTTTTATTAAATTTTTTTAAAGGATTAAAACGCGTGTAATTGTAACTGTTTTACATTAGATTTTATTTATTATATTAGATTACATAAATTCAAATTAGATACATAAAAATTCAATACTTATAAAAATGTAACCTTCACACGAAATCTAGTCTTGAAACAGACACAATTACACGCGTTTTAATCCTATAAAATGTGTTTTATTTAAATCTTGACAACAATATATCGTATGTTCAGCCTTAACATTAGAACACAGCACATAAAGACCCTTGTGGCGTAATTGTATACCAATGCGGGAGAGAAGATACAAATGTAAATATATTTGTACAATACAGTGACAGTTGACTTCGCAAATAATTTAAGTCCATTTTAATTCATAACGTGAATGCGTGAATACGATACCAAGGTGGCTTCCGCTTTGTACTAAATACGTTTTATGGCGGATATCTGTTTCATTCCTTTTTCATTGTCTGTTTGTTTAATCAATGAATAATTCTCATATCTCTGTAATATAATTACTTAATGAAATAAATCGTAACCTTGCTGCGAAAACTCTTACACAACCTAAAATTATACACATCAATATATTACTTCATATCTATCGTTAAGCGTTTAATCTACCCAGTTAAGTTGAGTTAGTAAGTAACAACACGACCAGAAAAAATGTAAGAAACAAATGTGTTGACGGTTATGTATTAAATGGAAATAAATAACTAAATAAAAAATGTCTTTATAGATATATATCTATGGATCATGCATGGGTCGATATTGTAGTAATTGTCTTTGTCGATAATTGTAAAGAGAATATTTTCAGAGAACAAGTGGGAATACACCAATCCGAACTGTACAATACAGGTATTGTCTTAGCTGAATGCTTCACTTGGAATTACTGAAACAATTTAGCAAGTTTCAACCTTACCACAATGGTATTAAGGTTTCTCTGTCATCGGATAGCATAACAATGGTATCCACGTTGTAAATATAGAAAATTTAACCTTACACATTTGTAATAAAGACGTGATCATTTGCAAATATGAATTGGTTTCGATTTGATACACTTGGGAAATTATGATAATACACGTTTGTGATACTTGGCAGCCATTTTGTAAGATAAAACGTTGTTTATTTGAAGCGATCGAATTTGGGAAATAGTTTTCTGAAACGTTGCCTTTTGATAACATGTTGAATTGGGTTTGGATTATTCTAACAATACTAGATTATAGGAACCAGTTTAAATGCTAAATACGTAATTTGGGAAGCATGAGTAGAAGGAAATAATGTTCCAATACTTTCTTTTATTAAGTTTATTTTTACCTCTATGTCCTAGAACTCTCTTTATAAAAGGCAACGAAATTGACAATTCTGATATTGCGTGAAGGATATATTGCGTGCGTAAAGGAGCACGCAATATATAATTATACCTCCATTTTTTAGTTGTCATTTTTAATTCTATTTCATTCATTTCATATCAGACGGAAATCACTGGTTGCCTCTGCACTGGGTTTCCTGGTGAGCGATCCAGAGGAATTTAATAAACTAAAGATGCCTCTTTGTTTCTGTATTTGGGACTGACACTGTAAATTTATAATAGGCATGAAGAACAATCTCATCATCATCATCATCAGCCGAAAGACGTCCACTGCTGGACAAAGGCCTCCCCCAAAGATTTCCACGACGATCGGTCCTGCGCTGCCCTCATCCAACGTATTCCGGCGATCATGACCAGATCGTCGGTCCATTTAGGGGAGGGGGGCTACCAACACTGCGTCTTCCGGTACGTGGTCGCCATTCGAGGACTTTTCTGAAGAACAATGTATGTAATTATAATTAAAAATAAATAAATAAATGAAAATGAAATGAAATATAGTGAGTACCACATAGTTCGTTACGTGAATACCACTTAACGAAAAAAGAAGAAGAGGAAGACAGTATAAATGATGGAAGGGTGATGTACGTAATATAACTGGCCCCTTGTGGTTTACCTATGGCTCGAGATAGAAAGGAGTGGAAGATGCTAGAGGAGGCTTATGTCCAAAGACAAGCTGAATAGTAAGCAAACTGGTGGCCAAATTATATTGTAATTTAAGACAATGTAATACAGCAATATAGGCCATTATTATTACAGTAATTACCTCTCTGCCAGAAGCATAGGTAGGCAGAGATATATCCTTCTGTTTTTGAAGAGGAGATCAAGCGAGGTTACAGGTCACCTAAATATAAGTGATCACCACCGCGCACAGGCTCCATAACACGAGACAAACAACAGCTTTAAACCGCCAGATTTCGTTCAAACTTCGTAGATTTATCGAGGAGCGATGACAATAAATTAATTTGATAAAATTATTCCATTTTTCAATCAGCAAAATAAGATTTTTGGCTATTGGGTTTGAGGAATTGATGTTACGATTAATTTCAAAGATTATCTTTTCGACCAAAGCGTGTTTCTTAAGTTTTTTGAACTACTATTATTAAATTTAGACGAGCTTTATTGAACGGTACTTACAATGTACATATAAAACGTCATTGGGTACTCCTATTGCATAGAACTGGACGCAGCAAAAATTTCAAAAGTTATATCTTGAATTGAACTGAAAGAACGCGAAGATGAAAATGGGCGGCAGGGATCATGTAAACACACCACGTGATGACACCGACGGCAGAGGACACCGAAGTGACGTCATCACTCAACGACAAACAACTCTATTTTCTATCATTCTGCATCAAATTCAAATTTTAATTCAAATATTTTATATTTTTATTAAAATGGGATTTAAAATTACTTGTTGAACGTCAAAAACATCGACACCCATTCGAGAAAGTATTTTTTTATGAAAATAATCCCTTATTTTCATAAAAAAATCGAGACGAGCATGTCGTTCAACTGAGCAGGGCCGCTCAGGATTTTTTACAATTCTTAGCGGCACTACAATTGCGCTCGGCACCTTGAGACATGAGACATAAGTATGCTTCAGACCTGAAATGGACGGGCGCAAGAAACTGAGCAGGGTTTTTATGTTATAAAATTATATATATAATTTCGTATCTTAATTTATGATATTGTAACCTTTATCACGAAAACGTTTTAAAACAATCTTTGTGAATTACGTAACAAATTATATATATTTATTATTCAAACAAAACAAATCTTATAACTATATTTACAATACTACGACTACATAAAATTAAAACTATCATTACGTCGAAGCGTACCAAGAATACTGGCAGCATTACCGCGTTGGATAGCCAGGCTGATCCGTTGACCGAAATAGCTGCCAGCGTTTGGGTTTCCAGTAGCCTTATTGAGGCGCGAAGATAGTATTTTGAACATTCTCCGCGCCTCTGGGCTCCACGGGCCAAGTGTCTCGACACCAAACGGCACAAAGATGTATGACTCACTGAGACCAACATATTTGCGACGCTTGCTGTCTTCGGCAGTCGAAGCAGCAGCCCCAGCACCAACTGACGTAACTTGGACATGAGAAGGAGCCAGAGTGTCGACGCAAGTCGCGTCCCATACCAGCGCCCTTCCCCGTGCCCAAGCCACCAGCGTCATTTCATCAGGAGTCTTGCCATCGCGGCGGGTATATTAAGAGCGGCAAATGCCCTGCGGATGAATTCATTAATGCTGGCGTAACATATTCGTTGTGTACATTTTCTGGGATCATGTTGTAAAACCATATACATCATACCAGTCTTCTGCCTCACCACATCTGATCGTGAAATGTACGTTTAGGTCTAACTTTTGCAACACATTCCGTCCCCGTTTTGTTTATAAATTTGTGTTTCAGTTCCACAGCGTTGCCTTTTCTGTCACGCAGAAGTAATGTGCAAGTGTTTTGGCTTGAAGAAGTATGTTGCAGTATAAACTAGAAAATACTGCAACCAGGGACTAGAGACAGACACTGGACACGCTTGTAAGATTGTGAGAAACAGCACATTAACATTTTATTTTATTTTTACAAAATATAACACACAATACTTAATGAAATTGTATGAAAATGTTTGAAATTCAACTAAAACTGCGTCATAATTCACCGGAATTCGGATTATTAAATAAAAATTAACAAAAAAACAACCGACCTCAAAAACACTATTCCAAAACAATAGATATATGCACTAAAAAGTATAAAAATAATTGCGTATTTTTATACAATCTAATTAATTAATCTAATTCTAGTTACGATTATTGTTATTTTTGGAATTGGTGTCCTTCCGCCGCAACCCGCTCTCGCCTCTCGCCTTCTCACGACTCACGCACTCACGCAGTGTCATTCAAATCGCGAGTGTAAGACGTAGCTTGTCACGCACACTAAACTTATAATTCTGGCCTGTTTCTATCGGTTGTCTAGAATCTAGATATAAATTATGTAGATTCTATCTAGATTCTAGATATAAATTATGTATTATTAGCATTGTGTGTCTCAAAGTGACATGCGCAATTACTGCTCAGAATTATAAGAAGCACTACACTGTAATCGACAAAGCTTATCACCAACCATCAAGTGAAAGTCTTGCTCTTGTCGTCAATATTTCTTTTAAAAATAAGGTCTATCTACCACAGATCTTACCATCATCTAAAAACTGTACATGGCAATTTTTCTTTTATGAAAATAAGAAACGAGACGAGAGACGTTCAGCTGATGATTGATACGCCCTGCCCATTACAATGCAGTGCCGCTCAGGATTCTTGAAAAACCCAAAAATTCTGAGCGGCTCTATAATTGTGCTCGTCACCTTGAGACGTAAGATGTTAAGTCTCATTTGCCCTGTAATTTCACTAGCTGCGGCGCCCTTCAGATCGAAACACAGTAATGTTTACACATTACTGCTTCACGGCAGAAATTGGTGCCGTTGTGGTTCCCATAATCTAGCCGGCATCCTGTGCAAAGGAGCCTCCCACTGGTGAAGTGGAAGTAATTATAGGTCTGAAAGAGTAATATTTATTACATTGTTTCTATAAATTACGATTGTTATTCGTTCTACTATTTCACAACTGTTTTACTATTGCTATTATTTTAATATAAAATTGGATTTAAGTCACTTATTTGAACGTCAATAACTACCACGCAATCGAAATTTTTCAACTTTTGACAGACAGTCGCTAAAATGCATTTAATTTTGCATTGATTGCATTAAAATTATTTGGAAGAGGCTCAACGTGTAAAGATTTATTTAGAAGATTTGTAAGAGTTTCTTGCCACTACTTCTCATTAAACCTCAACGTTGCCGAAGTCGTGATGAATGCTAAAATTTGACATTCTTACTTCAGTGTATGTATTTTAATTTGATTTAAATCTAATATAACATAATATTATTCTCAGTTTTCTATATCATTCGTAAGTCGAACATAATTGTCGCTGCCGATATTAATACAATATTTGTGCTGCAGAGAGAGCTATACGCGCTATTTATAAAGAATCAATATATTCTTGATAATGTAATGTATGTTCATAGGCACATAATAGGCACATAGGAACAGATATAAACTTATAAAGTAAGTACTACTCGGCTAAGTTGAGTTAGTAAGTCATTTGTGGTCATGTATATGCTTTTACAACAAGATCCCAGAAAATTTTCAAAACAAATGTATTACGTTATTCAAAAGAATTATTAAAAAACGTTTGTGTGGTTACGGTTACTATAGCATAAATGACTTTCATAATGATACCACAGATTGGGAATGGAGTGACCGCCCTCACGCTATTAAATAATAAGTTGATAATGGCTACTAGATGCTTTAACGATACTTACATTAACGTAGGACCAAATTTGTACCAGCCTATTTAATGCCAATATAAATAATTAATGAATACTGTTATATTGCACTCAACATATTACCACAAGCTAAAGTACTATATAAATAAGAGAGGAACCAGACTATGTAATTAAAATATAATCGTTTGGGAGTGGGCCATGCGTGAAGCTATCAAAACCTGTGAACAAAACCAATCGATCTACAACTTTCTGTGTGAATTTCAGCTCAGCGGACATATTAAGAAGCCTGTACACTGCACGACGATAATATTATATATTAAAAGCTGCCTACTAAGACTTGGCCCAAAAAAAAATAAGTTTGTGTAGAGATCCAACCGCTGAATCAGATTTTGAGAACAAATTTATAAATTTCCAAAAATACGCCCTGTGGCGTCATCAGCTATCTGCTAGAGAAGGTATCGTCAGAATATCTACTGTTTTTTTTTATGGAATAGGAGGATGAACGAGCGTACAGGTCTCCTGTTTTTAAGTGATCACCGCCGTCCACAATCTCTTGCAACACCATAGGAATCACAGGAGCGTTGCCGGCCTTTAAGGAAGGTGTACGTGCTTTTTTTGAAGGTACCCAAGTCGTATCGTCCCGGAAACACCGCACAAGGAAGCTCATTCCACAGCTTTGGAGTATGTGGAAGAAAGCTCCTTGAAAACCGCACTGTGGAGGACCGCCGTTTCAGAGATAAGTCGGAAATGACAGACAGGCAGGCAAAACATTCAGTATTTAATTCTGGTATCTAAGTACAATGCACGATCATAATCTGTTTTTTTATTAATATTAAAAATTGTTAAATTTTTTTATTATATTTTTATGAAGAACAAAAAATGTAATGTCAGAAAGTCAAGTCAAATTAAACTCATTTAATTGTGAGTCACAATGCATTTCGCATAATTGGTTAATGGGTGTCATAAAACTATCAAGTTACAGATCCTCTTAGGCATAACGATAGCAAAAAAGTAGTTAGTTAGTCACCAGTTTATTGTAATGGGCAGGGCGTATCAATTAATGGTACACAGTAAGGAATATATCACTGACTACAGCGACGTATAATAAACTATTTGCGGAATTATAATGCTGTTTTCCTAACCTTATTAGTTTACTCAGGGTTCTTAAAGGTGTATTAATTATTCCATCATGTACTTTCTTGAAGGCTTCAACGTGCGATAATGATGAATTCCAACGTAAGCAAGGCAAGCTAAGCAACACGTAGTAAGCAAAAACAATCGCTTCTACATCATGTTCCCCGTGTATAATCACTGCTAAAAGCTATGCCCGGGGCTTCTCATTAAATTTCAGTATTACAGTTAATACGACGCTGCGTCTGACGTAAATAACATATTGTGTTAAACCACTTTATGTATGTTACAGTTTCACTCATAATTATATTTAATTAATTTACGCGGATATGTTATTGTGTGGCGAATTGAAATGGCGGTAATTAGAGGGAGTGGCCGCGCTGTGATTATAAGGGAAAGAAAATCACAGGAAAATGGGGTGCAATATGTCGTTATTTTCCGGGTAGACTTCTGAAGAGGTTTTAATGGATATAATAGGATATAATGACTTTCATTTTTGAGAATACCGTATAATAGGAAATTATTTATTAATTGGTCCGTAGTAAAATATTATTTGGTATTTTTTCGAATTCTATGTATCTACTTAAATATTATTATTATTATTATAAGGATTTTTACTAGCATGACTGGAATGACTGTTTGAAGAAGAATTGATATTTTGGGAATAACTCGGTAAACATATTTTAAATAGAATTAAATTTTTTATTAAGAAATAAACAATAATTCATGCTGAGTTTCTTGCGATCACTTATCTGTTAAGCAAGAAAGTAGCAGTTCGAAACAGTATGTATATTACGCGATACGCTATGCCATACAACGAATTGCACTACAACTTAACTTTGAGTATCACTGCTGCTGAGTATGAACAACTGAGTATGATTGATAAACAGATGATAATGATTTTAAAAGTTAATTGAGTCGGCCATTTGCTTTTTCTGTCACAAGTCGTAAACTCATGATTTCCTCGACTCGACTCAACCTCACTGAAGGGTTTTCATATTCACAGTTGTCATTTTTGTTCTTACACATTCCTCACTCGAGGTGAGTTTGAGTCGAGGAACCAACTGTCAAATGTAAGGTTGATCGCCATCTACCTTGAGGAAGTTTATGAGTGATTGTTAGCTACAAAAGACATTACTTCATTAATTTTTTATAATGTCTTTCGAAAGTTTTATTGAATATATGTACGATAGTCCTTACGACAACTTATCGCGACGATATTTACGAGATGCAGAAAATCCGATGGAAATTTATGATGAAAATGAATTTCGAATAAGATTCCGCTTCACCAAAGATATTGTGGCAAGCTTTTTGTTACCCCTGCTGTTCCAAAATACTGGAGACAGCAATCGTGGATACAAATGGGAACAAAATATTTTCTTGTCCAGGCCACCCACTTCACAAATATCACAGTATTTTTTGCGCAAAACATGGGGTTGGTTTTCAAGTGCATTTAAGGAATTCGAATAACGTTAAAGCTGCGTTAAAATTTGTTTATTTATGTATTCGCTTTCATTTGACACTTCACTACTGACTTGACAAAAGAAGTTGAAAGCCACAGATAAAAAATTGTCAATAAAAGGTTAGCATTCCTCCAAACGATGACGTAATTCATGAGTTTTACCTCGACTCACACTCATTCGAGGATCCTCATGAATTCCTCAAACTGACAACTATGAATACCAAACTTGAGGTCCTTTCAAGTCATTCCTTGAGGCCTCCTCGTCTGAGTTCGAGTCGAGGGACTTTCGAGGTTAGGACTTAGAATATGGGTGTTAGTCCGATAGTAAATAACCAAGTACCGTTAAAACTGTGATTAATGAAATAATTCATTCGAATAAAATAGATACAAATTTTGCATCAGAATTCAAATTCTGTAATACAAAATTTGACGTACTGCGTTGCAGCGCTAAACAATAAATTGAGTGAATTTAGAATGAATAGAGAGCCGCAAATATTTTGGCCATAGTTAATACAAACTGCGGAATGTAAACCAACAAACATTTTAATTACGGCGCCCGCATCGCTTCCGGTCAAATAATATTTGCTTATGTTGAATTTCACTTCAAAACAAATCAAATAAGTACCTACTTGTTTTGGCAGAATACATACAAATGATTTTAGATTACTTAGCTATAGTTTTGGGCGTAGGTTTCTACAACTATTACACTCACTTCTGGCTTCTTTTGTTGCTGTGAAGCATTCATGTGTTCAGGGTTGAAGGGTGCCTTAGCCAGTGGAATTACTGCGATAACTTAACATATTATGCCTCTCACTAACGAGCAATCAATCGGATGGACAAGGGCTGACTTCCATGAGTCAGTTTTCTCACTGAACTCTGAGTCTAGAGCTCTGACACAGGGGTATTTTTCCGTTGTCGTCAAGAGTCGAGTTGGAGGCAAAAAGAGCGCACAGAAGATCGGCTTGCTCTTTTGCCGTATAGGCCAGGGTGTCATTTCTCATGTGCAACGGCGGCAGGGACGGCTGTTTGAAGTTACCAAGAGCAGCTTTCGACAACGATCAGAACTTGTGTGTTTTGGTCGGGTAACTGGAAAGCTGCTCACTGATTTTGAAGACGTGCCTCGATTTCGCACGGGCGGTTTGCCGTTTATAAAATCTGAAGGCATGGTTAAAGTTCCTCTTTAGAACTTTGCAGTTCGGATCCTTTGCCTCCAGCGCCGCAACCCCAGTTCTATAAACATGTTTTTTGTAATCTGATGCTTCTTTAAATGACGCATCGAACCAGGGCTGTGATCTGCCACCGATCGGTACTACAGAGCTTGGTATAAAATATCCATGCCCTGTAGTATCACATCAGCTACTGTAACGTCGCAGACAGAGGGATCATCCGAAGGGAAACAAACCTTGCTCCAAGGGTAGGATGCAAAAAAGGAACGCATCCTATCCTAATCTGCTGACATTTGGTAGGATTATAATACGTATCACTCATAAATTCTCTTGACATTTTAATTTTGTATAGAGTTTGAAGCACTACTCTCATTATTTGAAGTCACTCCTCAAATCCACGACATCATCAATCGTGATACAATATATTCTTGTTAGGTTGCGTGTCCAGTAGTTAATTCGTTCCAGCCAATGATATATTATTATGTACAAATGAAATGAAACGAAACGAAACGAAACGAAACGAAACGAAACGAAACGAAATGAAATGAAATTTGTAAGAAACATTGCTTACTTAAGATGTTAACAGAATATTATTGATAATCCAATATTTTTCGTCAATTGACATGCAAAATATGTTATAAAATTGTCTAAGTGTCCAACACACTACTATTATATTGAATGTACTTGTCGGATTTCACAATGCTATTTTTAATATTTATAAAATTAAAATTTAAATATATTTTATTATAAGACGTAAATAATTTAATTCATTTAGTATTAAGTAAGTAAGTCAACAAATTTAATGTCATAAAAGTATATTATTTACATATACGAGTACTATTATCAAATTGACTAATTCATAATAATAATTCATTTTGTATTGAAAAATTCATTTAAACTATAGAAGCACTTATGTACTTTCAATTCATTAGGCAATTTATTATACTTATATTTTCATATACATGCTATAACAATTTCTACTAAAAGATGCAGTTCTACAGAAGGGAATTATGAGTCTATTTGGATACCTTGTGTTTAAAACCTTGGAAGAAGTAGACGAACTTAGAAGAAGAAGAAGAACGAAGATTGTAGAAGATATAGATCGACCCGACAAGAATGAAGTCTAAGAATGAAGCCGATCGGAGATGTCTTGGCTTGAAGTAAAGTGCTGTCTCGTCTCACAAAGAACACCAAGAATTATTTTTATATAAACTTCAAAAACGCATCATAACTATCACAGGCGTGTAATGTCTGCAAAACTCAAACAACACCAATATTTGATACCTCGCCTTCATAAAGGTGTACTAAACGTAACTTAGGGAGATTTATGACGCTGGAAGTGTGCTCGTGGAAGTAGCGTGCGAATGTTTGGTGTTTATATACATTGCTGGTTTATGTCAATGCATAAAAACCATTTTTTTTCTCAAAACTAATTCCTTTGGAAATCTTTTTAATGTCATTTCTAACAATACGAAGAGAAGATGCGGCGCAAGAAACTCTCCCAGCATTCTTTTTTGCGCTCTTTACATCAACGCATCATTGTTATTAGACATACGCTGACTAAATAAAGTAATCTTAACAACTCGCTTTAACTAAAAAAAGCGTGTTTTAAAGTTGAGTTGTGGTAGTGCTAGTTAAATAACTTAATAATATCTCGCACACTACTCGTCGCGTCTAAAATATTTTTTAGCGTACTACAGCTAAGTCCAATGTCCAAGTCTCGCAGAAGAGATCCGTCTGCTGTTCGCTTAATATACACAGGCGTGCTAGCCACGTAATTTCAAAATCGTCGACGTTGTATTCTCCTTTTCATTACCCTAGAACGTTAACTGAATCGGAGTTGCGAGTCAACTTCATTTGAACGACCAGCTCGCTCGAAGTTACCAACACTGTTCTAACAAATTTAAAATATTTATACTACGATTAAAAGGATTATCTTATGCTATATAAATGATTTTCTATACTGTAAACTCAAAGCAAACGTCAAAATTTTGTAGAACACTCATTTAAATAAAACACTTTTATACAATTAAAACGCGTGTAATTGTAATTTGTATTTTCATTAGATTTTTGCGTTAAAGTTACATTTTTATTATTATTTTAGTTAACCCGACGTTTCAAGACCTTTCCAGAGCTTGTTTTCAGAGGGTCTTTCGCATTTTAATCATTTAAAACTGTTTTGTTTAAATATGTAACACTCGCGTTAGTCAAACAGAATACTCATCTCCCAACAATTGACGTTTGATTTTGTTACGAGAATACGCATCATATGATTTACCTTAATCAGAACGTAACTTTATCACAATCGGAACTGAACCGTCAATTTGTGTTACGTATTCTCATAATTTAACTTTTTATAATTTTAATATAATTAATAACGAAATTTTACTTAACACAAGGTTGTTTCTATTCCTATTATATTTTTTACGAGAATAGGCGTACAGGGCGGTGCTTTGCCTCCAACACTCGGTTATGCTGGAATAACTATTTGAGCTGCCTGTTATTGAGTCCACTCGAAAAAAAAACTAAGTAAACAATTGTCATATGTCGCACGACAAAGCGTCAATGTATATTGCACAAGAGGATAGATCCATTTGTAAGTTCTTAAAATAGCTTATAGTACGGGCGAAGTGTAGGAAAGTTTGGACAGGATGGCAACACTGAAGATACATAGTGCAAGAAGCTTGACGTGAGTCTTTATATAAAAAAAATATACATGCAACTATGACTATGAATTATAATGAAGGGGATATAATATATTATACCGATATACCGATACAACTTACTATATATTTACTTATCAAATCTTTCAAATGAATTTTGTTTCAGTTCCGATGAAAGTAAATTTTATAATAAGTATAACGTGGATTGACATCCAGGACCAGCTCCACATAAAGAAACTCCTTATCGGGCAGCAGTAAAAATAAATCTTCGTGTCACATTTAACTATTGACTTCAACGGTGGAACCTTTGAGGAGTTGAAACGCAGAAATTTTTAATGAACCTGATATGGGTAACTTCAACATTTGTTACCCATATCAGGAATTTTCCAAAAGAAATTGACCAGTGGAGGCTTCTTTGCACAGGATGCCGACTAGGTGGGTACCAAACCAGTGCCTGTATCTACGTTGTCCGTCATAGCTAATGAAATTACTAGCCTATTGGAACTCAAAGTGACTGGCAAAATTGCAATGGCCCTCAGGATTTTAGGCTCAATCAAGAAATTAGCGACACTACCTTGTTATGGTCAGGCCGTGTAACTAAGTATAAGGTAAACGTCTAGCAGCTAGCTTGTCTCCTGACTTTTGATCATTGGCATTATTATGACTACATTTTTTTTACTCTATTAGAAAGGAGCATGCTTTGTAATTAAAATGTTTGGAACCTAAAATCAACAAAAACAATTTTTCCCTTATACTCCAATTTCTCCCATTTATGTGTGAATTACACCAGTAGGAGGCTCCTTTGCACAGGGTACCGGCTAGATTATGGGTACCACAACGGCGCCTATTTCTGTCGTGAAGCAGTAGTGTGTAATCATTATTGTGTTTCGGTCTGAAGGGCGCCGTACTTAGTGAAATTACTGGGCAAATGAGACTTAACATCTTATGTCTCAAGGTGGCGAGCGCAATGTTAGTGCCGCTCAGAATTTTTGGGTTTTTCAAGAATCCTGAGAGGCACTACATTGTAATGGGCAAGGCGTATCAGTTACCATCAACTGAACGTCCTGCTCGTCTCATCCCCTATTTTCATAAAAAAAAGTATAATTTATTTCTTGGATGGTAAGTGTTCGACGGACAGATGGCCGTTGGAGCAGTAAAGTCCTCGAATGGCGACCACGTACCGGAAGATGCAGTGTTGGTAGGCCTCCCACAAGATGGCCCGACGATCTGGTCAAGATCGGAATACGTTGGATGAGAGCAGCGCAGGACTGGTCGTCGTGGAAATCTTTGAGGGAGGCTTTTGTCCAGCAGTGGACGTCTTCCGGCTGATGATGATGATGATGAATGAAGTGTTCTGTGTGGCAGAAACGATGATAGCGGAGATGTGTAGGGGGGCAATGAGTGTTGAGAATCGTGGGTGATCCAAAGCACGGATCTTTGTGTGCTTTATGTGTATGTAAGTGAAATGTTTAAGAATGATCAAATAAGTGAATCTTGTTGTTTTTATGTTTTAGTATACATGGTTAAGGAATAATGTCGTGAGTATCTGTATAAGTGATACTATAGAACTAACTAGCTTTTTTTACATTAATCTATATATATATATAAAAATGAATTTTGGTCTTGAATTATTTGTGGAAGTCCAGGGAAGGTTTAAAAGGTGAATAAATATGAAAGTTTTTGGAATTAAATAAAAACATAAATTTTGTTTTTCCTTTGATGTGTCCCCCGTCGTCCGATATTTGTTTTGTATGGACATATTTTCTATGAGAGAATTTATTAACGCACGGTTTGACAGTTTTGCTGTGAAACAATTTCATTACAACAACAGGGTGCATATTTTACGAAATAATTCTTGATTTTATGAAATATTATCGACGAATTAATTTTTATTTATTATATACAGAACAACGTCTGTCGGGTCAACTAGTAATAATATAAAATTTGCTTTTCTGCATTTGTGCGAGTTTTGTTCTAGAATCATCGCTCATATTTACCGCGCATCTCCAAGTTGAGGATGAATTGTTCTCTTTAACAGTAGAGCGGTAAGATGAAATCTGAATGAAGATTCTGAAAAGGAAATGTGTCTAACTCGTTTCCTGATTGCAGCTGCTTCCCTTACCTTTATCTACTTATTTATTGTTGTATGCGAGCCGAGTTGTACCCGATCGAGTAATTATGGACTTACACGTTAGTGAAAAGTTGACTAGCTTTTTGTATTTATTTTAATTAAGGCTAAAACTATGTAAAATGTATAGCTGTTTGTGTTCCAAATAAAAAAAAGATCAGAAGGACACTTCTGATCTTTTTTTTAAGAATAAGACATTATTCAGCAAGATCGTCACCGAAAGGTTAGTGATGCGTACTGCCTTCTGTGATGTAACGCCGCTAAGAATTTAGGAAAGACTATAATTGTGATCATCAGCACCGTGATTCCACTCATCATCTTGGGACATATGATCAGGGGCGTGCACTGGTTTTCTAACAAGGTAGGTACTGTGGATCTAACTAGTTGTAGTTGAGCTTTGGAATAAACAAAGATTTAGTATCTCGCGTAAGGTAACATTTTATGAGTGGGTGTTCAATAGAAGTTTGGTAATAAAATAACGGCACCATATTAAATTGACTTTAACACTAGTGCTATATCTAGTTAGATTAATGACTAGGTAGGCACTGCCTAATTGCCTATATCATATGCACGCCCCTGCATATGATGTAATATCTCATAAGCTCAGCAATATAAGGCATTGACTATTTGACGTTTGAGTATGTTTATTGCATCATTTTACATATTATATTGTAATTGAAATGATTTGTGAATCGATGGAAATGTAAATCTTGATATAAAAGAGTGGCAATGAGTTTCTTGCTACTTCTTCTCATTAGCTACCCTTCAGGAAGTAGCGGTAGATTCAGAAAAATATTTTGACTTTGATTAAGTGTCATTTACGTGACCTACATGAATAAAGTGATTTTGATTTGATTTTATCAGTACCTACAGCAAACCGAAGCAATGCCTACTGCTTGCAGTGAAGTGGCAGAAAAAGTCACAGCTATAGTAGTCATAGCGAAGCAGCTGGTATCCTGTGCTAAAAGCCTCCCACTAGTAACTCGATCGCTCGATTCATAATCTTTACGAACAAGTCGTGATATAGAAGCCCAGTAAAAAGCGCAGTCATAATTTAGTATTTCATAAAATAGTATAACTGGCAGCTTAGATTTGCCTGGGCTCGGATTTAATGCACTTGGGAAACTTAGTACATTTATAACAACAGTAATAACGGTTTATGAAATATGAACTATAAACGAAAATTTCGTAGTTTCAAAGTTCGAAGCGAAAGGGCACGTTGTTCGAAATGGCTTGATGTATGTTACAGAACTGATTCGCTTTCAAGTGCATTTTATTATTTGAGAAGTGAAATAATTGAAATTATATGCGATGTATATGCTTTTACAACAAGATCCCAGAAAATGTTCAAAACAATTGTTAAAAAACGTTTGTGTGGTAATGGTTACTATAACATAAATGACTTTCTTAATGATACCACAGATTGGGAATGGAGTGACCGCCCTCAGGCTATTAAATACTAAGTTTAATTGTACAATATTACTTTGTAAACATATTTATTCAATGAAAATAAAAAGCCCGCCGAGTTTGTTGCGCCCATTCTTCTCAGGTCTGAGGCATTCATTTTGGAATGGGTGGTAGATTTTGACCTTCAATAAGTGATGAAAACTATTTGAATTTGAATTTGAATATATGTTACATGTAATATATTATGCATCTTGTCTTATCGTGGATACAGAAAAAAATATTGAAAAATTATACTTTCTTGGGCAGTGTTTCGCATCGACATCGACGTGTACCTTAAAAATCGCCAACACCGGCGTCATGGCAACGCTCATATGTGTTTTTCAGTAGAATAAAGAGGATAGTGTCAAAAAGAAGAATATTGTATGAGTAACACAAGTGTATATTTTCATTGATAATATCTTATATTTATTATATTTACAATACTATGACTACATAAAATTAAAACTATCATTACGTGGAAGCGTAAGAAGAATAGGTACTGGCAGCATTTTCGCGTTCAATATATATAAATATATATATTATTTGAATGACTCTCACCATCGTAACTAACGTATAAACAAACAGCGTGCGAAACAGAAGAATATCTCCAAACGAAATACAACAAGATAGTTAAAAATTATTCATTATACTAATATATATAAGTTTAATATTAATAATACTAATTAATGCCAAGCGTGGCTGACTGTTTGCGACTTGATAATCAAAATCAGTTATAGTAACAATAGCTCACTTTGTCTCTTACGTTCTCTTTGTCTATTCGCTATTATATTGTAATTCTATGGGTTCTCATGTAAAAAATAATGATATAAATATAGACTTGGAAAGCCTTTCCATTGCAAAATGTCTGACAACTACTTGGGATAGATAAAAATCTTCCGCCGAATTCAAAACAATTAGGGGACAAATTTGTTAAAACTCCCTCCGGCCAACGCTTTTGGTATTCACCTTCGCATTTTTTGCGGAGATAACCGAAAAGATTGTAATATCGATAAATTTTCAGCGAGAAATCGAGTGGAAATACGCTATGAATGGACAAAGTTGATTTATTTCGTTTGATATTCGTGGGCACGAACGTAAATTTTAATATTTTTTTTTGGCGGATGAGATTTAACTCTTGATAGCAAACGTTGTTTATGGTTTTAGAACAATTTTTTTCAATTGAATCTTTTATTTTTTATAAAAGTGTTGTAGGGCGAGTCGTTCCCTTTAAATATGAATCGAAGGAGGAATGGCTGGTCCATGCGTCATGCTCATGAGCTGACGATACTTGTGGTGGCAAGATGATTCATGTTCTTTCTTTCTTGGATTTCTTCTTCGGAAGTTTTGCTATATATTTTAAAAGTTTATTTATATATATTTATTGTTGTAAATAATCTTCAATAAAATGCTCACATAATATGTATTAACAGTATATGTGGATCTACTGTACTCCATAACTTTTGTGTTTTTTTATTCATTTATATATTTTATTGACTTACGGTCATTTTCAATAACCTATCTATTCTTAGTTTAACTTACTCATCATCAACCGGAAAACGTCCACTGCTGGACAAAGGCCTCCCCCTAAAATTTCCACGACGATCGGTTCTGCGCTGCCCTCATCCAACGTATTCCGGTCTTGACCAGATCGTCGGTCCATCTTGTGGGGGGCCCTCCAACACTGCGTCTTCCGGTACGTGGTCGCCATTCGAGGACTTTACTGCCCCAACGGCCATCTGTCCGTCGAACTATGTGCCCTGCCCACTGCCACTTCAGTTTTGCAATCGTTTGGATTATGTCGGTTACTTTGGTTCTCCTACGGATCTCATCATTTCTGATTCAACCTCGCAGGGAAACTCCGAGCATAGCCCTCTCCATTGCCCTCTGAGCGACCATGAGCTTTCTCATAAGGCCCATAGTTAGCGACCACATCTGTGTACGTAAGTCAACACTGGCAACACAGACTGCTTGAAAACCTTCGTCTTTAGACACTGCGGTATTTGGGACAAAAAGAATTTACGGAGCTTCCCGAACGCTGCCCATCCCAGTTGGATTCGACGAGTGACCTCCTTCTCGAAATTGGACCTTCCTAACTGGATTGTTTGCCCGAGGTAGACGTACTCGTCAACAATTTCGAGAGTACAGTTCCCAATTGTTATGGGAGTAGGTGCGACATGGACATTTGACATGATCTTCGTCTTGTCCATGTTCATTTTGAGCCCTACTCCTTGGGAAGCTGTATTGAGGCCATCGAGGATATGGCTTAAGTCTTCCATGGTCTCTGCCATGATAACGATACCGTCTGCAAATCGAAGATGAGTGATGTATTCGCCGTTGATGTTGGTGCCCAATCCGTTCCAGTCCAGAAGCTTAAAGACATCTTCTAACGCAGCGGTGAACAGCTTGGGCGATATGACATCGCCTTATCTGACTCCCCGCTGCAGTCGGATAGGCTTCGAGATCTGATCCTGGAGACGGACTGACATGGTGGCGTTTCTAAACAAACACTTCAACGCTTCGATATATCGGTAATCAATGTGGCACCTCTGGAGAGACTGAAGCACCGCCCAGGTCTCGATCGAATCAAAGGCTTTCTCATAGTCCGAACGCCAAGCATAATGGCTGGTTATACTCCTTTGTCTTCTGTATAACCAGCCGCAGCGTATGTATGTGGTCTATGGTGCTAAAGCCTTGCCGGAAACCGGCATGTCCGGGAGGCTGGAAGTCGTGCAGCCTGCGCACGAGACGATTCGTGATAACCCTAGAGAAAAGCTTATATACATGGCTCAGAAGTGATATGGGCCGATAGTTCTTCAAAAGCATTTTATCGCACTTTTTGAAGAACAGCACCACATATTGGACATAACTATATACTAACCCCTTTAGGATGTAACGAAATAAATTATGGTGCAATTGTTTATCTTATATAGGTCTACAGAAGAGTCAAAGATGGCGTATGTTCTGGATCTCTTAAGGATAACATACTATCACCATTTTAACACCTTGGCAAATTGGCAATTATATAAAAGCATCTGTTTACACAAATACTATATTGATCTTTATCATTTTATTAGTTCATTCAGAAATACGTTTTTGTTTCATTAACTCATTAAATTTGATTACATATTTCTGACAGCTTTAAACTAGATTAGTCCCGAGGACCTTCATATTTTTTTTTTCTATTAACAGAACAGCGTCTGTCAGGTCAGCTAGTATTAAATATACCTAATTAAAATTATTTTTAAAACAATGAAACTGTTAATGTTGATTTAAAAGAATCGTAAAAGTGAGTTTCTTGCCACTTCTTCTCATTAAATCTCATCCTTTTCCAAAATGGTGGTAAATGGTAGAAAGTACAACTTTGCACTTTCTTAGGCGTCATTTCCTCGACCTTAATGAATAGAGTGATTTAAATCTTAAATAAACGGTTGTACATATTTATGTTACACTTAGTAGGTACTTACTAATTAATTTAATTTAATTAACCTTAAGATAGCAGTGAGAGGCTCCTTTGCACAGCATTCCAGCTAGATTATGGGTACCAACGGCGCCTATTTCTGCCATGAAGCAGTAATGTGTAAGCATTATTGTGTTTCGATCTGAAGGGCGCCGTAGCTACTGTAATTACTGGGCAAATGCAAGACTTACCATCTTATGGCTCAGGGTGACGAGGGCAATTGTAGTGCCGCTCATAGTTTTTGGGTTTTTCAAGAATCCTGAAAGGCACTGCATTGTAATGGGAAGGGCGTATCAATTATCATCAGTAGAACGTGCTGCTCGTCTCGTCCCGTGGCTATAATACATATATATATGTGGCTAAAATACCCCAAGATCTTTTAATAGCAGGTTGTGGACAATATAGTGCCAATTCACTATTGTAGTGTGTGTATTTGTGTGTATGCATGCAGTAGTGTGCAATCATTATGGTTTCCGTAAATAATGTATTTCGCGTCAGTGACTCACTCTTTACTAGGTACCATTAACAGATATCCTAAACACCAATAACACACTAGAACTACTTGTTATAGGTATGACGCAGAATGTTCACTTTATCGCTCAGGTACTAAATGAATCAACAAACCAAAGAAGCTTCTAGTTATACAAGTATTCTCGTACAGCCTCATCATCATCAAATCAGCAGGAAGACGTCCTCTACTGGAAGAAGGCCCCCTTCAAAGATCTCTACGATGATCGGTCCTACGCTGCCCTCATCCAACCTATTTCAGCGATCTTTACCAGATCATCGGTCTATCTTGTGGGGGGCCTACCACCACTGCGTCTTTTGGTACGTGTTCGCCTATCGACTATTTTACAGCCCAAATGGCTCTCTGTACGTCGAGCTATGTGCCCTGCCCACTGCCACTTCAATTTCGCAATAATTGGGGCTATGACTTTAGTTATTCCACGGATCTCTTCATTTCTGCCTTGATCTCGCAAGGAATACCGGGATCTCCGAGCATATCTCCATATCCCTCTCCATTGCCCTCTGAGCGACAATGAGCTTTTTCATCAGGCCCATATATAGAAACCCCGTCGGCGACTCATACAGCCTAGTAAGTAAGAAAAACGTGTTTTTATAAAACATTCTCCACTAAAACAGACATAATAAAAAAACATACACACACAAACCTCTTTTTTGTGAGTTTGCTAATTATGTATAATAATGTATAAGCTTTCGCAAGGATCTAGCCCCTGCAAAACACGGGTATCCTACCGCAGAGGGTAGGGCACAAACCATTCTTTATTAATAGTATATGGTACATACTATTAATAAAAATGAAATAAGCCTTTATTGCTGTTCACATATATTATAAACGATACTTAACTAAGTATAAACTTAAATCTAAATTATGTTATGTTAAACAGCTTGTCTTTCGACAAAGGCCTCCTCTGAAGATTTCCACGCCTCTCTATCTTTCGCTATTTAGATCCATTTAGGCCCAGCTATCTTTTTACTTCATTTTCCCAGCGTTTAGTTTGTCGCCCTTTTCTTCTACTACCATATACTATTAAACTTGATTAAATGATGATTATTATAATTTTTCAGATTACAAAAACAACTAGTTATGTTAAGGTCAAGGTTCCTTAACGCCGGTAGGTAAGTACATATACAATTCTACTACTCCCGCGAACGTTCGTTGTAACCTAGCTAATAGTATTTACATACTAACTTAACCAATTAACTTTTTTCCATAGGACTTGTAGTTTTGTATTACTTACGTAATTGTGAGACTCAAACCATTTAGTACAGATAACACCTACAATAATGTTTTTTCTTATGAAAATAAGGGACGAGACGAGCAGGACGTTCAGCTGATGGTAATTGATACGCCCTGCCCATAAAATGCGATGCCGCTCATCATTCTTGAAAAACACAAATTATGTGCGGCACTACAATTACGCTCGACGCCTTGAGACATAAAATGTTTAGTCTCTATTGCCTAGTAATTTCAGTAGCTACGGCCTGCCGGCTATCCCTTCAGACCGAAACACAGCAATCTTTGCACATTACTGCTTCACGGCAGAAATATGTCCCGTTGTGGTTCCCATAATCTAGCTGGCATCCTGTGCAAAGGAGCCACTGGTAAAATAAATAGCAACTAATGATAAGTGATCACCAAGCGAGCATGGCCCTCCGTCGTACATAAATGTGAAGAGCTCACAAATCGCATCGTTAACGCTCCCCGAGCCTGCAACCGATACTGTGCGATGAAGCAACATAATTTAACGAGGGCCCGCACTCTTTCCTCTCATTTCACTTGTACAGAACCGTCCAAGTGAACTCACTTACGGCTCAAGTCAAAGTTAAATTATGTTTATTCAAGGAGGCTTAAAGAAACCTTCTCAATCGTTTAATATATTATAATATTTTTATCGTTAAATTTTTGCTAGACATTTAAAATAGCTACGATATATATATTATAGTGTAATGTCAATGGATGATCCTGCTATCAAGAACTCTCCTTCAAGTTAATTTTAAAGCTACCTTATGTTGAAATACCTAGTGGCCATGAATTCTGTGACAAATTAAAATTAATTTACAAACCGGAAAAAATGTGAGTCCGACTCTCCTACCGAGCATTCCGTTCATATTATTTATTACCCATAACAATTAAAAAAGGCAAATATTTTTGTCTGTTAAATCGAAAACTATAAATCATTAATATAATTTCAAAATCTTTAAAACCCCACATGACACTGTTAACTCAATTCCAAACTTGGCCCACCGTTCCTCGCATAAAGACTCGGATTTTTTTTTATTTAATTAAAAATGCATAATTTTAGACTTTTCCCTATACTAGTAGTATGTATAAGACGGTATTACTTGCTATATTCCATAGTTCTAGGTAAACGGAAAATGCCCTATAAATTTTGATTCCCTTGAAAGTATCGAAATATACATTTTTTCGGGATTAACGACCGTATGGGGATACCCCTTCGCAATAACGCACAGTCGACAGGACTATGAGTAATTAACAACAGTGTTAATTAGCAACAAGAACTAACATAATAACAGCGTAACAATTTCTTTGAATCCTTAGCTATTGAGTGGTTTATTTAAACTTTGGATATTAAGCTTAAACATCAGACTTTTCTCGATTGTCTCGCACTATTGAATCAAAAGAGAGAGAGAAAAAAAACATTATTTACAACACGACGTGGCTACATATGCATACAAACTAAGCTAATAAAAGTAAGAAAAACTATTTAAATTATTGCATTGTAATTGGTGTTTAATAAGTGTGTAAAGTTTCACAAAACGACGTTTTAAAGTGAGTGAAAATCACATTCGAATATTGCTTTACGTAGATATATACCTAGATAAAAAAAGCGCATTAAAAATATCAGGGTTGTGTGTATTGCTAATGGACCCCCATTATTCCCCCTCTACCAGGCGTTATTCACAATACAGTCTTCACTCAACGTATTTTTTTATTCTTTGGCTATTGGGTGATATAATTTAGCTCTGCATAATATGTGTAAAATTAAAAATGGATTTACGTGGAAAATATAGAATAAAGTGCTACCATCATCAGCCGGAAGACGTCCAGTGCTGGACTAAGGCCTCCCCCAAAGATTTCCACGACGATCGGTCCTGTGGCGGTCTTAGCCAGATCGTCGTTCCATCTTGTCGGGGGGCCTACCAACACTGCGTATTCCGGTACGTGGTCGCCATTCGAGGTCGCCACTGACCGTCTATGTGCCCTGCCCACTGACACTTCAGTTTCGCAATTATTTAGACTGTGTCGGTAACTTTGGTTCTCCAACGGATCTACTCATTTCTGATTCGATATCGCAGGGAAACCCCGAGCATAGCCCTCTCCATTGCCCTCTGAGCGACCATGAGCTTTCTCATAAGGCCCATAGTTAGCGACCACGTCCTCGTACCGTGAGTCATCACTGGCAACACACACTGGTTGAAAGCCTTCATCTTCAGATACTGTGGTATTTGAGACGAGAAGATTTTACGGAGCTTCCCGAACGCTGCCCATCCGAGTTGGATTCGAATGTGCTAACTCAGTATAAAGTATGTACATAATATTAATTATATTATGTAATGAAATTGAATTCGTTGATAGAAGTAACTTAAAGCCGACAGAACTATGTCTGAAGCATCTGAAAGCAATACAGCCGGTACATTACACCGCAGCTATTTGATAACAAGTTTATAATCGTGTTTGAAGCCGTTAGGACGCGGGTACTCGCTGCAAAGGGACGAAATGCATAAATTGTAACAGCTCAAAGGGTTGCTAATGCAGCTTTTATGTGTATATAATTGATTTAATGGAACTGGAAATATTGGTTTTAAATATTTGATTAACTTTATAAAAACATTTGCTTTGTAATTTTTAACATTAAAATAAAAATAATCTATATTATTTTAGTTAACGAAAACGTATTGGTCACATGTTAAGTTTGTTGCTCTTTCACGCAAAAATTACTAAATGGATTTTAATGAGACTTTACAATAATATAGCACGTCAGAATAACATACAGCCAATTATATATATACATAATAATTATTTATAAGGCTATCGTGTGAATTATCCAAAATAATACGATAATTGCCAGTAATCTATATATATAAAACAAAGTCGTGTTAGTTACACCTTTTATAACTCAAGAACGGCTAGACCAATTTTTCTGTTGTTAGATTTTTTGGATTTCTCGTCCGGAATAGCATTATAAGTAATAAAATATCAAAAACATCACGAAAAGATATTATTATAAAAAAAATATATTTTGATACATTTTGTATGGATTGACATTTTGATGACATCTCGAGAATAGAAAGAATTCAATGAAGTTTTTTGTTAGTTTCACGCTACATGAGTAATAAAATACAACTGACAGTGCACGTCATGTTACTCGTATTCAAGTTGACCGGTTGGTGTGTTTGTTTCGAGTTTCTATTTGCTTATTGTGCTGATATTATCATTAACAATGTCACGACCAAGACGATCAAGTTATTCCCGACATAGACGTAATGCAACTAGGATTCGAAACAATGCGAAGAACTGAAGAAGAACAAGAAATTGCAGGTGAAAAGAACCGCGTTAGTATGGATCGACTTCGTGATATCAATCATAAGAGTAATGCGAGGCAGCCCGTAAAACGGATCGGCTGGCAATACGAAATCGTCCAGTAAAACCGCAGCGATCAACAACTAGATAATTTTCGACGCACAAGAAGAAATTTATGAAGTACTGATTTGAATCGAGGAGCATATCGATACGATTGCAGTACTTATTACTGTTTGAGAGTGGGAAACTACCGAAACACGACATTTTCTAGCAAACATTCAAAAATACAATGTTTGTTTCCAAATGACCCCATTTGGGGCAGACATTATCTAAGAACGAGGACATTCAAGGTATTTATTTATTTATATAGGTACTTACACACAATACAGTAGAAGAATAACATACTTACTATACTTATTCCTGTGTATTATGTATGCTAATTCAAAAAAAGTGTTTATAGATCAGTAATTCGGACTTTGTTTTTGATATTGTAGATGTAAGGACAGATTCACCATCGGATCGGATCATTGCAAACTCTCGAAGATGCACAAAATAAATTTTTACAATTATACTACATGGGCAACATGGAGGAATAACTTGATCGATGTCAAGAGATCAATGCAGCAATGATAATAGCAATTCTTCAAGATCTGCAGCAACTACTTCATGAACATTTTGCATGTCGAGTTAGCCCGTAAATCTTTCCTTTCCAATCCGTCTCGCATTCGCCCTGACCATTCAAATCTGAATCTAGAATCCATTTCCCATGTTCAATTAATTATAAGTGGCATGTTCACGGCATCGTAGACCATCTGCGTTATTTGCTTTTGCGCATGATAATAAAACGGTAAATGTCGTCTATCACAAGGTGCTTCACTGAAGAGTGCAACCCAAGCACCAAAATACACAGCCAATAAAGAATCAATAATGAACTTGATTTTTTTTTATATTTCCTTATATTTATTATCCTATTAAAATATTGAAATTAATTAAATCCAAAATCTGCTCAATTATTACCTCTAAGGTAAGCCTCAATGTTCGCCGGGTAAGCTAGTTATGAATAAATTTGCAAACTGCGAGGTATTCATGCGTGCGGCACAAAAATTGTAGGGGGTTACAAATATAATATTGTACTACGGACTGAGCCCGGAGGCTGTACAATGGTTCAATAGCTATCTAAATAACAGAACCCAAACAGTTGCAGTCAAAGATGATACCGGCAGTTACAAACTATCTGGCTGTGCTCCTATCAACAGAGGAATTCCCCAGGGATCAATTTTAGGACCCCTGCTCTTTAATTTATATAGTGCAGATGTAATCTACTCCATAAAAAATACAAAGTATCATATGTACGCTGACGATATTCAATTGTATATCTCCTTTAATCCCAAGGATACATTACATGCGACAAAATTGTTAAATTCCGATCTTAATGAAATTTGCAGTTGGTCAGATCGTAACTCTTTGATTCTTAATCCCTCAAAAACAAAATTTATAATTCTTGGCACCCCTGTGTCTGTGAAAACGACTGAGCAGTATAATCCGAAGGTCACGATCAACAACACGGACATTGAGCGGGTCCACGAGGCGCGCAACTTAGGTTTAATAATTGACGAAAACATGCGCTTCGAAAAATATATAAGCCAAGTGTTATCCAATTGTTTTATTGACTTATAGACTTAAAGTTATCTACAAAATTCAAAAATATCTAAATACAGAACTTCGAGTCAGATTATGTGAAGCACTTGTACTTTCAAAGCTCAATTATTGTGACGTGGTGTATGGTCCTAGGTTACTGTATAAAACAAAATGTTCCATCCAACGAATGCAAAATGCGTGCGCCCGATTCTGCTGGAACATTCCGCCCAGGCAACACATTAGTCCATACTTAAAACAAGCTAATATACTTAATATGGAAGGTCGGAGGTGTCTGCATTTAGCAACGTTGCTTTTCGGTATCATACATACTAAAACACCTCTTTACTTGTATAATAAACTTGAATGGCTAGGGCAACGCAGTGCTAATAATATAAAAACCAGATCTGCCTCACAGATATTAGTAGTGCCCCGGCATCATTCAACAGCGTTCAGGGGCAGTTTTCGTTACAGCGCTACTAAGTGCTGGAATAATTTACCGCCACCAATTAGACTATTAAAAATTGTTCAAAATTTTAGATCGAAATATAAAAAAACTATTTTACAATCATTATATAATAATTATCCTTGATATGCAATGTATCTTATTAATTAACACAATTCTGTATTTTTATTATGTATATTTAATGTTCACCAATATATAGTAATATATATTTCATTTATAGTAAGTACCTAATGCCACCTTTATTATATTATATACAGTTACGTACAGATTATACTATGATTTAATATTATTACAATTTTTTATTTATTTTTATTTTATTACACTATAAATTAAGAAACACCAAAAATAATATATAATATTTAGTTAATCCCTTTGATACCTACCTTCACAAATTAATAACAATGGGAAGACTAATGCAACTGTCTACTCCAAATGTCACGAGGGGCTGCTGAAAACCAGTGTTGTGTTGGTGTCTTCTGCACTGAGCGACAATATACTGAGACAGCTCCTTTTAGCAGGGAATCACGCTCACACTGTTATTTTTATTACTTTATTTTTAATCTTTATAATAGTGTTACGGTATTTAATTTAGTATTTTAAGATTTTAATTAATATTGTAAATTGTTGTGTTTTTGTGTGAGTGTTTTTTGTATGCTAATAAAGTGTTTCTATTTCTATTTCTATTATGAGTGTGAGAAGTTTATGAGTGTGTGTTTGGTTCTTCTTCACGCGCAAATGGCTGGACCAATTTTGATACAATTTGGTACGCAGGAAGCTGACACCCTGGATTAACACAAGCGTTATTTATATATGTATAAGCATTATTTATGTATAAAATAAATAAAATAAGAGACTTTTCTTAGTGAACGCTGCGAAAGCACGTATAGAAGAACAATTAAATGTTGTAAGGAATTATAGAACTTTAAAATATTTACAAAAAATCCGCGACGCACTATATCTACATACCTATTACGGCTTAGCCACAGAAACTGCTTTTATGTTTTAAAAACAACTAAAATTATAGGGTACTTTTAAGTGGTTTTATTGACACTATACTTTTTTTATTACTTGAATTACTTCATCATAAAGAACACTAAATGTAGATAATATTTGTGCCTTAAATCAGTAAAATCAGAACATAAGTTTAGGATAAATCATAGGTGATGTAGGAAAGTTGCATGAAACAGGCTGCTGATTAGTTGGTACGCGGTAAAGTTCAAATGTTTCTCAATACTGTAGAACTCCTGTAAATCCGAACACTTAAATTCTACTAATTAAGGAAATTCGTATTCTCGGAATTCTCAGTCCCATCGCCTCCAATTTATAGGAGTTCTACCGTAGATGGCGCTGTGCAAATTACGTCATTTTCAAATCACGGTGTTAGTATTCTCCGCTGATTGAAGATTCTTGACTTATTTTTAAGTTAATTGTCATTAAGTGATCTTTCATAAGTAATTTCTAAGTTTTGTGATTATTTTTTTGTGTATAGTTCTAAAGTTTCTTTGTTTAAAAATTTTATCGTATAGCGAAGGTAGTTTTATTATTTTTGTTGTAAGTTCTTTAGCCTATTTAGAACACTAGATTAGTTTAATAATTTTAGTGTTATTATGACTCATAAACCCAAATCCAATCATTAACAAAGCTCTCAAAGAGTTATGATGATTGCTCGATAGCAAGAATCGAATGCTGAACAGAGTAGACGTGAGCAAGCAGCACGTCAGGCAGAAGTCAGAGCTGGAGAAAGTTCTGTGCAATCGAATTCGAGCATCAGAAAAATGCGGTCCGCATAGCCACTCAGCGTGCATCAGATACTCCTAAAGAAACAGTTTCTCGGTGTCAAGAAAAAGCGCAGTGTATGGCCTCTGAGCGTACCGCTGAAACACCTGAAGAAGAAGCTTCACGAGGCACGAGCATACCTAGCTAATGACTAAACAGCGTGCTTCTGAGACAGCAGATGAGGCAAATGCTCGCCGGTCAGCGTCAAGCAGAGTGCCCACAAATAAAAATAAAAACACACATTAAAACTACCAGTAAATATTAACTGAATCGCTAATAACTTGGGCGTACGCTGCAACAAAAGACACATTCGTCCTACATTTCTTTAGTAGCGGACAGATGGATAATACATAATAAAAATACTTGAAAATGATACTATTAAAAAGGTTGATATGATATTTTACATTTTGCAATTTACTTTAAGGTTTAATTATAATTATTTTGCACAATTACAGTTTGAATAATTTTTAAAGTGAAACTTTTATTACATTGTCTCAAACAATTTCGTCTGTATTTTGCATGTTGCGCGACGGTCGGGCGGCGCCTATAGATTTCAGCAGCTGACCGTGTAATGTATAGACTATTACTCATTTGTGCCAGTGCTCCGCGCTATTTTGTTTTTGCCAGTGTTTAATGTAAATATTATTCCAAAAATATTTAGTTAAATGTCTGACGGCGCAACTGTAGCGCCTTAGTTCTTCGATAGAAAGAGAAACCTTGATGGGCAAGAGAGAGAGGTACCTGACACTGACGTCTGGCAGCGCAACTGTGGCGCCTTAATCTTTCAAGAAAAACAGTTTGACGTGCGGGAGTGAGAGGTACCTGTCGCTCTGACGGAACGTCGTCGGTTCGTTGGGCGGCCATGTTGCTCGTCACTTTTTGAACGAGCAGCGCAGGGGTGGGACAGACACCTTAAAGTAACGTTTTCAGAAGACTGTAGTGCCATCTGTTAGTTGAAAAAATAGAAAGTTTTGTCAGCTGTCACTCGCTTTGAAACCTTTCAACTTTTCTTTATATGTGTCACTGCCCACTGGTCATAAAACTCTACGCGCAATTTCAACATGGTAAAAAATTGCAATACCTACATTAAAAAGTAGAGTTAGTTATTTAATTGCGTCACAACATTAAAAATGAATTTTATAATTTCGAGCTTGTAGATAGTTATTTTCGTGGTCAATCTCCAGATGGCGCTAGTTTTCACATAGACAGCTCATAATGCGTAGAGAGGGCTCTCTTTTCCCTATATATTATTATACTCTTTGGAGCAGCGGCCCGACCGGACGGTAACGACAGATCATCTAGCCATATTTTGTTATCCGATTTAATCCGCTTGAAATACGATTGTAAAGTGATTTGAATTATAGAAGACCAATTATGATTTGATTGTACGTAACTATTGACGTTTATTTCTTAAATAACCTCGCCCGATTACCCACGTAGAATGGATAATTCTGATAAGGGCGCAGAGTCGCCGTTATGACTATAATGTGAAAAAATGTTCCTCTTTTACCGTGGTTTCATAAAACAACACAATCCTTTTTTGTCAAAATACATTTCATATTTCACTGATCTAAACCGGCTACTTTTAAATATAGGAAAATATTTAATGTAAACATTTCCATAATATTGTTAGTCTTATAATTCAAAACACCGAATTTAATTAATTTACTTCCACGAATAAATATCGTTAAGGAAAACGATGTAGGTAACCATGGAAATTTCCTGTACCGTATTTTGTACCAGATCTCGTAATATTACAAACCCGAAGTAATATCGCGCTGTTTTTCCCTTATCTCTCACAATAACATTATTATCCATAATCAGTGTACCTGCCTGAATGCCCTTTTCCATAATTTTAATTAACGACCCCAGGTTCATGCGACAAACAAAAAAGTTGTCCGATAAATCGACTTTATGCCGTTGTAATAAAAACTTTTTTAATCAATGCGATAACAAGCCTCTATATGGGCATGCGGGCTTGTTTACGTGTACCATTCGCGGACTCAATCACTCGTGCATTTTACTTCTGTGCTGATTTTTTGGGTCATTTAGGCTGAGAGTTAGCTATTTCGGAGGCATTGTATATTGAATTTGGCTTTTATGGTACAATGAAAGGCATTTATTTCCTCAAAATTGATTCCTTTAGAATTCTTTTTGATGTAATTTCTAATATACAGTAGACACTACTACCACTTCGGAAACAAATGGCGCTCTGCGAGAGAAGAAGCGGCGCAAAATACTCTCCCAGCATTTTTTTCTTGCTCTCTATTTAATCAAATATACAATATTGTACTGTCATTGCTATTGCTATAATAATATCTTTAAGCAATCTATAAGTTTTTACGTAACGTTTAAGCCTGAATTAGTGTGAGTGTTCTTATGAAAGGCAAATGGTAAGTTATACATTATATCCACTTCGAAAAAACACTCAAGAATTTTCATTTTACTAGTGGCGTTTAGTCAGTTTAAATTTCTCATTGTAACACCATTCACGGACTGGTTTATTAACAATACGGTTTGAGCTAATACTATAGTTAAATATAATGGCTGGATCTGCAGCATAGATAGCAGTTGTGTACTGGCTAAAGCCAGTATTTAAAAATATTGCCTCGTATTGTATCATTTTATGAAAGAGACCAAGTTTCCTCGAATATATTTGGCCTTGCTTTTCAGATGATAAAAAATTTCAGACTTAGTATTCCGATGACACTATGCGAAGCCATAAAAGAATTGTTTATCGAACAGCGCTAGCAGGATATTCTTCTGTAGGTAACCCAGATGCCTGAGTATTAATCTAGATAAGGTTAATTTTATGTAGTGACACACAAGGAAGAGGAAGAGAGATCTCGATAGAAAACACAAATTTTCTATTTTTAGCACTCCTCAACTTTGCCCTGAGAGAGTCCTGAAAAGCCTTACAGACCTCTTGAGTATAGTGCTCAACAAAGCAATTGTTGCAATAAAAAATTTACTTGGAGCAGCATCACACTGCTTTTGGATTTTTTAAAGATATATGACTTTATTCGATAGTTATTAAATATATATATTGCTTAAAATCCTTGAACATGCATTAAGAATGAAATGGCAATGGGTAGGACATGTGGCTAGGGTCCCAGACCAAAGATGGACTTTAAAAGCGACAAGATGGAGTGGTCCATCAGGTAACAGATACTGAGGTAGACCCAAAATGAGGTGGAGGGATGACCTTCTTACAGTGGCAGGTACAAAATGGCTGGAGAAAGGAAATAATAGAGAGTTGTGGATGAAGATGGAGGAGGCATATACCCGGATGGGATCAAAATTATAATTTAAGTAATAACATTAGTTTAAGGTATATTTTAATTTACTTACACATTCAAATATGTAATATATACTCTTGAATAAATATGCTTATTATTATTATATTGCTTAAAATGTGCACTTATAGCATTTGTCATTTTCTAGGATGCACTTGCTTTATAGATACCAGTGCTTATAGTATTTGTTTCATCACTAAACTTTTCATAATATCTATAAAATTTCAATAGAATTAGTACATAAATGCTCCCAATTAGACTGTCACTTACAATATATAATAATTTTCAAATACTATTCTTATTTTTGTCCTCGATACAGTTAGTTGATTCTCTTCTTTGTGTGTAACTAGTAATGATATGGCAGCACGGCCTGGGGTTAGTGTTACTAAAATTGTCGTAAACATAAAGAAATCACTGCCATCGAACATTGTCATAAGAAATAATGTTTGTTAGCTATAAAGCACTCAACACACAGAAAACGATTTCAGGTGCGAGAAACACTCTGAGATTACTTTTAGTTTAAAAAAAATTAATGATGTTTCATACATAGAAGCCTTAAACTAAACGTAGCTGTGCAAAGCTGCTGGGGTAGCTTGGTTTATAGACCAGTATCTGCCCTCTTAGGCGAGGCAATATCTTAGAATAGCATAACGCAAAATGTACCAGGGAGGCTCCTTTGCACAGGATGACGGCTAGATTATGGGTACCACAACGGCGCCTATTACTGCCGTGAAGCAGTAATGTGTTTATTACTGTGTATCAGTCTGAAGGGCGCCGTAACTAGTGAAATTACTGGGCAAATGAGACTTAATATCTTATGTCTCAAGGTGACAAGCGCAATTGTAGTGCCGTTCAGAATTTTTGGGTTTATCAAGAATCCTGAGCGGCATTGAATTGTACTGGGTGGGGCGTATCAATAACCATCAGCTGAGCATCCTTAAAAAATGTAGTTATAGGAGAACATATTTGTTAAAACAAACAAGTATTATATTAAAGTATGGACTGAATATAACCTTAGTCTATTAAACTTAAATTTAAACACAAGATCATGGTCGTTACTCCTTAATGGAGACAATAAAGATGTACATGTTCTTTTCAGTTGTCATCTACTATTAAACGAGTTAAAATTTAAATTGCTTACTAGCCTAAGCATATACTGTATTAAAATGATTAAATATAAGTTTCATCAAAAATAGAGTATTTAGAAAACTTGTAATTTTTTTATGTTAATAAGGGACGAGACGAGCACGACTTTCAGCTTATGGTAATTGATACGCCCTGCCGATTACAAATGCAGTGCCCTATGGATTCTTGAAAATCCCTAAAATTCTGAGGGGCACTACAAATGCGCTTGTCACCTTGAGACATAAGATGTTAAGTCTCATTTGCCCAGTAATTTCACTAGTTACGGTGCCCTTCAGACTGATACACAGTAATAAACACATTACTGCTTCACGGCAGTAATAGGCGCCGTTGTGGTACCCATAATCTAGCCGGCATCCTGTGCAAAGGAGCCTCCGAACTGATAATCTAAAATAGCTTTCCGTATTGTAAGCTTAATACTACACTAACAAATGATAACTTACTTTAAGTGTTCGAAAGTTATAAAAAACAAAATAAAACCAATTAAGTATACTGTCTCCTCGCAGCCCAATAACGCCATCTAGATATAAAATCTTTAGAATTTCGAATGTTATGGCGGCGGTTACCACTCTTCATCAGATACACCGTGTTGCATTCGGTATCTGTGTGTAGTGTGCTTTAAATGTAAGTGACAAAGACGTAAAAACTTTATGTTATGACAAAGTTACCACCGGGTATAACCTTTAAACATTCATATAAACTACTCTTTAGTTATTTTTCGGCTTCGTTAAACTTTATCGAGATACTGTATGTTGCCTTTGACTATGAACAGTAAACAGTTAGACGGAACATAAGACGTCAAGGAAATGAGGCACTAAAATACGAAAAAACAGTTAACGTATTTTGAATAGTGTCAGATATGTAAACGCACGTTCTCCGCCCCGATTAATACGAAATCATTACTGGTGGTCTATAAGTCACCTGCGAGGGGCATGTTCTTTCTTGTTCTAATTTAGATTTCCATGGGTAGAAAGTATTGTACGATATGATACTAGCTATATGATAAGCTAGTGCCCCCCCCCCCCATGTCACATTCGTTTTTATTTTACTAAAACTGTTTGGATATATTTTGAACATTGTATGCCGTACAAGGCCATCATATAGTGACCTAGTAGACCTACAAGAGAAAACCCATCATCATCATAAATCATCAGTGTTTCATAAATAGAGCACTGAAATACTTCAAGTGTTCCGAAGAGCTGTTTCACCTGATTCCTGCCGCCGAATTCTACCTTCGCCACGAATTAGAATATCATCCCCACCATCTGGATGTGTGGCGATCCTCCACAATGCGGTTTTCAAGAAACTTTCTGTCACGTACTACAAAGCTGTGGAAGAAGCTTCTTTGTGCGGTGTGCTTCTTTGCCGGGACGGTACGACACCTAAAGGCCGGCAACGCTCCTAAAATTCCTCTGGTGTTGCAACAGAATGTGGGCGCCGTGATCACTTAACATCAAGATACTCCTACGCTCGTTTGTAACTAGTAGCTTACTATTCAAAATACTAAGGAACTAATGCCAAGCGTGGCTGACTGCTTACGACTTATCAATCAAAATTGGTTACAGCTAAAATAGATTCGTATTCCTTTTTTATCTTGCTGTATCTCCGTTAGAGGCCTTCTTCTTTCTCGCACGCATTGTTTGTCGATACGCTTGTTAGAAGATGGCCTCTCCCACAGAACAGTTTAAAGAGATTTTACCTGTTCTGTGGCCTCTCCTGTACAATTTTAGTTAAAAGGTAAGCAACTGTAAATGCACAAATAAAATTTGAAAAACAAAACTTGAAGACCTGCTCAACCCCAATATTTGCATATTAGGAAATTGACTTGAGATGTCGCTCTTGTAAATCTAAACAATATGTTATGTTTTTAAAGTGATAACACTCACTTCTAGGATAATCCTAGTTATCAACTGTAAAGTGGATCCTGTAGATGAAGCCACAACCTGAGAGTTGAACAAAGCAAACAGAATTTTATAACGAGGCGGTACTCGAACGGTTGGCTCAGTTGGTTAGAGCACCGGCACGGAACGCCGGAGGTCGTGGGTTCGAGTCCCGCATCGTTCATAAAGTTTTGTTTTTCAAATTTTATTTGTCCATTTATCCTAGAAGTGAGGGCTATCACTTTAAAAACATAACATATTGTTAAGCAATGGTAAGATAAAAACCACAAAACAAAAGTAATACAAATTAACAACTAATTACAAGCTTTATAAGTTACACAATACTTTAAGCTAATATAAAGCGTGTAAAAATCAGTAATTATTTTAATTATCACAAACCAGTGATCTGAAAACATTTAACTTTCATGAAATATGTCAATATGACTGTATGCTCTATTATAACAGCTACATGCCCGAATTATAAACCTGTTCTTTCCGTAAACTGCTCTCGCATAGGCAACATCTAATACATATTTACATCGGGATGTAGGCCTTCTGCAATTATAACAAAAAAAAAAATTTATGACAATAAAAGCTTTTATAAGAAATCCTTTTAACTACATTTTAATGGATATATGAAATAAGGCGCAACACACATGCCAATTCTTTTATTACTACCATCAAATGACCCGAAGGTTTGCACATCCATTACATTAACTAAATATATTAGATTTTGTTGGTTCATCTCCATCTTAAAACATCAATGGCTGCACCATTCTGGATCTCATATCGTCTCTATTGCCTCCGGGAACATAGAACAGTACATTTGGTTTTATATCTGGCCGTTGTTTTTATATGTTCTTTGTTACAAATATATTTTCCTTATGAAAGCTAACAGCCTTTTTTGATCGTAAAAAGTTTACTTATCATTTGCATGTTTTAGTGTCGATATCCAAAATGTTTGTTACAAACGATTCTCTATTTTTATGTAAACCTGCTGAGCTAAACAACTGTTTAATCAAATCAAATTAATTCCAGAAGGTATCTCAATATTATTCGATTTTATTAATTTCGATACCTATAATAAGCAATCATTCGAAGTCTAACAGCGGAACAGCAAAAGTGTTCAAATTTCAAATTTAAATATTTTGATTCAAAATAGAATGTGACATCACATGATGAAAGTCGAAAACTACCATCCATTCCAAAACGAATGCCTCAGACCTGAGAAAAATGGGCGCAATAAACTCAGCGGGTTTTTTTTCATCGAAAAAATATGTTTACAAAGTAATATTGTACAATTAAACTTATTATTTAATAGACTGATGGCGGTCGCTCCATTCCCAATAATTACTTTGGATAACGTAATACTTTTGTTTTGAAAATTTTCTGGGATCTTGTTGTAAAAGCATATACATCGCCCCACAAAAGACTTATTAACTCGACTAAGCCCAGTAGTAGGCATAAATTTATGTCTGTTCTTGGTGTTAACATTATGATTATGACAGTTTCTAGCAAATTCACTTATGTGCCTATGAACATACATTACATTATCAAGAATATATTGAGAAGCAACAGTCAAGATGTTAATTTCTTTAAATTTTTCTCCAATAATTCTTTAGGACCTAGGTTATAAATAAAGTGCTTAAAGACAATGTAAGCACACTTTTCTCCTTAGTCGTGTGTCAACTGTCACTGTCCGAATCAGGTTATAAATTAAACATACGTAACTTCACTGAATGAATGTTTTACATTGCTCCTTATTGACCAAGAATATTTTAAACAACAGGATTGAATGCGGCAATGTATAGATATTGCAGTCGAAGCTACTTATTGTGTCATTTATGGTATGTTACATATTTCGGCTTTGTTTTTAAACGACTTCAAAAAGGAGGTTCTCAATTCGTCGGTTACCTCTTCTTTGTTACCTGTTTTTTATTTTATTTTATTATTATTACCTCAAAACTTTCGACTGGGTGAACCGATTTTGATAATTCTTTTTTTATTTGAAAGCTGATGCTTACCATGTGGTCCCATTGCTGGTGCTTACAATTTGGTCCAGATCTGACAGTGGCATCCATGAGAAAACCATAAAAGTCTTAAATTTGCTATACGTATGTGGATGATAAATATACATTTATTTTTAGATTTTTCATTGCTGCTTTGAAAAGTTTTGTATATCTACACATATTTAGACAAATTGTTGTTTAGTGTACTTCAAATTCACTAAAAAAAAAAAAATAATAATAAAAGCCCAACAGACTTCAAAAACACATTCCAAAACAATAGATATAAAATGCACTAAAAAGTTTAAAAATAATTGCGTGTTTTTATGCAATCTAATTAATTAATCTAATTCTAGTTACGATTATTGTAATTTTTGGAGTCGGTGTCATCCAAGATAGGTTTACAAGATAGGTAACATACATAGTTATAGGTGAGAATATGTGCTTGAGTCGTGAGGAGGCGAGAGCGGGTCGCAGCGGAAGGACACCGATTCCAGGGGTTAGAACTATCAAGAGTGTGTGGCTAATGAGGAAACATCATCTACTTATTACCCAAGTATTATTTATAAATCAGCTTTAATACTATGACGTAAGTAAAATTATAATTTCATGAACATAAGGGTGTCCGGAAAGGGGTTGCCACGATGTTAAGTGTCTGGCAATGAATAGCGTGATTTTTAATAATTTTCTGAAGGTAATACCGAAAAATTTCACTTTATCAAATATGATGAATTTAGATCCGTATTTTACACACCTTTAGTACCGTTTACCTGCCAAAGCCCCTGCAACCAAAACTCCATAATGGTCCATCGTTCTAACCTGTGTTGGGAGGATGCGCTGAGAAACTTTCAGCTTTTATAAAATAACGTAGGTCTGGGGTCCACGGGCTCTTGCTCTATTAGTTCTTTATACATACCAGTTATTGATAGTCTTTTAGTTGTTTAGATTAATAAATTATACTTGTTTATCTGTGTTTACTTGTAAATCTCCTTGTTGATATTTCTACATTTGTGCATGAATATTGATGTCAAATAAAGTAAAATAAAATAAATAAATGATGCTACACATTGAGATGATGTGACTCCAGGCTATTTAATAAATAACATTGATTGTAAAAAAAAGAGACCACCAAGTACCCTGCACCCACAGAACAGGTAAAAGACATCTCTTTAAACTGTTCTGTGCCTGCACCCATTCCTCTCGGGCCAGAGTAATATGTTTTAGAAAAGTTTCGAATAAATTTTGATGTTCAGTGCAGTTCAGACTAGAAAATCCTCTTTTAAACTAAATCATTACATGTAACAATTCATATGTTTTTAAATTAAATGTTTAATCTTAGAATGAAACTTTTACCCTTAATATTATATCCCATTACAACATTCATAGTACCAGGACAACATGAAGGCACATTACGTACCGCATCATTGGTACATCTCAATCGGCATCCGGCGCGGCTGTCAACGCCACAACCAATAAAAACCTCTCGAATCAAATGAAAGCCTTTGTCTTAGCTCGCTCCTGATTTATAGCCGCTTGATTTATCGCAGTTTCATTTAAAAGATTTATTTGGGAACTAGGATAAATAATTCACAGCACAATAGGGAAATGCAAAGCGAAAATACAGTTTACTATGGTTTTTTACTTGTTAACCACTTAAAACTAGAGTGAAGCATTTTTTTTTCTATACGATAAAACAATATGTATTTATATGTGTAATGAAAATGGTCTTGGTTTGAGTCTCCTTCACGCCTAAACAACTGATTGTATCGACATGAAATTATCACCATTCGATGCAAAATTTATTCTTGATAGTTTATGGCTGGCATTTTTTTAATTTAATTTATTTCCTTTTAAAATTTTCCCAGCGATGCGGGCGGGAACGGCTGGTTACTTTATAAAGTGAAAATTTTATTACATCGGCTCAATTTTTTTATCCATATATTGCATTTCTTCTGCTTTCAAGTCAGGTTGACGAGCAGTAAGCATCGAATTGAAGCACTAGTTCGTGAGAGCAGTATCCAGTGGGAGGCTCCTTTGCACATGATGCCGGCTATATTATGGGTACCACAACGGCGCCTATTTCTGCCGTGAAGCAGTTATGTGTAAGCATTACTGTGTTTCGGTGTGAAGGGTGCCGTAGCTAGTGAAATACTGGGCAAATGAGACTTAACAACTTATGCCTCAAGGTGACGAGCGCAGTTATAGTGCCGCTCAGAATTTTTGGGGTTTATCAAGAATCCTGAGCAGCACAGCGTTATAATGGGCAGGGCGTATCAATTCCCATCAGCTGAACGTCTTACTCGTCTCGTCCCACATTTTCATAAAAAAAGCCACCCTGAGTCTGACCTCCATACCTGACAACGGTTTTTTATAACATTATATTTTTATTTTATAAGTTAAGCACAATATAAAAAATGTTTTGTTATTCTTTTGTTTGTTATCATATCATAAAACCACACAATTGCATTTTTAAGTATGTTAACATATTTCAAAATATTTCAACGGTTTTATAGTATGTTATTATCACTGAGAAACATGGGCTGTATTTTATATAATAAGAGATGCCAATATAAATTCCAATTATATAAAGATGGTATGTGCGTGTCATCACGTCGACCAACACTGCGTCTTCCGGTACGTGGTCACCATTCGAGGGCTTTACTGCCCCAATGGCCATCTGTCCGTCGAACTATGTGGCCTGTCCTCTGCCACTTCGGTTAGATAGAATATTAACAATAGGTCAGGGCAACATATAGGCTCCAAATGATTTGAGTTTTCTTTAGTGTTAATTCCGCCAATATTTATTTGTCTTTAAACAATTCGACACGTGTTTCGCCTCTACAGGAGGCATCATCAGGACGTGTTCTCTCGCCAAAATCTGATCAGTCTCGAGCCAGATTTTGGATTGTGTCGAATTGTTTAAAGACAAATAAATATTGGCGAAATTAACACTAAAGAAAACTCAAATCAATTGGATAATTATGGATTTCCGCAAAATAACGCCTACTTCAATAAATTAACATATGGGCTATATACTAGCACGCTAGATGCAGATATAGTACAACCAATATTAATTTGAGACACATTGCGTTAATTTTTTTGAAGTTGAAACTTCATAAGGTGTATAAATTAGGTGAACAAAATTTTTGCATAGAAAATGTGCCAATGAGCACTCTATTTAAGGTCAGGTAGAGTAAGAGGAACATTCTTTTATTTTTAGCTAGATGTGTCGAGCTCTAGGGAAAATAGATAATGTTTTATAAGAATTTTGAAATACATTTAAGTTGCCTTTGTTTATCAACTTTCTATGTTTTAAAAACCATAACGCTACTTTGAATACGGCAGTATCGACCAAAATCGATTAGGTTGTGCTAACGTTTTCGGCAGTGCGGCCGATATTAATACTATCTTTGTTCTGCAGAAGAGGGCTATTCGCGCGATTTATAACCTAGGTCCTAAAGAATCATTAAGAGAAAAATTTAAAGAAATAAACATTTTGACTGTTGCTTCTCAATACATTTTCGATAATGTTTTGTATGTTCATAAGCACATTGAGGAATTTTCTAGAAACTGTGACATACATAATGTTAACACGAGGAACAAACATAAACTTGTTATGCCTACTACTCGGTTGGGTCGAGTTAGTAAGTCTTTTGTTGGGCGATGTATATGCTTCTACAATATGATCCCAGAAAATGTACAAAACAAATGTGTTACGAAATTTAAAAGAATTGTTAAAAAACGTTTGAGTGGGAAAGGTTATTATAGCATAAACGATTTTCTTAATGACACCACGCACTGGGAATAAAGCGAACACCCTCAGGCTCTTTATTTATAAATGTTTATTGTACGATATTACATTGTAATCCATATTTTATATTAAAAAAAAGGCAGTCTCTTTTGAATGGGTGGTAGATTTTGACGTTCAATAAGTAATTTTAAATCCTATTTTGAATAAAAATATTTGAATTTGAATTTGAATTTGAGTTTCTCTTCCCCACATTTGGGGTAAGAGTCAACACTCATCGTATCTCCTGAGAATGTAATGTTTATTTTAATTTACCTTCTGCTACTTATTCAGTAACACTTATTCAATCGCATTAGATCTCAAAGTAATTGTAATAAGGCACAGTTTCCAAGAAAATAAAGAAATACCAAATTCGGGGTAAGTGAAACATATAGGCTCAAATCAGGGGCATTCAGGGATAACAAACTAAAAATAAAAAGTCGTTAGTTTTTCAAATTATTATTCAAAGTACGCATAATCTATCCTAATAAAAATAATAAATAAAATTAACAAATAAATAAAAATTTGAAGTGTCTGTCTGTAATTTCGAAAAGAAAAGCTAATCAAAAGTAAAAACCACCCACTCTCTCTCTCTCACGGTGGACAAATCATCAGAAATCAAAAACTTTCAACAATCAATATCAATCTTCAAAAATGTTATCCAATGACTTAATTAATATTAGGTTAATTTAGACTATAAACTTTATGATAGATAGGTATCCTTTAGTAATCAATATATTGCATGTATTTTAGTCCCTCAGTCTATTTGTTATAAGATAGCATTAATCAGTCTCGTACAAGAATTGAAAATAAAAACTAAATAAACGTCACCATCGTTAATAAGCTACAATAAATTAGCAATGGCACCGTATAAAGAGATCAATATTTCGAATCAGTCTATTTCTTATCAACAGCATCTTTTAAATGTTCTTGAGTATAGGCGGCCCTATTAGATTTTTTTTATATAAATTTTCGTCATAATTGCCCTGAAAAATAAATTAGTCAACTCAAAACAAAACCAATAGGGACAATTTTGTCATTATGTTATTAGAAATTATTAAAACATCATAATGTTTATCACCCCTGATATCGGCAAAGAGGAACATACTGTTTCTCTTTCCCCGTAAGTACCGTTTCTCTTACCCTAACAAAGTTTTTTGAGGTTATGATTTTGAAATTGGTGAAACTTATATTATTTACAGGTTTTGGTCTAGAATATCAAAGTAAAAATAAAACTCAACGTTATGTCTTAGTATATTTTCATTGAAAATATCTTTAGCACGATAATTTCCAATATTTTGGCGCGAATAAAAGTCATGCAGCCAACTTATGTTCTTAAACTTTACAACTGCCAAAATGTTACACTATTTTTTTCGGCTGTGGAACATCGTAGCGACATCTGTTACCAACCGTTTGATTAGTTTTACCGTGTTGTTTTATCGACTGATACACCATAGAGTTAAATTCTATAGTTTATGAGTTACGATCTCGTGTTCCTCTTTCCCCTGTGTTCCTCTTACACTAACTGACCTTATATACAGCCTAGCGAAACTCTCTGAGAAAAAAACGTTTGAATGAAACGTTCAGTCATTGATAGATTGACATATCTTGGAAAAAACGGATACTCGTATAGCCAAAATCCACTACGTTTTAAGCAACTGTTCGCTGTCAAACTTAGCTGGATTATACTTCGTTGGAAATCACCATACTGTAATTCTTCAATATTTGTTTTGTAAAGGTAAAATAAAAACCAAACTTGGTTATTTGAATTTTTCACGTAAATTTGTGGAGTTATGTGAAAAGAGCTCTTTTAAAAAGAGATGTTTCAAAAGTTATAGATCGTTTTAAAACCTAAAATTTTGCAATTTAACTCCACAGGACTTGTTAATGCGGATAGTCACCTGATAGTATCAAACCTACTATATACTAACGTATAGACAAACAAAGTGTGCGAGAGAGAAGAACATCTAATAGAGATACAGCAAGATAGAAAAGGTAATCGAATCTATTGTTAACGATTTTGATTGATAAGTCCTAAACTAGTATTTTGATGATTAAACCAATAGCTAACGCACGCATTGTCAAGTATAATTGAACAGGTCTGTAAGATAGTGTATTCGCTAGTATATACTATGTCTATGTACATGTCAGCTAAGTTATCCGCGTCTGTGCGGTAACAATGCTTTGTGCCGAACTATCAATACATCATCCGGTTACCAACTTTACTAACGAGCAGTACTCGTAACTTTGTAACATATATATTATATGTGTGAGGCTCCTATTCATTGCTCCTGACAGATGTGTACGAATTAAATCCATCGAACAGTATTATATTACCAAATTTTGCTAAGTAGATTTAAAATTATTTACTAATAATTAAGCTCTTTTTTAAAACACCACACGTTTTTATATTTTTAAGTGGTTTCACTTTTGTTATTTGTGTGTGTGTATAAATAAATATTTCTCTTTCTTTCTTTCTTTCTTTCTAATAGCCATGTTCGCATTCGCTTACGCAGTCGGCGGTAGGTACGCGGCAGGCTAGCGAAACTCTCTAAGAAAAAAGCGATTTACTCGATTATATGAAACGTACAGTCATTGATAGATTGACAGATGACGGCTATAATTTTGAAAAAAAAAAGAGATTCACTACGTTTTAAGCAACTGTCCGCTATCAAACTTAGCCTATATATACTACGTGGCCAATCGCGATACTGTAATTATTACTATTTCAAACTTATGTCAATTTACCTCAAGTTTCATACTAAACTAAATTTGAATTTTAACTTAGGCAATCCCGCCTCTTATGACGTAGTATTTACATCCGTTTTGGTACGCGTCTAATCATTTATCAGGTCAGTCCATATTTTGAATAACCATATTCGTGTAATCATTGACAAATCCAGCCTAAAGTACCATAATATTTATATTGTACTAGCTGATTCCCCAGGCGATGTTCTGTTCAAAATAAAAAAAAAACTCTTCCGGGTGAAATTTCGTAAAATCCGTATTTAGCTGACCTCTACTCGGCGAAAGGAATATCCAACAAATCCTTCCAAAATTTAACGAATATATAAGTTTTAATTATAATAAAGTAAAATCGTAACAAAGTAAAAACTGTGACCAAAAATAGTGCTTTATAGAATTAGGTCTGTTTGGCCGTTTGTGTGTACGTATATCCGGGCATTGTCATCATCACCTGGAAGACGTCCACAGCTGGACAAAGGCCTCCCACAAAGATCTCCACGACGATCAGTCCTGCACTGCCCTCATCCAACGTATTACGGCGATCAGATAGTCGGTGTCGTGTCATCACGTCGACAAACACTGCGTCTTCCGATACGTGGTCGCCATTCGAGGACTTAACTGCCCCAACGGCCATCTGTACGTCGAACTATGTGCCCTGTCCACTGCAACTTCAGTTCATAGAATATTAACAATAGGTCAGAGCAACATATAGGCTATATACTAGCACGCTAGATGCAGATATAGTACTGTTTCTGGTAATACAACAAGAGCGCTCTTGTCAATTTTACATTGGCCTGTTTGATTTTTGTCTATTTATAAATTAATTATTCATAATTGGACGTAATTCCAGAAAAACGTTCCAAGCCACAATCATGTCGAAATTGAGTTAAGAACACAAAACTGGTCACGTGATTCATATTAACGGAGTGACAAAAAATATCAGCCCTACTGTCACTATTTAAATGATATCATGACTTAGTAGCCCAACCCACATGTATGGAATACACTAATATCTAATAAACTTTAATCACGAATTCCTTAAAATGTGATATTTGTAGCGTTTTTCACGAACTACGTCCAATTCTTATTCCATAAATAAAGTAAGCACTCTTAATTCGAGAAGACAAATATAGGGATAGCTGTCTCTATAGTGAAAACGTTTGCACTTAGGGATAGATGGACTGTGGTTATTAAGATAATTATATTTATTTATTACCAGCTGACCCAACAGACGTTGTTCTGTACTTAATAAATAAAATATTGTTTATTATTAATTTGTCAGTAATATTTGAAAACATCAAGAATTATTTCGTTAAAATGCTCCCTGTTGTTATAATGAAATTGTTTCACAGCGGAACTGTCACTAAATTCTCTCATAGAAAATATGTCCATACAAAACAAATATTGAAAATAAAAATAATTATAGTCCCAAATCGAAATAAAAACTATCCTACCTCTCAAGTTGGACTAATCTGCACTCCATGAAGTAATCCCCATTAAAATCCGTTCATTAGTTTAGGTGTCCATCGCGGACAAACAACGTGTCACGTAATTTATATATATTAAGATATATAAAGATATATATTAGATAATAAAGAAACATCATTAGATCATAAACTATCAGACCGTTAGAGTATCCATTTGCCTGTTAAACTCAGTGTTGAACACTATAATATAATATGATATATATTATAATATAAAATATTCAGGGTTAATTTCCGAGTTCGTTCAAAATGACCAAACCCCTTTCAATCACAATTAAACCACACATCAAATTTGCCTTTTATGGTGTATTTTAAAATATATATCATTCGCATCACTGGAATGTAGAGTCTGCCACACGTGATATAAGTATAAAATTTGTCTGCACCAGAAGTTCATACAGGGCTTATTCATAGGATGAGAGCATTTGAGATGTCTCCACTGCGATCATAAAATATTTTACGAGAGTAATAAAACTAAATACTCATATATAAAACTACTAGCTGTATTTTGTGACTTTGTTCGCGAATAAATTATAAATTCACGCATTTATTTTAAGAATGTTTATTTTCAGGTCGCATCATGTACTCATAAACTCTATCAAAAAAAGGACTTCAAATTATTTATTGATCGTCAAAATTTACGAATCTTACGAAAATATATGTCTGAGATCTAAGAAGAATGAACGCAAGTTACAGCGGGCCATTTTTTTCATAAAATTTGTTATTTTTTTTGTGAAAATAAGGTACGGGACGAGCAGGACGTTCAGCTGCTGGTAATTGATACGCCCTGCCCATTACAATACAGTGCCACTTAGGATTCTTGAAAAACCCAAAAATTCTAAGCGGCACTACAATTGCGCTCGTCACATAAGATCTTAAGTCTCGTTTGCCCAGTAATTTCACTAGCGACGGTGCCCTTCAGACAGAAACGCAATAATGCTTACACATTGCTGTTTCACGGCAGAAACAGGCGCCGTTGTGGTACCCGTAATCTAACCGGCATCCTGTGCGAAAGGAATCCTACTGGTAAATAGTCTGGTCGTCCCGTTCCCAAAGTATGCCATCATTAAGAAATTCATTCATATTAAGATTACCTATACAATACATAAGTATCCATCCCATACTCTGTGCCTTTAGTATACCACAAACGTCTTTTAACAATTGTTTATAATTTTATAACAATTTTTTGTACTATTTGTGGGATCATGTTGTAAAAACATTTAAAAATAACTTAGCCGAGTTTACGACTACATACATTACATAACAATTTTATTTTTATACAAAAGAGGACAGTCATTAACGTTTAAACATACTCACACCACCTCATTTGCAACATTGCCCATATTTTAGGAACTCTTAAGTAATAAAAATCGCGACAAATACACTACTTGTCATTCTATTCAAAGGTCCACCGAATAAGACAGATATTAAAAAAATATCTGAATAGAAGTCGAATTTTTTATTGCTATCTATACTCTACTTTAGATCAAACGATGACTAACAACTAAAAACTAGTATTAATTTTCTTGCTAACCGTACTGCTGTAATTGCTAGTCCAAACTGCCACTTTTGAGGTTTATCATAAGATGTAATTCTTGAAAATACAGAGATTCATATTTTTTTATTGATCTTTATGATAACGTTTCAATTCATAATTATTATATTATTTATATATATTTTTGATCATACCTTCTATATTATGAATAAATGAGGTACGCACAGACACCGCCATTACAGTTATCTGCGTAAGTAGATATGTAGGAAATGGGTTTTGAGTTAAGCATAATAATATATGGGAGACGCAAGTTAATTACAAATGTTGAAGTGAGCGTAATGATCTATGGAGATATGTTTGATATTACGTAATTCAACGGACAACGCGTATCGCACTTCGATGTTACGCGCTATTTTGCGCTGCCGATTAATTGTATTTCAACTTTCCCTGATTAACCTTTACAAACTATGGAAATAGCGCATAATTTTTCTTCGAGTCTCGTGCCAGATTTTGGCAAGTCAACATCTCTAGGATGCCTCGTGTAGAGACGAAACACATGTCGAATAGTTTTAAGACAAATATTGGCGGAATTAACCATAAAGAAGACTCAAAACATTTGGATGATTATGGAAAAAACAAAGTAACGCCTACTTCAATAAATTTTCATTATTTTTGTTCCAAGTACAGAAACGTTGTAGAATGAAAGGCTTTCGTAATGTTTTCGTTGGTAGAGCGCGGACCGTGGGTTGCTCCTGTGTTTTGGTTTTGTGATAGAATCATTTATTGCTCAGAATTATTTACCTGCCAAAAAAATATCCTGTGATGATGTGAAACTGAAAGTCAACCACGATGATCTTAATAAAGAGCTAGAACCGCTTGACTGGTCTTCAGTTATACAAGCAAACTCTGTTAACGATGCGGTGTCTATTTTCACGACTCAGCTGCGATTGCTAAAAACACCAAAACTATTAAGGTAAGTCGTTCAAAATTTTGCATCCACCCCTGGATGACTCCTGGTCTTAGTAGGTGCTCCAAACAAAGAGATAAACTCCACCAAATATCAAAAAAATTTCCTCATGATGAAACTAAAAAACTAATTTATTCATGATATCGTAATTTCTATATTAAACTTTTAAGAAATATCAAAGCTGAACACGAAAAAAGGAACTAGTTGCTCACAAAAAAGATCCCAGAAAGCTCTGGCAAACAATCAATAAAATAACACATCGTAATTGCACAACTCCTCCGGGGCTAGATTTAAAATACATAAGAATCAATGAGACAGAGGCCTTAAACGTATGTAATGAGTATTTTACTTCAGGTGGTCAAAACCTTGCAAATACAATACTTGGTCAAGAAAATGAAACCGAAGAATCGCTTGCAGCCAAGGTCAAAATTAACCCATCAGCACTAAGCTCAATATTTATAGCGCCTACAGCGCGAAGCATGCGCCAGCATGAAGTTCTCGGTCTGATTCAGAAATTAGACCCATATAGCTAGGTCTAGATTACTTGAATAATAAAGTTCTAAAGTCAATTGGTCCTGCAATTGTTGAACCGCTACCGGTGATTTTTAATCAAAGTATTGAAAGTGGTACATTCCCTAAGGCATGGAAAGTTGTGGCAGTGGTACCGATCCATAAAGGTCAATCAAAGACGGAACCCAGTAATTATAGGCCGATATCACTATTAGGGTCTGTCTCAGAACTATTGGAGCTCATTGTGAACAAAAGAGTAGTCGCTTACCTTGAATCTAACTCCCTTATAGCGAATCGGCAGTTGGGATTTAGAAGGGGCAAGTCAACAGAAGATGCAGTGACTCTTCTCACAGAAGTTGTTGCCGCCCATTTAGACGAAGGAAGGGCCTGTGTCGGATAGAAGCCAATGTGTTAAAGTTGGTGATAAACTTAGTGACCTGAGACCAATATCCTATATCCTATACCTTCGGCGTACCACAGGGTAGCATTTTAGGTCCTACCCTGTTTTTATTATATATTAATGACATAATGTTTATCCCATTACAAAATGCAGAGATCCTGTGTTACGCTGATGACACAGCTATTGTTTTCCACGGATTCTCTTGGACGTGTACAACTATGCCGAGGAAGGTTTGTCACTGGTCTCATACTGGCTGAAACAGAATATTCTAACTATAAATTCTTCTAAAACTAGATTTCAATTCTTTTATAAGACTTCTGCTTCATCACCAAGCCAACAGCAGAATCTTAAAATTCACTGTACAAACTGTACTAGACTTCCAACTCAAAAATGCACTTGTGACCACATAAAAAGAGTTAACGCAATGAGATATCTTGGAATAGTCGTAGACGAAACATTCAGTTTCAGAGATCACGTTGCGGCTGTCTCAACTCGTTTACGAAAATACACCATTAAATTGCTTCGAGAGTCCGCCTAGCCGATTACTGCATTCTAGCCTGGGGAGGTACAAATTCCACCAACCTCATACAATTGGAAAGAGCGCAAAGAGCTGTGTTAAAAGTCGCTTTGAGGAAACCGATTAGATACCCAACGACTGATTTGTACAGCGACGCTCAGGTACTCAGCGTTCGAAAGCTTTACCTGATAAGAGTGGCGATGCATGTCCACAAAACACCTCTGAACTCAAAAGAGTACAATACATTGCTTAAAAACCGAGTTTACAAATTGCCTGTTTCTACTGTCAAAACTGCATTTGCATGTCGCTTTCCAACCTTTTTGTATCCCCACATTTATAATAAACTGGTCCAGCTATGTAAATTTAAAGAACACTCCATCTTCAAGGCTTACTTTAATACGACTTTCCTATATGGAAACTGAAAATTTTCTTGAGTTACAATCCTAAAAAATACACACATACACATATACACAATACACACACTTTCACCTACATATACACACAATTAATACTTGTATAGTTATTACTTTTAGTTTATTTCTTTATATAATTAGTTAAATTTTAGTAATCAGCTTGTTGTCACTAGCCGCTTGTATATCTTTATTCTCTGTTAATTCTACTATTTCCCCCACGAGACAGGCAACGCCTAGTGTGGGGGTCAGTATAAAATGTTAATTTGTACATGAAAAGTGCGAAATAGATGATTTTTTTAAATGAAATAATACCAGAATAATGTAATTTACATGTGGGAACAAATTCTAAAAGAGATTTGCGGAAAATGGTGTCATTGGACATAAAATACAAAACAAATAAAATTACTGAGAGGATAAATGAGTTTTGGTTGTCACCATATATTAGCACGTATAGACGTGCTATAGCGCCCTGCACAGACAAGGGTAGATGACGAGACAGCTGGATCATGAAGATGTATTAGAAATAAATACTTTAGCTATTTACATAGTATATAGTATGTGTCCTATGGTATATTGCTATGGGGCAATGCTGCCGATATCAATTCCATTTTTGTGCTGCAGAAGAGGGCTATTCACGCTTTTTATAACCGAGGTCCTAAAGAATCATTGAAAGCAAAATTAAAAGAAATAATCACCTTAACTGTTGCCTCTCAATATATTCTTGATAATGTTATGTATGTATATAGTCTGTGATAGTCATGATGTTAACACCAGGACCAACTAAAACTTATTATGCCTACTACTTGGTTAAGTCCAGCAACTAAGTATTTTGTTGGATGATGTATTCTTTTACAACATGATCCCAGAAAATATATAAAACAAATGTATTACGAAACTGTAACGTAAATGACTTTCTTATCAATCACAGATTGTGAATGGAACGATCGTCCTCAGCCAACTTAATTAATAAATTTTATTGTTAGGAAGTTATATCTATTAAAAATGCTCGCTAAGTTTCTTGCATCCGTTCTTCTCGGGTCTGAGGCATATATTTTCGAATGAACATGACATTTGATATTCAATAAGTGATAAACTAAATCCATTATACGGCAACGATTAGCTTGAAGATAAGTAAGTTATATTCACGAATAAACATAGCGACTGTTGCAAGTAATGTTGCCCGTGATCAACAAATGTCTATCTGTTTCTAATAGTAACAGTTCAACTTCGAATATTCCCCAGCACTATTTGGAATCGTACAAAGTGACTATCGAATCGTCGATTCTCGACTTTCATAATAGGTCCCCAGCCATGTGAGCAAGATCCGTTTCCGCTTACGAGTCTCGACCAAGAATAGACGCATTTATCCATAATAATATATTAAAGTTTCTAAACCCTTGATAGCAACATAGTCTGCGAAGACATATTTTGTTAATATGTTATATAATAACATATTTTGATTATAAACATGAGTGAAATATTGAATCATTGTATTATTTCATGGAGAAGAAGTAAATCCGTGTAAAATATACTATATTTACGCGTGGTTTCATGACCACGGTTTCGATGAATTATAAATCACTACTGATTTTTTGGTGATCTATAAGTCACCAGCTGTGTGGCGGCTTTTATAACTCGACCCGTCCCTATCTCTCACAAAAGATCACAAAATAAGGCAGTGTAATTTAACTTATTGGGCAGTGGTTATATTTAAATAATATTATGTCAGTGTTGTTATAGGTATTTATAGTTATATAGTTAATAATAAAAATTACAGAGAAATTAAAAATGCCGATTGAAAAGTAAATTGATTAATGTTTACGTAAATGTTTGTAGTGATAACTTCATTGTGTACGTTGGGCACTTTATTTTAAGTGTATTGAATGAGACTGAGCTGACACGATCGGTTAAGTAACGCTTCTTCCGGTAAAGGCGCAAGTTGACTAGGCGATCAGTATGAGCAAAATTGAAGATTAATTTATAAATAATTAAAATTTATTAAGAATTTATGTTTAAATGTATTACTTTATGAATAATTGTTGTATTTCTTATTATTCACCTCGCTTTATTCAATTTTTCACTGCTGTTTTCAAGAACACACACACATATGTCATTCATATTGTATTCACTAAAATTTTACCAAATTGTAGTTGTTTTATATCACTATTTAAACACAGCCTTACAAATAAACTTTTTATAAAGTTGTACCTGAGAATAAACCATGAATATGCTAAATGTTGACTATACCGCTGACAACACTATCAATACAATTATAATTCTGAAGTTTTCCGAATGTCAAGCAGCCTTGCAAATAAACGCGGGAAATCTTAAACGTCCAAATAAACCATACAAATGCAAAATGTCTATTTGTAAACATTTTGCATGTTCTTGGCTTATTATCAGGTATAACTTTATACCAAGTTTATTTCTAAGGCCGTAAATACATTATTTTCAGTTACAGTAGCAATAAGCTTTATCCTTAGGTGTAAAATAAGTGTGAATTTTGTGTACTCCGTAAATAAGTTTCCGCAGAGGTTTGTTGCATTATCCCTTACTACGTAGAGTCCAGACATTAGCACAGGAAATACTGCAACTAGGGATTACACAGACAGACACTGAACACGCTTGTAAGATTGCGACAAACAGCATATTAAAATTGTAGTCTTTTCTTACGAATAACACAAAGGTTCTTTATAAAATATAAAATGAAATTGAATGGAATTTCAACTTTATTTCATTCATAACAAACAAATTTTATCTTGAACTAGTAGTGTCCGCGACTTTGTCCGCCGCCAATCAAGTCTACTTTAGCTGTAACGAAGCATTAATGTGCTTTATAGCTAGTAACATTACTAGGCTATAAGACTTAACATCTTATGTCTCAAAGTGACGAGCGTAATTGGGACGCAACCCAGAAATGTGGGTTCGATCAAGAATTTTGAGCAGCTTTTGACAAAAAGGGACGAGACGAACAGGACGTTCAGCTGGTGGTAATTGATTCTTGAAAAATCCAAAAATACATATATTATAATAAGAGACATAAAATATTAAGTCTCATCCCAGTAATTTCACTACCTACAGACCGAAACACAGTAATGCTTACATATAGTAATATGTAAGCATTAATGTGTTTCGGTCTGATTTCGGTCTGGTTTCACGACAGAAATAGGAGTCTCCCTCTGGTAATTAAATAGCTTGGATTATTATGAACGTCTTGCTCACAGTAGACATATGTTCTTGGTGATTTATCACTTTTACTTATAAAAAAAAATTGTAATAGGATAGGAGGAAATATACCAAACGTTATTGCAAACCCTGGCACAGCTTTCTCAATAGAAAGTCATATCCATATTTTAAATTTTATTTTTCAATTATATAATTCCTTAGAATCAAATTATTTTCTTCAAATATTTTTAATTTTTATAACAATTATATTATTCCATATAAATTATTTTCTGATTTTACTTTCTATATTTATTCTTTCTTTATATGTAGATGAACATTCTTTTTTGTTATATGATAGAGTTATCGTGACAGGCATCGTCATACTCGCTTAAGTGCCCTTGCTTGTGGCGGCGACGTGGGGCGGGTCGCTTCTTTCTTCGCGTCGAGGGAGGTGATGGCTGGTCCATGGGTCATGCTCGTGAATGGGTGCTACATGCGTTGGCTGGATGATCCTGTCACCGGGAAGTCTACTTCATGCTTTATTTTTAATTAAAGTAATAAAGTATATTTTTTTTTACAATTGCGAATAAAAGGCTCGCATAATGCCTTTATTTATAACGGTATGTGTATATTGATACATCTATAACTCTTGTGGTTTTACTTATTAATTTGATGGTTGAGTAAGTTTGTTGCATCACTTTACATTTAATTTAATTCAAATGATTTGTAAATTGAAAATAAGAACTTGTAATACCCAATCTGTTTTAAAAGGAGCAACATTAGAGTTTCTTGCTCGTTCTTCTCTAAGGAAATCAGCCTTCCGAATGTATGAAAAAATTACATTTTTCAAGTATAATGTAATTTACCTACGAAATAAAATATTTTTGGTTTGATTTGATTTGATTTGATTTAATAAATATAAATTATACTATTGTCTTTTATAAACATTAAAATCAATACAATAAAAAATCCAAAATTATTGGGTGATCAGTAGTCATAATTAACCATTATAATACACATTTGAATACATCAATTAAGAAGATTAGTTAAAACAAGGCTAAAACTATCTCACTAGAATATAATACATTATACTAGCAGACCCAACAGACGACATACACATGGACAGGAGAATCATGTATGGACTGAATCGAGAATCTAAGCGAATCTAAAATTCACTAGAACACACAAAAAAATCATCAAAATTGGTCCAGCTGCTTAGAAGGTAGTTAAATGTGAAGTTAAACCACTCTCGTATCCATATGGAGACACACAAAAAATTAAAATTAGCCCAGCCGTTTAGGAGGAGTTCACTGTCAACACACGTATAGAAGAATATAAAGATATATCAAAAACGGTAGGTGCTCATTGAAACTTTATCAAGTAAATTAAACAATTATTTAAATAACCAATTAAAGTAAAAAGAATAATTGTAAAGCGCATAAATTTGAACGCACCGCACGAGGTAATTGCTGCAGAATTTATAGCCGTTGCCAAGATATAAACGTAAATACGCAGTAGGGACAGCTTAGAGATTTATTGTTGCGAGCGTGTCCGGCCGACGAATGAGCTGGCATTGCGGTTTGGACGGCTGTCCTGTGTCCTGTGTCCATACAGGAGCGACGAATAAGGCCGGTCTTGGACGCTGGGCCTCGCAAATAAACAAGATTACAGATGCTCTCAACTAATCTCATGTTTGTTTACACTCGGTTTAAGTTATACAGGATGGAGCTACAATGGCAAGATTAACAAACGGGTAGATACTCAACGGTAATAATTACAAAAATAACTATAAAATAGTTCTGAACTACCGATCTGTAGCTGTAGCTGTCAAGTAATCTAGTAGCTGCGGGATAGCGTAGACACTGACGCCTACTAGTCCCGCGCCGGGCCGTGGCAGTTCAAAGCTCGTAGGCTACTACGAAGAAAAAATAATAAATATAAAAATAAAGAAGAAAATTTAAATTTTATTATTAAAATATATAATCTGTTTTTTAATGACAATAAAGGACAAGACGATCAAGACGTTCAGCTGATGGTAACAGATACGCCTTGCTCATTACAATGCAGTGCCGGTCAGGATTCTTGAAAAACCCAAAATTCTAAGCGGCACTACAATTGCGCTCGTCACCTTGAGATATATGATACTACGTCTCATTTGGCCAGTAATTTCACTAGCTATGGCAACCTTCAGACCGAAACACAGTCATTTTGGCAAAATGGCAAAAATACGTGCCGTTGTGGTATCCTTGCAAAGGAGAATGTTTGTTTAATATTTATTATTATTCACTTTAATTTTTTACTTATTTTTTTATAATTACAGGTAAATTGTTCTACCCGTCTGTTCATTTATGTCGCCATTATATTTATGTATAAGTGACCACAAAATAAATGTACATTATCGATCAGCCATAAGTCAAATAACTGTACCCTTACGTGGAATAATTTGCTAAATAATTCCAAGCTTTGCAGTTTGCAATGTGAAAAGAACCCGATTACAGACCGTAAGCGCCTTAACGTATTTTATTGATAAACTTATTTCAGGAAACACATGTTTTTGAGTACATATTGTATGTAAAATAAATGTTTATCATTGAAAATCTCCATTTCATATGCAATGATTCTTTTCTGATGTTTTGTGAGTACATTATGATCGTTCAAAATTCGGATTAAATATTATTTAAAAAGCAGATATTTGTAGGCTTATACTAAATTTGTTTATCCAATTGTTTTTTGCATCACTGCATATATTGTATTAAAATATTTCGTAGATTGATGAAGCTTGGTTTAAGACAGAATCATTGCCAGAGTTAAAATAAAACGGTAAAATTGGTAGTATTTGATATTAAGTGTCAATTTTTTGACCAAAATACAAATGCATTTTTGATTGTACTTTACATGTACACAGTAGCATTTTATACTAACCCCCACACTAGGCGTTGCCTGTCTCGTGGGGGAAATAGTAGAATTAACAGAGAATAAAGATATACAAGCGACAACAAGCAAACCAAAAGTAATAACAATACAAGTATTAATTGTGTCTATGTGTAGGTGCAGATTGTGAATTGTTGATTGTACCTTAAGAAGATTTTCGGCTTCCTATAGGATAGTTGTATTAAATATTTATATAGAAAATGAATAAATAATTGATTCTGAAACTCTAATTGAAGTTTAAACATAAAGTATAAGTTTTACTCGTCGTTCTTCTGAAAACTGAATATTCCCAATTAACATGGGACATACCGCTCGGGATCACAAACGAGTGAGTCAATAAACGCAAGTGATACGTGACTCGTTGCCAGCAAAACAAACACACAAATATTTATACGCAAGATGGCGCCACAATCCGTACATAAACGCTCTGTGTAAATATTGCGCTCTATCTACACTTTGGTAGCCTTTATTTGTTTAAATATTGCTTTGAAGTAAAGTGAAATAGAGATCATTTGAGTAAATAAAACAGCATGTCTGCTATGTATTACAAATAATTGCAACTGCTCAGAGTTGTATTTGAGCTATTTTACTTTACTTAAGCCGAGTTTGTCGGTGTGATAATTTGGAAATTTTGTATTAATCTTGAATATTAAGAGCTTACCTTGAATTTTTAATTCCCGGACGTTTGAAATTTATATATAAAGTATTGTAACGAGTAAAGTGAAGTAAGGAGCATGTGTCGGAGCGGTGGCGCTAGTGTAGCATTGTGAAGTGTGAGGCGAGTAGTGGATGGAGGGGTGAGGAGATGAGAGGAGAGGGGATGTAATGTCTTACTCGGGATTAGTTTAATAATTCTGCAGGCTTAAAGTGTTGTAAAATAAATACGAGAGTACCTACATATTTGAAAGTTAAAAGTTATAATTGTAAAATCAATACACTGCATTGTAATGAGCAGGGCGTATCAATTACCATCAACTGAACGTCCTGCTCGTCTCGCCCCTTATTTTCATAAAAAAATGAAAAAAAGTGCCGAGTAACTCATTGCCACTCTTCTTAATCTATATGTATAGTTTTAGTATTTTACATTGTATTATATACGATGCATGCAAAGTGATGAACCAAAATTACTCAAACGTTTTGGACTTTCTTGTATAAGTTAAAAAAAAAACAAAGAAAGAGAAGTGAAAATTCATAAAAAAATCTCATAAGAGTGACGAGCGCAGCATCAAACATCATCATCACCAATCATCATTACCATCAAAAACAGTAAAAAAGTAAAGGTAATATGCGAGCAATTATATAATTGGGGTTTATGTGTGAAATTGCCGTTTTATTATAGAACCTCCATGGCTTAAGATTTTTGAGTGAGTCTTTTTTCACATGGTACCTACCTACCTTCTTTTAAAAAATGTGCAATATTTGACTATAGACTTTTTGTTGTTTGATTTATTCATATTAGACAAAATGGATACTTTTAAAATTCAAGTGATTTTTTAATAAGAGATCTTGATCAGATCTTACTCCAATGGACTACCATGTTTTACGTGAATTGGACAATTTTCTACGTGATAATAAGTTTTCTTCTCAGATGGCAGTATAAAATGATTCTCACAGTTTGTCGAATCTAAATCACCACACTATTGCGCACATTAAATAAAACGAATTTCAAAGTCATACTTTAACCCCTAATATTAAAACTAATAACTTAAAATGATAGATTATCTCAATATAGAGAGCGACCAGAGGGCCTACCATGAACTCTTATTGCGATTCAATCGACAACCTAAATTGAACTGCTTTGCTATTTCGTACCTTGACGTGATTAGATCTATCTATTTTGGTTGACTTGAAATCAACTGATTAAATCGCAATGATGTCAATTGAATGAAAGGTGCGTTCATAACTCGTTCTTTTTACGAACACACCTAAGCAAAAATTTAATTTGTAATTGAAAGAACTATATTTATTTATATTACTATTATTTAATAAGTACAAAGAAGGGCTTAATGGTTTATAATTTGACGCTATAAAGCGCAATTTTAAAATGTATTTTTAGTATTTTCTACGCAAAAATCCGCTAAAATCATATCATTTTAGGTTTTGAAACGCAACGTATATGGTTCGACTAAGAGAGACAAACTTATGCAACGACTGTAGAGCGTCATATCTTTCTCACACCGCGGACCACAGACAAATTTATTTCGTTCATTCTTCTTAAGTGATCAAAACGCCATTCAGTAAAAGGCACTTACTTCATGGTACGAATTTTAGCGATTCAGTTTAGGTACCTAAACCGAACTGTATCGAAATTGCATCGCTTATTAAAAGTTTATTGTAGGCCCTCAGATCTCATCAAATTGTCGGCTAGATCAAGTAGTGTTTTCTACTACATATATCACGGTCAGTGTTGCGAAAGGCTGTTTGACTTGATTGCTGCCGCCGACTCTACCTACGAAGAAAATGACACAAACTTGGATATCGTCCTCACCATCTGGATATGTGGCGTCCACAGTGCTGTTTACAACGAAATTTCTTACACGTACAACCAAACTGGGGAATTAGCTTCTTGTGCGATGTTTCCAGGAAGATTTGACATAGGAACTTTAAAAAGAAGGCCATACACCTTCTTTAAAGGTTTCCTCTGTGTTACAGGAGAGTTTGTACGGCAGTGGTCACTTAACATCTTAACCCGCACGCTCATTTTTCATTCAATTCCTAATTCCTAACCATTTAAATAAAATCAATTTTGTATTGTTTATTGCAAATTTCGCCACACGAATATATGCGGTACATAATAAACTTATTTATTAGTTCGCAATAATTCCACAATCTTCTATATTTAGTACTTTTAAGTTTATAGTGTAAGATGTTTTATTGAATATTTTCTAAGGGATGCTTTGTTCTTTCTGTATAAAGATTACTGGTAAAATCTAGAATCGAGACGCGATTTCAATTACCATAATAACTTTAACAATTTTATGTATTTCTAAAACATGTTTTTTTATAATTAGAGCGCGGCCCACATGTCAACTATTGCGTAGCCACTCACATTAACAATCCCCAACGATTTCCTCAAACAAACTAAGCATTGCTTTTGTTTTGATTCTTAACTCGACCAAACAAAGTTTAATTTTGCAAATCCGCATAAAAGTTTAAATGATCGTGTTTTTGAAATGAGCTTTAAGATCGTCGAAAATTGTATTTTATTGCTATGTGATAAGGATTGTTTTTGTGTTGGTGTATAGGGAAGGGTGAAGGAACTTTAGCACGTGGATGCTGCAATTGCGCAGTTTCGAAGACCCCTGCAGTGGGTTACGGCCTACATGTCTTATGGAGTAGGGTAACGTTGCCTATTATGTCATACTACACAGATTTATTTTTTTAAACATTGATAATACATTACTTCATCAAAGTTTTAAACTATGTATGCCTTTATTACTGAGTATGATGTAAATTAATAGGCTCATTCATCAATTGGTCCTTCGAGCCGGATATAAACCAGCGATCCGTACATATATATTTTTCTCTTTTACATTTTTACTTAACTACAAATCTTTTTATATAAGAACGGCGTTGGATATTTTATTCCTGTGCAACCACAAAAGGTACTAACCCCTATAATATTTTAAATGAAGCAGTAATGTGTCAATATTATTGTGTTTCGGTTTGAAGGGGGCGGTGGAATTACTGGGAAAATGAGACTTAACATCATATGTGTCAAGGTGGTCGACGTCTCAACTAAATTTCCTAATATACAAATATTAGGTTCGAGTAGGTGTGTAAGGTATCAACTGTAAAGTGGATCCTGTAGATGAAGTCACAACCTGAGAGTTGAACAAAGCAATGATTTTATGACCATACGTCACTCGGACGGTTAGCTCAGTTGGGAGAGCACTCGCAGGGAACGCGATAGGTCGTGGGTTCGAGTCCCGCATCGTTCATAAAATTTTGTTCTCTAATTTTATTTGTTTAAAAAGTTGAAGTTTTGGTCAGCTTACTTAGAAGCATGTTGTATAATGTACTTATGTATAAGATCTACTTACAACATATGAAAACAGACTATATGATTACTTAGAGTTCACATTACAAAAGTATTTAGGATCCATAACCCATATATATTAATATATAACTGCTGATCCGCGAGAGCCACAATAGCATAAGAACAATTTTACAATTCTTAGTTTCTAATTTCTAACAGTTAAAATAAATCATTTTTCTATAACCAGAATGGCCAAAAACTGATTTAATTTTCTTTTCTAAGTCGTTTCCTCACTGCTGAGGATCGTGACTCATATGTAAGCTAACCAAATACAGACGCTGATCATCCTCTATCTTGTGCTACTTTATTTAAATATTTTCATGCGGGGAATAGTGCTAGCAAAACATATAAGCTCATTATTATAATATTTTAACACCATTGTATTCTATGTTTGTTGCAAATAACTATATTATTATTAATATTATTTAAAATGCAGATGTTTGTGCGACGGAGCGTCCATGGTATGGTGCGACCCAGGAGTATTTCTATCTCTTCACACCTTGCTCAGTTTTCTGGCTCAAATTTACCAGTGTTATTGATTACTGAGCCATAGTACTTTAACTGGTCCTCAGTTTCAAACTCTTCTAACAAGATCAATGCGCTCATTAATTGCGAAAAGATCAATCACCATGAGTTTGGTCTTCACTTTCCTAAAGCAAGTCCCACAACTTGACAAACGGTCTTTTTTTTATGGAATAGGAGGACAAACGAGCGTACCTGTTGTTAAGTGATCACCGCCACCCACAATCTCTTGCAACACCATAGGAATCATAGGAGCGTTGCCGGCCTTTAAGGAAGGTGTACGCGCTTTTTTGAAGGAACCCATGTCGTATTGTCCCGGAAACACCGCACAAGGAAGCTCATTCCACAGCTTTGTAGTACGTGGAAGAAATCTCCTTGAAAACCGCACTGTGGAGGACCGCCACACATCCAGATGGTGAGGATGATATCCTAACTTGTGGCGTGTCGTGCGAAGGTGGAATGAAGGTCTCCAGTCGTTTCAACAACTCTGCCATTTCCGCTTCAGATGATGCAAAGAGGATGATGACATCTGCATATATGCTGATTTAATTTGATAAACTTGTACTATATTTTATCACAATTTATTAAATCATTCAGACGACCACGGTTCTAGTAAAATTATTTATTTAAAGTTTAACTATTTTTTTTATTACAGTAAGGAACGAGACGGGCAGGACGTTCAGCTGATGATAATTGATACGCTCTGCCCATTAAAATGTAGCCCACTCAGGATTCTTGAAAAACCCAAAAATTCTGAGGGGCACTACAATTATTGCGCTCGATACCTTGATACATAGGATGTTAAGTCTCATGTGCCCAATAATTACACTAGCTACGGCGCCTTTCAGACCGAAACAGTAATGTTTACAAATTACTGCTTCACGGCAGAAATAGCTGCCGTTGTGGTAGCCATAATCTAGTCGGCATCCTGTTAAAAGGAGCCTCCCACTGGAATGTAATGTAATGATAACTTTAGAATGTTAAACAGTTAGATCACTTCAGTTTTTACGGCCTAAATTTTTACATGTATATAATAGCTTGAACATAGTTTCTTACCACTGGGAAGTGTTTTTGCATAGGATGCCAGCTAGATGGGGTGGTCTTCCTGTCGTCAAGAAGAAAGATGCATGAACTATTGTGTTTCGGTTTGAAGGACGCCGTAACTAGTTAAATTAATGGGCTAATGAGACTAAGAGTTCTCGGTTAAATCAAGCTTTCAATCAATCAGACACTAATTGTTGAATCCTGAGCGCCACTTTATGAAAAAGATTTAAAAAAATATTCAAATCAATCAATCAAAATCACTTTATTCATGTAGGTCACGGAAATGAAAGTTAAATTTACTGCCACTTCGTAAAGGGTTGAGCTAATGAGAAAAAGTGGCAAGAATCTCATTGCCGCTCTTTTAAATCAACATTTACAAGTTCATCGTCTTACAAATCATTTCAATTACATAGTGATGCAACAAAAAGACTCAAAAAAAAATACAAAAATAATACTTTAATTGACAGACGCCAATTCACCAAAACAGGAATTTCATATTTAAAAACCCCTGTTATTGATTTCTCTTTTTGTAAATTTTATTTCGAGCTGTCGTTCAATATGGCGATTTATGTCCATCAAATAAATGTCAATAACACTCAAACTAACGCAGCCCCTATTGGCTTTTATTTTTTGAAATATTTTAAGGTCAGATATTGAAGTATGATTTATGAAATGTGTACTCTTTTATCTCCAACTAACCAAGTACCCATTTAAAAACGTATATTGAATAAAAAACTTTGTAAGTTGTTTAACTTTGAATGATCAAGTGTATGTATATATTTTTTCAGACAATATTTCGTCATTTAAACTTACTTTATTTCATTTATATTCATAAAATAAAAAAATATATTTATAGCCATAAAGTATATTTCATTATATTCTATATATATACATAGTTATGTAATATAATGAGAACACTGATCGTATCGACATGAAACTACCACTATTCGATGCGAAGTTTATCCTAGATGGTTTATGACTACTTATTTTTTTATTGTTTTTGTAATAAGATGAATAAAATTTAATTTATTTCCTTTCCAGCAAAGCTGGCGGGAACGGCTAGTTATTAATAAATTTAAGTTTAAGTCTGTTTTATATAATTGCTTCATGATGCACGTTTTCATTATTATAAAATACAAGTGGACCCAACTCACGTTGTCCTGTACACACGTCTTAAATTTGAAAATCGGTCCAGCCGTAAGGAGGAGTTCACTAACAGACACATGAGCAGGAGATTTATATTATATGGACGGAATTGAGAATGTAAACCAATCTCAAATTCACTGGAACACACAAAAAATCATCAAAATCGGTCCAGCCGTTTAGGATGAGTTCAGCTACAATAGACGCACAAAAGAAATATATATATATTAAGATTTCTTATTCATTTATGTTTAACTCAATTTAATATTTTCCGATAATTTTTGCATACAATTCAATACAATTATTGTGTTTTTGTATGTTTTTGAAATGTGTGTAACACATATAATTAAGCCAACACTTAGAATTTATTATTTATTGTAATAATATTATGCTATTGTTAGTGTTTTTCTTATTGGTGTTAAATAAATAATTAATATTCCATTGATAAAAAAAACTTTCGTCGTAAGAGTCGAAGTCAAATTCAAATTCAAATTCAAATATTTTTATTCAAAATAGGATTTATAATCACTTATTGAACGTCAAAATCTACCACCCATTCAAAAGAGACTGCCTCAGACCTGAGAAGAATGGGCGCAAGAAACTCAGCGGGCTTTTTTTTTATATAAAATATGGATTACAATGTAATATCGTACAATAAACAATAATAATTAAAGAGCCTGAGGGTGTTCGCTTTAATCCCAGTCCGTCTTTAAGAAAATCGTTTATGCTATAATAACCTTTCCCACACAAACGTTTTTTAACAATTCTTTTAAATTTCGTAACACATTTGTTTTGTACATTTTCTGGGATCATATTGTAGAAGCATATACATCGCCCAACAAAAGACTTACTAACTCGACCCAACCGAGTAGTAGGCATAACAAGTTTATGTTTGTTCCTCGTGTTAACATTATGAATGTCACAGTTTCTAGAAAATTCCTCAATGTGCTTATGAAGCAACAGTCAAAATGTTTATTTCTTTAAATTTTTCTCTTAATGATTCTTTAGGACCTAGGTTATAAATCGCGCGAATAGCCCTCTTCTGCAGCACAAAGATAGTATTAATATCGGCCGCACTGCCCCATAACAATATACCATAGGACATAATACTATGAAAATAACTAAAGTATACTAATCTCGCCGTATGTATGTCAGTTAACCGTTTGATTTTCTTAACCGCATATGCTGCAGAACTAAGCCTATTCGCCAATCCTTCAATATGGGGGCCCCACTGCAATTTGGAATCAAGAGTAATGCCAAGAAATATAGCAGATTCCAGTGGTTTTACCACCTCTCCATTTAATAAAATATTCGCATCTACATTTTTGACATTTGGCGCGGTGAATTTAATATATTTGGTTTTATGATTATTTAACAATAAGTTATTGGCGCTAAACCAGTACACGATGTCAGATAGAGCATTGTTTACTTCGTCATATAAAACTTGGCTTCGTTTCACTTTGAATATAAGTGAAGTGTCGTGTGTGTGAAAGTCGTTGGAGTCTTGATCTTTGATCTGACGAATGAAAAAACTGTTGTAAAGGTAACTTTAACATAATATTCTTAATAATACTACAGATTGGAAATGGAGTACCGCCGTCATGATATTATTTATAAGAAATTTTATTGTGATTAATATTTAATTAAAAGCTGAGTTTCTGGCTTTCTTTCTTCTCACATCTAAAGTATAAGAATACGAATGGGTGGTTGTTTTTTTACGTATAATAAATAATTATAATCTCATTTTGTAGAAAGATATTTGAATTTATAATAACGTGATTTCGCGCAATACCAAAGTGTCCCGCTGTTCGCAGAATATCGGTTTCTTGACAATTTAAAAACTATTCACAACTGCCTCAATTGATTTAAAAAAAATCTATGCAATAGTTAGACTACTCAGTAGTTAGTGACACTGACGAAAGCCTAAGTAAGTTTGGGTGCCGGGTTCGCATCCCGGTAGGTGTTAACGTCTGTATGAATCAAATCAAAATAACTTTATTCGTGTAGGTCAAGTAAATGTCACTTATGAATGTCAAATGTTTTCTTTTCTTTTTACATACCAGTGGGTGGCTCCTTTGCACTGGATGCCGGCTAGATTATGGGTACCACAACGGCGCCTATTTCTGCCGTGAAGCATTGATGTGTGAGCATTACTGTGTTTCGGTCTGAACGGTGCCGTAACTAGTGAAATTACTGGGCAAATGAGACTTAACATCTTATGTCTCAAGGTGACGAGCGCAGTTGTAGTGCCGCTCAGAATTTTTGGGGTTTTTCAAGAATTCTGAGCGGCATTGCATTGTAATGGAGCAGGGCGCATCAATTACCATCAGCTGACCGTCCTGCTCGTCTCGTCCCTTATTTTCATAAAAAAAAACATTTACCACTACTTCAAAAGATTGAGCTTTAATGAGATGAAGAGGCAAGAAACTCATTGCCACTCTTTTAATTCAACGTTTATAGCTTCACCGTTTTACAAACCATTTCTATTATAAAGTATGTAAAGTGGTGCAACAACAATACTCAAACGTAAAATACTCAATGTCTTACACGAGTAAATAAAAATATTTACTTTGTTAATTAATAAGCCCGTTCACGAGCATAACTCATCGACCAGCTATCGCTTTTATCGACTATATTTTAGGGAAGGGAATGACTCGCTCCATGACACTACCATAAGCAGTCACATTAGTGGGCATTACGAAGCCTGTCAAGATAACTCTACCAAATAAAAAAGAATGTTCATCTACATATTGAGCAAAACTGATTAAATATATCTACACAAATAAAATTTGAAAACAAAATTTTATGAACAACGTGGGACTCAGATCCACGACCTCTGGTGTTCGGTGCTAGTGCTCTGCCAACTGAGCTAACCATTCGAGTGACATGTCGTCATAAAATCTTGCATGCTTTGTTCAACTCTCAGGTTGTGGCTTCAGTGCAGAGTACAATATGACCAATTTCTTTAAATTTGCATATAATTCAAAATTGATAATATATTTTATTCAGATTAATTAAAAGCTCATATCCTTTAGGCCAATACATAGCCATGCTTTCTTATAATTGAAGTAATCTTTTAAATTGTTAAAAAAGAAATTCTATAAGTGGTTTAAAATAGACTTTGAACTTGTTGAGAGACATTTCCATTACAGGCAATGCTTATTATGCCTAATGAGGCTAGACAATAATATGTTTAAAATTTGTCAATAAAAAAAATTGTACTACATTCTTTATTACGAAGCTTCATCTGAATTCTTCTGCGTTCTTTTTGCTACGCAAATTATGCCACGTGCTACGTGCTACGATTATACAGTACTACGTACATCGTAGTGTAAATGTATAAATATTCGATTACTACGGGACTTCTGGGCTACGATTCCTTTGTTCTACGGTGATCAGTGGCAACAATGCTATTTTTTAATCTAATCGAATAGCCTGCCTGAAACTGGTATACAATTTTTTAATATATATAAGACAAGAGAATTTACTAAATGAAATAACCCAGTGGAGTACAATATATCACTATCTATAGATATATAATGTATTATGTTTAAAAAAACTCACATTATTTTTAGATCAGTTCGCCACTACTTCGTATTATTATAAAATTTATTCCCTCGTTTTTGATCACAAAAGAACATTTAACAGTTGTGGAAATAAAAAAAAACATTTATTCTTCCTACATAGCGTGTGGATTAATATACTGGTGGCAATAATTAGATTAAAAGCATTTTTATGGAAGAGACACACGACCACATAATACGTTACAGAAAAGGTTTTGTTCAAAGTTTATTTACATTTAATTACAGTATATATGTACCATTTAACATTTTATATCTAATAGGAATTGACATGATCCAGTTGCTGTAGAAGATATCAGTAGTCTTTTCTTGATTTTAAGTGTGCACTACTTAAGTATTCTGAAGAGATAGAAACAGATGGAGATCTGAAGGTCACAGCTATATGACGGATGCATTACCACCTTCAGCCATACTCTTACTATCCAATAATTCAATTTAGGATAGCTTTCTCTAAACTTATTGATCTTATCTCAAATCATTAGCTTAGGGACTCGATACGATCTTACTTCCCGGAGGTAATAGCTGTTAGTGACCTTTGTGTGAGTTAACCTGGGTTTTACCAGTCCGTATAACATGAACCACTTTTGACCACGATCTCTTCAAAAGGGGTTCAGTTTCATTACGTCCCAATAAAGAATCGCAAATTATATAATAATAATAATAATACCTAGGTAACACTGATAATGTTTAGAAAATGAAGAACGGCTTAATGTAGAAAGTTGCCAATACTTTTATTGTTTTTCGATGTTATCTCCGTTCCTCTCAACACATCGTCGCATTCCATGGAACCACTGAGAAAAGCAGAAGGCCCATTCTTCCTTAGGGGTCTCTTCCATGGCATTTTCGTATGCTTCCACCGCATCTTAAGGGCTCGTAAAGCGAATACCTCAAATTTTATCTTTAGTTCTTGGAAATAATTAAAAGTCGCAGGGCGCCAGGTCAGGACTGTATGGCGGTTGACTCATTATTTCGACACCTGCCATAGTCAAATATTCAATAGTCCGTTTTGCGGAGTGCGCTAAAGCATTGTCGTGGTGAAGGAGGATCCTGCTTCGAGGGCGCTGCTGTCGAATTTTTTCCAAGACAACAGGCAAACAGCGATTGACATACCAGTCTGCAGTAACTATCTTTCCATCTTGTAGCACAACTGTCGCGAAATTACCTTTCCGATCAAAGAATGAGGCAATCATCTCTTTTCCTCGACTTCTTCCGTTCTTTCCTTAGTTGGCTGATCCTCGAAAAAAAACACCCACTGAGCTGGATGTCTTTTTGTTTCGGGTTCTTAGAATAATATCCAGCTTTCATTACCTGTGACGATGTCAAATACAGCATTTGAGTCACCGCCCTGGAACTTATCTAACATTTGGCGACACCAGTCCATGTGAAAATGTTTCTGGTCGTCGGTTAAAGTATGGGGAATTCATCTGGTATAAAGCTTCCTGACGCCTAAATGTAATATTATTTGAACTTTACTTATACCAATGCCTAGACTTATCTGCTGATAGGTCACTCTCTTATCCTCCTCTATCATGCGTCGCACAGCACTGATGTTCTTCAGCATCTTCAGTAGTCGCTGTTAAAGGAAGTCCCTCACGCGGATCATCATTAAGATGGCTACGTCCACGCTCAAACTCGTTAAACCAATTGTAAATAGTGGCACAAGATGGGAACTTTTCACGACTTCATCAAGAAATGCTAATCGCAGCCTTTCATAGCTTTTTTGTTGAGTAAGCCCACACCAAAAGTCATAATAAATCATTGACTGAAAATTTTCTCCCGTAAGGTTCACGTGCAACAAGAGTTTTAGATTTGCCGCCAATTCACAAAAACAAATGACAAATGAATGCAACCTAACCTGACGAATGAATGGTAATAGTGGTAGTAATGTAGTATACATTAGGTTATCAAAGAGTTCTAAAATTGAAATTCAAAAAAAGTTTCCATTAGCAATGTTTCTAACTGGCCAGTTCTAAACATTTTCACTGTTACTCACGAATCGACACATTCTTACACAAATTATCTTGCCCCGAACTAGGCATAGCCTGTACTATGGGTAGAAGACAACGATATATTTAATTCAATATACTTACTTAAACATACATAAAATGATTCGAAAAAAAAACATTATTATTAGTACACGGTTCAAGAGATTTCTTTCAGTGGGCTAGTGTGGCGCCCAAATATTGACCTATTTGTGTGCCTACACTTCTTCTATAATGGGGCTACCATAGCGATGTACATCGTTCAAATTCATTCTTGAATTCAGGAATTTCGGAATGTGCTACTTTTACTGACACATTTTTGCATTCGATCTTATAGAAACGTGTGATTGTATTAAAATAGAAAATGCACAACAATACTAACAATACCTTGGGCTTGTGATTGATAATAGACTCAATTGGGGACCTCATATAAACCATTTCTGTGCTAAATAACGTTCGGTCCTTTGTAAACTTGCAGTTTATATTCCTAAGATTATTAGGATTAAGTAGTTACAGAAGAACGTACAAGGATAATATATACAAATTACAAAAAATAATCCTTTAAATTTTCGTACCAAATTATTTTCAAACACAAAGAAAATACGGAACTTGTGCTATTTAAACATTGCAAGGTTATAAATATCTTTAATAAAGTTATGTTCTGCATATCATCAGAAATAAATCCTTATTATTACGACTCCCATAGAGATTCAAGTAATACATAAATATAAAAAATATTTCATCGTTAAAATATATTTTTTTTTACAAAAATCCTTCATTAATATATTTTTATCTGCTAGTAGCTAAGTAGACAACTAATGTTCTTATTTATAATAGTAAACCTTTAGTCGATAATTAATTTTATTTGCTTTTTATTGGTTACTATACTACTTTTAACTATGTTGTTATAACTGTAATTGAAAATTGTTCTTTTCTTTTTGAATATTTATGTAATTTAATTTTAAGCGGCTACATACACAGGTTAGCTTCTGAAAGTATAAGTTCGTGTTATTATTGTATTTAATTAATTTTAAGCTTTGTATATTAACAATGTATATTAAATAAATAAAATAATAAATTATGTTGAATAAATTCCCAAACTTATTTCACAACTTGCGTTGCATTTTTTCCATTTAAATAATACAATTAAAAAAAGTATCAAATTTCTTCTTTAGATTCACTCATTTTGAGAGAAATTAGCCAGATACAAATAATACAGGCAAAGAGATTTAATTTCAAGTCTATGCATAGTATGTATTTGCGAAAAGACCACAAAGCAAAGTGCCCTAAAGTTATTTACCTGCATGTTAACGTGTGTTTATGTGATGGTTTAATGGTCAGTTGGTTTCATTAATTTGTTATTTGATTTGTCTGCACTGCATTTCGATGTTTACTGACGTGAGAAAAGGATTTCGTAGGGAAATTGAAATAATAAATCGGCTGACACGATGGGTGGTTGTCGGACTTTTTACGGTATTGGGTCTCCTTTTGTAAGACCCTGTCTCTGACAAACCTTTGGTATACTCTAGAAACCGTAGAAGCCTCCCCGTACGATTTCACAATTTGAGCGGAATGTTCTTTAGTAGGCATAAATACTTATGGTTGCGAAATATTTGTTGAGTTTAAAAGACTTATCATTAATATTATTGTTAAAATTTAATCGCAAATAAAAAAGAAACAAAAACAATGAATTTAAAAAAATTAATCTAATAACACACGAATTTGAGACTATGCTTAAATTATATTTTGTCGGCAAAAATTATATATAAGTATTTTAAATTTTTTCTATTGGTTTTTTTATGATTAATCGACAGTCTTGAAACTTTTATTAGGCTTAATCTAATAAGTTTGCTAACTTACCAAAATTTTTAATTAAATTAAATATTAATTTGCAAGTAGTACAGTTAGCAGCTTATGAGTCCGTCAGTGGATTTGGGTAAACTCTTTGGCGCGCGATCATTATTAGTACTCGTTTATGTCGCGCCCGGTAACACTTACTGCTTGAGAACTACATAATCGATACCTAAATGGAAAATATAATGTACGTTTTATTTTTCAAATCTTCTGGGTTCGATTCCTGAACTAAGTACTATTTATTTTTTCATCTAATCTGCAACAACAGATGTCACACCAATTTTACTTTAATTGAAATAACACGTACAATTACAACATTTGCAAAATGTTCCTTTTATTATTTAAATAAAAATCAGTTAAAATATACAGTGTAACAGATGAAAAACAATAACATTCAATATTTCCACGAAATGTTTCGGGAAATTATTTATGAAATTCGAGATGCGAGCGTATTATAACATACCTAACGGTACAATAATTGTTCAATATTGTCGTGAAGAGTTACTAACCATATAGACAGAGTCTAGTTAATTGTTTCTATGGATATTAGGTTTATAATTTTTTCTATTGTATATAAAGACAAACTATCGTGATAAATATATAAGTGATCACTGCCGCCCAATATGGGCAACTCTTGCAGTACGACAGGGATCACAGGAGTGTTGCCGGCCTTTTAGATTTCTCTCGTACCAGAAGTCGGTGAGTCTTCTCCTGGGCTGCCTCGTGTAGAAGCGAAACATATTGTGTGAAATTGTTTGATGTGTTAATTATTAGGATGATTTCAGCGGGCGCCGATTCTTCAGTGGATGACGCGTATAACTCTAAGCCCTTGCGATACGGATTTAAGTGTATTCTGCATGTAGACTAATAAATATTAGCGGTATAAACATCTAAGATAACTCCTAACAATTAGATAATTATGGATTTCTGCAAAATAACGCCTTTAATAAATTTTCTTTTGGATAGGGTGTGCGCACGTGTGTCGACATTCATTCCATATTTTGGTTGTGGATGAAAGGAAATACCTTGACTACCGCACTGTGGACGTACGCTATATGTACCCGCGCGAGTTCTAAAAGATCAGGTGACCCGTACGCTCATTTGTCAAAACTAACAACAAACAAAGTGCTATTATTAGATTTTTAAAGTGATACTTTTATTACATCGTCTTAAACTTTTTCGTCTGTGTGTTGCATGTCGCGTGACGGTTGGGCGGCGCCTATAGTTCGCAGCAGCTGACCGTGTAGTGTATAAGACTATTACTCATTTGTGCCAGTGCTCCACGCTATTTTGTTTGTTTTTCATTATTTCCCATTATCATTCCAATTTTCCAAGCATAAAATTAAGATTGATAAAGCGATTCTTATACCCTTAATAGGAAAATATTACTAATATATTAATATTATTCCAAAAACTTTTCGTTAAATGTCTATAATGTGAAATATAGTTTCCCTTTACCGTGGTTTCATAAAACCACACAATCCTTTTTTTTCTTCATAATTTTAGTCCTCGTTTCTTACCAAATTTCATAATTCCAAGACTTTGTGGAGTACTGAATTATACTTATAGGTTTTGATTGACTGGGAAGATAATATATACCTTAAATTAACACTTCTTTTTACTAGAAGAAGAGTTATCTCCCCCAGCCCTTTCAATTAATAAATATGACTGTCATGCAATTTTATTATAAAAAAGAGCCGTTAATCGTAAATCTTACGTCTGAGGCATATCTTTTCGAAGGGGTGGTAAATTCTGACGTTAAATAAGTTATTTATATATTGTCCTCTGAATTAAAATTTGAAATCGGATTATTGATGATAGATTTTTAAATATTCATCGAACTAAAGAGGTTATTATCAACTTTATACTTGTATGTGTTCTTGAGTAATAGGGTGCCAACAATGTGAGCCTATCTTCTTCTCGGTTCAATTGTTTATAGCTGAAGGTCATATTCACTCTGATCATAGTTTGAGTCACGGTTTTAACCAGGTTTCTCCAGGCTGTACTATGCTCAATTCGGCACGTGTTTCGCCTCTACACGAGGCATCCTCAGAAGATGTTGACTCGCCAAACTCTGGTACGAGACTAGTGAGTCTGAGAGATACCTCGTGAGAAGCGAAACACCTGTCGAATTGTGTAAAGACAAATATTGGCGGAATTAACACTTAAGAAAACTTAATTATGGATTTCCGCAAAGCCTACTTCAATAAATTGCCAGTAAGTTTAACAACTTGGTCTGACCACCTGATGATGTGTAGTCGTTTGGTCGTTTCCCCTCCACTTTATCTAACACCATCAGCTTGTCCTGGCTTTCAGAATGCCTTCAGGCAATGTGCCCGAAGTTGACAAAGCCACGCTGGTAGCAGTTTATTGTTAGTGGTCCGATATCATCATTTGATTCATCTTTTAGAATAAGGTACCAGTGGGAGGCTCCTTTGCACAGGAAGCCGGCGAGATTATGGGTACCACGGCGCCTATTTCTGCCGTGAAGCAGTAGCTAGGGATATGACTGGGCAAATGAGACTTTACATCTTATGTCTCTTATGCTTATGTTTTTGAGTTTTTCAAGAATCCTGAGCATTGTAATGGGTTGGGCATGTCAATTACCATCAGCTGAAAGTCCTGCTCGTCTCGTCCCTTATTTTCATAGAAAAAAGGTAAAAATAAACATTTCCTCCTAGCTCCGTCTATCAAATTCCTTGTCCGTAGCCATGTCGCTACCAATGTATTGTATCAAAACATTTTATTTCCAAATAAAAATGGCGAGGATCCATGTAGGTACTCGATACGAATGATAAAACATCTGGAACGCTAATTGAAATGAAATGTTATGGAAAATTAAATCACTTGAAACGTTACGTAACATATAAACAATTTTCTGTTCATAAAATTACCAAATGTAAGATGAAAGAAGTAACTCAAGCGTTTTTATCAGTATCATTTTTCATTCTTTTCTTCTTTGATGTTCAATATTAAAAGTTATGATGAGAATAAATTGAAAGAAGATACGACATGAGTACCTTCAAAATAGGCGAGAACACCTGACGGCAGGCAACGCTCCTGCGATTCCTCTGGTGTTGAAGAATGTGGGCGGCGGTGTTCACTTAACATCAGATGACCTGCACGCTCGTTCGCGATCTTTTCCAGATATACAAAACTGACTGAGTCACCAATTACGACTTTATTTAGTTTGAAGATTCTTATGTAGATGCATGTGCATTTGTGTCTGTATTAAAGAGTTTGAATAAATATATTTAGGTAGATCTCCTTACATAAATATTACTTTTTATAAGCCCGGAGTCATTAAGAGAAATTTTAAATACATAAACATTTTAACTGTTGCTTCTCAAAATATTCTTTATAATGTTACGCATACTCATAAGCGCATTAGAGAATTTTCTAGAAACTGTGATAATCATAATGTTGCACCAGGGTCTAACATAATCTTGTTGTGCCTACCACTCGGTTAAGCCAGGTGCTTAAGTCCTTTGTTACGCGATGTATATGCTTATGATCATAAACTTTCGAATGGGTGGGACATTCTGTGTAAAATAAGTGATTTTAAATCCTATTTTGAATTAACAATATTTGAATTATTATTTGAATTTGATTTCAATAAATTGATAAAAATGGTAGGCTTCTTAGGACAGGATGGCAACCAGGCCACAGCGGCGCCATTTTCTATCCACAACCATGGCGTAAGCACAGTGTTCAATTTTCAATTTCAAATTTTCTTTGCTTTAGATAAGGCTCATTACAGACTTATTAGCTAGTATGTGTAACCTAGTCAGTAAATATAATAAAAATTTTAATTACATATTTTTTAAAAGTTTCAAGACTCATTTAAAATTTATAAAAGGATATTATTATTATAAAGTTACTTAAAGGTGAATAAAACGTTTTCATTATGAAAGCTTTATAAATGAAATGCTACCAGCATTTCATTTATAAACCAAATTGTAATTATTAGAATAATTATTAGTAACATACGCATAGGTGATGCGTAGGTATAGTTGTGACAAGAAACAGCGAGATAGCAAACCGGTTCAATAGAGTCGAGCAAGCACGCAAACTGGCCAGACCCACCCGTCTCAGTTAGAAAAGTGTAAGTAGGCAGTGAGACTTAACATCTTATGTCTCAAATGATGAGAGAGAAATGATTCACAAATTTGGGTAAAAATGATGCATAATTCGAAAATTTTAAACATATCGGTACGTGGCGGGAATTGAACCATCTCGCTCTCCCAAGGTTTTGTAGAATCTCAACTAACTTGCATGACTTAATAACCAATAAAGTATACCTACTTTCTACCGGTAGCCAGACTTATTGATTTCATGAAACGGATTAAAGATGAATTATAATATTTTCTCTCGAAATAACGTCACGTTTTATGAATATAATGCAATTGCCGTTAACTTAAAAGCTAACTCAAACCTCACATTTCAAATAAACTTATTTGTATGCATTACCGCCGCTCACACCGAAAACAGTATTATAAGATCGGATTCATAATGTGTACGTCCTTTACTTAACTTTGGTAGATTTAATAGAAAATTTTATATAATTAAATGTTTGATACGAAGTTGGCACTGATAATATAACTCAAATTCAAATATATTTATTCAAAATAGAATCATCACGTCTTGTTGAAAGTCTAACACAACAACCCGTTAAGAAATGAATGCCTCAGAGATCGGTGCTTATTTCTGCCGTGAAGTAGTAATGTGTAGTGTATTTCATCTGAAGGGCGCCGTAGCTAGTGAAATTACTGGGTAAATGATACTTGCCATGTTATGTCTCAATGTGACGAGCGTAGTTGTAGTGCGGCTCAGAGCAGCACTACATTGTAATGGGCAGGGCGTTGCATCCTGCTCGTCTCGTCCCTTAGTTTCATAAAAAACAAGATCTGAGGAAAACGGAAGAACAAGAAACTCAACGAGTTTCTTCTTTTCTTTAATAAAATTTCGATAGAATAAAATTTATAATTTAAATAGCCTAACGGCGGTCACTCCATTCGCAATCTGTCGTATCATTAAGAAAGTAATTTTTGTTATAGTAACCTTTACCACACAAACGTTCTTTAACAATTCTTTTGAATTTCGTAATACTACATTTGTTTTAAACATTATCTGAGATCTTATTGTAAAAGCATAATTTTCGTTTTATCCGAGTAATCCAAATATGACAATTGATTTAAAAGCGTAGAGACGATTAAAGAATGCGAGGGAGAAAAACATCTCCATCGAACTTAAACAAAATGAACAAAAAAAAGGTAAGCAACTCTATTGTAATTGTAACTGATTTTGATTGACAATTCGTAAACAGTCAACCACGGTTTTCATTAGGTCCTAAGTATTTTTAATATTAAACTAGTACATATTGAGAAATCAAAATCGGTTACACCGGGCTGTCAGATCTTCTATACACAAGTACATTACTTGTCTTCCATACCTCAAGGACTTATTATATAGCCATATGGCCTAAATATCGATACCTCATTATATTCTCGTTTCACGGAATATACCGTTAATTACTTTTTTGTTAACTAGGAAACCATAAAGCAATATTTCTCGTATAGATGAAAGCCATCATAACTTGTTTGACTTTGTTAAAATTGAGGACTTTTTGAAATGTTACCTTAGGAATAAAATAACATACTATTTTCCTGAAAATAGCTTTTTACCACACGTCCGCGGAACGTTCTTTTGCCACCCTCGGTTTATTTGACGTTTGCGTAAAAATTCATTTAGACAATACGGGATGGAAAAAGGCCATTTAAAAACCTCGTGCCTGCAACCATTTTGGGTGGCATTTTATACGCGGTTAATAATGGATTACTTCCCTCCTTAGTTGCGTAGTATATTAATATGTTTTATTCGCCGATTGTATGAAATGAAATTATTCTCGGTCAAATTTTTTTATACGCACAAAAGGGCAAACAATAATTTGTGTATCACTCAGCATTAACAAATGTGCCGTACGGGAGCAAAGAAAAGGCTTTCGGTTCGAACTATAATAATTAAACAATACAATTAATAGAAAAGAAAAATAATAGGATTCGTCTTTTAAACTTTCAATAATTTATTTATCAATTACAAGTTTGTGTTAAATATAAAATCTTGTATTTTACCGTACATGATTCAAATATTAATTCTTACTTTAATGGAATAGTTTGTGATAGTACGAAATAAGGTACATTTACCCTTATGGCGTATTTAGGTGACCCACTTCCAGCCCTCCTGGGAGTGACGTAGTCGGAGCCCTATCACCCGTGGTGCACTGCAATCAAATCACGGCTTTTTAGATCGGGCTCCCCTAAATCGCTCATTAAACCCCATAAATAACAGGGACATAACCGATACTGTACTTATATGAATTTTCATTTTTATGGTAAATGCTAAAATCATTATATTTTATGAGGAAGGCAATGTAGGGGTCAACGAATGGAAAGTAATTACTGCCCTGGTGCACTCTAATATTAACTAAGTAATTACACAGCTTTGCCAGCCTTTAGGGATAACACAGTTAGATATAACCTATAAAACTTATAATATATTAACACGTAGAAATCTATGTAATCCTTTTAAAGGATATTGCACTTTGAAGCATAAGACGTAAGTTGCGACATTCGTTATTTTTTTCTTGGTTTCTTCGTCCATTATTAGGACAGGCAAAGGTTTTAAGCCCATACAGCCCTATTCATTATTTAATAATTAATTGTCAAAGCAATCTTTGCAACATTTTTTCAAAATTGCTCTTTCTAAAAATGTAGAATAACTCGAGGAATAAATCATTTTAATGATTTTTTGCTTTGTGAGGCCAAAGAAGTATAACTTCTTCCGTGTATACATAAGTACACACATACTCTTTTTAACTGGGATAGTATATCGATATCCTAATCCAAAAACATACAGCAATAATATTTATATTCAAATATGGAACGGTTAATGTATGTGTTAGTATCGACTGCGATTCAGGTACTTCGCAGGAATTGTTTTTTAGAATGAGAAAATCTTTTATGAAATTTAACTAAGATTCTGCTGGTCGATTCTTTTTATTCCTGTACTATGAAACGCTCTTTGCATGAAACTGAGCTGATCCATATCAGAATAAACATCAAAATGACTCTCTGTTATGGACAACTTCCGCTTGACCAAAAAAATAATTGCGTTAAAATTGTTTTAACTAAAAATGAGCAAATCTGAGGAACCCTCAGACAGTTTTTCTGTATGTCCGGGAGATTAGGATATGCTTCACTGAGTTAAAAAAAACACACTGTATATTGTAGGAAGATCTGAAACAACAAACTTTTTTATACAATATATGATGCTTTAGCCGGACCGAAACTTATAAAACAGCTTTTTTAATATGACTAGCTTATGCCAGCGACTTCACTTGCATTAAATGTCGCTTCGACGGGAATTCCTAAAAACATCAGGATAAAATGTGTGTGAAAAAATTCATGTCCCATTTTTGAATGGAGAGTGTTTTTTTTCTTTGCGGTCACTAAACAAAACCAAACTGCGATGCCCTACGCAACATTAAATTAATTAAGTAGTCTAAAAAGCTACGTCAATAATTTTAAACACCTGCACTTGCCTAAATAATTGTTAAATTAAATATCAAAGTTTTTTTTACAACGGCAACATTACAATTAGTCTTATCGAGCCTTACGTCAACATGATTTAATTATGTTATCTGCCTTCTAATGTCAACGTCAAAATGTTTGTATGGCAAAAGCCGTAGATAGTAGAGAGTTCATCTTCTATCTACTGTAGATAGAGGCCTACTCTCAATTTGACATTTTTGACTATCACTTGAAAGATGAAGCTTTGGAAAACAAAAATAAAAATCTGGACTTAGTTATACTGCCTGTACAAATAGGATACTTACAAAAAGGATGTTTATTTATTTTAAAATGAAAAAAAGCAATATAAATAATAAAACATACCAATTTTTCTACACTAAAACAATAAATTCATCGAATCCATACAAAAATAATCATAAAAAATAAAAGTTTTAGATTTTCAAATTTGTGAAAACGCAGGTGTTTAAAATTATTTTAATCATCACAAAAGCTAGATCGGAAGGCCTAAATCTAAATAACTTTCAATTATAAAGTTTAAAAAATAAATATATTAAAGACCACTTACGAACAAGTCTTATCATGGTTGGTTGTGTAGTTAAGGCGTTAAAGCATAAAAAATCAACTTACATTAACAATGTTATAGTTAGGTTTGAAAATTTCCAGTTTTCTTTTTTACCGCTACGTTTCCACACAAAAAACAACCAGCCTAAACACAAATAGGCTATCATTTACGCAATCTTCATATTCGAACTACACACCAATTTTCATCATGATTGTACAAGTTGTTCTTGGGAAAAAAGGATACAGAAACCCTGTCTATAGATTGATACAGTACTAGCATATAATATTATAACGATTACAGTAATTGTATGTTCATTATCAGTGTTAGTATATTATAGTCCATTCAGTTTCATAGAATAAATAAGTTTAATATTTTATTCGTAGATTAAAGATTGGTCTCCGCTGCTCTCCAAATAGATACTGCACTAACTAATAACGGCAACTCTTGGGTGTGTGCGTGGCAACTTTACACTCAATGGCATTTTTCAAATTTTGTAACATACGCTTCGTGTTTTTGTGTTACATTGCAGTATTGTTACACATAAAATACAAAATACTTACTGATGATATGTGATCCCAGTGCCTTTCTTATTTCTTGTAGTTTTTTTTTTCCATTGTTTTACTACGAATCCCGATATTACAGTTTCAATTATTAGCAAAGTTTAACAGAACATGTGGCACGTCAACGTAGGGCATAGATTTCCTTTCCGCACTTTGCGACTAAACCTGCGGTATCTAAATGGAGCGCAGCGGAGAGCAATTCTTGATCTAAGAAAAATATTTAAGTAATTGACTAGATTATCATAATTGTTATTTTGTAGCAATAACATATGTCATACCAAATATTGTATAAATTACATTTTTTTAGGAGTGCAAAAAAGAATACTGACAGAGATTCTTGCGCCGTTCTTCCTAGGAGCTCGCCATTTGTTGATTAAAAATTTAATAGTCGTCAAAAAGTATTCAAAAAGAATCTATTTTGAGAAATAAAATGCCTATTTATTTATGCCTTTCATGTATGCAACTAGCAAGCTTAATCCAAAGTTAGAGAGAGGCATGAAAAACGACAATAGTCAAGATTCAATGTACCTCATTCCCTTTCTCTAAGCCGGCAAAGAAAAACCAGTTTCTTTTGACACACGTCGGCGTTGTCCCAAGAGGGACCTGCATAGCTTGAATACAGCATCTTCTATGATATCGTCTGCATAGCAATGTGCTTGGGAATATACAACATCATACCATTGATACAAGAAAGAAAGAATGTGTGAGAATTCCTAGGGGATCTAGTGTTCATGCACAAAAACAAAATATGAAACAATAATAGTTACGGAACATAGTACGTAGCGTATGTTCTACAAATTCAATTCAAAATATCTTTATTCACTGTAAAACTTTATAAGTTACTAGCTGACCCAGCAAACGTTGTACTGCCGATATTAAAATCGCGATACAAAAGTAACTGTTGATCGCAGATGGGTGAAAATTTTAAGTTGTATAATATATAATCAAACAAATTAAAAAAAAATAAAAAAAAATCGTGTGGACCTCCCTTAACATTTAGGGGGATGAAAAATAGATGTTGTCCGATTCTCAGACCTACCCAATATGCATTAAAAATTTCATGAGAATCGGTCAAGCCGTTTCGGAGGAGTTCAAAGGTTAACACCATGACACGAGAATTTTATATAATAGATTTAGTGTAAGTCAGGATGATGTACAAAAGTTACAATAACATTCAAATGAGTATAACAAAATATTCATTAACAATAAATTCAGAAACATTAATTCCAACTATCTTTATCATTCAAATAATCATTTTCATTACAATATAAATATATAATACAAATATTCACATTACAATATTCCTTAGATGTTAATTTATTTTTTGCGATACATTACAATGTTTTTATTGGTAATATTTTAATATCATTTGGAAGTTTATTATAAAGTATAACACAATCCACTTTAAAAGATTCAGCAATTTTTCGGAGCCTAGTAGATGGAATTGCGAGTTTATGTTTGTTTCGAGTATTGACATTATGTACATCATAATTCTTTTTAAATTGTCTAATATGTTTCTGAGCTTACAGGAGGTTCTCGAATATATACTGGCAGTGTACTGTCATAATATTAATTTCACAAAACTTTTGTCTCAACGGGTCCTTGGGCGCATTTTATACACTGGTCGAATTGCCCTCTTCTGCAGCACAAATACATGTATATATATAGTAATATAAATTAGAATTGACACAGCCGTGTTATTGACAATCAGCCAGTAAGTAGTGAGTTAGTATTAATCGGAACCGCTTACTAAAATAAAGGGTAAATTATATGTTGTATTTCAGTATACTATACTGTATATAACTGTGGAAACTCTTACACAACCTGCAACAGTACCAAACAAAACATTACATTTCAACGTATGTATTCTTTATTCAGTTCTAGGTTAATATCAGGAGAGCACTGTCAAAACTACTTTTCGTGTTTTTTGATCAGACGTCAATTTAACGTAACGTAAATTTCTACAGCAACGGGATCCTGTCATCGAGGACTCTGCTTAATACTTTACATATTGTCTGATATTGCTCGAATATTTCCTATTAATAAATTGTTCATGACCTCGCCAGACAGCCATTGTCAGTAAGGAACACACACTTTGGCAGCTATTTTTACTGTTGTTACATTCATTCATTCGATTACATCTTGGCCAAAACTTTTATTATCCGTTGATTTATTTTACTGCCGTCAATTAAACCTATCCTGTTAGCCGGCCGATTCTTTATCAGTGAGTTTACGATTGTACCGAGTTTTTATCAGAATTCCAAGCGTGATGCGATTACGAAACGAGGCAAACAATTTTACGACATTATTTATCGTTTTATACCGCTCACCAAGCCCTCATTCAGAGCAATAAATTATAATCGAAAAAGCAACCTCTCGGATAGCCAAAAACGTGGAAATTATTGCATATCCAGCGCTGTCAATGTTACCACGTTATATTTTATTTATACCTTTTACGAGTGTTGCCAACCATAAAAAGTTTTTAGTGGGTGTTGTAAAAATGAACAATTTTTTGTTGAAACATTGCTGATAGGTTCGCTGCGTGTAATTTTATTAATGAACAGATTTCGCGCGGTTTTATATATTGGTTCTATCGATTCGATCGGCCGCTAACAAAAGCACGTGTTGCGTTTTTGGATGCAGTGTTTTTAGTTAAAATGTATCTGCTGCATTCACTTAATGACCCTTACACGAAATTTAAGTTTGACTGCATTGTTTTGTTTAACTATACGCGCGAAATCCGAAACATAAATATGAAATAATTTCGTTAGAATTGATAGTTTATCATAATTTTTTAAAGGAATAAGAAGACAAAAGAGTCCACATACAGGTAACCCGATGGTAGGTGATCACCGCAACCCATACTGACTTGTTACACCAGAGTAATTACGAGAGCGGTGGTGACCTTACAAAGCATCAAATAAACGTACATAAGAATTCGAAAACGGAAATCACATTGGTACGTGAATCGCATCGCACCGTGTGGAGAGTCAACAGTTCTACCTATTGCACAACTGACGCTTTTTTTCCAACCTAAGATAAGATAAGAAAAGATAAACTTTATTTACATTGAATAGGTTTCATTACAAGATGGTATAGTACAAATGTTTACAGTTTGCTATTCAGCTCTAAACAAAGTGACAACATGTGACAATTCAAGAATTCACTTACATTATAATATACTGATGTCAATAGAAAAATTTAAGAGTTAATCTAAATTTATATTCGGGTAAATTTTGTACACATTCGGGTATTTTATTAAATAATTTAACACACATTCCGTATGCGTTACGTTGAAGCAATGAAGTACGTTGTGGTCTATCCAAAACCAGTGTATGACCATTTCTGGTGCAGCGTGTATGAACCTGTCTAACAGTTTTAAACAAATTTTTATGTTTTTTAACGAACATGCATGCTTCCAATATATACATGCCAATAAGTGTTAAAATATTCAGCTTACGAAATAGTGGCCTACAAGATTCGTAGGGGGTATACCTAATTTAGCCCGAACACATTGTTTTTGTGCTACGAAAGCTCTTTGAAAATGAGTTGATGAGCCCCATGATAATAAACCATATTTAAGATTCGAGGCTACGTAACGTGTAATATTGAAAGAACGTAACGGAATTTTATGAGTTTATTACAAATCTTGTCTATATAATACAATGTCCTAACATAATACAAATCGCATTAAGACCCTATTCCCTAAGGCTGTATGCTAACTCCTACATTTCTGCATATCAATGACTTTTTTCTTATGTATGAGGGGGCAAACAAGCAAGAGGGTCACGGGAACAAAAGAAGAGGTGTCAAAAGATGTGTTGCCGGCCTTGAAGTATGCTCTTTTCTTGAAGGTCCCTAAGTCGTATTGGTGCGGGAAAACCGCAGCTGGTAATTGATTCCACAAAGTGGCTGTGCAAGGCAAGAAATTTATTGCGAACTAGCTGTTGCCCGAGGCGTCGTCCGCGTGAGTGTTTTAAAGCAGCAAAAATATATATATATACGCCTGCACCTAGCATTGCAATAATATGTAGCCTATAACTATTTTATACCGACCTCTTGTTAATATTGCAAATTTGAATTAAATTTCAGCAGTTCGCGTCGTCGGCGGCAGGAATGAGTGAAACAGCTCTTCGGAACACTTCCCGTGATAAATGCTGTAGAATACAAACAATGAAGTGACTAGTCTCTACGCAACACCAAGTGATCCAGCCTTCACAGAGCACTGGGTCCCCGACAATTCGAGCTGCTCTGCGTTGCACGCGGTCAAATGGATCCTGCTGATACTGAGGTGCGCCAGACCAGAGATGACAGCAATACTCCATGTGGGCCGGCTTGAAGTATTGCCGTGCTCTATTAATGACGCCCAGCTTCTTCGAAGTCAATTTGGCTTTACCCTCTAGATGGCCACGGAATTGGCAATTGCTCGAGATTTCGAGACCCGGTATTCCGATACTAGGCGAGGCTTGCATAAGGTGGCATAGTTATTATGTAGCTACTTAATATATTAAGATATCACAGCTAACAACATTGGCAAATTAAGTTTCAATATTACTGAGACAATACGATTTTTATCTAGCCTTGCCAACCTATTTTTATATTATAGGTATCTTATAATTCTTTGTTTCTAATCATTTATATGTTATCTACTACAAATGTCATTCGTGTTACTATTTTGATATTTTTCAATTCCCACTTGTCCGTTTCTTTATAAAAATAATGTCACACCTGTTAACAAGCTCGCATTCGTCGATTGCCCAATTTATTGCTCTATATTGCTCGCATTGGCCAATTTATTGGAAATTAAAAAGTTTTGCGATGTCGTAACGGCCTCATATACCTTTAACTCGGATACCAGATACCAACACATCGTCAGTTCCTAATCGATTGCATTACCTTTCTCTTCCTGAAGCGTTAAGTCAAGTTTGTTGTTCATTTCTTTTCCAATAATAATTTTACTATCGAACCATATGAATACTTATGAATTCACTTCGTTCTACGAAATGTTGGTAACAATTTAACATAATTTCAGAAAAGTCAAGTTTTAATGAGATGAGAAGAAGTAGCAAGAAACTCATTAACACTCTCGTGATGCGGTTATCAGGGGCTAAGTCCAGACTGTCGTCGAGTGACCCGCCTAACTTGAATCCAATTTTATGCGTGCAACAAAATTAATCAGATTACACATAAATTCGTCCCCTCCTTAACAGTTTGCTAGCAGCTGATACCGCAACATACCGTGAATACCTTCATCACACCAATCCCTCAAAATAAATTTGAAATCTATTGTATATTACGCTTATTTACTGGTAAATAATTAATTAATTATAGTAAATTGCGTGTAATTATAGTAATAATAATAAATTGCGTGCTATATATTATACACTATTTTTTAATCACGAATTTCAGTGCTGTGAGGACTGAATAGAGAACAATATTGCAATAAAAATATCTGTCATAAATATTTGAACACGACTTCAACCTCACGTATGACGCCCCTATCACACCCCACTGTGATAAGAGTGTAACGCAAATAAAATTTGAAAACAAAATTCTATGAAGGACTCGAACCCACGCACCCGCGTTCTGTGCGAGTGCTCTCCCAACTAAGCTAACCGTTCGAGTGACGTATCGTCATAAAATCTTGTATGCTTTGTTCAACTCTCAGGCCGTGGCATCCCGCATCGTTCATAAAATTTTGTTTTCAAATTTTATTTGTGTATTAATCCTAAAAGTGAGTGAGTGAATCCTATCACACAAAATCATAACAAATTGTTAAGAGTGTAACGATAAAGAAGAACAATCATTCCATTTCTTATATTATTTAATCTAGAGTGCTGAGTAGCACTGCACTGTACAAAAAAGATATAAAAAATAGGCCAAAATCAAATATATAAAATTATAGTACGATCCCCGAATTGGTATTGAAACTAAACTTCCATAATAGACGAATTCACAAGCTATTATTTTGGTATTATATTTCTGTGTTTCCAAGCTCGTGAATCGAATTATTATCCCCGATATTAAGTTATGCAACACTAGTATAGAAATCGTAGACGCGTGTCGAGCGGCGCGGGGAAGGGGGACGGAGCACATTCATAACCAAATGCGGGTAGTTTACACTGAAACCGAATGTACCTGTGAGTGTCTGCAATATCCGCTACTATCTCATATCCGGTGCTCACTTCGCTCTTAATGCTTGCCTTAATTTATATGAGGAAGCGTTTTAAATATTATCTTTATAACTATTTTAATTTTTACAAATTGTGTCAATTTACTACTCTGTTATGGAACCCCAGAAGCTATCATAGAAAGTTTTACTACGAGGTATATGGCTTATGCAGGTATTCTTGTCATGTCGTTGTGAAAACACTTCTTTTTTGGTTGGAAACAAGGTTGAACGTAGAAGGGAGTGCGCCTTGAAAACCACTCTGTAGAAACCTTACATCTAGAATATGGTAAGGAGTGATTTGAATTTGTGGGTTGATGATGGAATTAAGCAGAAGGAAATGTAATTGTAAGATATACATTGAAGCCGCTTCTTAGCGCATCTGATCGGTGACCTTTATTTGAGGCTGGATCACGTTGCGTAGAGACGTCGCGCCGTCTGACGCACGTCGCGTCGCACGCATTGAAGCGACGCGTCGCTTCATTGACAATTAGGTATTCAAAATGAATAGTTGCTCTAGACTAGACGAAGAGCTATTAAGGAAAACATTTTTATGTTTAAAGTAATAGAGATATTCCTTAGTTTTTATCAAATGATTGTGGGAGGACTGAATACTTCTAGATGAGATTCGAGAGTATAGCGACGCCTCTTTAAGCGTAAGTATATATACTTAGCTTAAGTATACTTATAGCTTATATATACTTGCTATAGCACTAAATGTGCTTTGATTTGAAGGGCAACAAAGCAATTGAAATTACTCGGTTAGTAAGTAACATTTAATAATATATCAAGGTAACATGACATTGCTAAAATTTAGTTTTTCAATAATTCTGAGCGGCACTGGGCAGAGGGCGTATCACTTAACATCAGATGAACATTCTATTCGTCTCGTCAGTTCCTAAAATTGGTTACGGGTGACCTGATAATATTAAAATCAAAGCGACCCAAGAACACTGTCGAAGTAAGTCTTCTAGAATGAGTCGATGCTACTAAGAAAATTTATGAAAAAACATAGGTTGGATGATGTCTAACTTCTTGTTTATTTTTGAAGTTATATCTACTTCTTTAGGCGCGTTTTGAATAAATGATAAGAGTGAAATTTTAAGATGCGCGCGTATCACTGTAACACAGTGTGAAGGGTGAAGTTGGTTCCTAAAATTTTCTGACGTCTGCGACATTCGTTTTTTTTTTGGTTTCTCCATCCATTATTAGAACAGGCAAAGGTTTCAAGCCCATACAGCCGTATTCGTTATTTAATAATTAATTGATAAAGTCATCTTTGCTACATTTTAACAATATTGTTCTATATTTGTTCTATAATTTCTACAAACGTAGAATAGCAGGAGCAATTAATAATTTTAAGTATTTTTACTTTGTTACGCCAAAGAAGTACAACTTCTTGTGTGCATACACATTTTTTTTATGTAAGAGAGTTTTAACGGTTAAGTGGCTTACCTGATGAAAAGTATAAAAACCATGGACACCATCGATACCAAAGGTTATGATATATGTTGACGTGTCTTTGTCGTGTTATGTCGTATAGTTTCTAGAATACTAGAAAACGATAGTTGAAAATACTGTAGTCTGAATCAAGAAGTGATTCTAAACAAGTCAAGCAAACCATCAAAACATTACACGACATTAAGATTTTACTGAGTTATTTGATGTTGAATCGCCAACCGCTTATGACTTAGCCCGCCTCCAGCAAAGCAAGTACAGTGGCGATATTACAGAAGGTAGGCAGGCGAAATGTATTCCGGAACGAGGTGGAAGGATTTAAGGTGCGCTGGATTGAGCCCGTGACGTTTTTATAAAGATCCGCTCAAATCGGAATACAGATGCGGTTTGGTTTGGCGGAAATATAAGCCGAGATCAATATTTTATTTGAGATATGAAATATGTTATATGTTCGTTAAATATAATAAAATTGCTGTTTAACAATAATTTACAATTATTTAATACATTTGTTATTGATAATCGGCTTTTCCAACAGCTTATCTTTGACAAAGGCCTTCTCCAATTACACCTTAGATCTTTTATACGTCTAGGTAGAAAATAATTGAGGTTCACAGTTAACCTCTATTTTGAGCAATGTACGCTTTACAAATCGCGAGTGTAAGACGTAGCTTGTCTCGCACACTAAAGTAATAAGCGTGGCCTGTTTTCATCCGTTGTCTAGCATCTAAAGGGGCTCTTATTAGATTTATAAATTATCTAAGGATTCCCCCTATCTCGTATTGCTCTCCCTTTTTCATTCCGATATTATTTTAGTCCATTTCTCGTTTTTCTCTCTCACTATGTATCTCTCAACCCGTCCATTTCCAAATTTAGTTACGTTTATTATTTTGTTAAAACTCATTTTATCTTTCCTTTTTACTCTGATAACACTTCTATTTAGTAGAAAACAATGTGTCACAAATATAATAGAAGATAGAATGGAATAGTCTGAAACTATGGCGCTTAAAATTAAGACGAGTAAATATAAAATATAAACTATAACGCAATCCGAATTGCCATCTATTTTAAAGCAAAAACGTTATATTCGGTTTATTAGCATTATTGACAGACATAAAGATGTAATTATATATATAATTTAGGGTATATACATAATAATATTCATGGGCATGGACAGGACCAGATGAACAGGTTGTGGTCGGTTTGAAAACTCGAAAAAAATAACAAATTTTCCCAAAGATTACCGGTGAAAGCTAGATCGGTTTTTGCTCCGCAAAACCCCCTTGTTCTAAATTTTGAACCATTAGGGATGAATAAGTATTATATGGACAGGAAGTACTCGTTAGAAATGTATATATACATAGTTAGTATATGGGGAAGGATCGAGGTACGAAAAATCGAAATGTAAATCTCGGTTTTTGCACTCAAAACCAAAAATATATGACCCGTTACCCCGAAGATACAAAAAATATGTATAAGAATTGTACGTTCACATATATTATGATCCTAGAAAGTGTGTATAAAAAAAATACCGACTTCAAACATGCATGTGTAACAAAAATCAAATTTTATTTCAAGCGTATTAGTAAATTTTTAACGTGATAGTTTTTTTTCGTCTATAATATGGTAATATTATAATTTATTCCTTAAAATGCAGTCCATTAGATACGGAATGAATGAGGGTATTTAGCGTCTTTAAAATACAAATACTTTAATTTTAAATTGTATTTCGAAACTTATTATTCACTGAGAAGAAACTCAGCGGGAGTTTTTTATTGGTATATTAACCCATATTTATAATCTAATATATAGTTAGAATATATAGTTTATACGTAACCCATATTTATTGGTAGGTACAAAGGAAATTTAAAGAATCTAATATGTGGTTAGATAGAAGTGCTTGCCTACTTAGTTTTAAGTTGCACATACATCTCATGTGTAATTTAAAACTTCAAAATTGTGTGTTTCCTCGTGTTTCGAGACGGTTGCTAGTCTTCTAATTTCCCCTGAGCCCAACGCTGAACCGCAAAATGAGATAAAAATCAAGCCACGTGCATTAATAGACCTTTTACGAAATCTGTGTCATCGTTAGGAACCCGGAAGGCAAAAAGAGAATGTTTATGTGTATTTACATATATCCACCTAAAACTCGAGAACCATTAAGTCAAATGAAATGAAACTTTTGATACATATCTATTATACAGGATGACATGAAAACTCCGACGAAAATAGTTACATTAGTGCTCGATAGGTGGCGCTGGTGGCAGTGCTTTTTATCTTTTGAACCAAGGTCGAACTTTCGATCAAAAATAGCAACTGTTAATCGTCGAACTGACACAAAATTTTGTAAATACCTTTGCATGTGGCAGTATAGGAACTCCAACTAATATGTACAAATTAACAAAAATAACTTAATGAAGTTCCTACTATTCCAGCTCAAATTCCAAAGATAAAATATAAAGTTCCAATATCTTTATGATTTGTAGAAAAAAGTCATTTTCGCAAATAAAATGGCTGAGGTATAAGCGATAAATTGTAAATTTATTAACGAGATAATCTCTTTTATTAAGTAAGTCTTATATTCATAAATGATATAAAATTGCAAATTTCATTTGTACCAAAATTCATGGACGATGCGGGACTCAAACCAGCGCCTCTCGGGTTCCGTGCGACAGCTCTTACCATCTGAGCCAACTGTCCGAGTGACGCATCGACCGAAATTTTGGTAGGCCTTGTTCAACTCTCAGGTTGTGGCTTCATCTACAGGATCTACTTTACAGTTGATAACCTGCTCAACCCCATTAATGCATATTACGAAAAGATGTTGCTCTTGCAAATCTAAACAGTTTATTATTTTTAAGTTATATTCCTTACTTCTGGGATTTATGCATGCCCTTTTTGGGAAAAATATTTGTATATTTTATCCCACATGTAACTATGTGTATCAATTAAAAATAACAAACTGTTCAAATAATATAGTTATAAGGGCAATTGCGGACGAAGTCGCGGGTAGCAACTGGTATGAAATAAAATATAAAGCTAAAACTTAAAAAAAAGTAACGGTTTATAAACGTGATTTGATACCGACTGCCCGAATCAAATTAAAAATCATTTAGATCAAAAAATGTCACTCATTAATGGTAAAGTTCGGAAACTTTAAGCTAATGAGAAGTGGTTAAAAACTCATTCCACATATATAATATACTAGTGGACCCGACAGACGTTGTCGTGTACACACGTCTTAAATTTGAAAAATCGGTCCAGCCGTTAGGAGGAGTTCACTAACATATACATGAGTAGGAGAATTATATTATATGGACGGAATTGAGAATCTACACAAATCTCAAATTCACTGGAATACACAAAATAATCATCAAAATCGGTCCAGCCGTTTAGGAGGAGTTCAGTTACAACAGACGCACAAAAGAAATATAAGTATATACTATATTAAGTTATGCAAAGTGGTGTAATAGATATTCTCACACAATTCCAATTAATTGAATAAATGAAGAAAAGTATATCAATTAAAATATATATCATGACAAAATCCTGAAAAATTCAATACCTAAATCTCTTAATAATGAATGCAAATTTCCAATAACAGGTTCGTGTAGCACAAGCAGCGCCCGTTCACGAGCATGACGCATGGACCAGCCATGACCATTGAACCGTGCCTCGCCCTAATTCGGCTGCAGGTATTAACACTTCGGGACATCCCCACAAAGCAGCACGAGATCAAGCCATTCACAAAGTCCCGGTTATTAAATTAGTATTCGAGTTGATATACATACCTAGTCCTGCCATAAATACTGAAACAAAGAAAAAAAATTCTAAGGCGAATAACATTTATTACTTTTACAGTGTATTAGTTTAATACATAAATATAAAATAATTTAAAATATAAAAAGCTTATTCGAAGTGGTCTCCATTAGCTGCAATGCAGTCCTATAAACTTTGAGGCCAGTTATCCATAGAAGCATCTTCAATCTTCATTTCATCTTCAATAGAAGATCTTTACATGGGAAAATTCTTCACTGCCAATCGTACGAATTGTTTTAGGGACTCTAAAACAGACCATAAATCTTTGCAAAATGCTTTCCTACAGGATTTCTTCGAATTCTTTCCCTTACTGCTTTGACCACCTTTTTCATACGAACACTACGTGGACGGCCAGATCTTTTTCAGTCACAAACAGAGGAGGTCTAATTGTACCCATTAATAGCCCGGTACACAAACATTTTACTAATACCAAGCGTATGGAGAGTTTTAAAAATTGTATTGTCTCCATACCTCCTTTGTGTAATTCTATCACAGCGATTCGGTTCTCTTTATCACCCCACTCCATTTTAATATTGCAAAATTATTGTACAATGCATTGGCGCCAAAATGAGAAGAGGTTATAAATGACAGATTCCAAATTCAAATGTAATATTTTGTTTATTTTAAATATTTTATAACAGTATTTATAGTCAGACTAAGTATTTTGCCAAAATGTGGTCTTCCTATGCTCACAACGGAACCCTCTGTTAGATCCTCGAGTTTTCGGTTTTTGAATTCATATGTACGTTTATGCGACGCTTTTTAAGGTCGGCAACGTTCTTGTGATTCATCTGGTGTTACAAGAAAGTATGGGCTGCGGTGACCACATACCATCAGGTGACCCTTATGCTCATTTGTCCTCCTCTTCCATAAACGAAATATTTATGGGAGAGTTCGCATATCATTCTGTTCGATATTAATTGAGAATTCAGCTTAATATAGAGAAAGTATCGATAACTGTCAAGTCCTGAGGCAAAAACAAATCTTAGAATACGGTGAAATAATATTTCCGCCATAGACAAGCAACATTTTTTATTTGAATTACCAATAATCAAGGCTGTCGATAATCGCTCCCTGCGGCCAAATGAAACTACCCGAGCGATAAATTACAGCCAATGCCAATAATGACTGTAATAAAAAGCAATCTTAGCGGGTTTCCTTTGCTAATTCACTGTTTTCATTTACGCACCAAAATCAGCCATTTTGTAATTTTCTATTTGAATTCGTTCATCGTAAGATAATTAATAAATAGGGGTCTGCTGTTCGAGAAATCAGACAGTTCATCTCAGCTGATTGCTGAGGATTAACAGTTACAAAGGACAAGCGTGTGTCGGTGTTGGCTTTTGAGTATTAGTAGTAGTATTAGTACTTTTTCAAGTTCGATGCTGCTGTTTTGCCGATATCGTTACAGTTCATTGAAATCTCTTCGCTAAATTATTTATTTGCTCATACAATATAGGCTGACCTCTTTCCAACATTAGTTAGGTAGAACTTACACTTAAAATATTATTATTTTTGTATGTAACTATGTAAAATTTCAAATATTTTCCCGTCTACAAAACTGAATCGTTCAAGTATAACCTTTTAAATCCTTGTTGTACATTGCCTGTGTCACAAAGTTGCCTTTATCTGTTATATTCTTTCACACACCTACTCTATGCTTGTGCTTTTTGTTAACGGTGGGTACCCCGCTAGCAAATATTTTTTCACGACTGGAAGAACGTGTTGTTATTCAAATAAGTTGCCAATTGTTCAATAATCCTGTGTCTCTAGATATATTATATGTTTCAAAACAAAATACAGTTGTAATATTGAAATTTTTGGTCTTTTTGTTTGTGTAGATTAATCTAAGAAACTGCTTAACCAATTTACATACGATTATCACAGAGGTATTTCGGCAAGCTCCCGTAAAGTCCCGTAAGTGTTAATTTCATTCTAATCGGACGGAAAAGTATGGTATATTGAAATAATAGGTACCTCAAAATCCACGCGGACGAAGTCACGTGCCTAATCTTGTACATAAGTATCTAGTTGATATATTATCTGCTACAAGAACAGGAAACAATGGCGAAATTACCGTTTATGTAGACTCCCGTTGTTAGGTAACTTAATTGAAAAGTTACTTTATTTACTCCCGTCTATCATCGCATTTTAAATAAAAACTCAAGGCAGTTTTTTCTTCTATGAAGAAGAATAAGAATAATTTATTTAAATCGATCTTTTTACAAATCCATTGTCATTAAATTACATTTAGTTTAAATATTTTACAAGCTTATATATAAGTAGGTATGGTGGTAAATTGTGATTGCCATTGAATCGCCACACTAGTCGGAGACTGTATAGTGGGATCAAATAAAGGTATGATTAATAGTAAACCATTATCTTGGTAGTCATCATTGGCATTATTATTAAAAATTTTGAATATACTATATTATACTGTAAAATAATAATTAAATAAATTAAATTTAATGTAATCTAATATTATTAGATGAGATTTGGCAGCTCCTCCCCAGACTGTTATGCAATACATAATGACTGATTAACATAGTGCAATATAGATTGATTTAAGCAATTGACAATCAGCTGAGTTCCTGAGTAGGCTTATGATATTCATGAGTTTTCTAACTCTTCCAGTTAAGGATAAGATGTACGGCAAGAAGGTGAGTTTTTCATCCAAGTAGAATCCCAGGTACCGTAATTCTGTCGTCCTCTGTATTTTTGGGCAAAAGCATAGTGCTTCTGCTGCTTTATCACATCTATGTATTTGAATGAATTCGCAGTCGGTTGGAGCACTAGCTTTTGTTATGTGAAACGACAGGTAATCTTTTTCCGGCGTTAAGAGTCAGGAGGTTATTATCTAACCAGTTAGCTATTACGGCCTTTTTCCGACATGTGTTTTGCTTCTTTCCAATAAATAAATAATATTAAGGTGTCGTCAGCATAACAAACGATATCCGCGTTTTCAGTTTTTAATTTAAGTAGGAAGTTCATTTAAATTGAAAACAGGGTTGGGCCTAAGATAGAGCCTGGTAGAACACCCACTGTGACCTCTTGCAATTCACTAATGTGTTTACCTACACGCAGACACTGTTTCCTGCCAGTAAGATAACTAGCAAACCACATCAAAGGAAGGTCTCTGATGCGCATACATTCCAGTCGCTTCAAACATATTGGAACTGAGACAGTATCAAATGCCTTAGACAGATGAGTCGGGAATGGACTACCTTTTCCAAAACTTTAGATACGACACTGAGCATTGAGATTGGTCTAGAGTCCAGGCACTTCTTTTGGTCCAGTTTTATATATTGAAATTACCATTGCTAGCTTCCATATGATCTTTTTATTATTAACATTATAGTATATGACGAGGAAAGAACCTCTGTATTGTTTTTAAAAGGTGTGACGTCATTACTGTTGACATCACAATTGCTCTCTTGCTGTAGATCACTTTTTGGTTCTTCTAAAGAAAACTACACGAGTAGGTATTTTAGTACTTTCGTTTATTCAACGGGCAGCGTTACGACGTCCCAGAGAGGTCCATACCGTACGACAGCCCGAGCACGACTGACTCAAGTGTCTTTTTTTTTTTTTTTTTTTTGAGAGGAGGAAATACTGTTACGTATTTACGCCCCGGAACGGGGCGTAATATGTCGGACTCGAGTGTCCGCGTAAGCGGACACCCCATACCGACTAAAACCTCCTCTGTGCTGTTAGCAGCTCTGGCTTTCACAGCGAAGTAGGACGTGGGCCGTGGAGGCCGCAAAGACTACGCAACAACAGTCGCGGGGCGTCTCCTAAGGAGACTCGAACCTCAGACTGGCTGTGTGCTTGTGGGAAACTCAAGTGTCGACCGTGCGGCTGTATTTATAGGACCCAGCGCACGTGCTAATCCACGTGTTTTGAAATGCGGCCGAATTTATGAGTCTCGGTGCACGTGCACGTGTTTTGAATTCGTGTTGTATTATTTGCGCCGATATATATGTTATGTTATCTAATAGGTTTCGACATGAGCCAGTTGCTGTATAGCCATTATAAGTTCACCATATATGATTGCTTTTTACTTAAACTCTTCTTCTTGATATTAATATGGCCTAAATCATTCTGAAGAGGCAGAAGAACGTAGAAATCTTAAGGTCACGACTGTATGTCGGATGCATTAACACCTCCCAGCAAAACTAAATAATTTTTTGCCGAATGGCTAAAGATGTGTGTGGTCTGAAGTTACCGTGATGAAAGACCACACCTTTTCAATTAATCAATTCGAAAGCAAATTTCAACATTACACCACATGCAAAAACCTGAAATATACTTACAGTAATATTTTGAGAAAACTTTCATCCACTACAATGCGATGGTCACTATTTAGAGGAGACTGGGTATAAAAGTAACACGGGATGAATGCAATAAATGATTATTTTTATATTTGTGACTACATTGATGGCTGATTCAACGATATGCGCCATTTTGAATCCCAATAATTTATCAGTCAGTGCATCAAAAATACCTACAAAGTATGTTGTAACCGTTTTTTGCAAGTGCGGTTGTTTTTTTATGATAGGTTCAATCTTGCATGTCAAGTGTCAGAGAAGAGCAACTCCTGCATCAACTTTGCCACCAGTTTTTCTATATGGCTATTCCATCGAGATTGTCTGACAATTAACCCTTCTCATGTACTTATTTAGCTTTTAGTCTTCAGGGCATCACGATTACAACGTTTAGTCCCATTGAAGTTAAGTCCCTACCAAAAAGACGTCCCACAAAGTATAATGGGAAAAGAAGGAAATGCAAAAAATCGGTAATAATGACAGATACTACAAACAAGCTTGAAATTCAAGAACTAAATAAAGAAGGAGCAAAAGAAGATAAGAAATCCATTTTGGCAATCCAAAGACTTTAGTTTTCAATAAAAATATTTAGTAAAAAAGAAAATAAAGCACAAAAGAAGAAAAAGGATGCTAAAATAATAGAAGATAGTGATTCAGACAACAAAGATTGCTTCTGTATAGTTTTCGTGTAATCTTTATTAAGCCGCAGGTTAAATAGAAAATAGGTAGTGCTTTTAGCGTCAAATATGGGCTCATGTAGACTGCACGAGTAACGAAATAAGCAATGTGTGCCATAATTGTTTGTTTTTATTGAGATCTCATTTTGGACTAATTTTCATTATTTTCGAATATTATTGTGTTTCTAAGAGATATTCAATTTTCTTTATAAGAATTGTGATACTAATGTGAAAACCAAAAATTACAACCAACCCGGGGTAGGGAAGGTTTTAACTAATCCCGCTTCAAATATTTAATCGTTTTTCTGCAAATGAAAAATCTGAAAGACCAGTCTATCATGGAAATTAATTACAATTTTAATATTAAAAAAATCAATAGATATTAGCAAAAACTCAAAAACTTTTAGGTTCATCCCTGGTGTATCCTAGCTCGTTATGCTCGTATTTCGTAAAGGGACGGGAAGTACCCTAATAATAATGACTAATGGGTTCTTTAATTATCTGTGAAGTGTTAATGGTGGGCATAAATAATCGTACCTATCTTTCAACGGGGTAGAGAAGTTAATTTTTTTTTTCACGCTTTCTGTTAGCAGAGGGATGCTACTTTGCACCGGATGCCAGCTAGACTATGGGTACCTACCACAACAGCGCCTATTTGTGCCGTGAAGCAATAATGTGTAAGCATTACTGTGTTTCGGTCTGAAAGGCGCCGTAGCCAGTGAAATTACTGGGCAAATGAGACTTCACATTTCATGTCTCAAGGTGACGAGCGGAGTTCTAGTGCCACTCAGAATCTTTGGGTTTTTCATTAATCTTTAACGGTACTAACATTGTAATAGGCAGGGTGCGTCAATTACCATCAGCTGAACGTCCTGCTCGTCTCGTCCCTTATTTTCATAAAAAAAAGCTTCACTTGTATGATTGTTTGTAACCGACTCCTTTGGGCGCGATTTTCAACCACTTTTAAACGGTCAGATATCAATCAAACTTTGTAGATTGAGAATACCGGATAAATTTGTAGATTATCCATTATTTAATTTGCAAAATAAGGTTTGTTAATTTATATACTTCCATCTAAACTCGATGAGGCAGGAATTGATAAAATTTTCGAATACCAAATTCAACAAAAATAATTTCAATTCAATAAAATAAGCATGAATTTAAATTTACTATTTTAAAGGAGGATTTTTTTACAAATAAACCAAACTAAAAGTAGGAAATAATAATAGTTTTAAACTACAAAAAACACGCTATTGTAGAAAACCAACAAAAGAAGAAAATAAATTTTACTAAATTTGAATTACGATATTATAAGATATTATCGAAATGATTATCCTACTTATATCTGTCAATAAAATATTTATAACTACTGATACCATGAACCCCACGTTTTTTTACAATAAAATACATAGATATATTTCTATTTACATTATTATTAATTTATACCTATTTATTAATTTTTTTACACCACTCTTAATACAAAGGAGACATTTTTTTGGGCCCACTGGATATGGTGATGTTTATTAATCGTATTATGCTAGTAAAATTGTAATTAATTTATTATTGTCAGGCCATATTTTGTTTGGTTTTTTTTATGGAATAGGAGGACAAACGAGCGTACGGGTCACCTGGTGTTAAGTGATCACCGCCACCCACAATGTCTTGCAACACCAGAGGAATCACAGGAGCGTTGCCGGCCTTTAAGGAAGGAGTATGCGCTTTTTTGAAGGTACCCATGTCGTATCGTCGCGGAAATACCGCATAAGGAAGCTCATTCCACAGCTTTGTAGTACGTGGAAGAAAGCTCCTTGAAAACCGCACTGTGGAGGACCGCCAGACATCCAGATGGTGGGGATGATATCCTAACTTGTGGCGTGTCGTGCAGCACAGTACAGCTCTTCGGAACACTTCCCGTGATAAATGCGGTAGAAGACACACAATGAAGCGACATCTATACGCAACGCCAAGTGATCCAGGCGTTCACAGAGCACTGGGTCCCCGACAATTCGAGCTGCTCTACGTTGCACGCGGTGAAATGGGTTTTCTATTAAAGTGTATTTTTAACTTTTTTAAACTATTATTTTGTTAGTTCCAAAGGACCCCAGGCATTTCAATTTAATATTAAATTTATGCCTCTGCGAATATATAAGAAAACAATAATTTGTTTGTATACTTGGCAAAAAGCAACTTGCCAGAGTTTACTGTACCCTTCGCCTTAGAATAATATTATGTAGGTATAACGATACTCTAGATGCATTAATATAAACGCCATTTTTTATTATTTACTTTAATGTAATAATATCTACAGAAAGTTATGAATTCATAGTTCAGGTCTTATGCCAAAATATATTAGTGTAAGTTTATATAACAGTACACATTATTATAATATACATTCTTAATAATACTAGTACATCACTTGTAAATGTGTTATGAATTATTGTTATTATGATTAGGGTTGACAATCGTACTCTTAAATACAGTATTCTAGTCTATAATTATTTATAAAACTAGCACATTACGTAGAAATACTCTTCTATGCATGTTCATAGGTACAAAAGCCAAAAATATAATGTGACAAGTTTTTGGAGAAACCAAACATACTTAATTAAAAATTTCTTTTTATTTGTACTTTCTTTTTTACCCTCTCTCAAATAACACAATATTATCTACTTTTTCCAGGAAAAGTTGAACAGTTCGTTATTTAAATATAATAATAATAATAATATTGACACACTCTTACACAAATTATCTTGCCCCAAACCAGGCATAGCCTGTGCTATGGGTACAAGACAAGGATATATTTAATACAATATACTTAAACATACTGAAATACATATAAACAAATATATTCATCATATAAATGATTGTACCTACCGGGATTCGAACCCGGGACCTCTAGCACAGTAGGCAAGTTCACTTTCAAATTCTCAAAGAATTTTGAGATTGTAACAATTAATTCTAAAGATACGTCAACAATTTGGGGCAATTTTCTCCTAAGAAAATGAGAACCGTAATTATTGCAAGAGATTTCTTAGAGAAATTTGGGATTCTAATAGAAATATGGCAACAATTTAGCACAATGTGGACAAAAGCAAATATTAACACATCATATAATATATATTGACTCACAAATTACTTATAAGTAGAATATCATTCATAACTATCATAGAAATCTAAATAATAACTCGTAAGTCTAGCACTGAACAAAACTTGGAGGGGATAGCTGCGAATGAGTACTGTCGCGGAAACTTTACAGATATAAATTTAATTAACTAAAAGTTAAATACAAACTGACGAGACTGAGTGCTCGTCTCGTTATTCTGCACGAGACTGCACGAGACTCAGTCTCGTGCCACATTTTGGCGAGACAACACGTCCTGAGGATGCCTAGAGGCGAAAAAAATGTCGAATAGTTTTTAAAAACAAATATTGGCGGAGTAACACTAAAGAAAACTTAAATCATTAAGTATAATTATGGATTTCCGCAAAGTAACGCCTAATTCAATAAATTTTCTAAAAGTAAAATAATATTAATGACATTATTTTAATGTAATGACAAATAGTCTAGCGCAGAGCGAAATGACGAGGTTAGATGCGTACGGGTAGGTAAAGTGTTAAATACTTCTGTACAAAGTTAATTACGTGCCAGTCGTCAAAAAAAATGGAATGTATGTGTGTAAGTGTGTGTGTGAGTTAATAATAAACAACAATACAATTCAGAACGTGACCTACACGTGTACCTACAGTACACTGGAAGTGCCCGGGTTGCCGTATCGGTACGGGGGACGGAATACGACTGACCCGAACGTCCGTAAAAGAGTTTTGCTTCAAAAATATGGCAATCATTTTTCACTATGAGATTCAAAATTTATTCATGTTGCCGTCATTTTGCAATCCATTGCTGCACAAGAACTAAAAAGCCGGAGCGTTAGAAGCAAACGTAGCAATGTAATGTATAAGCAATTGTCTCGCAAGGAATTCACTCTTTTATGACTTTTATTACAGTCTTATTTAATTTATCTTAACTGTGGCATTTAATTACTAGATATTCTTACAGAAATTTGTTATTCTATTCTTATTTGCTACACACAAAAACAAAGACGTAAGTACACACACATATAATATTACATATTAAATTAAAATTATAGTAATGTATCTAATATAAGAATGAACTAACTAGAGATTTGAGAAATTTAACAGAATCAGGCGTTTTAAATTAAATGAAATTCATTGTTATTCAAAATGTTATAAATCATCTTTCGCTTCTACACAAGTCATAAGGCTGTCGTTCCAGCGATGACGCTTTGTACGAAACTTACCTAGACGAAATACGTTTTGAAGTGAGTTTTCAGATAATTTTAATGGTCTTATGAAAAATATGGCAACAATTTGGGGCAATTCGTTACAAATAACCTTAGAAAATTAATACCTACGTCTAGATAGACTCTTGCTGTTAGACAACCGATATAAACAGGCCAGGAATATAAGTTTAGTGTGTGACAAGCTACGTCTTACACTCGCGATTTGTATGACACTTTGTGTTAGTGTGCGTGAATTGTTCAAAATAGAGGTTAGTTCTAAACTCAATTTTATTCGACGTTTTCGCAGCTGTCAGTCTATCAAGACATATAAATGATCTAAGTAAACAACATTTAAAATCTACTAAATATCACTCACTAACTATAATATTAACTAGTAAGTGGAATTATTAATAGATATTTCAAAAATAATAATTTTAGACAACTAGTAACAACTATTTACATTGGTTGAACCATCTTATAATGTTGGCTTAGAATTAATTTAACTGTACATGAGAATCGGTCAAGCCGTTTCGAAGGAGTTTAACTACAAACACCTCGACATAAGAATTTTATATATTAGAAGTAGGTAATCGGGGAGCCATAAGACATCCACTCCCACTCAACACTGGGGACACGAGGGGATGACTGAAAAACAGTGCTGCATGGAAACATAAATCCATAATTCCAAGTCAGGTGAAGCTGAGACTTTTCCTTTTGCCTTTTGTTTCATCGCGTGGCCTAATTATTAATTTTATATTTGTAATGTTTTGTATGGCAATAAAGAATTGTTTTTTTTTTAATAAACCCTCCCAAATGTAATTGGACATAGTTCCTGAAAAACGTTCCAAGCCACAAACATCACATTTTAAGGAATTCGTGTTTAAAGTTTATTAAATATTAGTGTATTCCATACATGTGGGTTGGGCTACTAAGTCATGATAACATATATAGAGTGTTAGTAGGGCTGCCATTTTTTGTCAGTCCGTTAATATGAATCACATGCAGGTTTCGTGTTCTTAACTCAATTTCGACATGATTGTGGTCTGGAACGTTTTTCTGGAATTTAGTCCAATTTGTGAATCATCCAAGTTGGTGGGTCTTGAGATGTATTGATATCATTGCTATTGAAATGACACTGACCGTAAATTCTCTGTGATGTGGGCTTTGGTTGAGTACATAATATATTGCAGCTGTTTCAAACTCGTGATCAGGTGTTGACTGTGTCATCCAAAGTCCACATCAAAGATAATATTCTGTAAGTGAATAACATTTAACTCTATAAAACAGTGTCACATTATTGTTAATTTATACAAGTTTCAAATTTATTATTTTGACGTCAACTAGCAGATAGCTCAGATTATAAGATGTAACTTTTTTATGACAGTTAGGGACGAGACGAGCAAGACGTTCAGCTGATGGTAATTGATACGCCCTGCCCATAACAAAGCAGAGCCGCTCAGGATTCTTCAGAAACCGAAAAATTCTTAAAGACATTACAATTGCGCTCGTCACCTTGAGACATAAGATGTTAAGTCTCATTTGTTCAGTAATTTCACTAGCTACGCGCCTTTCCGACCAAAACACAACAATCTTTACATATGACTGCTTCACAGCTGAAAAAGGCGCCATTAAGGAGCCTCCCGCTGGTAAATTTTGGTACTTAAAAATTATTAAGTATAAGGAATAAATGGGTTTTGTTTAAATAAATGCATAACAGTTTGTAGAGAAAACGATTCTAACATCAAATTACCGCAACAACAAAATCAGTGGGGCCACAAGTGCATGCAGGTACTTGTAATTTACAGAATTCCTAAAGGATCAACAAGAAACTTATGTAATTACTTACAAACAAGATGTAATTAATTATTATTAGACTTTAATTTCTCTATCTGTAGAACCAAGTTCCTATTTGCTTCAAATAAAGCATTTTGAGTTTGAACTATGCTTTCCAATTTTGCACTTATGTTGGAGAACTGCTTTTCTAGATAAAGTTTCTGCTTAGTTAGAGCCATGTTGACATGTAAGAAATAATTTTTATTATCATAGGCAACATCAAATATTTTTTGACTAATAAAATCTTTTAATTCGTCAATGGCTTTGTTATCAACCATCGGGACTGGTATAATATTATCTTGATTTTGTGATGCAGGCACCTCAAGTGGTTCACCATTTGGTATCACACATGGAGATGTAAATGCGAAATCAACATTTCGGTTCACTAGTGGAGTTGATGTTTTGGTGATATTTTTTTCAGTATTCAGCTGCGGGTATCTCAATTCACTCTTATCCCCATTCCTCAAAAAATCTGCGGACACATCAACATCAGTATTTGACTGATCAAGGCCTAAATTTACTAGAAAAGAATCTGCTTTGTTGTCTGTAACAGGATCCAAATGTTTTTTCAACAATGAGTTGTCAGCATAGAACATATCTGACGATCTGTTTCTTACTGGAGAATGTATCTTCATAGAACACTCGAACACTTCATTCAGACTTTGATCTATTACATTAGTTTTTCTTCGTGATGGTTGATACACCACCCTTGTCACCTCTTCGTCATGTTCATTTAACACCTTGTATGGACATGTATAATCTCTCATGTCGTACACTAACACATGTCCACTCTTGGTGCCAAGAGCAACTTTATTGTCTCCATTCATAGTAAGAGAAGTCAGTGCAAATGACGTTTTTATAGTTGACACAACAATTTGCAATCGTATATCGTAGATATGTATTATTTTGTCATAGCCGCAGGTAAGCATCACATCCTTGTTAATAGGTGAAAATGAGAAATCACTAACAGGTGATGCATGTACATTCTCATAGTACCCTCTATCTTTATTCACGATAACATCTCTTATTACGACATGACCTTCATCTGTAGCAAGCCCGAGTACTGATTGAGATTCATGATGGAACTTCATTGCAGATATATTTTTGGAACAATTTAATTTTACATTTAAAACTGGAACATTAGATACAAGACTGTATACAATTGTGTCTCCATTTTGCAATGTAGCTGCTATACTAGTATTTTTTGAATTGTAACTAATAAAATTTACAGGAACTGTTTGTGCGGGCAAAGGAAAACTTTTGGTTACACTTTTATTCTTCGTATCCCATGTTACGACGCCGCCATTCTTAGTACCAACGGCTACAAGCCTGTGGCCTTCCCGATGAAAACTAGCAGACCATGATTCCTTTATGGGTATATGTTGTACACTTCTGATGTCATTATCTACTGGACTCAAAACTTCGACAGAGCCTTTTGAATTGACCTGTAATTAACAAAAGTTTATTTGAGTAAATTTTTAAAGTTATTGGGTTTTAATTTTGCATTTTAAAAATAATCAAGTAAAAAAATATTGAGATGCCACATTTAGATTATAGTGCAGATTTGGTTTAGGATTACCTCCTGTTCGAGTATCGAACAAATAATTATTTTAATTATGTAATTTAGGTCGATAAGCTATTCGCCCGATCAGCAATCTTAACCGTGTTCACTCACAGCAGCGAGTGCTCTCATAAATTATATCAGCTCATATATATACTTAATTTAGCAGTAATTTAATAAAGTCATAGTTAAAATGAGCAAAGTTATTCTCTATCTAGTAGCGACCTAATACAGTCCATTAAGTAATACGTAAACCGTACATATTCGAGCCGGATTTACCGATAAACTAATAAGTTCGTGCCGCGTGTGTAACGTGCGACGTGGAACCGGAAATCTACGTGTCGTCTCTTGCCTAGCCATAGCCTTCCATAAAATAGCGATTTAAGATCATATAGCAGCAGCAAAACCCAGCATTTTTTAAACCATAAGCTAACAGCAGCTTGGGTCATCTCCACGTGTCGCCACGTACATCGCATCAGGTGAACTACAGCCAGCCCGTCATCAGCTAAACCCCGTAAAGAATATCAAGCAGCAGCATTCAAGCAACAGTTGCTGGTACCACGCGTCAAGAAGCGCCGCGTCAGCCAGCAACAGCAGCAACTATCATGAGGCATCCGGGGACCAGGTAAGAATTTTCCATTTTTTTTAATTTTTAAATTTGATTTTTTATCTTAAAATGGAATTTTTATATACCACTCAACTTGAGACAAAGTTACTAAGTAATTTTCAAAAAGATTGTGCAGAGCGTAAGAATATCGAGTATTGTAGACAGCGTTTAGATTTATTAGAATCATTATGGGTTGAATGTCAAAAAACCCATGAAAAGCTTTTACCGTATGAGTCAACAAATCATCAATATTTTATCAGGGAAGAATTCGAAAACATCCAAGAGATTTCTCTTCGAGCAAAAGAAGCAATTTATGATCGATTATCAACAACTGGAACACATGAAACTAGCAACCCAAAATTCAAGCATACAATGTTTTTTACTTCATCATGCGGTACAGCAAGCAGCATCCAGCAAGACAAAACTACGAGTAGTATTTAACGCATCAGCGAAAACTACTTCAGGCTATATTTTAAACGATCTTATGCACAAAGGACCCAACATGCAAAAGGATGCTTCTGATATCGAAAAAATGTATAGATATTAGTTAGGGGAGAAGATCAAAAGCTTCAAAAAATATGGTGGAGATCAAGCCCTGAGCAGCCTATAAATGCGTATCAATTAACTACTTTAACTTACGGAACCAAAGCAGCACCTTTCTTAGCAATTAAGACTTTACATCAGCTAGCACGAGAGGAACAAAATAATTTCCAAAAAGCAGCAAAGAGCATTAAAGAAAAGTTTTTTATGGATGATCATATTTCTGGAGCACACACAATTTTTTTTTTTATGGAATAGGAGGACAAATGAGCGTACGGGTCACCTAATGTTAAGTGATCACCGCCGCCCACACTCTCTTGCAACACCAGAGGAATCACAAGAGCGTGTAAGGAAGGTGTACGCGCTTTTTTTGAAGGTACCCGTGTCGTATCGTCCCGGAAACACCGCACAAGGAAGCTCATTCGGCAGCTTCGTAGTACGAGGAAGAAAGCTCCTTGAAAACCGCACTGTCGAGGACCGCCACATATCCAGATGGTGGGGATGATATCGTAACTTGTGGCGTGTCGTGCGAAGGTGGAATTCGGCGGCAGGAATCAGGTTGAACAGCTCTTCGGAACACTCCCCGTGATAAATGCGGTAGAAGACACACAATGAAGCGACGTCTCTACGCAACGCCAACAACAACAATTAGCGAGGGTCACCAAAAAATAACGGAAGTGAATCATGTACTTTGTGGAGCAGGGTTCCGTTTGAGAAAATGGATAGCAAATGAAAAGAGCCTCATTGAAAATATAAGCAGGGCAGAACGAAACGAGCAAACAGCATTTATGTTTAAAACAGAAAACGCTCCAAAAACCTTAGGCCTAAGATGGGACCCTATTAGTGACGTATTTTTATTTGACTATGATGACCAAATAAAAGAATACTCACCAAAGCTGTTAACGAAAAGAAAATTACTATCCGAAATGTCTAAGCTATTTGACCCATTAGTAACCATTATTGTCATAAGAAAAAAAAATCCTAACCTATTTATGCGCTATTTACTACAAAAATTAAGATCTTATTTCAAAAGGTATTGTTACAAGCCTAGCTAGAATGGCGTGACCCATTCTCTGAAGATATAAAGAGTGAATGGATAAATTTAAAAAGGAGTTAAAAACCTTAAAAGATATTGAAATTCCCAGGTGGTATAAAAGTAATGAGAATAGCATAATGGAATTACATGCGTTCTGTGAGGCCTCTATAAAAGCCTATGCATGCATCATATGCTCGAGTGGTTAAAAATAGCACAATCTCGACTAATATAATAGCAGCAAAATCCCGATTAGTACCTAATAAAAAAGAAGGATCTCTACCTAGATTAGAATTATGTGCCATGGAATTATTAACAAAATTAATAAATAAAATAATAATTAGCATCAGCAGCACAAAAATTGAAATTTATGGTTGGATTCTATGGTAGCTGATGGTTTGATTAATGGTAACCCCGACTGCTGGAAACCCTTCGTAGCAAACCTAGTGAAGAAAATCACGATATAATACCACCTCAATCACGGCGCTATGTGAAAACTAAGGAAAATCTAGCTGACGCAGCAAGTCGAGGTCAAACAGCATTCCAGTTAAAAGGAAACTTATTGTGGTGGCAGGGTCTGGATTGGTTGTCGAGTACAGATTTTAAAAACTAACAGCAACAGCCTAATAATTATATGACAAATTTATAAATAAGGGTGCCGTATCTCACATTACAAGACATGAGAAAAGTTAAAACAGCAATAATTAAATATGTTCAATCGAAGGAGCTGATATAGAACAATTAAAAAAGGAAAAGAAATTAAGATCAAATAGTGTATTATTAAGCTTCAGCTTCATCTCCAAACAGCACATAATGCAAAACTTTCTATAATAGATATTTATTCTAATATATTCCTTTTGTTAAATATTTCACTCATCTTAAAATATTGCAAGCTGTCAAAATAGGTGTGTAATGAACAGATTGTATTGATAAGAATTGCCATTTAAATCATTTTTGGTTTTTTACTAATCTATTTGGTAGTGTGATCAGTGATCACCATACTGTAGAGCAATATTCCAACTATGGCAAATTAATACTACATACATTACAGATAGTTATGTTTGCTTAAATCAATTTAAATCATTGCAATTCAATGTGACAAATCCTAATGTTTTAGAGGCTTTGGCAATGGTGGCATGCAAGCAGGCAAAATTAATATCAACCTGTTATTAAGGAGAGTAATAAATAATAATAAGGCAGTAATAAAGAGAGTATCTGTACATTTAAGGGGAAAAGGCATTCTTGTGCTAAATATAAATTGATAGATTTAAAAACTTTACTGAATAAATTTCTACGAAATATTAAATAGATAGTTTAGCTTCCGGTAAACATTAATTTATTTACATATAATAGCCAAAAATTGTTAATAGTTAGTTACCTGTAACATATATTTA